>NC_138218.1:9304772-9889772 GCF_964194415.1 Vipera berus
GGGAAGTTACTCCTGAGTAAACGGCAGTGGGATTTTTTTTGACATGAATAAATTACACATGGTAGATCCACAGAAGCTGGTGGACACCCCTAACCCTGTTCCTGTGAAAAATATTTTCCTTCCTTCCTTCCTTCCTTCCTTCCTTCCTTCCTTCCTTCCTTCCTTCCTTCCTTCCTTCCTTCCTTCCTTCCTTCTCTCTCTGCCTTCCTTCCTTTAATTTTCCCCTTCCTTTCTTTTAAATGGCTTAAGTTTCTCATCTATTTCCCACATCTTCCTTTTCTCCTGCCCTTCCCTGCCACTCTTAATTCCTGTTCTATCTTCTCTTTCACTTTTTCTTTATTTCATCCTGTCTTCCTCTCTTTGCCTCTTCCTTTGCCCTTCTCTTTCCTTCCCCTTCTTTATCTATTCACCAGCTTCCTCTCCCGTCCCTTCCCTTTTCTCCTCTTTTTCTTTCCCTTTCTATTTTTTCCTTCTTCCCTTCCCTTCCCTTCCCTTCTCCCCATCCTTTCCTCCCCTCCCCTCCCCTCCCCTCCCCTCCCCTCCCTTTCCTTCCCCCTCTCTGTTCCTTTCCTTCCCCACTCTCTCTCTCTCTCTCTTTCCTCTCCCTCTCTCTCTCTCTCTTTCTTTTCTCCTTCCCCACCCCCCTTTCCCTTTCCTTCCCTTCCCTTCCCTTCTCCCCATCCTTTCCCCCCTTCCCCTTCCTTTCCTTCCCCCTCTCTTTTCCTTTCCTTCCCCACTCTCTCTCTCTCTCTCTCTCTCTCTCTCTTTCCTCTCCCTCTCTCTCTCTCTTTCTTTTCTCCTTCCCCACCCCCCTTTCCCTTTCCTTCCCTTCCCTTCCCTTCTCCCCATCCTTTCCCCCCTTCCCCTTCCTTTCCTTCCCCCTCTCTTTTCCTTTCCTTCCCCACTCTCTCTCTCTCTCTCTCTCTCTCTTTCCTCTCCCTCTCTCTTTCTCTTTCTTTTCTCCTTCCCCATCCCCCTTTCCCTTTCCTTCGCTTCGCTTCCCTTCTCCCCATCCTTTCCTCCCCTCCCCTCCCTTTCCTTCCCCCTCTCTTTTCCTTTCCTTCCCCACTCTCTCTCTCTCTCTCTTTCCTCTCCCTCTCTCTCTTTCTTTTCTCCTTCCCCACCCCCCTTTCCCTTCCCTTCGCTTCCCTTTCTTTCCTCTCCCCCTCCCCTTCCCCCTTCCCCAACCGGCGTCCCCTTCTCCCCTCCGCCGCCACCCCCCCCCCCGCCGCCCAAAGCACCGGGACCCATTGTCTCCTTTTCTCCCCCGGCCCCAGTGAAGGAAGAAGGCGACCGGGAGATCTCCAGCTCCCGAGAAAGCCCTCCGGTGCGGCTGAAGAAACCGCGCAAGGCGCGAACCGCCTTCACCGACCACCAGCTGGCGCAGCTGGAGCGCAGCTTCGAGAGGCAAAAGTATCTCAGCGTCCAGGATAGGATGGAGCTGGCCGCCTCCCTCAACCTCACCGACACCCAGGTGAAAACTTGGTACCAAAACAGAAGGTGAGCGAGAAAGAGAGGGGGGGGTGGCGGGAGGGGGGGAGAGGAGAGGGGGGGGAGGGAAGCGGGAGGGGAAGGGAGGGGAGGGGGGGAGACAGCACAGAGCCAGGAATTGGTTCTTTGACTTGGGTTTGATTTGGGATCCAGATCCTCAGCCAGATCTCCAAATATCCGGGCTGGTACCAGAGCCCGGCTTCTTTTTATTTATTTTATTTATTTTAATTCCATTTATATCCTGCCCTTCTCCGAAGACTCAGGGCGGCTTACAAGCTTAGCAGTAGCCTTCATTCGATGTATATGTCTGCTTATTATTTATTTATTTATTTATTTTAATTCCATTTATATCCCGCCCTTCTCCGAAGACTCAGGGCGGCTTACAAGCTTAGCAGTAGCCTTCATTCTATGTATATGTCTGCTTATTATTTATTTATTTATTTATTTTAATTCCATTTATATCCCGCCCTTCTCCGAAGACTCAGGGCGGCTTACAAGCTTAGCAGTAGCCTTCATTCTATGTGTATATGCCTGCTTATTAGGGCTTTCACACACACACCCCAAGCGGCATTATTACAAAGTCAGCTTAATTGCCCCCCAACAATCTGGGTCCTCATTTTACCTACCTGGGAAGGATGGAAGGCTGAGTCAACCTTGAGCCTGAATTGGTTCTTTGACTTGAGTTTGATTTGGGATAACAGCCGGCTCATTAATCCTCAGCCAGATCTCCAAATATCCGGGCTGGTACCAGACCCCGGCTTTTTTTTTTTTTTTTGAGAAAACAAGGATCGGAGCCTGGAGAAAGCCTGTTCCAAAAAAATATATGAAAAAATGAAAAAAGAAAGAAAAAGGAAAAAAAAGTCGCAATTGAGACATTGGGGTCAAGGTGGTTGTTTGTGGACAAAACAAAAAAAGAAGAAGAAGAAGAAGCCAGCGTGGAGGTTTTTCAAAGAAAGGAGTTTAGTTCGAAAAAAGTTTTAAGTTCGAGAGCGTCTTCAACTTAATCCAGGAATTTAATTCCTTGGATCCTTCTCCCCTTCTATTTCTCCCCCCCCCCGCCGCCCGTTCTATTTTATCTTTTGTAGAAAACTCTCTACGTTCTTAATCTACGCGCGCAGGTTTTGAATTCGGCTCCTCTTCCTATTATTCTTTCCTTCCACCTGTTAACCTGGTTACTCCAGCCCAATTGCCGGCTGGCTCCTGTTGGAATGAGGTGTGTGAACCTCGGTAGGACGAAGTTGGAAGCTGGCTTGCGTTTTGGGGGAGACAAGAAGATGTATGATCTCCTGCAAATCTTAGGAAAAATTCAGGAGAGGCGATGGTGGTTAGAGGTGTCTATCAAGAGTAACTGACATTTGTGCCGTTTCCTACAATTTAATTTTTTTTGTGGCTGTGGTGGGAATGCCTTTTAAAAATGATTTTGAAAACTCGCCCCCGTTATTTTAAAACTCTACCATGTTCAGTTGTAGCTGTGGATATTTCCCTTAGGGAGTAAAATTCTCTTGAATTCAATGAGGCTTACTTTCTGTGTAGACATGTAGAACTTTGGGTTTTGGGTGGTTTCTCTCTGCGCCAAGGATTTTATTTTTAAAATGATTTTAGGATGCTAAATTGCAAAAGTCACTCGACCGCCCTGAGTCCTTCTGGAGAAGGGCGGTATATAAATCAAATAAATATAAATATAAATATTTCCAGGCCCTGCTTAAAAGACATATGAAATCACTGCAGAGTGACAATAAACACTGTCCAGCTCAAATGGTGCTGAAATATTTTTTGGGGGAAAAAAGGGTCGAATCCACCTGCCAGGTCTTGAGGTTATTTTGCAAGCTTTGAGGTGACACTGAACTCTTGACACTGAAGCCAGTTTCTGGATTACACAGGGCGCCTATCTGGATTCTGGAAAAAAAGACACTTGATTATGTGAAAGCCACAATCATGTCTTGCACAGAACGGACTTGGGGATGAGGGCAAGGTTTTTAATCAACTCAAAGAGATTCTGCTGAGTTGAGATTTTGATAAGTTTTGACCTGGATTGGTGTCAGTCTTGGCTATTTTTTTATCCTAAATTAATTTTGAACTTGGTTAAAGGGACCTTGATTAGTTTTGGTTTTAATTACTTTTGACTTGGATTGTTTTTTGTTTTTTTTATTTTGGCTATTGTTTGTTTTTATCTTGATTAGTTTTGCTGTTGGTTAGGTTGACCTTGATCGGTTTAGATTTTGCTTACTTTTTAATCACCCGTAGTTTTGATCATGGCTGTTATGACCAGGCCTGGCAGGTATCTGATGCGTGAACGCAGCTAGCCACTTTGGTTAATGTACGGTTTTGTAGCCTGGCGTTGCTTCGTGTTGGTCTTCTAGGGAACGAGAAAACAAAGGCCGCACAATATGTTTGATAGTTTGCATATCAGCACCACAATCGCAACAAGGGGAATTGGTCAGCCCGTTAGGAGGCCACTGCCATACCTGCACAGAAGTGTTGCGCATAATTACATGGATTGTGTGTATATGTTTACTTCTCTTCTCTCACATTCTCGTCATAATGCAGTAATGCAGGCTGACTCTGCCCATAGCCTGGAGTTCGATCCTGACCGGCTCATGGTTGACTCAGCCTTCCACCCTTCTGAGGTCGGTAAAACGAGGACCCCAGATTGTTGGGTGGGGGTGGGGTGGGGGAGATGCCGACTCTGTAAACTGCTTAGAGAGGGCTGTAAAGCACTGTGGAGCGGTATAGAAGTCTAAGTGCTATTGCTTATTCTATCATTTACACTAAATAATAATAAATAAATGTTTTCTGCTGACTTAGGATAAAGGGTCAATAACCCGATTAAACTATGCATGTGTTAAATTCACCGAGTCCGCTTCTCTGAAGCTTCCAGAAGAGCTATGAATTTGGATGACATGAGAAGCCTAATTACAGGCAATCCTCAACTTACAACAGTTCGTTCAGAGTTACAACAGCACTGAAAAAAAGTCAGTTATGACCATATTTCACACTTACAACCTTTGTGAGCATCCCCAGGGTCATGTGTTCAAAGTTCAGGCACTTGGCAACAGACTCGTATTGATGACGGTCGCAGTGTCCTGGGGGTAACACGATCCCCTTTTCCGACATTCAGACAGGCAAAATCACTTAACAACCGTGTCACAACTGCAGTGACTCCCTTAACAACTCTGGCACGAAAGGTTGCAAAATGGGGCAAAATTCACTGAACAAATGTCTCGCTTACCAACAAAAATTTGGGGCTCAATTGTGGTCATAGGTCAAGGACTACCTCTACTGTTACCAATAAGAATAAAAAAATTATATATACAATAGATAGATAGATAGGTAGGTAGGTAGGTAGGTAGGTAGGTAGGTTGGTTGGTTAGGTAGGTAGGTAGGTAGGTTGATAGATAGATAGATAGGTAGGTAGGTAGGTAGGTGGATGGATGGATAGATAGATAGATAGATAGATAGATAGATAGATAGATAGATAGATAGATAGATAGATAGATAGATAGATAGATAGATAGGTAGGTAGGTAGGTTGATAGATAGATAGATAGATAGGTAGGTAGGTAGGTAGGTAGGTAGGTGGGTGGATGGATGGATAAATAGATAGATAGATAGATAGATAGATAGATAGATAGATAGATAGATAGATAGATAGATAGATGATAGATGGAGGGAGGGAGGGAGGGAGAGAGAGAGAGAGAGAGAGAGAGAGAGAGAGAGAGAGAGAGAGAGAGAGAGAGAGAGAGGGAGAGAGAGATGAATGATGTCTTTTAAACTGACCTTTCCCAAGTAACTCTTGATCCCTTGGTGTCCTTATCCTCCTTTAAGCCATCATCTTGGTGATAATTGCAAATCGAGAGAGAAAATTAAATTCAAGATGCTGGCCCCCCCGCTAAGGGTTGTCAGAGCAAGCTGGGAGAATTTGAACAAAGAAGCAGGAACTGTTCAGAGGTCATTTCACCTTCTGTCTGAAAAAAAAGAAAAACCACAGCCAAAAAACAAGAAGGTAGCAACTAGCCGACTTGCTGAGTTTTGAAGGAGCCAGGTTAAGGTTACCCCGGACTTAAACAGAATCTGAAAACAGGGCCTGCACAGCAGAGGTGACCCTAACCGCCCCCCCCCAAAAAAAACACCTGGTTTGTTAGTCTGAGGTGTAGGCTGACCTGTGAATGCACACCCCACGCGGTGCGGCTTTGTCCACCAGAGTTCGTGCTTTGCCTGTCCGGTGTGAATCCAGCACCTAGGGGACTGTTTCAGTAAACTAGGGTAGGACAAGCTGGGTGAATGAGGCCGTTTTCTCCAGTTTGGGAAAGTTAAGCTATCGGCAGTTTTATTAAATGGGCTATGGATAAAAAGTGAGCGGACCCGTGGGTGGACAAACAGGCCGGCGGTGAGAAAACTCAGTCCTATTTATTTTTTTATTTTTTATTTTTTTTGCATTCCGAGTTTGCAAAACATTTATCGCAGCCCGTTGGACATGCCCTTTTTGACCCAGCGGGAAATTCCTTCCGGATTTTTCTCCTCTTCCTTTTTTTAAAAAAAAATCTCTCTTTTTTTATTTGGTTGTTGTGTTAGACTTTTTTAAAAAAATGCTTTTTTGCATTTTTTTTTAAAAGTGCCCCTTCCTCCTCCTCCCAAATCAATATGATTTGCTTCTTATTCTCCATTTCTCAGAGACAGGAAATCTTTCAGATTTGATGAGGCAGGCAGTAGGAAGAGGAGAAAGAAGAGGAAGGAGGAGGGGAGGAGGAGGAGGAGGAGGAGGAGGAGGAGGAGGAGGAGGAGGAGCCATTTAATTTGGGTGGGTGGGAGAGAAAAAAAGAGAAAGGGAAAAAAATCTGTTGTTGTTTTTTTCAGCTAAAGGCATAACAGCATGTTGCTGGGCTATTAATAATATATCCCAATTGATGCTTCGGGCATCAATAATTAAGGGCAGTTACAGTAATTACACAATTATGATGACGATAAATAATTTACTGGGGAAAAGGGAGACGGAATTGCTCCTGGGCACAAGAGGTGAAAGGCAAGGATTATGGGCTACTTGATTCAAAGGTATCTGTTTCCCATGCTTCCAAGGATTGAGCTGGGTTACTGCTTGCAGCAGGTAAGGTTGGAGAGAGCAAGGGAGATGGTCAATTTCTGAGGGTCAATTTTATCGATGCTTAATTCTTAAAACTGCAGGCAGTCCTCAGTTTACAACCATTCCGTTTAGCGACGGAGGGTAACCGATCAACCCCTCCTGGAGTTAGAACCCGGAGGCCCTATGGGTATTCCTTCAGTTGTAACTTTTCGTTTCACGACCATGACACTGGGAGAAAAAAAAGGCACTTACGACCAGTTTTCCGCGCTCGTGACCGTTGCAGCATCTCCGTGGTCACGTGATCAATATTCAGACGCTGGGCAACTGGCTTGTACGGAGGACTGTTGCACTGTGCCGGGGGGGGAAAGGGGGGGGCTCACGTGATGACTGGACAACTAGCTTAGTCACTTAGCAGCTTCGCTTAGCAACAGTTGCGGACGTTAAGTCGAGGACTAGCTGTAGAGAAGAAGAAAAAGCGTGTGAGAGGAGCGGCCTTGTCAAACGGTGCAACGGTGGCTCTGAGCAAGTGTTATTTTTTTTTCTTCCCACTTTTCTAGGTTACGGAGGGTCCCCCCCCCGAAGGCACTTCCGTTCGCCTGGGTTGTATTTATCAATATTGACTGAATTAAAAATGAAAATTGAGGCAATCTCTCCAGCCACTGCTTCTCACGGCTGTTTAATGGGATTTTGAAATTGTAGTCTTTTTTTCAACACAGGCCAGCAAATGACTTTGATTTTAAGGATGCTCGACCCGGAGGTGTGTGTGTGTGTGTGTGTGTGTGGGATCACAAGACCACACTTGAAGAAAAGGTACTCTAAAGAATAGAACCACTTTGCTTTAGTGGTTGAGACGCCAAGCTAGAAAGCAGGAGACTGGGAATTCTAGTTCCACCTTAGGAATGGGAGCTGGCTGGGTGACTTTGGGCCAATCTCCAGGAGACAGTGAGTTCTAGTCCTGCCTTAGGCAACAAGCTGGGGTCTCACATCTCAAGATCTTCGCAAGACACCCTACAGGGGCCCTGCCTACCAGCTGGAAGGACCACATTCAGACAGGCACCGAGCAGAGCGCTGCAAGAATGCATGTCCTAAAAAGCAGGAATGGAGTTTAAAAGTTATGGATGGAGTTGCAGAGGGGAATATTTAATACAAAAAGGAGAGCGGGGTGGGGTGGGGGGGGGCGGAACTCTTTGGAGTTTTGCTGCAGGAACAACTGCAGCAGAAATGGTGGCACCGACAGATCCTATACAGTGTGGAAAAAGGGCCATAAATCATTTTTCCCAGCGCTGTGTAACTTTGAACGGTCGCTAAGCAAATTGTTGTAAGCCAAGGACTGCTCTATTCTGTTTTCAAAGAAGAAAAAGCTGAGGAAATCCAGTTGGCTTTTGGGGGAAAAAAAGCTCCTTTTGGGGCAGCAAGCAGGACCTGGATGATTGAGCATCTCTATAGAGACATTCATTTCCTCCTCCTCCTCCTCCTCCTCCTCCTCCTCCTCCTCCTCCTCCTCCTCCTCCTCCTCCTCCTCCTCCTCTTCTCACAAACCCCACTCCCTTCTAGCACTGATGATGTCACCTAGCTGGGTCATGAAACGTCTGCAAGAAGCAAGCAACCAAAGACCCCACAATCATCTCCTCCTCCTCCTCCTCCTCCTCCTCCTCCTCCTCCTCCTCCTCCTCCGTCTGAACTCTGTTCTTAGAGCCCACCTCAATAAAAGTAATTTCAAGCTTCCTGTGGAGTTAAATTTCTCCTTTTCCCCTCCTCCTCCTCCTCCTCCTTCTCCTCCTCCTCCTCCTCCTCCTCTTTGCACACCACACGCCCTTCTAGCATTGATGACATGTCCTAGTTGGGTCATGAAACGTCTGCAAGAAAACAACCCGGCTCAGAGAGCAACCAAATCTTCTTCCTCCTCCTCCTCCTCCTCCTCCTCCGTCTGAACCCCGTTTCCCTCTCTCCCCCCTCCAGGACCAAGTGGAAGAGGCAGACGGCGGTGGGGCTGGAGCTGCTGGCCGAGGCGGGCAACTACTCCGCCCTGCAACGGATGTTCCCATCGCCCTATTTCTACCCGCAAAGTCTGGTCTCCAACTTGGATCCCGGCGCTGCGCTCTACCTGTACCGGGGTCCCAGCGCGCCCCCCCCGGCGCTCCAGCGGCCTTTGGTCCCTCGCATCCTGATCCACGGACTGCAAGGGGGCAGCGAGCCCCCACCGCCTCTGCCCCCGCTGGCCGGCGTCCTCCCCAGAGCCGCTCAGCCCCGGTGAACGGACACCCCCCCCAACCCCAACCCGGGCTTGGCTTCAGGAAGATACGCGGGGGGGGGAAGCGGCGCCCCCCACCCACCCCCCGCTTCCCTGCGCCGGATTGACTCTGCAAAGGGGGGGAAGGGGGGAGGAGAAGTGGGGGGGGGAAAGGACGCGGGGAGGGGCTGGAACTGGCGCAGCAGCCCTACACGCATCTTCGGGGGGCATTCCCACGACCGACCGACCGACCGCCTTTCTTGCTTGCCATCAGGGCCAGCGAGATGCTGCAAACATTCACCCCAGGCACTTTTCAGACCTCTTTGCTACGCATTAGTGTTTTGTTTTCTTTTCTCTTCTTTTCTTCTTTCTATCCTGGCTTATTTCCCACAATCTTCAGCTCGCTTGTCGGGGACCGCTTCTTAGATTAAGTGGGTTCCAGCTGGGTTTAGGAGGTGGCGTGTGAATTTTGGGTTTTGCCAGCTTGGGGGTCCCCGTACTCGCCAAGCCACGGCCAGCCGTCCTTCGAACCATGTTTTGAGACACGCAAACCTGGGCCTGGGTTAAATTCTTGGGAGTTTAATGAGTTGTATGAACCGTGTGGCTCTGCCTAATAATGGGTGAATCCAGAATGTTGAGTTGATTCAGCAATCCAGAGGTGGTTGCCGCTTATGGCTGGGATTCAGCTCTGTGCGACAGAGAAGGCACAGCCAATCTTTTCCAAACCTTGGCCTGCTCAACTCCCAAAGCCCCAGCCAACACGGTTAAAAAAAATAAAAATAAAAACTAAAGCTCATTATAGGCCAAACTTTCATAGAAAATGTGCCCAGTTGGGGAAAACCTCTTTTTGATGTTTCCTGTACATAAAAGGGTTTATTTTGAAAAAATCGCAAAAATTCTCTCTGCTTTGCAACTGGTTCTACAGACTCTCCCTTCCTTTGCTTAAAAAAGAAAGAAAGAAAGAAAGAAAGAAAGAAAGAAAGAAAGAAAGAAAGAAAGAAAGAAAGAAAGAAAGAAAGAAAAAGAAAGAAAGAAAGAAAGAGAAAGAAAGAAAGAAAGAAAGAAAGAAAGAAAGAAAGAAAGAAAGAAAGAAAGAAAGAAAGAAATATTTTCTTCAGAAATCCACGTTGCACATATCAGCAATCGATCTGAGTATTGATTTTCTGAGTTTGCAGTGCCCGGTGGCCTTTTTTCTCTTCTCTTCCCTTTTTGCTCCTTGCCCACATTCTTAGCCCCCCCCCAAAAAAAATTGTCCTGACCCCCTCCCCTCTCACTTTGCAGAAAAGGAAGCGAAACCCCAGTTCTGACTCCTGAGGGGCCCGTAATCTAGCAAAGCAAGTGAACAAATGTCTGTTTTAATCGCAAATTAAGATTGGCGTGACATTTGAACCAGGACGATAAAAAAAAAGATCTCGAAACACATGTCAGAGGGACTCAGAAGCTCCACAGTGTTATCACACGTGTGTGCGTGTGTTTGTGTGTGTGTGTGTGTCTATATATCTACCTGAGAGTACCAAGGAATTCTGGGCGTCTCAAAGTGATGATAAAGCTTCCACTTTATCTTCGCTCCTCTCTTCCAGGGGGGGTTTGATTGCGTTAAATCCCCAGACAGAACCACAACTCCCCACTGTGCGCTGTTTGAAGAAAGAGGGGGGGGGGGAGGAAAAGAGAAAGAGAATGCAAACACTGAAGAAACACAAACACAAAAACCCCCTTGCTTTAAATATGGGCCAGAGGGAAGATGCGCTATGCGGATTCCCTACAGACGGATGACTCTCCTTCCATGAAGAAAAGAAAAAAAATGGAGAGCTAGTTTGCAAGGCCTTTTCTGCTGATTCTGATTTCAGCCGCAGAAAGGGGGAAAAGCAGAGAAAGGAGTTCAATTTCCCTGGATCTAGGAACATCTAGATCTTGTAGAAGGAGCTGGTTCTCGGTTGCTTCGGAAGGGGTTCCAGAACTGGTCTAGAACATCCTCATGACCCCTGGCGAGGACACCTGATCTTTCCTGCTACCTTACCGGTCTTACGGATTTTTTTTGCAGCTCAGCTCTGGACAGCCCCACCAGATCTGGAGACTTCACCCGTTCGGGATCCAGGGACGGGGATCTATCAACGTTCTGGAACCCAGATTTCATCCCATCGTTTTCTAGGTATCTCATAAGTCTCCAAAGGATGGGGAGTTGGCTACTTTAACGTGACGTCTCAACAAGCACGTGAGCTGGGACGATATTTAGAGCCCATTTTTAAGCGAGGTGGGAGAGCTGAGTTCCATTAAAAAAAAAGTCTTTTTAAAAAAAATGTTATTCCATGAATGTTCCGATTCTTGCCACAAACCTGCGCCAGTGGGTACAATTCTGCATTTCATTCCTAGACCCACAGTTCATATCCCTTTGAAGGCTACATCTACTGATGCTTGCTGAATGTCAGCTCTGCGGTTTGGTTTCGGTCTCTTTTAGCCAAGACTAAATGAGAAAAAAATTGAGCCTGGAAACGCAGCCTATTTTTTATTTTATTTTTTTTAAAAAACAATTTCTTTCCAGTTGGGTGTTTGCCTGTAGAACAAATCCACCCCTCCTTAGCCAGGAGAACAAAAACATGCAGATTGTATCCGAGTGTACTGAAAAAAAAGTCCTTTTCCGCTAAGGCAAAGATTTTTCAAGATGACATTCCTTCTTTTTTTTTAAAAAAAAAAAGAGGTCCGTGAGCTGTTTTTGTTTTGTTTTTAATTTTTAATTTCGTTTTTGGTTGCCATTGTAAATAACTGTACACAGAGTATATTATTTATGGTGAACACCCCCCCCCCAAGGGTGTATTTGTGTAAGTGCGTCTTGTTAAGTGTGTACCACTGTGGGATTCTCTTTTCTGGATTTTATAAGGGAAGGAAGAAGAAGGGGGGAAAAAAGGCGACAAAAAGGAGAATTCCGCTTTAGAAGAGCTCAGATTAAAAAAAAAATCTCTTCTCTTTCTCTCTTTTTTTTAAAAATGTGGAAATAAAACTTCTTTACAAACAAGAGGGAGGCCATTGAGAAGACTTTTGATTTTTACTAGCAGAGCTTTCGGTTGAAACGTCAAGAGCGGGTTGAAAAGCCCGAAGGAGCTTATGCAGGGGGAAACATCCGTCTCTCCGTTCTTCTCATGGGGGGGGGAATAAATATTTCGCCGTATCTCAGCTTGTTCCAAGAGCTCTCTCTCATTTTAGTAAAAAGCCAGCAGACCAGCCACTTCTGACAGGTGGTCCTCGATCACCATGCAGCCCAGAATTTAGGCCGCCCGGCAAGACATTTATCGAGCGTTGCCTCGCTTTACGACCTTTCTCGCTGCCGTTGTTGCAGGAGTAAAATGGCGGTGAAGTGTTCTGCTGATCCCGTGACCGTAGGGGCTGCTTCTGAAGGGTGAAAAATGGTCACAAAAGTCCCTTTTTATTTATTTATTTTTATTTTATTTATTTTAATCCCATTTATATCCCGCCCTTCTCCGAAGACTCAGGGCGGCTTACAATCTAAGCACAAATCCCTCCATTGCAACTTCGGTCGCTAAATAAGAGCTTGTGAGTCAAGGACAGCCCGTCTGTCGTCTTCCAGGTTCTGATTTCAAGGAGGGCTTGATCTGTCCCTCTCTGACATAATTGGCTACCATCACAAGGGGACCGTTTTTCACACAGCTGTGGCAGCAACCCCGTGGCCGGGTGATCAAAATCCAGAAGCTTGGCAACTTGACATGCCCCCCCCAGGGTCACGTGATCCCCTTTTGCGAACTTCTGCAGGGATTCACTTAAACAGCTCTGGCACAAAAGGTCGCAAAACGGGGCAAAATTCATTGAACAACCGTCTTGCTTAGCGACAGAAACCTTAGGCTCCATCGTGGCCGTAAGCCAATAGTATCTGTGCATCCATCTTCACAGCTATGTTATCAATAACAGAAGGCTGTTATCTTACCAGCATTATAGTTTTGACAATCTCTAAAATTTATCTGCTTTTATTTTCCTGCCCCACACTTCCTTGGCTGACTAAATAGGGTCAAAGCTGGTTAGAAACTTGGATGGGAGACGAGAAATTCCAGGGCTGCAGAAAACAGAAATATCCCAGAGGATATTTAATGGGGGCTGGCAGGGGGCGGGGGGGGAGAATGACAACTTCAAAAGGTTTTCCATTTGATTATCAGGAGTCCAGCTCGACTGGAAGGAGAATTGTTGGAATAAATCAATGATTTACTTTTCACATTTCTGAAACAGCCCCTCTCCCTGAAACGGAGTTAAATACTCACCTGCACAACAAGCCTGTGAGGTAGATCGCATTGGAGGCACATCTAAAATGAGAAGAGAATGTTTTATCTAAGCACACAAGAAAGATGAAGCTTTGATACAACGATTGATAGACAAATAACAGAGGCTAAGGTGCCGTGGTTAAGGCACCAAGCTTGAAACCGGGAGGCTGCGAATTCTAGTTCTGCCTCGGGCGCGAAGCTAGCTGGATAACCTTGAGCCAGCCACTTTCTCTCAGCCCTGGGAAAGAGGCAATGGCTAACCGTTCTGAAAAAACAACCTTGCCAAAGAAGCTGTAAGGACTGGCCCAGGCAATCTCCAAGAATCGGCCACGATTGAACAGAAGGCAAAATAATACTAACGACTTAGCTTAGTTGAGAAGCTGCATTGAGTATTTGCCAACATAACAAGAGGCTTATGATTTTTTTATTATGATTTTTTTTAGAAAACATGGGTACCAATAGCAGTGTGAACGCAGAGATACAGAATGTAAGAGTGGAGGTCTTCTAGTCTGGCCCCCTGCTCAAACAGGAGACCCTATACTCAGTGCTTTTTTTGTGAAAGAAAAAGGTGCCGGGACTCACATATGTCATACAACCCGCCTTGCCTATCCTACAAGGTTCCATCCAAAAAAGGTGCCGGAACTCCGTTCTGTGCGTTCTATGAGAAAAAAAGCCCTGCCTATACTATTCTGTGGACAGGCAGCTGTCCAGTCTCTTCTGGAAAACTCCAGTGTTGAAGCACCCACAACTTCTGGAGGCAAGTGGTTCCACTGGTTAATTGGTCTCATGGTTAAGGAAATTTTTCCTTAGTTCCGGGTTGCTTCTCTCCTTGATTAAATTTCATCGTTTCTCGTCCTGCCTTCGTGTGCTATTGGAGAAAAGGTTGACACCCACCCTCTTCTTCGTGGCAGCCCCTCAAATACTGGAAGACTGCTATCCTGTCGCCTCTAGTCCTTCTTTTCATCAAACTGGACATACCCAATTCCTGCAACCAGGGCTTTTTTTCCTCATAGAACGCTCAGAACGGAGTTCCGGCACCTTTTTTGGATGGAACCTTGTAGGGTAGGGCAAGGCGGGTTGTATGACATGTGTGAGTTCCGGCACCTTTTTCTTTCGCAAAAAAAGCACTGCCTGCAACCATTCATTTTTTTTTTATCCTCCAGCCCCCTAACCATCTTTGGTCCTCTTCTCTGCATTGTCTAGAGTCTCAACATCTTTTATATATTGTGCCGTCCAAAACTGAAGCAGAGGCGAGGTGGACGCTTTAATGATCCATTTTCCACCTCTTTTATTTCTTTAAGGAATTCCTTCCTTTGATGGGGGGGGATTATCCCTCCTCCCCCTCCCCTCCCTCATTCCCCCTTTTCTTTGCAGTTTGGAGCTACACACAAAAAAAAATCCAGGGTGGGAGATGTTGCCCCCACCTCATTTCCCAACTTTGCTGGGCGAATTTATTAACACTTGTCTTCCAAAACAAGGATAATGGCTGTAAATTATCTCTTGGGCCAAAACTAAATGGGGGGCCCCTCCCCTTTGATAATTATGGAAACATTTTTTTGTGGGAGGGGGAAAGAGAGAAAGAAAGGGCACGAATGTATTTCTCGTCTGTCTTCGGCCACTTTCTCCTCACCAGCTGGTCTCCGGCAGAGTTTACAGATTTTTTTCTTTTTCAGATTTTTCCCGCCCCCCCCCCCTTTCCCACTTCCCATCTTGGGAAGGTGGCAGATGGATTGCGAGCCTTTTAAAAGAGCAGCAGGGTTTTTGGGGTTTTTTTGTGTGTTTTTGGCAGTTCAGTTGGCCCCCTCCCCTTTCTCCCCCCCCCGTCCTTTTTTTTTCTCTCTCTCTCCAAGTTGAAGGCTAAATTATTCTGATAAATAATTTCTGGCCCTCAAAAGAGTTTTTCACAAGCTGGAAAAGAAAGCAAATTGCTCTCTTCTTCTTCTCTACGGCCCAACTGTCCAGGATTTTCTTAGACGTGTGCAGGGTTGTTTTTTTTAAAAAAATAATAATATTTATTTGTACAGCGGTACCTCGGTTACTCATCGTTAATAGGTTCCAGAAGGCATGAGGAGTACCAAAAACAAACAATTTTTTCCCCCGTAAGGAATAATAATGTAGTGAGTTGCAAGACAGCTGACAGAGTGACAGGTTCCACTGTCGTTAAATATCAAACGATGATTTACCGGGTACAAAATTTTTGCTTCAAAGTGCACCGAGTACCAAATTTGATGAGTTTCAAACTCAGAGCAGTTGAGTACCCAGCGAAGCCACTGCATCTCGCTTTTCTTATTTTTACAAATAATTCAAGGCCGCAAACATATCCAATTAGATTCCTCCTCTTATTTTCCCCCACAACAAGCCTGTGAGGTGAGCTGGGCTGAGAATGACTGACTGAAAGTCACCCAGCTGGCTTTCATGCCTGAGGCAGGACTAGAACTCACCGTCTCCCGGTGATTGGCTCAAAGTCACCCAGCCGGCTTTCACGCCTAAGGCAGGACTAGAACTCACCGTCTCCTGGTGATTGGCTCAAAGTCACCCAATCAGAGTTCATGCCTAAGGCAGGACTAGAACTCACCGTCTCCTAGTGATTGGCTCAAAGTCACCCAGCCGGCTTTCATGCCTAAGGCGGGACTAGAACTCACCGTCTCCTGGTGATTGGCTCAAAGTCACCCAACCAGAGTTCATGCCTAAGGCAGGACTAGAACTCACCATCTCCTGGTGATTGGCTCAAAGTCACCCAGAGTTCATGCCTAAGGCAGGACTAAAAGTCATCATCTCCTGGTGATTGGCTCAAAGCCACCCAATCAGAGTTCATGCCTAAGGCAGGACTAGAACTCGTCTCCTGGTGATTGGCCAAGACACCTAGCTGGCTTTCATGCCTAAGTCGGGACTACAACTCCCACTCTCCAGGTTTCCAGCCCGGTGCCTTAGCCACTAGACACAACATTACAGTGTAAGCAATCTCAGGAAGGAAGGAAGGAAGGAAGGAAGGAAGGAAGGAAGGAAGGAAGGAAGGAAGGAAGGAAGGAAGGAAGGAAGAGAAAAAAGAAAGGGAGGGAGGGAGGGAGGGATGAAAAGAAAGGGAACATAAACCCCGAAAAGAGAATTTGGGGAATGTTTTGCAATGCACTTAGCTCCAAAGGCAGCTGCAATTCATTCCCTCCACCTTGCTTTGCCCTTGTGAAAAATGACAACTTTCCATAACAAAGCACAACTGGGGGAGGAGGGGGGGGGAAGAAGAGGATTTGGACCGGCTGAGCATTCGAGTTGAGTTTTGTGTGTGCTTATAAAAAAAAAGGGGGGGGGTGTGCGAAGACAGACAAGACCAACCGGATTGTCCTCAGCTTAAGGTTAATGAAGTAAGAAAGCACTCTCTTTTTCAAGGCAGGGCAAACAGAGGGGGACACCCCCCCCACGACTCCCCTCAATACAAAGAGGCCTCCTGTTCGAGGACAGGCCTACATGGATTGACTTAAACCCAGGGGATAAGTGCTTGAAATTTAATCTTATTGCCTAAGAATGAGGCCAAACAAAACTCTTAAAATCATATTAAAAATCTATCAAAGGAACAACTTGGACTTTTTTATCAGTGTGGAAAAAAAAAGAAGAGAGATAAATTCGGGGGGGGGGGAGAGGAGAACGGGGCGAAATAATGAAGCCCACCGTCTTCCAGAAAATGGAAATTGGAGAGATTGGGGACCACTTCATTATTCTTGCAAATGCTCCCCCCCCCCCGTCTCCGTGTTAACGAAGGGCAATTTTTTTCGGACGCCTGGAAAAGCCACAAGATTAAAAATCCGCTTTCTGGAGGCACGTCTGGGGGGGAAAAGCTGGACGCTTGGGACACTCACTCCCTTCTCCAAAAATTCATTTGAAACAAACCTGTTCAAAAGGTTTGCTGGTGGCGAAATGGAAAGTTGATAACTCTCCTGCTTCGGGGTGAAATTCAAAATCTGCTTTCCCTCCCTCCCCCCCCACCGCCGCCCCAAAAAGGGGTTCCTTTATTGCAAAGCAGACCCCCCCCCCCGGGAATCAAAAGGGTTTCATGTTGCATGCAAGGTGCTGCAGATAGTCCTTGACCTACAACACCTCATTTAGCGACCGTTTGGTTGCAAGAGCGCTGAAAAAAGTGACTTCTGCGTTAAAAGAGTTTTGCAGCATAACTGACCTGCAGAACAATTCGGGCTATGAAAAAAACAAGGACGAAACAAGAGTTTCAGCTCAATTTTCTATCCGGTAGGAGGTTTCCCAATGTAACTCTGAATGTTTTACCTGTTCTTTGCAATGAAAAAAAACAAAAAAACCCCTCCTATCCGATGGCACATTAAAACCATGTTTTGTTTTATTCGGAAAGACAAGCCTTAAAGCTTTGTAGCCACGAGATGCTGTTATCGAGATGCTGTTATCGCCTCAACTGGTAAAACCCAAGTTGCAAATGTCACTTAAAGTGGAACAAAGAGCCACATCAAAGGCAGGCAAGTGGTAGATTTTTCAAGAGGGAACTTTATAGATCCACTTAGAAAATGTTGATTGTCAAAATCAAGATTAATACCTTCCGAGGCTGGAATGACATTTCTCCTCTTCCAAAAAAAAATCTCTTCTTTTTCTCCTCCGAGCCTGCCTGCGTTTCATTCAGAAACCAACAAGAAACGTCAGATGTGTTCTGAATTCTGACGTGAGTGAGCTTTGCCCGTGACTCCAGTGCTCAGGATATTTTCAGGAGGAGAGGCTGAAAGCTGGCTGTCCCGGAAAGCCTCTTCCTATTTTTATTTATTTATCAAATTTATCTAGCCTTGTCAGAAGCACAACTCCTTGTATTAAACCACCCAAAAGCAAGCTCGGTGTGCATGTGGGTGTGTCTCTCTTGTGTAACTTTGAAAGGCATCCCCTTTCACGAAGTTTACACTCCGGATTTGGGGGGGGGGAAAAACAAACTTTCCTTCCAAGCAGGGCGAAAATTCAGCCCAAGTGAAAATTGGCCTGCGCCACCCTTTTTTTACAACACGTCTCTCGAGACGTAGAACGGAGCCAAGATTTGCTTCTTTCAAAAGCTGAAAAGTTCCCCTGGTTTTTAAAGAGGAATTGGGTCCTGCGAGGTAGTCCTTGACTAACGACTAGAATTGGGATTTGCGTTGCTAAGCGAGGCAGTCGGGAAGAGAGACTTGCCTGATTTTATGGCCTTTTTTTTGCCATGGCTGATAAGCAAATCAATGCAAGGGATTCGGGGTTTTTTTTTCCCCTGCTGGTAGAGTTTCCCCAAATCTTCCCTAAAGTACCTTGAGATATTTTCTTTTTTCTTCTCCCCACTGAAAACCGATCTGAGCTGAAAGTTTTGGTAACTGCCTTATTGTCAATTTGTCTTTGAGGGAGGGATTAACCTTGGTTGGTTAACCTGGCTGGTCTTCTCTTCTAGATCAGGAAGAGAACGTTCCTGGTTGAACCTGGTCGGTCTTCTAGATCAAGGAGGAGACATTTCTAGTTGAACCTGGTTAGGTTTTTTTTCCTTCCTCTATATCAGGGAGGGAGGGACATTTCTGGTTGAACCTGGTTGGTCTGTTCTTCTAGATCAAGGGGAAAGGGGGACATTTCTGGTTGAACCTGGTTGGTCTCTTCTAGATCAAGGAGAAAGGGGGACATTTCTGGTTGAACCTGGTTGGTCTGTTCTTCTAGATCAAGGGGAAAGGGGGACATTTCTGGTTGAACCTGGTTGGTCTGTTCTTCTAGATCAAGGAGAAAGGGGGACATTTCTGGTTGAACCTGGTTGGTCTGTTCTTCTAGATCGGGAGGAAAGGGCACGTGCCTGGTTGAACCTGGTTGATCTTCTCTTCTAGATCAGGAAGGGAGGGGGATATTCCTGGCGTAAACTTGGTTTCCTCTTCTAGATCGGAAAGGCCACATCCCCGTGGTTGTGTCTCCCCTCTCGTCCAGCGGTTTCCCAATCCCGACCACGAGCCATGGAGAACTCCCAAATCAGCTGGGAGAATTCTGCTCTCCCCATTTCCTTAGCCGTTTTTCCCCCTTGCCTTTCAAAGCTGAGGGCTCCAAACCACTGGAATATTCAAAGGCAAAACTCAGCTGAGGCTTGACTTGAGTCTTCTTCCTGAGAAGGTCACGCCTGGAGAGGAAAAGAGAGAGGTAAGAGACAGGTGAGAAATTGAGAAAGAAAGAAAGAAAGAAAGAAAGAAAGAAAGAAAGAAAGAAAGAAAGAAAGAAAGAAAGAAAGAAAGAAAGAAAAGAAATTGAGGATTTAGGTTTCCAGCAGAAAAGGCTTCGTTTATTTCCTTCACCAAGGCCACCAGCCTTGGATTCTCTGAAAAGTCCACCAAAAAGTTTTATTTATTGATTTTTCGATCGAAGACTAGCCCCGACAGTTTTTTTATATATTTTTTTTTAAAAAGGGGGAGATAGAACTTTTATGTAGGGCAGCATCGGTCTGGTTTGCTGCACAGAAAGGGGAGGGGGAGGGGAAAAAAACCCCGACCCTCCTCCTGGGAACGATTCCAGCTCTTCCTGCCTCTAATTAAGTGATATTAAGGCCCCTTAAATGCCACAAGAAAATTGGCAGCCCAGCCACTCCTGAGCCATCGGCAACGGCTATGCCAGGAGGAGGAGAAGATTCAGCTGCAACTCTGGGCTGTGAGGGGGGAAGGTGGCTTTGGAGCATCAGTGACCAGGTTAGAACCTAGAATAATAGGGTTGGGAGGGACACCTTGGAGGTCATCTAGTCCAACCCCCTGCTCAAGCAGGAGACCCTATCCCATTCCGGACAAATCCCATTCCCAGTGATGGAGCACCCACAACTTCCGGTGGCAAGCAGTTCCACTGGTTAACTGTTCTCATTGTCAAGAAATTTTCTCCTTAGTTCTAGGTTGCTTTCCTCTTTGATTGGTTTCCATCCGTCGCTTCTTCTCCTGCCTTCAGGGGCTTTGGAGGATAGCTTGACCCCCTCTTCTCTGTGTTGTTAGTTGCGAAGTCGTGTCCGACCCATCGCGACCCTATGGACAATGTTCCTCCAGGCCTTCCTGTCCTCTACCTTCTCTGTGGCAGCCCCTCAAATATCGGAAGACTGCTATCACGGCACCTCTAGTCCTTTTACCCATTTCCCGCAACCGTTCATTGTACCATTTAGCCCCCATACTCCTGATCAGTCTTTCCTGCTCTTCTCTGCACTCTTTCTAGATACACTGGTGGTGCTACCTAGTTTGGTAACGAAATGTCTGCAAGAAGAACACCAAGCTCAGACAGCACCAAGGACCCTGCAGTCCTCTTCCTCCTCCTCTTCCTCCTCCCTTCTCCTTCTCCTCCACTCCACAAAACCCACTCCCCTTCTAGCACTGATGACGTTACCTAGTCGGGTAACGAAACGTCTGCAAGAAAACCACCTGGCTCGGAGAGCGCCAAGGACCTGGCCTTCAGAAGTTGTGGGGGCTCTTAACACTGGAGGTTGTTAAGAATGAACAACGGTTTGTCTGGAATGGTTTAGGCTATCCTGTCTGAGCAGGGGGCTGGACTAGAAGACCTCCAAGGTCTCTTTTGTCAGGCTCTGTTAGGGACCTCTTACGGTCTGTAACAGTTCTGTTATTCTGATCTCTCCCTTCTTTCCTGAATCACGGTGACCCGAATTGGTCACAATATTCCAAGTGCTGCCTTACCGGCGGCGGTCTCAAGCGACTGATAAATTTATCCAGGGTGTTTCTTTTAAAGATGTGAAACATATTCATTTTAAAGGAGAGCATTTGTGGCTCACCCTAGCGGGAAGACCAGACCCGGATTTCTGGAAACGAAAGTGAGAAAGCTTTATTCTCCTACGGGAGTGCGAAACACGGGCGTGTTTGGTATCGGTGTCCCCTGCTTTTCTGCTAGGCCCTTGAGAGTGTAGGGAAAGGGAATGTAAGAGAATAACAAGCTTGCAGGAACAGAGGAAAACATTGTCTGCCTGTAATCCGAAGAGACTTTCAGTGTCAGTCAATCCACTCCCCGCTGGGTCACCGTAACTTCAAAAGCGGCCCCCATCCCATCTTACATGTTCTTTGTCGGCTAATCAGGCTACTATTCACTCAATAAAGCTCTTTTTAAACCCACCCACCCCTGTTCGCTTGTCGTGCTGCCCATCTGCTGGTGAGGGTCAACAGTCCCCCCAAAAACACAGGGGGGGGAAGTCCCTAGCGGGTTCTGGAGAGGACAATACCCAGAGACTCCCCTCTCCTACAGCCCTCCCTCTCCGCACGCACACACCCCATCTCACTTAATTTGGTTCAAAGAGGCAGAACTGTCAGCCCCCACCCCGTTTCTGCTCCTTGTCAAAAAAAAAAGGGGGGGAGGGGGAGTTTGGATTAGGAGGGGCTGTCTTTGCGGGACCCTGGGGTCTCCCGATCAGCTTTGTCAGCACAAGGGGGGGGAAATCCCCCCAAACACTTATTGTCTTGACTCTTTTAATCTTTGATCAGGTTGAATTTTAAGGTTGAGGTGAATTTTTAAGGTTGGAACTTTTGAGGCCTGATGTTTTCACGTTTTTTAAATCTTTTACCACCTGGTTAAGCCAGCCGGGGACACTGGATCATGAGTTGGGCGGCATATAAAATTGGATAAATAAATAGGTAAAATAAAATAAAGATTGTTTTACAGGACTGTAAGACACTGGGCATGGTGTAACAGCAAACTGGCAGGCATGTAAATTTAATAAGTAAAAAATAATCATCATACTGTTTATCGGATTGTAAGGCACTGAGCATGGTGTAACAGCGAACTGGCTGGCATATAAATTTAATAAGTAAAAAAAAAAGTAATATTGTTTATCGGACTGTAATACGCCCAGAGTTGCGTGGCAGTGATCTGGGTAGCATATCCATTTAAAATACATTTAAAATCAATAAATAAAATAATATTATCGGATTGCAAGACGCCGAGCATGGTGTGACGGCGAACTGGCTGACATATAAATTTAATAAATAAATGGGTAAAATAAAATAAAGATTGTTTCATTGGACTGTAAGATGCCCAGGGTTGCGCGCGAGAGATCTGGGCAGCGTATAAATATAATAATTAAATAAAAGACTGTAAACCACTCAGCGTTGCCTCATGTCCACCTCCCCTTTTAAGGAAGGAAGACTCACGTCTCTGAAATCTCTGTCCAAGGAAAGGGATTTCCTCTCCTTTCCTGGATGGAGAAAAACCATGAAAAATGAACTTTCTCCTCAAGGGATGTTGTCTCCTCCCCACGCTTGGTGCCCAACGTTGCTTCGAATCTGGGCCTGGAAACGAAATTATTTTGCATTTTTACCTTTTCTGCTTCTTTCCCTGGCGCGAGGCTCCAGCAGCAGCAGCGCCAAGATTCCCGGGAGCGTCGCGGAGCCCAAAACTCTTGGCCACGTGACCCAGGTGCAGAGCCCGGATGTGGAAGATGGGCTTGAGGTTGGCGGGGTAGGTGGCGTACGAGCGAATGAAGGACTGCAGGGCTGGAAGACAAGAAGGGGCCAATGAAGACATCCCAAAGCTGCTAAATATCTACGGGGATCGTCACAGTTATACCAAAGGTGCTTTTCAAAAGGCAACCAGGATTTGAACATGGCTAGAGGAAATATTAGGACGGAGAGTCAAATGTAGACCAGAATTTTTCCTGCTTGGCATAACAAAAGAGAAACACAGCAAAGAAGAGTTACATTTAATAATACATATCATCACAGCAGCGAGAATGACGTTTGCCCAGGAATGGAAAAACAGTGAAATACCGGAAGAGAGTGAAGTGATAAGTAAAATGTGGGCGTGCGCAGAAATGGACAAGTTAACTTTGGAAATTAAAAATAAAGACCAGTCAGATTGCTACAAAATTTGGAATAAGTTTTACTCATGGTGGGAACAGAAAGGAAGGTCACAAACAGAAACACACAGGATGCTGATTTCACATATTACCAGAATAAGGTGGTTGATAAGATTGAATATTCTATAACTGTATATAAATGATATGTACATAAACGTGTATATATGTATATTAAACATAATAATAATAATAATAATAATAATAATAATAATAATAATAATAATAATAAGAAGAAGAAGAAGAAGAAGAAGAAGAAGTAGTAGTTGGAAGGGACCTTGGAGGTCATCTAGTCCAACCCCCTGCTAAGGCAGGAAACCCTATACTATTTCAGGCAAATGGCTGTCCAGTCTCTTCTTAAAAAACTTCCAGTGTTGGAGCATTCACCGCTTCTGGAGGCAGGTAGTTCCACTGGTTAATTGTTCTGACTACTATCAGGAAGCTTCTCCTTAGTTCTAGGTTGCTTCTCTCCTTGACCAGACAAGGAGGATTGTCAGACCGTTAACACCTTGTCCAAAGTTTTAAATAATAAAATTTGTTATTAAAAAATTAATAATAAAAAAGGCAACCGGAGTTTCTTAGCTTTTTTCTCTCTCCTTTTCTCATCCAAGAAGCCTTTTCACTTTTAACAGTCGGAACTGAAGAAGCTTCACAGATGAGAAGTGAAACTTAAGGGGGGGGGGAAAGAAACCACTAAGGAAATCCACTCTGAAGGGCGTCTTTGGGAAGTTCAAAGTCGCTTGTCGCATCTGCCGATTGATCTATCGTTCGCCCTGCCTTGGACTGACGCGGAGCCCAGGGTGAAGTTCTCCATCTGAGGAAACCAGGATCCGGTCTCGCCAGGCCTGCACGGGGCAGGCTGGGAAAGTCAAGGTGGCTTCTTGCTTAAAGGGAGACCCAGCCTGGGATTAAGGAGGAATTTCCTGACAGGGAGAACAATCGACCAGTGGAACTCCTTGCCTCCAGAAGTTTGTGGGTGCTCCATCCCTGGAGGTTTTCAAGAAGAGACTGGACAACCCATTGGTCTGAAATGGTAGAGGGTCTCCTGTTGGGACTCCGTTGTGGTTGTAAGCTGAGGACCCTCTTCTCCGACCGAGTCATATCTTGAATGCCCAGGGCTGCAAACGGTCTGAAAATCCTGAATTCTTGGAGAAAAGACCCTCGGTGGTGTGGTGGACGTTGCTCGGCCCTTGAGGCTGCCCACAGCTGGCCCCTGCCCAGTTTCCCAACACCCCCCCAACCCACCTCTTTCTGCCCTTCCTTCCTTCCTTCCTTCCTTCCTTCCTTCCTTCCTTCCTTCCTTCCTTCCTGAGTCGGAACACCGGTTTATTTGCGCAGAGCTTAAGCCTAAATCTCTGTGTGGCAGGAGATTGTGCTTTACGAACAGTAATAAAAATGTCATT
The DNA here is from genome assembly GCF_964194415.1 of Vipera berus. NCBI lineage: Eukaryota > Metazoa > Chordata > Lepidosauria > Squamata > Viperidae > Vipera > Vipera berus. The sequence goes on from NC_138218.1 coordinate 9,329,049, forward strand.
TTAGCAGGCTCAGTCTGCAGAAGAACTTGGGGGAATCTCCGAACACTCTGTTTGCTAAGCAAAGTGAACGCCATTTCCCAATCAATGAGGGAATAACCAAGGGTGGCGGCCCCCTCCTCTCATTTCCTATCCTCCGTTTTATTTTTAGCAGGGGGGGAGGGGAGGGGAGGGGAGGGAAGGGCAGGAAGCAAGACTCCCAGATGCCCACTCAGGTCTTTGGAGTCAAACGACGTCGCTGGCACACGTGCCTGTCTCGAAGCCTTTGAAACAGCTGCCAAGGCAAGTTTCTAGTCCACACTGATGAGAGGGGAAAAGAAGGTTTTGAAATAGGAGTGGATTTTAGGACTGGGTTTTGAAAGCAGCCATTGCTTCCACTGAAAGAGCACTCAAGGTAAGTTTCCAGTCCACACTGATTAGGAGAAAAAAGCTCCATTCCTTCCTCTGTCACAATCATTTTCTATCCATCTTTTCTCTCTCTCTCTCTCTCTCTCTCTCTCTCTCTCTCTCTCTCTCTCTCTCTCTCTCTCCTTCCTTCCAAAACTTTTTCTATCTTTTCGTTCTTTCTCCTTCCTTCGTCAGAATCTTTTTTTCTTCTTCCTTCCTTAGGACCTTCTTCTATCCACCTCTTTCTTTTCCCTTCCTTCCTTCCCTCCCTCCTTCCTTCCTTCCCATCTTTTCCCCTCTCGTTCTCTTCCTTTCCTTCTCTCCCCTTCCCCCACCTCCCCAAAATCTCATTCGCCCCCAGATTAAAAGTCTGCCAAGGGGGCCCCCCTGATCCACCATCCACCGTCCACACCGAACAGGTCAAGACCGCCAAGGTGGGGGAATTGGAAAAGGAGAGCCGAGGAAACGCTGACTCTTTGGCGCTGTTTCCATTTGGGGGGGGGGGGTTTGCCATCCGCCCAGAGCCCAGCTGCAGCGTCAATTATTCACCGTTCTCGGCTGGGCTGGAGAAGGGTGGCTGGCGGATGCCAGTTGGAGAGGGGGCATGGATAGGACACGTGTCCAAAGAGAGGGGCACCAAGTGAGAGGGGGAGGGGAAGAGAGGGAGGGAGGGAGGGGGCAGCTTGGCAACAACAACAACAACAACAAAACCCAGGAGGGGGAATGAAAGGTAGGAACTAGACAAGCATTCATCGGAAAACGTGGGGGCGTTCTCCTGGAAGTCCTCGAAAGGCTGGCACGGGAAAGCCACTTCCATCTGTGTTTACGGGAGCCTCAACGGTGGAAACTGCAGATGCCAATACGGGCCTGGTCGTGGAGAAGCCCGTCTCCTGCATTTGCCGGCGCCAGTGTCTCATTGCCAGAAACGCTGCTGGGCAGAAAGACGCGACGCTTCCGTTCTGCTCCGAATGCCACTTCCTGCTCCGCCTCGTTAAGCCACGCAACCTCTTTAGCCCGGCGTACCTTACGCCCGTATGAACCGGAGGTTCAAACGTCTTGGGTTTTGGAGCAAGTTCTTTCATTGGCTAGCTGGACGTTATCTCTGGCGTGCGGCACCGCCTGCTCAGGAAACTCTAGCACAGGCAGTCCTTGAGTTACAGCCCCAAAATTTAGGTCGCTAAGCGAGACGATGGTTCAGCGACTTTTGCCCCATTTCACGACCTTTCTCGCCACGGGTTAATTAAGTCAACCACTGCAGTTGTTAAGATAATTAAGTGAATCTGGCTTTCTCCCCCCCCCCCCCTCCCCTCAATGACTTTGCCTGTCAGAAGGTCACAAAAGGGGGATCCCGTGAGACCGGGACGCTGCGACCGTCGTAAATGTGTGTCAGTTGCCAAGCGGCTGAATTTTTATCACGTGACTGTATGTGTGTGTGTGAGGAAATGCTGCAATGGTTGTTAAGTGTGAAAAACGGCCAGCACCATCGTTAGCTTTGAATGGTTGAAAGTTAAGCGCTATCTGACGCGCTTTCCACTAAAAAAAAATAAAATTATTAAAAGTTCCTCTTCCCTAACCCTTGAAACCAGAAACGCCGGCGCTCGTAAAGTCAGGGAAGGAAACTCCTGACCTTTTTTGCCCCATCGGAGGGTTTTAGCGCTGGAGTGGACAAAATCCTCAAATTCGGTCTGCATCACGGTGGCCCTTCGGTGCATTTCCTGGATCTCTCCCTGCTGGCTTTTCTAAACAGGAAAGAAGAGGGGGGGGAATTGAAGCTCGGAGGGTCAGCCGAAGAGATTTCAAAACATGCCGTTGTGCCCAGAGTAAAAAGAATGACCATCACGGTTATCTAATATGTAATCTAATCTAATCAATCTCTCCAAGTTGGTGGGAATCCTGGTTTGTGGACCGGAATACCACAGGCCGCACTTAAGACACCTTTGCACACAGCAAAACCACGATGGATAAACTATGGTAGCTGAGTCCCATATCACGCTAAGCCGAAACTAAACATTTCCTCTCTCTCTCTTTTCTTCCCTTGCATCTGGACTATTTTGTGAGGTTGCTGCGATATCAAAAAAGAAATGCCCCTTGGATTCCCTTGGGGGGAATAAAAATGGACCACAGGAGAAGCCATGTCCCACCGATATTCACATTTGCGTAGCCTTTCTGCATTTTTAAAGGAAAGCGATGCACAAATCGTATTTAAAAACTGATTTTTAAAACCCGTCTTGGCAAAATACTAAGACATTCCCCCTCCTTCCTCGCTCCCCGATGCTCCTGCATTTGTCAATCCAGCTTTTTTCTTCTTCTTCTTTTTTTCCTAAGACCTGTTGGGTTGCACACAGTGTCACCTTCCTTCCCGGTGTGTGTGCGTGTGTGTGTGTGTGTTTTAATATGAATGTGAAATTAAGCGAAGCTGCCCTTTCCCCCGACGTCCAGAATCCTCTGTTATTAAAAAGTAAAGCACTTTAATAATGAAAAACTTTTTTTTTTCCCTTCCCGCCCCTCCGTTTCCCCGTGTTTTAACTGTTTAAAATTAATGAGAAGGGCAGACCGGTTGTCAAAGCATTATTGAAAGCGGGCAGTGAGGACCAAATAAACTCGAAAAATCCCCCCCGAGTGTTAAATAAACACAGCCTCACACCTCTCCAAATCCCACTGATGGTTATTGTATACTTTTCTGTAACCGAGCTCAGAATAGACGCCGGCGCCAGGGAAGCAAGAAAAGATTTCAGGCTTCCAATAAAGGCCTTAATTTAAAGACAGCCCAGCGCGAATTCCAGGAGAAAATTAAAGGGACCTCAAATTTAAGTGACAGGTGACTTGAGCTATGCCGAGACTGTCTGGGGATTTAGTAATAATATGGCAATATATTACAAAGGACTTCTCACTACCCGCTTTCTCCTAGGCCCGAGCTTCCTATCTTTTAGGTTTCAAAATGAGGTATTGCTTCTTCCTTTCTCCAGGAAAAAAAAGAGAGGGAGAGAAGGAGAAAGAAAGAAAGAAAGAAAGAAAGAAAGAAAGAAAGAAAGAAAGAAAGAAAGAAAGAAAGAAAGAAAGAAAGAAAGAAGGAAGGAAGGAAGGAAGGAAGGAAGGAAGGAAGGAAGGAAGGAAGGAAGGAAGGAAGGAAGAAAGAAAGAAAGAAAGAAAGAAAGAAAGAAAGAAAGAAAGAAAAAAAGAGGAAGGAAGGGAGAGAGAGAAAGAGAGAAAGAAAGGAAGGAAAGAAGGAAGGAAGGAAGGAAGGAAGGAAGGAAGGAAGGAAGGAAGGAAGGAAGGAAGGAAAAGAAAGAAAGAAAGAAAGAAAGAAAGAAAGAAAGAAAGGGAGGGAGGGAGGGAGGGGGAAGGGAAGGGAGAAAAAGAAAGGAAGGAAGGAAGGAAGGAAGGAAGGAAGGAAGGAAAGAAAGAAAGAAAGAAAGAAAGAAAGAAAGAAAGAAAGAGGAAGGAAGGAAGGAAGGGAGGGAGGAAGGAAAAAGAAAGAAAGAGAGGGAGAGAGGGAGGGAGGGAGAGAAGGAGGGAAGGGAAGGGGAGAAAGAAAGAAAAAGGAAGGAAGGAAGGAAGGAAGGAAGGAAGGAAGGAAGGAAAGAAAGAAAGAAAGAAAGAAAGAAAGAAAGAAAGAAAGAAAGAAAGAAAGAAAGAAAAGAAAGGGAGAGAGAAGGGAAGGGAGAAAGAAAGAAAGAAAGAAAGAAAGAAAGAAAGAAAGAAAGAAAGAAAGAAAGAAAGAAAGAAAGAAAGAAAGAAAGAAAGAAAGAGATAAAAAGACAAGTCAACTGCCAAGGTGCCATCTTTTGAGCCCTTCTCCACTAACAAATCGAGCGAAGAAGCATCCTGGAACATTCACACATAGCTCCGTCCATCCATCCATCTCCATCTCCCTAATAAGTTCCATGAAGTTTTGTAAGCTTTGAACAACCCATCAGAGCTCTTCACTTCTTGCCTCCCACGTTATCCTCTCCAAGCTCAAACCGTAGAAGACCACACCACTTCATTTCCACTTGCCCTGCATGCCTTCATATCTGGGTTATTTTGGGGCCTCCGAGCACGGAAATGACAGCCGGGCCTGCAGGCAGGAAGAGAAATTTGGGGCTGGGGGGCCACCAACTAAAAGCACCAGGAATCAAATGGGGACCAAACGGGGACCTTTCCCCTGCACCTCGTTTCCTCCACGTCTAAAGGACGCTCTTCTCGGCTCTTTTCCAGCTTCCTGACTTGAGGAATTTATTTTGGAGAGATCAAGATTAAACGGAGGGGGGGGGGAAAGGAGATTTCCACACACCCCCTCCCAAACCAGGTTTGGGTTGGTGGTTTCAAAGCAAACAAAACAATTCCAGTTTGACAGCCCAAGCATTCCCGTGTTCCAATATTTGAGGGGCTTCCCCAAAGAAGAGGGGGGGGGGGGGTGTCAAGCAATCCTCCAAAGCCCCTGAAGGCAGGACAAGAAGCAACGGATGGAAACTCGTCAAGGAGAGAAGCAACCTGGAACTAAGGAGAATCTTCCTGACAGTCAGAACAATTAACCAGTGGAACAACCTGCCTCCAGAAGCTGTGAATGCTCCAACACTGGAAGTTTTTAAGAAGAAACCGGACAGCCACTTGTCTGAAATGTTATATAGGGTTTCCTGCTTGTACAGAGGGGCTGGACTAGAAGACCTCTAAGGTCCCTTCCTACTCTGTTATTCTGTAACTTCAAAAGTGTCTTTCCCCACCAAGCCCCTTAAATTACAGGTAGTCCTTAAGAGAACAAGAATCAGAAAATAACAGGCTTGGAAGGGACCTTGGAGGTCATACTAGTCCCTGCATGTGCCGGAGAGTCTGTATCGTTTCCTTGACTCACAACCATTGGTTTAGCAACTGTCTGAAGTTTACACCAGCGCTGGAAAAAGTGGCTCATGACTGATCCCCACACTTATAACCATTGCAGCATCCCCATGGTCATGGGATCAAAGTTTGGGCGCTCGGCGTAGACTTATGATCGTATAACTGACGTCTGTCACCTTCCCAGATGGCCTGGGACACAGTTTGCTTAACAACGGTGGGCAAAAAAGATCGTAAAACTGGGTGCAACTCACAAGTCAAGTCTTTTGCTCTTGCAAATAATAATAATAATAAAATAATAAAATAATAATAATAATAATAATAACAACAACAACAACAACAAAACAACAACAATAATAATAATAATAATAATAGAACGAGGAAACTGGGATAAAATCAGAAGGAGAAAGGAACGGCGCCTTTGAGAAGAACTGACCTGATATCTCCCTTGGTTTCCTTTGAAACGGTCATCTTTCATTAAGTGAGACAAAATCTGTTCCATTTTTATCTCTGCAACGCTGGAAAAATAAATAAATAAATAAATAAATAAATAAGAAAGAAAGAAAGAAAGAAAGAAAGAAAGAAAGAAAGAAAGAAAGAAAGAGGAAGGAAGGAAGGAAGGAAGGAAGGAAGGAAGGAAGGAAGGAAGGAAGGAAGGAAAAAGAAAGAAAGAAAAAGAAAGAAAGAAAGAAAGAAAGAAAGAAAGAAAGAAAGAAAGAAAGAAAGAAAGAAAGAAAGAAAGAAAGAAAGAAAAGGGAGGGAAGGAAGGAAGGAAGGAAGGAAGGAAGGAAGGAAGGAAGAAAAAAAGAAAGAAAGAAAGAAAGAAAGAAAGAAAGAAAGAAAGAAAGAAAGAAAGAAAGAAAGAAAAAGAAAGAAAAGGGAGGGAAGGAAGGAAGGAAGGAAGGAAGGAAGGAAGGAAGGAAGGAAGGAAAAAGAAAGAAAGAAAGAAAGAAAGAAAGAAAGGAAGGAAGGAAGGAAGGAAAGAAGGAAGGAAGGAAGGAAGGAAGGAAGGAAGGAAGGAAGGAAGGAAGGAAGGAAGGAAGGAAGGAAGGAAGAAACCACAATAATAAACGACAGTGAAATCTTCGGTCACAATTCTCCAGATTAAAAATCTAGGCAGATGTTGTGGGTTTTTTTTTTCCCTTTAGGTTTTCACGAATCACCCATTTTCTTCACTTCTTAGATCAAATCCAAGAAGGGTAACGTCAGTTCTGAATGAGAATCTGTGCAGATTCGAATTTGGTGACAGAATCTGCAATACCACAAATTAAACTGATTTTCTTTGGGGTTTTCTTCCCCCCCTCCCCTCTCACAAGTTTGCTTGGGGATAAAGCCTATTTAAAAAATGCTAAGTTTGATAATATTTCCAAAAAAAGCATGTTGGTGTGGTCCGAAGTCACCCAGCTGGCTTTCATCTCTAAGACAGGACTTGAACTCTGGGGCACCTGGCGATTGGCCCAAAGTCACCCAAGCGGGAGAACACCTGTGGGCACAGGTGCGCTCATGCCACCACACAACGTGGGCCCTGATGGGCATTCTCTCTCTCTCACTTCTGATAAAGTCCTTGCAAAACAAAACTAGGGTGGGACAAACTGCCTGCCTCGCGACTGGCGTTGTTTGAATGACAACGCTGTCACTCTGCAAACCGTCGGCGTTTCATGCTACTTCTAAGTCTCACTTAAAGGTACCAAGAAAGAGGGGTGCGAAACACGCAGAAACACACACACACACACACACACACACACGACAGCATCAGCACGCTCCTTTGATTTTTCTCACGCATTTCTTCTTTGGAAGCGCTGCAGAAGAAATACCCCATCACACCCACAAAAGGACTCACCCAAAAAAAATGAAACCCCAAACAAAACAAAATGCAGGGATATTGAAATTTTATTTATTATTTATTTATTTATTTATTTATTTATTTATTTATTTATTTATTTATTTATTTATTTATTTATTTATTTATTTATTTATTTATGGGACTTATATCCCGCCCTATCTCCCGAAGGACTCAGGGCGGCTAACAACAATAACATATAACAGAAATTAAGATAAAATTAAAATTAAAGTCATCTGTGCAATAAATTAAAATTAAAAATTAAAAATAAATTAAAAATTGTAAACATAATTAAAATGCCTGTCAGTCCAGGTCAGCCAGGTGGAAAAGGAGTGTTTTGAGGCCGCGGCGAAAGGACCGGAGATCTTGGGCCAAATATTAAGAAATACACAATCTTTTTTCCTCCCCAAAGGCAGTTGCTGTCTCTAATGCTAGAATGATTGCAAATAAATAATTTGAAGAGAGCTGATGTCTAAATTAAGCAACAAATCCTATCTGGCCCTCAGCCACAGTTCCATTTGCCTCTGTTGGAGGCCTCTGTAAATTGGGCACAAGTGGACTATAGATAGTCCTCAACTTATGTAATTTAGCCTGATTATTATTATTATTATTATTATTTTTCCTGGCGTGTCTCTGGCATTTCCTCTTTCGTTTTCCTGTAATCCACAAAATCATGCAAACAAGCCAATAACGGGGCATTCTCGGGGGCCAATATTAAACCGATCCATTTCCCAATGTAAAGATGTGGATGTGAATGCTCCAACACTGGAAGTCTTTAAGAAGAGACTGGACAGCCATTTGTCTGAAATGGTATAGGGTTTCCTCCCTGTGCAGGGGATTGGACTAAATGACCTCCAAGGTCCCTTCCAACATTGTTATTCTGGACATTATATCATCATCATCATCATCATCATCATCATCATCATCATCATCATTATTATTATTAATCATCGCAGTCAGCCAGATGTTCAGACTGGATTTGGCATTTTGGTCTACCTATCGAGTCCTTACCAAGGACCTGGGATAGGCAGATGTGGATGTTTGATGGTATTATAGATATTGTCGCAGGATGGAAGCCGTTCCTATTATTATTATTATTTATTAAAGGCCGCCTTTTGCAATTGACTAATAGTGAATTTGTCAATGCCAATGATGGTGTCCAAGTGGTGCTCCAGTTGTTTTGGGATTGCACCCAAGGCGCCTATGACTATTGGTGCCACCCTTGCTTGCCTTTGCCCCAGTCTTTCTATTTCTATTTGTAGGTCTTTGTATTTTGTTGTTGTTGTGGTTGTTAAGATGTCTCATCCAGTACGGAGCTAGTTATGGTTCAAAAACATAGTCTGAACCAAGAAGTGGTTCCTAACATGTTACTTTTCCTCTTTCCTCCCCTCGCCTCTCTCCTTGAGGTGGCAAACCTTCCCACAGAAGCTATTATGGGATGTTTTTCGGACTGTGCCAAAAGTTGAGCACAGCAATACTTTAAGCAAATAAAAGGAGGCGATCTCCGCCTAGGAAGAATTTCGGCCTACCAAGATAAAATAGCGACAGCTTGGGGGATCGTGTTTTCGTCATGTTCAACTGCCCGGAACTCCCAAAACGACAAAGTAACACATCAAAAGAGAGAGAGAGAGAGAGAGAGAGAGGGAGGGAGGGGAGGGAGGGAGAAAAAAAATGACCCCCTCTTGAAAAGTGCTCCAAATTGCCATGAACATCTCTGCTTATTCCCACTTGTTCGTTCCACTTGGCCCGTTAAAGAGACAGGGAACAAAGGAAGTGATCAATGATTTAAAAAAAAAAAAACCAACCCCCAAAAACACACAAAAAAAATCAAACCGACCGGCTTCGCTCTCTAAACACACCAACCGGTGCGCCACGACCCGACCGGCACATGGCGTTCTTTCTGCCTCGTTTGCCACACTGAATTTGTCAGGATAAATTTCCACACGGCTCCATTTACGAACAGAAAGGGCAATTAGATCTGACGCCACGCCGTGCCCCAGGCGTGAAACTGTCTCTCCAGATCTGATCTGCAATCCGTTATATCCATATATTCCCGGTCCCTGACTGCCTGCGTAACATGCACACAGATAGATAAGCTAATTTTGCAGATGGCTCGAGCGCCTCTCGAAAAAAAAAGGAAAAAAAGAAGAAGCAAAGAAAAACAACAAAAATCTTTCTGTCCTGAAAGCAAAAATAACAAAAAACAAAAAGGGGTTGTGAAGCGGAGTTTCACAGCCCTTTCGCTGTCCTTAGAAACTGCGACGAAACAGCCGGCAAAATTCCTTGGGTGGCAAAGCTTAAGGAGAGCAAAAACAAAAAAAAGAGCGGGATGTTCCAAGGAGAGAAAGCCTTTTTTCTTCAGGGATAAATATTTAGGCATGAATAGAACATTTGTAGCCTCAGGGTTGAACCGTGGGGGTCCTTGGTGCTCTCTGAGCTGGGTGGTTTTCTTGCAGACGTTTTATTGCCCGACTAGGTAACGTCATCAGTGCTAGAAGGGAGCGGAGATTGCTCCCTGTTTATATACACTGGCTTGCTCTGCCAGTGTTGAAAGCTGGCTGGGTGACTTTGGGGCCAATCACTAGGAGACCGTGAGTTCTAGTCCTGCCTTAGCCATGAAAGCCAACTGGGTGACTTTGGGGCCAATCACTAGGAGACCGTGAGTTCTAGTCCTGCCTTAGCCATGAAAGCCAACTGGGTGACTTTGGGGCCAATCACTAGGAGACCGTGAGTTCTAGTCCTGCCTTAGGCATGAAAGCCAACTGGGTGACTTTGGGCCAATCACTAGGAGACCGTGAGTTCTAGTCCTGCCTTAGGCATGAAAGCCGGCTGGGTGACTTTGGGGCCAATTGCCAGGAGACAGTGAGTTCTAGTCAATCACCAGGCGATGGTGAGTTCTAGTCGTCCCTCAAGACATGAAAGCTACCTGGGTGACTTTGGGTCAGTCCCTCTTTCTCACCTCACAGCTTCATTGTGGAGAAAACAGGAGGAAGGGACGAACATTCGGTGGGTTAGACCCCTTGAATTATTTATAAACAATAATAAAGGAGTGATTTATTTTTTAAAAAAATAAATAAATAAATAAAGTCCACCCTCTAATTTCTTCTGCAATCAAGTAACATCATTGTTCCGCTTCTCCTTTTTAAAAATAATAACGATCATGATGATAATTCTCTCGTTGCTCTCTAATATTCCAGGTTGTTTCTGCTTGTACATTACTCAGGACGAAACATAGAACATTTTTTTTTAAAAAAAGAAAATCGCGCTGAAGTTTTCATCCAACTTGAGTTTTACCCTGCAAAATGATAACTGTTCTCTCTCTCTCTCTCTCTCTCTCTCTCTCTCTCTCTCTCTCTCTCTCTCTCTCTCTAACAAGATGTGGGGCTGCAGCTGTTATATTAGCTAAAGTTGGCCACGGATTTTGACACCCGGTGGGGGGAAAGGAAAGGGGGGGGAGGAGGAGGCAGAGAAGATTTGTGTGACTCACTTAATCTTGTACGAAGCCAGAAAGCTGACATATTCGGCCTCTGAAGGTAGAAGGATGAGCAGACTGTTTCCAGGGCTGCCAATTCGGGCTGTTCTCCCGATTCGGTGGACGTATTCAGCGAGCGAAGCTGGTGGATTATACTACCCCAGGAATTGGGGGGGGGGAACGCACGGGGGGTAGGGGGGAGAAAAATGACAACATGAGCTAAATTGGAGAATGAATTAGCAGACTGCACGAGTGATTAATTAGAGCATCCGAGATCATTTTCAAAAATGAACCCCCTAAACAGCCCTTGCGGCAGCCTTTTTTTTTTTTGCGGGGGGGGGAAGAAAAAGAAAGGAAATAGAAAGAAATTGGGGATCAGAAGCTGTTAAGGCCTACCGGGATTTTTTTTGTTTGTTTGGACACATGAAAACGTATTGCATCACTACGGGCCGTCCTCCAATTGCAACCGTGCGTTTTTGTGACCGTTCAGTTACGACCGCATGGAAAAAAGTGACTTATCATCTTTTTTTCACACTTGCACCGTCTCCCCCCCCCCAGCCAGGGTCACGGGATAAAAATTCAAGAGCTTGGCAACTGACTAGTGTTTAGGACGGTTGCAGCGTCCCAGGAAGTAAGGAAAGAACGGAGGGAGGAAGAAGAGAGGGAGGGAGGGAGCGAGGGAAAAGAAGGAAGGAAGCGGTGAAGGAAAAAGGGAGAGGGATGGAGGAAGGAGCAAGGGAAAAAAAGGAAGGAGGGAAAGAGAGGGAGGGAGGGAGGGAGGGAGGGAAAAAGGAAGGAAGTGGGGAAGGAAAAAGGGAGAGGGACGGAGCAAGGGAAAAGAAGGAAGGAAGGAAAGAGAGGGAGGGAGGAAGAGAGAGAGGGAAAAGGAAGGAAGGAAGTGGGGAAGGAAAAAGGGAGAGGGACGGAGCAAGGGAAAAGAAGGAAGGAAGGAAAGAGAGGGAGGGAGGAAGAGAGAGAGGGAAAAGGAAGGAAGGAAGTGGGGAAGGAAAAAGGGAGAGGGACGGAGCAAGGGAAAAGAAGGAAGGAAGGAAAGAGAGGGAGGGAGGAAGAGAGAGAGGGAAAAGGAAGGAAGGAAGTGGGGAAGGAAAAAGGGAGGGGGACGGAGCAAGGGAAAAGAAGGAAGGAAGGAAAGAGAGGGAGGGAGGAAGAGAGAGAGGGAAAAGGAAGGAAGGAAGTGGGGAAGGAAAAAGGGAGGGGGACGGAGCAAGGGAAAAGAAGGAAGGAAGGAAAGAGAGGGAGGAAGAGAGAGAGGGAAAAGGAAGGAAGGAAGTGGGGAAGGAAAAAGGGAGAGGGACGGAGCAAGGGAAAAGAAGGAAGGAAGGAAAGAAAGGGACGGAGAGAAAGAGGGAGAAGAAGGGGGGATCCCCTTTTGGACTCCATTGCAGGGATAAGCCAAGGAACGCCTGTATTTCTCTTTTACCCAACCTCATTTCACCTCTTCCCTTCCCTTCAGCTTATTGCAGGTTTCAAGCAGTGCAAGCGCCTTCCACTGTGATGATATCTAATATTTCATCTTTCTTTTGGTCTGGATTCAATTCTACTATTGTAATTTAAAAAAATCCGTAATAAAAATTAGATACGCAAAATAATTTTTTTTTTTAAAAAAAATGGAAGAATCCAGATTGGGACAGCGCCACAAAAGGCGGCCGCTTACCTGCACAATCCAGGTGACTTGAGGCAGATCTAAACCACGAGCAGCAACGTCCTATTAAAAATAAATAAAATAAAATCAGAAAGAGTCTCTCTTGTTGGCCTAACGATGTCTTTTTTTGTGTGTGATTCTAAAGGCCATTGGTTTTTTTTAAACAACAACAACAACTCCCCCGAAGTCCTTTGATCTTGGTGAAAAAAGATCTGCCAGTTTGCGGGAAGAAAAAAAATCGGAAAGTTTCCTTCTTCGTGAACATACTTCATGAATGTGTTTGTCCTAAACAAGGACGGATTCTGTGGCTATGATTCTTGAAAACTTGGCCTTTTTGTCTCAATAAACCTTGTTGAAGAAAACTTGGTAAGAATTGGGTTGGAGGGAAAAAAAGTTGGTTTCCACCCTTTCCTTCCTTCCCTCCCTCCCGTCCCCCTTCCCTTCCTTTCTTCTTTCCTTTCCTTCCCTCCCCATTTTCCTTCTTTTCCTTTCCTCCTCCCTTCCCTTCCTTCCTTCCCTCTCTCCCTTCATTTTTTTCTTTTTTCATTCCTTCCTTCCTTCGTGGAAAGCACCTCAAGGGGAAGGAACATTCCCTAATTTTTTGGACAGGAAAGCTTCCTTTCTCTCTCTCCTTCCCTCCTTCCTTCCCTCCCTCTCCTTCCTTCCCTCCTTTCCTATTTCCCTTCCTTCCCTCCCTCCCTCTCCTTCCTTCCCTATTTCTTTTCCTTCCTTCCCTCCCTATTTCCCTTTTTCCTTCCTTCCTTCCCTCTCCTTCCTTCCCTATTTCCTTTCCTTCCTTCCTTCCCTCCCTCCCCAATTCCTTTTTCCTTCCTTCCTTCCCTCTCCTTCCTTCCCTTCCTTTTTCCTTCCTTCCTTCCTTCCCTCCCTTTCCCTTTTTTCCTTCCTTCCTTCCTTCCCTATTTCCCTTTCCTTCCTTCCTTCCCTCCCTCCCTATTTCCTTTCCTTCCTTCCTTCCTTCCTTCCTTCCTTCCTTCCTTCCTTCCTTCCTTCCTTCCTTCCTTCCTTCCTTCCTTCCCTATTTCCCTTTTTTCCTTCCTTCCTTCCCTCTCTGCTCTAAAAGTCCTCGTCCACTTCATTATCCCCCACTCTAGTTCCTTTCTGCTCTGCGAAAGATCGGGGTGGGGTGGGGATTGGGTTTGACCAGGCGCTTCATCTTATTAGCTGCCATTATGCCAAGATGCCGGGTTCCAATTCAAGGAGCGGACTGGGGGGGGGGGGGGCGAAGAGAGCCTTTGCTCCAGCCAGCAGCGCCTGGCACAGCCTGCTCCCCGTCCACTTGATGACACCCGCACCCTGCCAAAAAGGGTTATTAGTTTAAGCAGATCAAGGCAGAAGCCCGTGCAAAGGCCTAATGAGTATGCAAATATATCAATGCTCATTATAACGTTTCCACCACTCTGAGTTTTGTGGGGGGGGGAAGGTTTTCAACTCGGCTGGTGCAGTCGAGGCCAGCTGCCTCCCCACCCCATCCACTCCCAGGCTCGTGCACCGTGGGCCGAGGGGTACGTGGCCTCCCCCCGGCTGCGTTTCAGCCAGAGACGACCACGCACCGTCTCTCCCAAACATTATACAGCTTATGCAGCCAGTCCTCGATTTACGACAGTTTGCCGAAGTTGCCTCGGCGACTTAGGACCATTTTTTTCACCCTTGCAGCGTCCCCACGGCCCTACGATTTGCATTCGCACGCTTGACAACTTGACTCGCATTTATGACGGGCGCAGTGTCCCGGGGAACGTGTCGTCATCCCCTTGCGTGACCTTCCGACGAGCAAAGTCAAGGGGGGGGAGGGGAGCCAGGTTCGCTTAACAGTCGTGTGACTAATTTAACAGCTGCAGTGATTCGCTTAACGACCGTAGCAAGAGACGTTATAAACTGGGGCAAAACTCACTTTTCATAAGAGTTGGGCTTGGATCTGAAAAGTTGGGAGGCTCTGCTCTGCGGATTTCATTCATTCATTCATTTATTTGCATCCAGTCTTTTTATTATTTTTTTAATAAATAACTCAAGGTGAGAAACAGACCTAATGCTTCTCCGGCCTATTTTCCCCACAACAATCTTGTCAGGTAGGATGAGCTGAGGGAGAGCAACTAGCCCAAAGTCACCCAGTCAGCTTCCATTCCTAAGGCGGAACTAGAACTCACCGTTTCCTGGGGATTGGCCCAAAGTCACCCAGTTGGCTTTCATGGCTAAGGCGGGACTAGAATTCCCAGTCTCCTGGTGATTGGCGCAAAATCACCCAGTTGGCTTTCATGGCTAAGGCAGGACTAGAATTCGGTCTCCCACTTTCTATCCTGATGCCTTAACCTTCACACCAAATTGGCTCTCTCTAGACCCCCCAAAAACTCTGATATTTATAGTAAGCTAGGACTGAGGTTTCTTTCTACTAACCCACCAGGAAGAATAATTCCATTATTGCAGCTTTCTCCATGCTTCGCAGTTGCTCAATGAGAAAACTAATCTGATATATAAATGAATAAACAAATTAAGATGTGGAGGCCCGCACTGCAGGGGACCCAAGAAGAATGCCTCTTCTAAGAGTGGGATTACAACTCCCATTGACCCGTGGGTAGGGAGAGACTGGAATTGTAGTCCAAGGCACTTAACAGGTGCCCAAATGCAGGATGACGGTCGTCGCCACTTTCTAGGAGAATGGAAGAGGACAGCAATCCGATTGGGTGACTCCACGGTGAGACAGTCTCCCGATTGGCTACAGAGGAGTATAAACGCTTCCTCTTCCAGCCTAGCCCGGGGAATAAGAGCGCTTGATTGGCTGAGCCCTAATATAAATACGCTCTTGGATAGAATTCACGCCATTAGAGCGGTTTTAGGCAAGGTGGCAGGACGGCCTCGGCAAGTAGGTTCAGGAGGATAATGTAAATAAATAAATAAATAAATAGATAAATAAATAAAAAGCTGTCCAATTAGATCCAGCCGGCCATGCTAGGCAGGTCACAAAATCTTGGGGCAAAAAGACGGGCATTTACAGGGGCCGCATCTTCTAAACCAGCCTGGGCATCGTAGCCTGGCCACCGATGTGAAGCTTCGAGGTCCAGATGGAAGGCCCTTTGTGCCAGTGCCAGCTTGTCAGTCGGGCTCAGATGATTCATGCCTTTGCCCCAAAGAGCACCTTAGCAAAATGGGAGGAATGGGGGGGGGGGAGACCAGAGAGAGAGAGAGAGAGTGCAGCAAAGGGGTCCAAACCGGATGTGGGAGGGCGCCCCCCCCTCCGTGTCTCTCCCTCTGCCTGCCAAGAGTCATTAAGGCCGAGCGTGGAAAGCCGTCAGCGGGGAGGATGCCCCCGCCAGCCGGGCAACAGATTGGGTTGCGTCATCGGTGGAAAGGAAGGGTAGGGCGGCAGCCCCCAAGCTGTCAGGAAGAGCGGGAGGGGGGGGGCGGGAAACGGCTGCCTGCGCCCGCCAGAAAGCTGGCAAGACGCGTTAGTGTGATGGAGTCAATGGGCAAAGGGAAGGAACAGATGCTCCTTCAAAGGGGGACGTCCAGCACTGAAGGGCAGCAGCGGCTCCTCAGAAAGGCCCAAGCTGAACTTGGAAGATGACAGGGCAGACAGGCAGGTAGGTAGATAAAGAGAGAGATAGGTAGACATATATAGGTAAGCAGAGAGATAGGTAGACAGGCAGGTAGGTAAATTAAGACAGACTGTTAGGTAGGTAAAGAGACAGAGGTAGGTAGGTAGGTAGATAGAAAGACAAACGGAAAGACAGAGAGGTAGGTAGGTAGGTAGACAGGTAAATAGAGAGAGAGAGGGGTAGGTAGGTAAATAGAGAGAGAGGTAAGTAGATAGATAGATATAGACAGATAGATAGACGAATGGATGATGGATGGAGATAGAGCACTAGAAGACATGGATACATACATGGATGGATGGTAGACAGAGACAGAATACTGTTAAACACACACACACACACACACACACACACACACACACACAGAGTTTTGCTCCGAAGTCCACAATCCTAACCCAGGTTAATCACCATCACACTCTCTTATTAGGTTTGGCTACGGCATCGTCCAAATGAATTTGCTACTTTTCTCTGGCAAACGCCGAGACGTGTCGGGCACCGAATACAATAATATTTGGCAACTCACTGTGCAGAGTAACACCCCAGTCCTTGATTGCAGGAAAGCCTGGAACACGGATGATCTCTCCTAAAAAAAAAAAGGAGAGAGAAAAAATAAATAAAGAAAAAGTGTCGCCAGACCGGGCAATTAAAACTAATTCCTCAAGAAGATTTTAAAAAAAAGGGGAAAAAAGGATTGCCTAGGAAGTTACCGACCATTTGAATTTTCAGCTGATTTTTTTTTGAGGTTGAGGGGGGGCAGAACCTTTGGGCCTGCTGATTTCTAACTCTACGCAAAAATGCAAACGCTTTTTGGCTGCTGCTTTTAACTCGAATTTTACTGGTTTAGATGATAAATTTCAGGAGCAGGGATGTTTGTTTTTTTTGGCTTACGTTGCAGTAAGGCGGCTTCCTTGCTAGATGTTAAAATAAAGGGGGGGGGGAGTTTATAGGAAGCATCTGAACTCACCTCTTGTTTCATGCCGCCATGCAAACGTGCGAAGGTCAGCCGAGAAGGAGGGGCTGGCGCTAACCCTGATCCTTCACCCCCAGACTCCTCACATAACACTGCTTGGAAGAGGACGTAGTGAAACTCTACCTGCTCGCAGCTCGAGAAGAAAACAATCATCTTGTGGCGTTTTTCAAACTGCAGAGAGAACACAAAGCCCGAATTCGGTGTTGACTATATGTTGGGACTCCAGAGAGGGTCAGGGTAGGCGAAAGGAGGGGGGGGCGGAGTTAAAAGAGGCATCAGCCCAGAATCTCTACGTAGCCATAAGCAAAGGGCTTATGACCATTCGTACGTCCCTACTTTCTGTACTGTTGTAACTTCAAATTTATTATTTATTTATTTATTTATTTATTTATTTATTTATTTATTTATTTATTTATTTATTTTGTATACCGCCCTTCTCCCGGAGGACTCAGGGCGGTGAACAGGGCAGTACATCTTAAAAGACAGAATTTACTGTTGTACATTGAGAATTTACTGTTGTACATTGAGAACTACTAGCTCAGTGAATTATAATAACAACAATAATAATAATAAAGTTGGGAGGGACCTTGGAGGTCTTCTACTCCAACCCCCTGCTCAGGCAGCATTTCAGACAAATGGCTGTCCAGTCTCTTCTTAAAAACTTCCAGCGTTGGAGCGTTCACCACTTCTGGAGGCAGGTGGTTCCACTGGTTGATTGTTCTAACTGTCGGGAAATTTCTCCTTAGTTCCAGGTTGCTTCTCTCCTGGATTAGTTTCCATCCGTTGCTTCTTGTCCTGCCTTCAGGGGCTTTGAAGGCTTTGACTCCCTTTTCTTAGGGGCAGCCCCTGAGATACTGGAAGACTGCTATCATGTCCTCTCTAGTCCTTTTCGTTAAACTAGACATACCCAATTTCAGCAACCGTTCCCTATATGTTTTAGCCTCCAGTCCCCCAATCATCTTTGTTGCTCTTTGTTGAATAGAATGTTAGATGCAAGATTAGACCACATGGAAAAATCCTGGAGCATTTCTTCCCCTTCACAAGATCCTGTGAAGAGGTTTGGGCTGGGAGAACCCCCCTCAACCCGACAATTTGCAGATGTGTCGGTCTGCTTCCAAATGCTATCTCCACATTTTGGACTTAAAACAAGTCTTGCTTTGAAGAGCGGAGCTCATACCCAAATTCAATAAACAAAGAAAACGAATGAAACATTTCCATCAAAGTTGTGTTTTTTTCCAACTCCTGACAAGAGAGCATACAGCTCTTGGTAAAGAATCCACCCCTCTCAGCACCTGGGGTTTTCTTAGAACTACGTCGAACTTCTTACCTTGAATTTCCCGAAAAGGAAAGCAGCCAACGTCACTAGTCTTAGCTTGCCTGGGACCACCACCACGTTCTGGCGGAGTTTTTCTGGCACAGCAAATGTGCCTTGCTGCTCCTGGGCAGAAAGAACGCCGACAGCTTCCTGAAGACGGTCTTTTTCCTGCAACGCATTGGAACCCCGGGGTTCTGACGCCACCGAAATGCAGGCCGGGTCTTGCAAGCTGATGTGAGCTAACCTGGAGACTCCTGTGGAAAATTGGGGGGTGGAGGGTGGGGTGAAGAAGAAACAGGGAACAGAGACGGCAAATTGACTACTTTGATCGGAGAAGAAGAAAAAAAAACCACAGTCCTCGAACTTACGACATATCCCGGAATTTATGTCGTTCGGTGAGACTTTTGTTCAGCGAGTTTTGGCCCCGCTTCTTCTTGCCACGGTTGTTAAGTGAATCTGTGGCAAGAAAGGTCATAAAACGGGGACAAAACTCACTTAACAGCTGTCTCACTTAGCAATGGAAAGTTGAGGCTTAAATTGTGCATATTATCTCGTTCTTTAGTTATTATTATTTTTTTAATGCTTATTTGTAATGCTGGTCTGGGACCCTAATAAAAATCATCGCTATCGTTATCATCACGCTTCCCCTTCTCCCCCTCCCTCGCTTTAAATATTTGAGCCCTGCAAGCTGTATTTTGCCATTTCCTAGATCCCAAAACACTCCCTCTGTTGGTGATTTTCTTGGAAAGCAGCAGAGAAAAAAACGAATAGCGTTGTTAATCCAAAAACCAGCGCAGCAGATCGCCTCTTTCCACGATATTTTTCAAGAGCCCCTTTCTGCAAATTTGAGAGTTTTTAAGCTCCTGGAAAGAAAGTTCTCGGGAGTGCAACTGGCAAAATTACCTTCTCACCAGCTTGACTGGGGTCAGCTTCCGGCCTTTTCAGTTATCAAGTCCCAGAGCTAATACAGATTTTTTTACTAGAGTTAACCCCAAACTGGTTCAAGTGGTTAATTAGTGGATAAAGGCATCAGAGTAGAAATCAGGGGACGGCGAGTTCTAATCCATCCTTAGGCATGAAAGCCGGCTGGATGACTCTGGGCCAATCACCAGGAGAGGGTGAGTTCTAGTCCCTCCTCTGGCAATGGGTTGGACTAGAAGACCTCTGAGGTCCCTCGCAACTCTGTTATTCAGTTATGAGTAGACTCACCTTCGGAAAGTGTGGCTGACAAAAGAACGTTTTGCCGTTTCGGGTTGGCTGCATTGACCGCATTTAATATCGCGGCCACGGCCTTTTCAAAGCCCAGATCCAAAATTCTGGGGTGGGGGAAAAGAAGAGAAATGGGAAATTAGTCAGAGAAACATCTTATACCCACTATGAGTACGATGAACAATTTTGGAAGAAGAAGAAAAAAGAATTTTAGAGTCTTGATGTACCCATGCCATTTTCTTTTACTTAATTTTCCTTTCAATTAAAAAAAAAGACGAAAATCCTGAAATGAATAAGTACCAGTAGTCTCTGAACTTTCAATGTTTAGCACTCTAAAGCTTAGTAAATTTATCACTTATTTTCTTTTATTGATATAGACAGACAGGTATAGTAGGTGGATGCCCACCTACAAACACACAGAAAGTGCAAGTGGTCCTTAACTTACAAGCTTCCGTTTGGTGAGTGTTCAAAGTTATGAGGGCAGTGAAAAAAGTGACTGTCCTCGCGCTTATGACTGCAGAGAGGAAATCCCACTTCTGTCACCTGAGCAGATCTTTCCATCATGTTCCTACCTGTCGGCCTCATCCAGAACCAGCCACCGGATACAGCGGAAGTGGATGCACTGGGTAGATGTGATGTGATCCACCAGCCGTCCAGGAGTTGCCACGAGGATGTTGATTCCTTTGCGCAATCTGTTGAAAGGAGGGAGAAGGTAAGAATGGGAAGGAAGGAAGGAAGGAAGGAAGGAAGGAAGGAAGGAAGGAAGGAAGGAAGGAAGGAAGGGAGGGAGGGAGGGATGAAGGAAGGAGATAAGAATGGGAAGGAAGGAAAGGGAGGGAAGATTAAAAGGGAAGGAAGGAATGAAAAAAGATAAAAGTGGAAGGAAGGAAGGAACGAGGGAAGGAAGGAAGGAAGGAAGGAAGGAAGGAAGGAAGGAAGGAAGGAAAGGAAAGGAAGGAGATAAGAATGGGAAGGAAGGAAAGGGAGAGAAGATTAAAAGGGAAGGAAGGAATGAAAAAAGATAAAAGTGGAAGGAAGGAAGGAAGGAGGGAGGGAGGAAGGGAGAGAAGGAAGGAAGGAAGGAAGGAAGGAAGGAAGGAAGGAAGGAAGGGAAAGGAAAGGAAAGGAAAGGAAAGGAAAGGAAAGAGATAAGAATGGGAAGGAAGGAAAGGGAGGCAAGATTAAAAGGGAAGGAAGGAATGAAAAAAGATAAAAGCGAAAGGAAAGAAGGAAGGAAGGAAGGAGGGAGGGAGGGAGGAAGGGAAGGAAGGAAGGAAGGAAGGATTCAGAAGGGAGAGGGACTAAGGAAAGGAGGGAAGAGAGAGAGAAAGGAAGTTTTCCTTTCCAAAACACTAGGGAATGTTCCTTCCCCTTGAGGGGCTTTCCTCAGCCCATACCTGGCTTTTTCCGATTTCTTCTTTTCGCCCCCCATCAAGACTCCTGGCACAATCCAGTTAAATGGCTAAAAAGTACAGGAAATGGAGATAGTGAATCTTTATAGCGGGGAGGAGGGGGGAGGAGAGAAGAGAGAAAATAAGCCTCTTTAGCATCCGTTGGTTTCGTTTTCTCTGACAGAAATGCCCGGCAAGTGGCCACATCCAAAAGGGCCACCATTTTGTGAGGCCAGGAGATCTTCACGTTCCAGCTGGGCTCAAAATGGCGGCTTATCTCAAAATGCACTTAAGACGTCCAACAGAGGGGAAGACGAAGGCCCCACAAACATTACGTCCAAAAATTACCTAAACAGGTGTTTTAATTTTTAGACACAAATTCTTTCCTCAACCTCAAGACCCGATTCCGGGGGGGGGATCTCTTAAATAAAGTCCTCTTTCCAGGCAAGGATCAACAGAGAGGCGCCAGAGAAAATAAACTGATATCAATTATGTCTTCCATCTTTTTCAATCCATGCTTACCTTTAAGAGCTTCTGGAGGGTTTCAAAACTCTGTAGAACTAGCTGTAAGCGAGAAAAAGTAGGATTTGTTACACCCTTCACACCACCCTACTCTGCCTTCAGCTATTTATCCCCTAAATATGAGCTTTCGCCACAACCGTATCTATCTGTTGTTAAAAAAAACATACAGGATTTGCCCTGGAGACAAATGTCAAAGACGTTATATCAGCCTCCCCAATTTTGCTCTTCAACAGAGGTCTTGGATTAGCTCCCATCATCCCCTGCTGCTTGTCAGCTAGCTGGGGATGGTGGGAATGATCCGAACTTGCAGGAAACAGCGGCAATGGGCTTGATAAGTAGTGATTCCACGTTATCAAAAAACTCTGAAATATTCAAAGGCATTGCAGATCGGGTTTAAGATGAAAACTGGGAAGATGGGTAAATTAACTCACCTCCCGAGTTGGAACCAGGATAAGGGCATATGGTCCGTCACTACGCTAGAGGAAGGAACAAGGAGACAGGTCAGATTGAGGGGCAAAAGAGAATATGAACTACTGGTAGAATATTTGTAGCCTCAGGGTTGAACTGTGGGGGGTCCTTGGTGCTCTCTGAGCTGGGTGGGTTTCATGCAGATGTTTCATTGCCAAACTAGGCAACATCATCAGTGCTAGTGGGGTCTGCTCATACGTAGTAGCTCTGAGCTTGGTTGTTTTCTAGCAGGTGCTCCATATCCAACAAGGTTGCACCATCAATGCTGCTCCATATATTGGCCTCTTTAGAAAGGGCAAAGTAGCTTTTCTGCCAAAAAAAAGACTGTGCTTACCTTGATTTTGGGCTCCAGTTTTTGTAAGGATTGTATGAGGGGGATGCTATAAGCAAGTGTCTTTCCTTGGAGAGAGTAACAAGGAGAAGGAAATCAGAAGGAAGGAAGGAAGGAAGGAAGGAAGGAAGGAAGGAAGGAAGGAAGAAAGGAAGGAAGGAAGGAAGGAAGGAAGGAAGGAAGGAAGGAAGGAAGGAATAGAAAAAATAAAAAAGCCATTGTGAGCAGAATTTTGCAGATGTTTTAACACCTCCATATTATCTCTTAAAAAAAAACCCAAACAGGCTCAATCCCACTTACCTGTGGGGACCCTTTAAACCCTACAGAGAGTCTCAAACCACCAGGTTGCACCATCTCCATCCTATTCTGCCCTACATCGTTAGTCATTCCCAAACAGGAGCAGCTAAATTCTTACCTGAGCCCGTCTGTGATCTGATCAGAGCGTCCTTTCCTTGTAGCAATGTGGGAATGGTCTCCTTCTGAACACTGGATGGGTTTAAAGATAAAAAGGGACCATCAACAAGTTTTTTAAAAAAAAAAAAGTCAGAAGACAAACACGGTGGAGCTTTCACTCCACTGTTTCACCGTCAAGCTGTGTATGGTTGCCCTTAGAGCCTATTTCATTTATCACTGTGAGTCACCGCTGGCGGAGGTTTTTGTCTGGCATGCTGGCTAGTTTCCTGGGTTTTTGTGTGGTTACACACAGACACACATTACATAACTTGATAACTAAAATGGCTTTGATTCTGCTATGCATGCATCTATCTCTCGGCCTAGATATAATAGCTATAAGAGCCTTGGTGGAGCAGTGGGCTAATGCCTCCTTAAGTAACACCAGCTGCCTGCAATTAGTGCAGGTTCGAGTCCCACCAGGCTCAAGGTTGACTCAGCCTTCCATCCTTCCGAGGTAGGTAAAATGAGGACCCAGATTGTTGGGGGCAATTAAGCTGACTTTGTAATAATGCCGCTTGGGGTGTGTGTGAAAGCCCTAATAAGCAGGCATATACATAGAAAGAAGGCTACTGCTAAATTTGTAAAGCCGCCCTGAGTCTTCGGAGAAGGGCGGGATATAAATGGAATTAAAATAAAAATAAATAAATAAATTTGATCCCCGTGTCCGTACGTATATACAAAAACACACAAGAATAAAATCTGTTAGAATATATTTCTTGCATTCATATTCCAACCCCCCCCCCAAAAAAAAAACACATAAATCTTTTTACCTGGTCATGCTCGATATTTTCAAGGATGAGGATATTGTTGAAATCTAATATAGAAAAAAATAAATAAATATGTTAGTGCTGGAGTTGTATTATGACTACTTTAGTTGGCTCACATCCATTTAGTTTAGCACAATATTTAATTGTACTTAACTTTGGTTTGTTTAAACATCGCTTATGAGTTCCCTTCCCACATTAAGCTATAAAAGCAGGACAAAATCAGTGTCTGCACGGGGGACAAAAGATGACCTAGGCACTGTGTATTATCGTATGTATTTGTCTCTGACATATCTACACAGTTACTTAACTGTGCCATTCGCATGGTAATAGGATGCACATCGTTTTGACACTTTCGCTGGTTGTTATGGAGGCACAGAAAATCAAACAAGATAGTTGTGATTGTTGGGTGAGCTTAACCGGGAAATGCAGAAAATGGATTGAAATGTTCAACATTGGGAGAAACTTTTTAACTGTGGGGTCCTTGGTGCTCTCTGAGCTTGTTGGCTTTCTTGCAGACATTTCATTACCCAACTAGGTAACATCATCAGTGCTAGGAGAGAGTGGGGTTGCGAAGAGGAGGAGGAGGACTGTGGGGTCCTTAGTGCTATCTGAGCTTGGCGGCTTTCTTGCAGACATTTCATTACCCAACTAGGTAACATCATCAGAGCTAGAAGCTACCTTTCTTCTAGCACTGATGATGTTATTTAATTGGGTAGTGAAACGTCTGCACGAAAGCCACCAAGCTCAGAGGAAACCAAGGACCTCACAATTCCAATCTGAGTCACAAAGATTCTCTTTTATCGAAACTTCTGCGGGGGGGGGCATGCCTTGTGTAGCTGGAGAGAAAAGGCCACCTGGCTACCTTAAGGCTCTATGAACAGAAGGTTGAATGAGATGGTTTCCAAACTCTCTTTCCATGGTATAATTCCATGACCCAAAAATTTGTTGAAACAACGCTGCACATCTTAGTGAAAGAACTTACCAAGTGAGGGTGGAGACCCAGCTGATCAAAGGAATCCGAGGTGAAAATCTCCTCTTGAACTTGTTTCACCGCAGTTCTAGGTGAGGAGCAAATCAACCAAGGAACTCCAATCAAAATTCGGCATAAAGCGGAATTGCGTAAGTCAAAGATTAACCCAGAACTTCAAACCATGACACACCAAGATACAGTTTCGGAAGCAAAATCCAAAATGGCAGTTACAGACACACAGCAACAGATAAATAGTTTACGATGAATCAGTCTTTTATTTAGTGAGGAAAAGTTACCTTACCTCTGAATGCGGGGGATTTCTGGATTGTTTTTAAAAAGGCTGGAAGTCTTTACAAAAGGTCTCCTGTTAACGTCGCCTTCTCTGGCTTCAGCCGAAAGCTTCTCTGGAGATGACGCTGGCAGCGTGATTCCTTTGATGTGAGTTTTGGGTTTTCCCCACAGCTTTTTGGTCTGGGCCACTGGAGAAGAGCGCTGCTTTTTCACAGGAGTGGCTTCCTGTGCACCTTCTAATGTTCTTTTCCTGGCCTTAGAGCAGAAAAGAAAGCCTGTTACCAGAAAACTCAGAATAGAGCTGGGAGGGACCTTGGAGGTCTTCTAGTCCAACCCCCTGCTCAAGCAGCAGACCCGCCTATACCATTTCAGACAAATGGCTGTCCAGTTGTCCAACTGTCCAGTTGCAACGCATCCCTTCTCTAAAGACCAACGTCCCTCTCTCCCCCCCCCCGACCTTTCCCAGTGGCGACGACCCTACCTTTTTCCCACGGCCCCATTGTGAGTTGGGGGGTCTCTGTCCTGCAAGGGGGCGGCGGGGCCTGGGCAGAGGCAACGTGCTGACATTAATAAGCAACCCTTCGTCTGAAGCCATGCTAGGCTACTCCAGCTCCGGTAGACTGTTCCTGCGCAGGGAGGTTCGACTCCCAAGTTTGCAAAGAGGCTCCTAACGGGAGAGCGGCCGCAGCAAAAGCGGGAGTGCAACCGGGAAAAGTAAAAACAACAACAAGAACAGTAACAACAATAATCTCTTAATTGCAAACTTGAGGCCAGGCCATGCCTGCCACCGGATTGCCTAGGAAAGGACCCCACCGGTATAGGTGCTAGTGGATCGCCTCGCTAAAATAATCAAAAACAAGGATTTTTTTTAAAAAAAAGGCGGCACTGGACAACCACTTGCCCGGAATACCGTAGCGCAAGGGTCCCCCTGCTTGGACTAGGTCCCTCCCAACTCTGTTATTCTGTTAAAAACACAGCAGAGAGTTGCTTTCACTCAGGCGGCGTGATGGTCATCCCCCGTCCCTATCCCTCCGGGGTCCTTTCTCGAGGCGGCGCGCGCCGCGCACGCGCGCTGGTAGCCGGCGGCAAGATGGCGGCGGCGGTGGCGGCGGAACGGAGCCCGGCGGACGGGAAGGCAGCGGCCCCCTCGCCGTCGCCGCCCGACGGGGCCAAAGGGCCGGGGAAAGGGGACGAGGCGGCGGCGGCGGGAGAGAAGGCAGGCCCCAGTAGCCGCGCCGGTTTCCGGGTGACGGCGGTGCGGCGCGATCCGGCGGTGCGGCTGCAGCACAGCGTGAGCGGCTCGGAGCCGCTGGCTTGGTCCGAGGACCACCGCGTGTCGGTCAGCACCGCCCGCAGCGTGGCCGTCCTCGAGCAGCTGAGCGACATCCGCGGCGGCAGCAGCGATCTCGTCATCCATCGGACGGCCGTGCCGGCCCACAACGCCGCCTGTCATCTCAAGGTGAGCCCGCGGAACTGCCCGCCACTGGGTGGTGGTGGTGGGGGGGGGGCGAGGGAAGACCTAGGTGGGCTTCTCCTCCTTTCTTCCTCCTCGTCTCCTCCTCTTCCTCTCCTTCCTTTTCTTTCCTCCTCTTCCTTTTCTTTCCTCCTTCCTTTCTCCTCTTCCTTTTCTCCTCTTCCTCTTCCTTTTCTTTCCTCCTCTTCCTCCTCCTTTCTTTCTCCTCTTCCTTTTCTTTCCTCCTCTTCCTCCTTTCTTCCTCCTCTTCCTTTTCTTTCCTCCCTCTTCCTTTTCTTTCTCCTCTTTTCTTTCCTCCTCTTCCTCCTCCTTTCTCCTCTTCCTTTTCTTTCCTCCCTCTTCCTTTTCTTTCTCCTCTTTTCTTTCCTCCTCTTCCTCCTCCTTTCTCCTCTTCCTTTTCTTTCCTCCTCTTCCTCCTTTCTTTCTCCTCTTCCTTTTCTTTCCTCCTTCCTTTCTCCTCTTCCTTTCCTCCTCTTCCTCCTCCTTTCTTTCTCCTCTTCCTTTCCTCCTTCCTTTCTTCTCTTCCTTTCCTCCTCTTCCTCCTCCTTTCTTTCTCCTCTTCCTTTCCTCCTTCCTTTCTTCTCTTCCTTTCCTCCTCTTCCTCCTCCTTTCTTTCTCCTCTTCCTTTTCTTTCCTCTTCCTCCTCCTTTCTTTCTCCTCTTCCTTCTTTCCTCCTCTTCCTCTTCCTTTTCTTTCTCCTCTTCCTTTTCTTTCCTCCTTCCTTTCTCCTCTTCCTTTCCTCCTCTTCCTCCTCCTTTCTTTCTCCTCTTCCTTTCCTCCTTCCTTTCTTCTCTTCCTTTCCTCCTCTTCCTCCTCCTTTCTTTCTCCTCTTCCTTTTCTTTCCTCTTCCTCCTCCTTTCTTTCTCCTCTTCCTTCTTTCCTCCTCTTCCTCTTCCTTTTCTTTCTCCTCTTCCTTTTCTTTCCTCCTCTTCCTCCTCGATTGGGCTATTGTTTACTTCTTGGTTGCTGGCCTAATGTTTATCTTGGTGTTTTTTTTCCTGTTCATCTGAGTGTTGATTGCTGGTGAGGAAATGTTTGGGACTTTTTGTTTCCTTTTGGGTTGTTGTTGTTGTTTTTTTTTTCTTGGATTGTATCTTTTGAGTGGTGTGTTTTATCTGCCTGTCAACGATTTGCCTGCCAGGCTTCCAGGAATCCTCTGTTGATTTTGGACTTGGTTTGATCTAGGAGGCGCACCGTTCCCAAGTCCGTGCTGCGGTTGAGCCTGTCTGCCACATGTTATAAATAAACGAGTACCTCGATGTTTTTAGCGCTTTAGACACTTGTTGGCTGCCTTCCATACCTGGCAAGTCACGTGCTGAAAAAAGCTGTTGTCCTTTTTGAACGCATTTGTAAAACCGGCTCTCCCTCCCCCGCAGGTTGGCTCCAAAAGGGAAGTGGCTGAATGCAAACACAAGTTTGCGAATTCCGACGATCCGACGGTGAGCCAGGCATTCACTCTGGACAGAGTTTTCAATCCCGAAGGGAAATCGCTGTCCTCCATGCGAGGCTTCAGATACTGCAGTTGGTCTCCGCTGGGCTGCGACGCCAACGGCCGGTGTCTCTTAGCCGCGCTGACCATGGACAACAGGCTGACCATCCACGCTAACCTGAACAGACTTCAGTGGGTGCAGTTAGTGGACTTGACTGAACTCTATGGGGAGTGCCTGTACGAAAACGGCTACAGGCTTTGTAAGACAGAGCCCTCTCAAGAAGATCTAGGGGACTTTGCCGAATTCCAGAGGAGGCACAGCATGCAGACCCCGGTCCGCATGGAATGGTCCGGCATTTGCACCATCCAACAGGTGAAGAACAACAACGAATGCCAGGAGGTGAGCAGCGTTCTTTTGGCTGTGATCTTTGAAAACGGGAACATTGCCGTGTGGCAGTGCCAACTTCCGTTTGTCGGCAAAGAATCCATCTCGTCCTGTAACACCATCGAGTCGGGAATCTCTTCCCCCAGCGTCTTGGCCTGGTGGGAATACGAGCATAGCAACCGGAAAATGAGCGGGCTGATTGTGGGCAGTGCTTTCGGGCCGGTTAAGATCCTCCCGGTCAACCTGAAAGCGGTCAAGGGCTACTTCACCTTGAGGCAGCCGGTGGTTTTGTGGCAGGAAGTGGATCACTTGCCCGTGCAGAACATCAAGAGCATCCCTCTCTATCACCCCTATCAGAAATGTAGCTGCAGTTTAGTCGTAGCGGCGAGGGGCTGCTACCTCTTTTGGTGCCTCCTCTTGATCTCCAAAGCAGGCTTGAACGTCCACAACTCCCACGTGACCGGTCTCCACTCTTTGCCCATCATCTCCATGACCGCCGACAAGCAGAACGGCACCGTCTACACCTGCTCCGTGGATGGGAAGGTCCGGCAGCTGATCCCCATCTTCACCAGCCTGGCGCTGAAGTTCGAACACCAGCTGATCCAGTTGTCGGACGTGCTGGGCTCCGTCCGCAGCCACGGGATTGCCGTCAGCCCCTGCGGGGCGTACCTGGCCGTCATCACCACCAAGGGCATGGCCAAGGGGCTCCACCCCACCGCCAAAGCCTACCAGGTCCAGTTTGTCACCCTGAAAACCTGCGAGGAAGCCGCCGCCCAGCTGCTGGAATCGTCCGCCCAGAACCTTTACCGGCAGGTGGACCTCACCGATCTGGTCCGCTGGAAGATCTTGAGGGAGAAGCAGATCCCGCGCTTTCTGCAGGAAGCCCTGGATCAGAAGATCGAGCGTTTGGGCTCCACGTACTTATGGCGCTTTAAGCTCTTCCTCCTGCGGATTTTGTACCAGTCGCTGCAGGCCTCTCCCTCTGAGGCCTTGTGGAGGCCCACACACGAGGACGCCAAGGCCTTAATCGTAGATTCCTCCGAGACGGGCGGCGGCGAGGAACTGCCTTCAGAAGAGGGCAGGCAGGATCTGACGGAGGCCCCCAAAGGGAAGGGCTCTCAGCCAGCCCCCTCGACCGGTGGGGCCCAGGAGCAGCAGACGCAAGAGAAGATGCTGGCGATCCAGGCTCAGATCGAAGCGGTCGAAATGCATCTGGCGCGGGAACACATGAAGCGAGTCTTGGGCGAGGTCTACCTCCATACGTGGATAACGGAGAACACCAGCATCCCCACCAGGGGCGTCTGTGATTTCCTGACCTCCGATAAAAGCTACGAGGACAGGACAGCGCGGGTGAGGGCAGCCAGACCTCAGAACCGTTTTAGGGGTTAGGGTTAGGGTTTCCACCTCCAGCTCTTCCTAAATCTCTCCTCCTGCCGCCGTCTCTCCTTGTAAGCAGCCTTGTTTTCCCAGGTGCTGATCGGGCATATTTTAAAGAAGATGAACAAGCAGACTTTCCCTGAACGTTGCAGTTTGTGTAAAGAGATCCTGCCTTTCACAGACGCCAAAGAGGCCATTTGCTCCAATGGACACGTTTGGCTGAGGTATGTTAAATGTTCCCTGGGATATTGCTTTGTTTTTCTCCTTCCCCCCCCCACCCCCCCCAAAAACCCTTAATGCCTAAAGAAGGAAGCTCAGCTAGCTGGATTTTCTTGGGGGGGCGGCGGGGCGGGGGGGGTGGTTTGTTTCTTTGAAAATGTTTCGCTTCTCATCCAGGAAGCTTCTTCACCAGTTTAATTTGCCCGTTGGACAAAATGCTATCGTCGTTAGATAGAAAATGCTTTTTAAGATCGGGTGATTGAAATTTTCCTCTTATAAAGCTCGCTGCGTTCATTGTGATAGCTGTTGTTATTCAGAGATGACTGCAGTGGAGTTTTCCCAGTAGGATTACAGCTATGCACTGGACCTAGATTTGATTTATTCCATTTAGGCACACACACCCAACGGCAAATCAAATCTTGGTTTACCTAATGCCCGAAACTCAGGTTGCTAGAATAAACCAACTTCGGCTGGGTTCGCCCTTCATATTGTCTTGTTGTTGTTTTTGTAGTTTATGATATGGGATATGAACCCAGGCCTGTTTTTTTGTTTTGTTTTTTTTTGCCTTTGTCATGGCTGCGGCTGTCAAAACCAAACTAGCTCTTGGTTATTACGTTTCTACACTCCCCTTAAACCAAGTCACCTGAAAATTTAGGACCCCCGCATTCTAGCCACATCCCAAACCGGGTTAGATTTTGTTTTCCTTTGCGTAGTTTCTGGAGCAAACCCTTTCGTTTGATTAGCGACCGATTCAATGCATTGGCGCCAGTTGGAAAAGGGTGAACAAGGCACAGTTGTGTGAGCTGAACTGTTATTATTTCCCCCCCCCCTACTTTTCCCCCCCATAATTCTCTCGCTTCAGGTGCTTTTTAACCTATCAGGCCTGCCAGAGCTTAGTCTACAGGAGATGCTTGCTCCGGGACAGCATCGCTCGCCATTCCACTTCAGAAGGTGAGTTTGGAAAGGCTGCCAAATCTGGGAATTGAAGGAAATAAAAGGCGGATCCTATTTGGAACCTAATTGTATAAAGGGTGTGTGCCTGCAAATAAGACCTTTTTCCTCTCTTTATACCGTGTCACGAGAAAATCAAACCGCATTCCGGTTTTGTTCGGTCCAATATATATATATATATGGATAGCTTTTCCAAAGTTCATTATTCTTAACTTTCTGCTTATAAGCACATCCTTGCTGAAATCGAGGAAAGTTTGCTCTGCACACCCTTTCCTCCTTTTGTCCTTCAATAACATCTGTTCTCCTTTTTCAGATCCTGAATGGATCAAGCGGTTGCTGCAGGGGCCTTGCACTTTCTGTGACTCGCCTGTTTTCTAGAGAACGACCTGAGACAAGGAGCTTGAAGCAGTAGTCTCTAGTGGCCAAAGAACCACCCAGCGTTGGATCTGCACGAGGGCTCGCTCCGATCTGCAGATTTGTAGATTTGAACCGGAGAAGCTCAGCCCGCTTCCAGGGAACGAAAAGGTCTTTTTCTTAAATCCCACCACCGCTTTTTTTGAAAAGCTTCTGAACTCGGTCCAGGCTCAAGGTTGCTGGCGTTTGGTGGCTTTTGACCACTACGTTCTGGGATCCGAGGACCGCCTTGTTCCACCAAGGGAGATGCTACCATCGGGGCAAAACTGGTTGTCCAGCTGAGTGGGTACTTCGTGATGGCCGGAGTGCAACATGGACTCTGTAACTTCCCTTCATTAACACCTAACGAACGGTGGGACTTACTGAACGGGAGACAGTTAAATTATTACAAATAAGGAACGGGTTTTTGAACTTGTTTCAGGAAAGAAAAAACAAAACCTTGCATGCCTGTGGTCAGTGAATAAAAGATTAGCAAACCTCCTTGGAGAAACCTCAAGGCAGCTAAAGACTTTCCGAACCAACTCCAAGGAGCTTATTTTAAACGAGCCGATTTGGTTGTGATTGTTAATATTTTAAGCACGCGTGTTTTTGTTTACTTTGATATCCCCGGCTGCAGTCCATAATTCTTGCACTGTCACCTCGTAGGCTGTCCAAATTTTTGGCTTTAGCGAGAGTGAAAAGCGATCTTTCCTTTTGCTCCAGTTCCGAAGGGCAAAATTCTTCTCCCTCTCCAGGATATGCATGGGGTGACTTATCTTGGCAAAGCATTGGATGTGGTGATGATGATGATGATGACAATGTCCTTTGTTAATCATGGTTTATCATGCTGTGCGTTGTCGGAATACACAACCTACACCTTGTTTAAAAAATTCTCAAGAGCTCAGACCTGTGGTAAGCTTTTGATCTGAGCAATCCGGGGTTCTTTTTTTTTAAAAAAAAACTATACAGTTCCTGACTCTAGTTAAGCTTTTTTGTCTGTTGCTTGAAAAGCAAAAGCAGCGAATTAAACTGTGTTGCGAAGAACAGGTTGTGTTCCTACCCCACCCAAATTAAAGCAGTGTTAATGGGGAAAAAAAAATCTAGGCGTTCCTCTTTTTCCCTCCAAAATGATACTTGACTATAAATGTTGGGTGTGAAATAATAAATTGGAAAAATGTGTTTTGTCTACTGCCGCAGCCACTGTGTGACATAAAGCCGTTTGTAAATAAAGCAACACACCGCTTGACTGAGGTGTGTGTGTGTGTTAACGAAACGAGCAGCCGTGTTGACTTCCTTGTTGTGCGATCGCCACAAAGGGCGGGATGTCTTGTATGTTTGTGGTGTAGGCGGTGGCCCCAGGTACGGCATATGTTGAGGAGTTCTGACAACTTTCCAGAGAAGAAAAATGAATAAATTGAAAATATAGCTGTTCATTTAGTGATGGTTCGAAATTCCCAAAACACTGGGAAAAAGTAACCGTCAGTCCTCGCATTTATGATTGCCACAGCATCCCCCACAGTCAGGTGATCAAAATTTGGGAACCGACTCGTATTTGTGACGGTCGCAGTGATCCCCTTTTGCGATGGCCAGAATGTTCGTACAAAAGGGGGCAAAAATTCTCTTAACCAATGTCTCACTTAGCAACAGAAATTTGGGGCTTCAATTAAACTTACCTGTAATTGCAGACCCCCCCCCCGAGAGTCCCACTCAATCCCACCCTCCTCCCCAAGGTCACAGGGAGACCGGCTCAGATGCCTTGTTCCTTCCAGGATCGTGGGTACCGATTCGCAAAAATTAGGAAATTCCACGGTGGTAGAAAAAGGCCTAGGGGCCAAATCAAAACACTCATCACCGTGGCCCCGTCCTGTTTATCTCCTGATCTCCTTGGCCAATGCTTTTTTTTTTTTAGCCGCAATCAGATGCTAATCAAATCCGTTGCGGGTCCCAAATTGGTTGGGAAAGGTGGTTGTCCAATTATAAAAACCTAATTCTTTTTTCTTGCCTGCTGAACCTTTGCTAATGTGAACAGGGGGGCTCTCTTAACTATGCAAACGGGATGCAAAGGCCTTGCAAGCATTCCCTGGTAATTAAATGAATGTCAATTGTTTTAGCGCTTTCCGAGGGAGCGTCGTACACGAGTATTAGCGTGGTCTCCTAACCCAGACGGCCTACACTTCAAGCTCAGCGGACACCCTTGGGGAGGGGGAGAGGGGGGCAACCGTTGACCCGAAACTCCGCGCGGGCGGACGCACCGGCTGCATGTCAATGAGGCCAGGATGCTTGGCTATGTTTCTGTGCAGTCAGCTAAGCAGAACTAATATTGGGGCGCCTACAGATGAAAGAAAGGGGAGGGAGGGAGGGAAGGAAGGCAGGCAGGAAGAGTGAGGCTTCGTGGCTAAATTAATTAAGCAGATGTACCTGTCTAATTAAAGGCACATCGCCGTTGTCCCTTGTACCCTGGGCTTGCGCACAGCAAACAGTATTTAAATGCGTGGCCAAGCCGTTTTCCTTATCAATATTTAGTAGCGGCACTCTGATGCAGGTGATATTAGCAAGATGTAGTCCTTTATTTATTATTAATAGCCAGCCGTCCCAATTTATGCACAGCAGTGTATCTTTGCCACCAGCTGGCGCAGAATGCAGACGCTCACGTCAGCAGCCTGGCAGCCAGCGGAAAAGAGGAGAAGGGTTACCAAACCCTTCAGGATTGAGCCACAGGGCCCTTTTTTTTTTGAGGAGGGGGGTGGCTGGCAATGTGGCTAGGAAGGGGCTTAGTCGTTCACGTGGCCTAGAGGAAGGGGGTCTGCCTAAGGATTCCCAAGTCCATGCGTCAGCCTTCCCAGCGCAAGCACGTGAAGCTGATTCTGCGAGATTCTTACTCTAATTCTACTAGAGAATCTTGCAGGCTTGAAAGGACTTTGGCTCCCACTGTCTCTTTTTACAGCCTGAGGATGAGATTCTTCCTCCACTCGTTACGCAGCTTTGGGCTACGTGTCCACTTATCTGACCAGGTTCCCACACACCCCGCCTAGGCCGCATCTCTTCCTCCCCAAGGTTCTTCTCACACACCGTTACAGGCAGTCCTCGACGTGTGACCGCAAGGGAGCCCAAAATTTTCGTTGCTAAGTGAGACAGCGGTTAAGTGAGTTTTGCCCCGTTTTACGACTTTTTTTTTTTTTGGACAGGGTTGTTAAGTGAACCTGAGTTTGCCTGTCAGAAAGGCGCCAAAGGGGATCACTGCAACACCGTCGTAAATATTAAGCGGTGGCAAAGCATCCGAATTTTGATCACGTGGAGATGCTTCGACGGCCTTAAGTCTAAAAAAAAAAAAAAAGAAACAATCCTCGGTTGTTGTTTTTCAGTGGCGTTGTAACTCTGAACGGTCACTAAACAAATAATTGAAAATCGAGGGCAGCCTGTACATCCAAGCTGGCAGGAATAGCCAACACTCCAGAAGATAGGCTTAAGATACAGGAGGATCTTGACAGACTTGAACATTGGGCACTATCTAACAAAATGAAATTCAGTGGTGGAAGAAGTAAGGTTCTACATTTAGGCCAGAAAAACCAAATGCACAGGTATATTATAGGTGGTACCTTGCTCAGTAGTAGTAACTATGAGAGGGATCTTGGACTCTTAAGAGGACAATCACTTAAATGTGGGGCAGCAGTGTGTGGCGGCAGCCAAAAAAGCCAACACAGTGCTAGGCTGCGTTAACAAAAGGATAGAATCAAGATTTTAGTACCGCTTTAGAAGGCCTTGGTAAGGCCGCACTTGGAATACGGCATCCAGTTTTGGTCACCACACTGTAAAAAAAGATGTTGAGACTCTAGAAAGAGTGCAGAGAAGAACAACAAAGATGATCAGGGGACTGGAGGCTAAAACATAAGGAACGGTTGCTGGAGTTGGGTATATCTAGTTTAATGAAGAGAAGGACGAGGAGGGACATGATAACAGTGTTGTTCCAATATCTCAGGGGCTGCCCCATAAAGCCGCCCTGAGTCTTCGGAGAAGGGTGGGATATAAATGGAATTAAAATAAAAAATAAAATAAGAGGGAGTCAAGCTATTCTCCAAAGCACCTGAAGGCAGGACAAGAAGCAACGGATGGAAACTAAGCAAGGAGAGAAGCAACCTAGAACTAAGGAGAAAATTTCCTGACAGTGAGAACAATTAATCAGTGGAACAACCGGTCTCCAGAACCTGTGAATGCTCCAACACTGGAAGTTTTTTTGTTAAAAAAAAAAGACTGGACATCTATTTGTCTGAAATGGTATAGGGTTTCCTGCTGTTGGATCTCCCTGTTGGAAATCTAAAAGAACAGTGGAGGGCGTCAAAAATTATGCAAGAGGAACGCACGGAGGTGAGGCAAGGGCTGGATCCTATTCAGCATTGTGTGTTGAATAGTGCAGAGACCCACATGTGCACAGCACAACAGTGCTAAATTAAAACCTGAAGGCCATGGATAACCCGTGAAAGCAAACAAAAATGCCATATCCATCACGCGCTTTCTCAAGATTCACCTAGCTGGCGCCAGAAAGGAAAAAAAAATCAAATGAAAAGACTGGAATGTCTTTTTCTGGGATTCAAGAAGCTTTTAATAATGTTCTCTTCACAGTTTAAACCAAACCAAGGTGGGAAGAAATGGGATTTTTTTTTCAGCAAACACAACAGGAGTCAAAGGAAGAAAGCTGGGTTCACCCAATTTTTGCCCGCTTAACAATCCAAGTATTTTATTTTATTTTATTTTTTAAAAAAAACTTCCGCTTGGGAAGAACAAAGGGATAAACAGTAATTTGGGGAAGGGGACACTGTATCCTGTCCTTCAGAAGTGTCACCCTCCCCCCTCCAAAAGCAGGAACACAGGAGGGGTTGTGTGAAAAGCGCCATTTGGCCTTTTCACCCAGGAAGAGAAATCAAAGCAAACCTGAAGGAGAACTACTCAACTTTTAAGAACTTCCAACTCATTTTACGGCTTCCCGTGGACTTCCTCATTTAGGAAACTTCAAAATTACTCCTTGTTTCCCCGCACCCCCAGCTCTCCTTAGATTGGGAATTGGTTTTCAGCTTCCTTACTACGGAGGCTGAGCTACTACAGATCCCAGATCTCTTTGACCGGCAACGGGTTGATCAAGAAACTCTCGATGTACTCGAATACCGTATGCGGGTCCTGATCGCCATTGATAAAAATGGCGCCTTCGAAATATTGTTCCAGACTGCTGGAAAGCCTGAAATACAGGTCGACTTTGCTCTTGATGGTTTCTTCCATCTCCTTCGGATTAATCAGCAGGCGGTCGTTGACTTCCTTGGTGATGGCTGGTTTGTACAGGGTGTGGTATCTAGAAGAGGGCAGAAAACTCAGGAGAAGGAATGCGTGATGCAAACTCCCTGCACTGTACCGTCGTGTTTTATCCGTCGCTTTAAAACGACTCTGCTGGCTGATGGCCGGTTGAAGCAGAAAGAGATGAACCACCGTCTACACACCAGTCAAAAGAGACAATCAAAAAGCCAGAAAGAAAACAAAGAGAGCCAAATATCTGCTCACCGGCAATCAACCAGCCCAGATAAGTTGAGAATGACGCCAAGATTAGACCGACAATCAAGACGTAAACAACGCCCCAATCAAGGAACTACCAACTCAGACAAGTGAGCTAAGAGCAAACCACAGCCCAATCCGAGAACTAACCAGACCATTCCCATCCACGCTGACAGGGCAAGCCACTCTCCTAGCACTGATGATGTTACCCAGCTGGGTGAAGAAACGTCTGCAAGAAAACCACCAAGCTCAGAGAGCAACCCGGGACCCCACAGTCCTCCTCTTCCTCCCCGTCTCTGAAAACTCCACTGCCTTCTAGCCTAGACGACGCTACGTTATGAAACATCTGCAAGAAAACAACCCAGCTCAGAGAGCATCAAGGACTTCGTGAAATTATGTCTTTGTAAGGAACCAGAACCAGAAGATGGATGGATGGATGGATGGATGGATGGATGGATGGATGAAGGTTTTTAAGAAGAGATTGGACAACCATTTGTCTGAAATGATACAGGGTTTCCTGCTTGACGGGGGCAGGGGGTGTGTGGACTAGAAGACCTCCAAGGTCTCTTCCGTTATTCTGTGATTCTGGATGGATGGATGAATGGATGTTCTGACTGACTGGTTTCCTCCACTCTCTTTGAGAATGGCTGTTCAAAACAGATCCAATGGGAAACGGCAACGTTACTGTGGCACTTTCCCCCCCTCGGATCAACCCATACCGGCCTCTTCTTTGTGGTTAACCACCCAAATGTTGCCACGTCCTGTTTGGCAAACCGTGGTTCCTCCACGTACCCCGCACAAAGCCGCCCCCCCCTGAGCAATATCGAGTAATGCGGCTAACCTTTCTCCGCTGATCGGGTCCACCATGGAGTAGGAAAGACGCTCGAGAACGGTTTCAGCTGGGACGTTCAGGAAAAAAATCCTGGCAAGAAGAAGAATCGAGATTTTTTTTTTAAAAAAAACACACACACATTTCAGTGGTCAACCCCGGTAGGGAGAGCCGGCCGATTTTTTTTCCTCAGGACAACCCAGTCCTTTGGAGCGACTTTCCTCACTTAACGACCGCACGATTCACTTCGCAACCTCACCATTCGCTTAACTAAATAACAATAGAGCTGGAAGGGACCTTGGCGGTCTTCCTGCTCAGACAGGAAACCCTAGGCTATTTGGACAGCCATTTTGTCCGAAATGCCTGAGCAAGGGTTGGACTAGATGACCTCCAAGGCCCATTTCCAACCTGATTATTAGTTACTTCAGACAAACGGTCACCCAGTCTCTACAGGGATTCCTTTAACCACCCGTGGCAATAAAGTTTCAAAATATGGCCCGGCTCATTTAACAGGCTCGTGATTCGCTTAACAACCGCCTTGGCTTGGTCTCCGTCACGGTCATTAAGCTGAGGACTCCTGCTTCACCTCACCTCCTAATCACAGGGGTGTGTGTCTCGTGCAATGCAGTTTATGGTTTGTGCCGGGCCAATC
Source organism: Vipera berus (assembly GCF_964194415.1). Lineage (NCBI taxonomy): Eukaryota > Metazoa > Chordata > Lepidosauria > Squamata > Viperidae > Vipera > Vipera berus. The sequence continues at coordinate 9,366,756 of NC_138218.1, forward strand.
CAGCCAAGTCAGCAACTTTGCCCGCCTCCCCCAGGTTCAGGGTTGATGTAAGAACGCAGACCGTGCCCTGGCGGCTTTTGAACTCGGGCCCAATTGACAGGAATTATATTTCGATTTTTTTTTAATCCCATTTATATCCCGCCCTTCTCCGAAGACTCAGGGCGGCTTACAATCTAAGAAGCACAAATCAATGTGCTTAGCAATAGCCTTCATTCTATGTATATGCCTGCTTTCGCGCCCCCCCCCCAAGCGGCATTATTACAAAGTCAGCTTAATTGCCCCCAACAATCTGGGTCCTCATTTTACCCACCTCGGAAGGATGGAAGGCTGAGTCAACCTTGAGCCTGGTGGGACTCGAACCTGCACTAATTGCAGGCAGCTGGTGTTACTTAGGGAGGCATTAGCCCACTGCCCCACCAAGGCTCACGATTTAAACCATTCTGTGAGCTCTCTTCCCACTTTCAGTTCCTCTGCTTGGCTTTTACGCTGTAATTTTTACTTTATTTTATTTTATTTTCGCTTTGGTGGGCTGCCTCTCAGGCTGGCAAGCTCGAGACATCCCACCAAAAGGAACATTTTACATCTGCTGGAGAGAAATTGAATCAGATAAAAGAGGCAGCTTTCTTTCCCCGCGCCGGCACCTTTGTAGAACTGAAAGTTATGAAAATCATTCCGGTTTGCTCGTCAGATGTTTGCAGATAATAATTTCCGTCCCCCAATTGCAGGATTTATTTATTTATTTATTTATTTTTGGGGGGGGACGGGACGGGGGGGAGGGGAAAGATGAGAAACACCAAACAGAAACTCAGCCTGGCGTGGGGGGAAAAAAAAGAAAGAAAGAAAGAAAAAAAGCAAAGCCGAGAAATCTAATGATTTCTGAAGACGGGAGGAGAATATACAGTTTCCAACCGTCTTTTATCCTTTACAACTCCAAACATTTTGTTTCAGCTTTGTTTCCGTTGCCCGACAACACTCAGGAAACAGAATTGTCAGAATGAATAACTTGTGACGACGACGACGTGTCTCCAGATGAATATTCTCGCAGAGAAAGGGAAGAAGGGAGCGCGCGTGGGCTGGGGAGGGGGAAGGCGAGTCTTTTGTATCGCCCCGATAATTGATACTCTTTCCCCATTATTATTATTTTTGTTCAAATCGACAAAACAAAACAAAACACAAAAAGGGGGAAAAGGCATCTCAAGAAAGCTTGTCGGGGGGAACGCGAGAAAAGGGGAGACAGCTGAAAATGGCAAAGAGAGAGAGAGAGAGAAAGCTTTAAAAAAAACCCCACTCTTTTCTTTGTGAAGCCGCTAACAAAATGCATCTTGGACATGGCTTGTCAGAAATGCGCTTTTCGTCTTCCGATACGTGTGTGTTTGGGTGTCTGTCTTATTATCCGCTGCGGTGTCAGCATTCAAGGCAAGTTGGTGGGAAGACGTGGAAGGATGGGAAAAGCGGTGTTCCCAACTTTCTGCCTAAAATGACAAGGGCTCCTTCTGTCTCCAAAGGAGATGTTGAGACTCTTGAAAGAGTGCAGAGAAGAGCAATGAAGATGATTAGAGGGGAACAGAACAGAACAGAACAGAAATAGAATATGGAATAGAATACGGAATAGAATCAAATAGAATAGAATACAGAATGGAATGGAAGAGTTGGAAGGGATCTTGGAGGTCATCTAATCCAGCCCCCTGCTCAGGCAGGAAACCCTATACCATTTCAGGTAAACGGTTGTCCCAATTTCTTCTTAACAACCTCCAGTGTTGGAGCAATTCACTAACTCCTTGGGGCAGGTTGTTCCACTGATTAATTGTTCTAACTGTCAGGAAATTCCAGGTTGCTTCTCTCCTCCATGAGTTTCCACCCATTGTTTCTTGTCCTGCCTTCGGGTGCTTTGGAGAATATTTGACCCCCTCTTCTCTGTGGCAGCCCCTCAAGTATTGGAAGACGGCCATCGCATCTCCCCTCGTCCTTCTCCTCCTTAGACACCTACATACAGGCTGATGAAGTTTCCCAAAAGAAGGAAGATTTGGGTTTTCAATTCTTCTACCAACACCACCCCACCGTTATTGACTCCAAGAAAACATGGGAGCTTCTCCACTGTAGGAACGTTGCTAGCACGATACAAGGAGGAAACCGTCTCCTGCTTGCCCCACATTCGTGGAGGGCAAATATCTGAAGAGCCTCGAGAGGTCTAGACCGCCTTCAGAGGCAGAGGTTAGGGTTTCGCCACCCGTTCCGGCTCACTCTCTTCCTTCAGCCTGGTCCACCAGCTTCCCAGAAGGCCCCCCAACTCCTTCTCTCATTCGTATTCACGGCTCTCTCTTCCCTCCTTACTCTCGTTTGTTATTCCATCATGGGGAAATTCCCCTGGGAGTTTGTTCTGATGGCACTTGACGGATCAAGGAAAAAGAGAGCCACCATGACTGGAGAGCCTTTGGGGGCTGTTTAGAAACCCCCGCCCTCCTCACTTTACTTGCACGGTGGGGTGGGGTTTCTTCCACATGGCAGGTTTTGGAGAGGCTAAATCCCACGTGGCTGGGAAGAGGGAGAGCTTGCAGATAGATAGATAGATAGATAGATAGATAGATAGATAGATAGATAGATAGATAGATAGATAGATAGATAGATAGATAGATGGATGGATGGATGGATGGATGGATGGATGGGAAGGGAAGGGAAGGGAAGAAAGGAAGGAGGAAGGAAAGAAGGAAGGAAGAGAGGAAGGAAGGAAGGAAGGAAGGAAGGAAGGAAGGAAGGAAGGAAGGAAGGAAGGAGGGAGGAAAGGAAGGAAGGAAGGAAGGAAAGAAGGAAAGGAAAGGAAGAAGAAAGGAAGGGAAGGAAGGAGGAAGGAAAGAAGGGAGGGAGGAAGGAAGGAAGGAAGGAAGGAAGGAAAAGAAGGAGGGAAGGAAGGAAGGAGGGAGGGAGGAAAGGAAGGAAGGAAGGAAAGAAAGAAAGAAAGGAAAGGAAGAAGAAAGGAAGGAGGAAGGAAAGAAGGAAGGAAGGAAGGAAGGAAGGAAGGAAGGAAGGAAGGAAGGAAGGAAGGGAAGGGAAGGAAGGAAGGAAGGAAGGAAGGAAGGAAGGAAGGGAAGGGAAGGAAGGAAGGAAGGAAAGGAAAGGAAGTCCAGTTGCCTTTTTGAAAAAGCATCTTTGAGACGACCTGGGTGACTGAGAATGTCCACAGACGTGTGAGATGCTCTTTTCACAGCCCATCTGAGTCAAAGTGTCCTCTTAGATGGCTTAAATAAACAAGCTGCATTTCTTTGGAAAGTCGTTTGGGAAAGCAGCAAATGCCTCCCCTTCGTTTTATGCAAGGGGGGTGGTGGTAGAAAAAAAGATATTTCATCGCCTCTGTCCTTCCTAAAGAGATGCAGTCCTATGCTGCACCCCTAACAAGTGGGACAGGAACTTTCCCAATAAGGGCAAGATTTATGTCCTTCAATAATACTCTTTTTTTTTTGGGGGGGGTGGTGAGAAAAAAAGGAGATGGCCCAAACAGAGAGGGCTAAACAAGAACCAATCATATGCCATTTTACATGCATGTCAGAAGTAACCTGTCTCCTAATCGAGAATACATTCTGGCTATTTAAATACTGTCAAATCGAACCTTCCCAGTTTAATAGGGTTCGCTTCTGGGGGAAACGCAAAATAAATCCGATTAAATATTTATATTTCAGAGTATTAATTAAGAGGACGGAGAGAAGCAGAGGCACCGTGCGGGCTGGTGGAAGGGGGGAGGGAGGGGAACCAGTCCATCAAGAGTACCCCAATATGTTTAAGCATGTCCCCCCCCAAAAAAACACCCCGTTTCACAATCAAGTGTGTAAATGTTCCCAAAAAGGGTTGCTGAATATTTTATGAATATTTGTCATAAGACAGAAATAATAACCGCAGTGCACAGCTATTAGAATTAATATTTATGCAACCTAGCATGAAATATTCATGGGGACAGAGAAAAGGGGAGCCTGCCCGCGTGCGCCCCCCCTCCACCCCACCCCACAAGGAAGACAAGAAATAATTTACATTGGGTTTGGTTTACCCGCCAGCTTGATGTTTAAAGATACGTTGACAAGGCTACGTGGGGATATACGTCAGTCACTCTTCCGTGGTGGGTGGGGGGGGGGGAAGAAAGAAGAGGAAAGAAAAAATGGAAGGGAAGGTGGGGGTCCAAGAAGCTGACAGCTCACAGATGGAGTTTCTGACAGCCCTTTTTAATAGTTTTTTTTTTAAAAAAAGCCTAAATGTCCCTCCTACCACTTTCCTCCCCGCCACCCCTCTCTCTCTCTCTCTTTTTTTTTCTCCCCATTGCCGGAGGTGATTTTGTCTTGCCAAACCGTTCATCGCTCCCCTTCCATCTGCTGAAATTAAGGAATTAATGAGCAAGTGGGCATTTTGCAATGGGGTGGGAGGGGTGGGGGGAGAGGGAGGGAGAAGAGGAAGGAGGAAGGAGAGAGAGAGAGAGAGAGAGAGAGAGAGAGAGAGAGAGAGAGGCAGGAATGTTTACTGGTCATTAAATGATAATGCGAGGGCCCCCCCCAGGCTGTATAATTCATGAGCCAATTAAAGGAAGTGTTAGTTGATTTGATGGGAAGCAGAAATACAAAAAACTCGCATTTAACTAATAGGGAACTCCATCCCCGGGCCGGGCCTGCCTCGGCTTTCTCCGATTACGCGGCTAATTGCTCGACTTTATAAGGCTGTGACTGATCGCCATGCATATTTCATTGTTCCCAAATACCTCGGTTGTTTGCATCTATGTCTCTGCTGTAATATGTCAGCGGCTGGCCAAATTTCCACATCGGTCAGGAGTGTTCTTCTTAGAACATAGAACACTGAGTCACAGAGTCGGAAGGGACCTTGGAGGTCTTCTAGTCCAGCCCCCTGCTCAAACAGGAGATCCTATCCTACTTCAGACAAGTGGCTGTCCAGCCTCTTCTTAAAAACCTCCAGGGATGGAGCGCCCACAACTTCTGGAGGCAGGTTGTTCCCCTGGTTAATTATCCTCACTGTTAGGAAGTTTCTCCTTAGTTCTAGGTTGCTTCTCTCCTTGGTTGGTTTCCATCCGTTGCTTCTTGTCCTGCCTTCAGGGGCTTTGGAAAATAGTCTGATCCCCCTCGTCTTTGTAGGAGACCATAATGGGATTTTGCTGGCGCTTCCTTGCGCTTGGCGTACGGTCAAATAACATTCACTAAAATGTTCTAGGTTCTATGTAGCCAGAAGAGACAATCAAAATAGGAAAAGGCCAATGGCAGAGAGAGAGAGAGAGAGAGAGAGAGAGAGAGAGAGAGAGAGAGAGAGAGAGAGAGAGAGAGAGAGAGAGAGAAGGAAGGAAGGAAGGAAGGAAGGAAGGAAGGAAGGAAGGAAGGAAGGAAGGAAGAAAGAAAAAGAAAGAAAGAAAGAAAGAAAGAAAGAAAGAAAGAAAGAAAGAAAGAAAGAAAGAAAGAAAGAAAGATAGATTCCAGGGTGGTTTAGTATTTAGTATTTGAGGGAAGGAGGGAGGGAGGGAAGAAAGGAAAGGAAGGGAAGGGAAGAAGGAAGGAAGAAAAGAAAGAGGGAAAGAGGGAGGGAAGGAAAGTAGGAAGGAAGGAAGATGAGAAAGATGGAAGGAAGGGACAAAGGAAGGAAGGAGGGAGGGAGGGAGGAAGGAAGGATGGAGAAAGGAGAGGAGAGGAGAGGAGAGGAGAGATGTTCCCAAAACACACAACTTGATAAAACACCTCCCAAATCTGAACAGAATTCGTCCTTGGGATGTTAAATATACTACTCTTATTGGGTTGTGGGAGAGCAAGCTGAATGATAGCAGCAGATTTTTAAAGTTTGGGGCGGAGGGATTAAAGATTATACTACTAATTGGATTTTATGGATTTTTTTAATATACCACTGAGAGCTGCATAATCGCTTGAGCAGGCAACATACACATAATTGTACATTTATTAGTCGTCGTATAATACATTAGTATTTATTAGTATTATAATACTAACTTATACAAGTAAATATACTGCTTGTATATATTAATACTCCTTCCCAAAGACTGGTGAATTAGGATAATATTCTCTGTTAATTGTTTTTTCCCCCCAAGGCCAACAGAGATGTCACAGTTTCAGAACTGTGGACCTACTGTAGCTTGATAGGCCCTTTCACTACATCTCACGGGGTCTTCAAATACTGGAGGGGGGTCAGCCTATTCTCTAAGGCCCCTGAGGGCAGGACAAAAAGCAAGGAGAGAAGCAACTAGAATTGAGGAGGAATTTCCTAACAGTGAGAACAATCGACCAGTGGAACAGCTTTGCCTCCAGAAGTTGCGGGCGCTCCATCCCTGGAGACTTTTAAGAAGAGACTGGGACAACTATTTGTCTGAAATGGTATAGGTAGGGACTCCTGCTTGAGCAGGGGGGCTGGACTAGAAGACCTCCAAGGTCCCTTCCAGCTCTATTCGGATTGCTTGATCTTACCATGCAATCCCCCTTTCCCCCCCCACCCCCAACGTCTCGGCCAATATGCTGACTCTGTAAACCACTTAGAGAGGGCTGTAAAGCACTGCAAAGTGGTATCTAAGTTCAAGTGCTGCTGCTATTCCTACCATGAATTTGTACCTTCCCCACCAAAACAAGGTTGAATATTCACCATTTGCAAACCGCGTTATTCCATTCACTGCACCCCAATTGACCATTACCTTGGTTGAGAATGAAACACACCAGCACTCTCTCTCTCCCTCTTTTTCCCTCCCTCTCTCCCTCTGTGTCTCTCTCTCCCTCCCTCTCTCTCCCTCTCTCTCTTTCTCCTTCTCCCTCCTTCCCTCTCTCCCTCTGTGTGTCTCCTTCCCTCTCTCTCTCTCCCTTTCTCTCTTCCTCTTTCTCCCTCTCCCTCCCTCCCTCTGTGTCTCTCTCTCCCTCGCTCTCTCCCTCCCTCCTCCCTCTTTCTCTCTCCCTCTCTCTTTCTTTCTTCCTCTCTCTGTCCTTCTCCCTCTCTCTCCCTCCCTCCCTCCCTCCCTCCCTCTCTCTCTCTCTGCCCAATGCTATTCCTTCTAGGTAATCAGATCCCCGTTAATTAATAAAAACTGTCAGGTTAATTGTCCCAGTCTGGACATCCTTATCCAGTTTGTAATACTAACCCTCTAGCACTTTCTCTCCCCCCCCCTCCTTGCCCACCCCACCGTCCTCCGCCCTTTCGCTTCCAGCTCAATTAACTTAATGCTATGCAAATGAGTGGCTCTCCTTGCCGCCGTTAGCTTCTTGCCGGCGAATGTTAATAGCATAATTGGGCCTTCAGTAAGGTAATTAGACACGATTTCTTCCATTAGTCTTACAAGCCTAATTATTGTTGATGAGAGAGAGGGGACTACATCTGGCCGCCACAGGCTAGGCAGGGCATCTGGGTTAAAGCAAATATAGACAAAACACTGACAACTCAACACAACCCTCAAGATCTATAGCAAGGTGGGAGGGGGGGAGACGAGGAGGAGGAGGAGGCGTTGCTAAAGGCAGTGTGTGACCCACACAGCTAGGGGCTGTGGTGGCAAGAGTGGTGGGGGCTGGACATGTGGGAATCCCTACTAAGGTAGCCTGGGAAAGGATGCTCCTTTTTGCAGAGCCCTTGCTGCTCTCTGAGTTTGCTTGTCTTCTTGCAGACGTTTCATGACCCAGCTAGGTAACGTCATCAGTACTGCAAGGGAGTGGAGTTTGTGGAGAGGAGGAGGAGGAGGAGGAGGAGTGTGGTGCCCTTGATGGCCTCTGAGTTGGGTTGTTTTCTTGCAGATGTTTCATTTATTTTATTTTTTATTTTTTTAATTCCATTTATATCCCGCCCTTCTCCGAAGACTCAGGGTGGCTTACAAGCTTAGCAGTAGCCTTCATTCTATGTATATGCCTGCTTATTAGGGCTTTCACACACACCCCCAAGCGGCATTATTACAAAGTCAGCTTAATTGCCCCCCAACAATCTGGGTCCTCATTTTACCTACCTCGGAAGGATGGAAGGCTGAGTCAACCTTGAGCCTGGTGGGACTCCAACCTGCACTGATTGCAGGCAGCTGGTGTTACTTAAGGAGGCATCAGCCCACTGCTCCACCCAACTAGGTAACATCATCGGTGAACAGGAGGAGGAGGAGGAGGAGGAAGAGTGTGGTGCCCTTGATGGCCTCTGAGCTGGGTTGTTTTCTTGCAGATGTTTCATGACCCAGCCAGGTAACATCATCAGTATTAGAAAGGGGTGGAGTTTGAAGAGAGGATGGAGGGGGGGGGGAACTGCGGGTTTTTTTTCGTCGTCTCTGAACTTGGTTGTTTAATTGCAGATCTTTCACAACCCAGCTAGGTAACATCATCAGTGCTAGGGAGTGTGGCTTGCTCTCTGTTTATATACAGTACTCTTGAGCTTGCAAACATCTTATTACCCAACTGAGTAATGTCATCCGTGCTAGTGAGGGTTTGGCTCCCAATAGCTGGCCCTGCCAGTCTCGGTGGGAGTGTGGTTTCCCCCCCCCCCTTGATAGTTCCTTGTTTAGGGCATTGTTTTCTGCTTGATTCTTTCTCTGCTCCCCTCCAGCCTTGTGACTCTATGATTTACTAAGCCATCGAGGACACATATGAGATAGGACAGCGTTCCTCAACCGTGACGGCTTGAAGATGGGTGGACTTCAAATACTGGCTGGAGAATTCTGGGAGCTGAAGTCCAGACATCTTAAAGTCACCAAGGTTGAGAACTACTGGGATAGGACATTAGCTACAAGGGTGGTAGGACTTTTTTTTTTCCCCTGCCTACATTCTCCGTCTCTCCTCTCTGTGACCTTGAAGGGTTGCCGTTCGCCGGAAGTGAAGCATCCGCCTAAGAGGATAATTCGATGTCGGTTATTTAATCCAGCCATCACAAGCCTATCTAGGACAGCAACAGAGTAAAAAGAACCGAATAACAGAGCTGGAAGGGACCTCAAGAGATCTTCTAGTCCAACCCCCTGCTCAAAGCAGGAGATCCTATACACCAGGGTTGTCCAATCTGCTCTTAAAAGAGTCTCCGGGGATGGGAGCACCCACAACTTTTGTAGTCAAGCCCTTCCATCGATTAACTGTTGTCCCTCACAGGAAACTTCTCCTTAGTTCTCGGTTGGGTGATTAATTTCCTTTTTTTCTTTTTCTTTTTAACCTTCTCACCTAGAGCCCTTCGCTGGCCTTTCGACAACTTCCCAACCGCAACACGGGACACGCACACTTCTCCCGGGGCGTTAATGAAGTCACGTCCTTTCATTGCCACCTTTCTCTCGATGGCTCGCCGAGGAGAGCAGGTAAATGTTAAGAGGAGGGAAGGAGGGAGGATTGGAAGTGGGGTGATCTTTTAACCAAAATCTTTCCTCCCAGACGCCAAGCCCGGCGCGCGTCGGCGGAATACATATTCCACAATAAGTATGCCAGCCCACGTCTGGCAAACGCGGGAGATAATGGCACCCTGCGAAGGTCACGGAGGTTTTATTAGCACAATTAATGGAAGTGTAAGATAAGGCTAAAGCTGAGCTCTTCAAACGGCTAAAGAAAAGAACTGGTAGTAATAGGGTTATTAACCTCTCCCAGCCGTTGAATTGGGTGGCTGTTTCCTACGCCATTTTCTAGTTCAGGTCTCCATTAATTGGCAGCTGATTGTCTTTAATCCACCTTGAAAACTAACCGGCCGAGACAGGAAAAGTCCAAATAATCACCAGACGGGAGAAAATAAAATCCCCCATTTTCTTTCGACTAGACTAGGGCAGCTTGCCGCTTTGATTTTTTTTTCTTTTTTTCCTTCTTCTTTTTTTCTTTCCTTCATCCTAAGTGAAGGGAAAGAGAGGGCAGAAAAGAGAAAAAAAACAAAACAACCCCCCCCCCAAAAAAGTTGTGGGTGTTTCCTTTTGATTCCCCCCCTTCAAAAACCTCCATTTTCGTCCAGTCTATACAGTCCCCAACTGCTAAAACCGTCCATTTCGTGACCATTTTCAAAGTTTACGACGGCGCTGGGGGAAGAAAAAAAAAGGGACTTACGCACGTTTTTCCCCCACACTTAGGACTGTACAGTAGCAACGTCCCCACGGTCACAGCATCTGGCTTGGCAACTGACTCGTATTTACGGCGGTCACGGCGTCCCGGAGGGAGGGGGTGGTGGTGGTCAGGCGATCACCTCTTGCAAGCAAAGTCAAGGGGGCGAGCCGGATTCGCTTAGCAACCGTGTTGCTCATTTTAACAACTCAGCAATTCGCATCGCCACGTTGGCGAGGAAGGTTGCGGAAGGGGGCCGAAACTCACTCTTGCAACCGCCTCGCTTTGCGACAAAAAAGTTTTGAACCCTGTAGAAAGGGTTCAACATTCACCGGCCCATTTGGCACTCCTGGTCTCCCCCTCCACCCCCCCAACACACACACACCGTGGTCGGCCCTAATTTTGACTAAGTCTTTGTTTTAAGAAGAAAAATAGCCCTTTAGGCCGAATGCTGAGCTCATCCCAGTGGCTGTGAGTTCCGCCGGCTAATTTGGTGCCAGGAAAAATCAGAGGGGGGGGGGGAAATGCAACTTTTCCCGGGGCTTCGAGCATTCCTGCCTTGCTCCGTTGACCCAGGCCGAATCTAAACACTTTTTTTTTTTCTGAGGCAACAGGAAATAAATTATTCCTTTTTCTTCGCCTGAGGCAGATTGCAGGATGCCAGGGCCGAAAGCGAAGAGGGAATCTCCTGCTCTCTCTGCCTGTTTTATGATTACATATTAAGAAATTTTATAGCCCAATTTGTTTCTCTCGCCCACTTCCCTCAAATAACTTGATTTTTGTTTTTTTTCCCCCCTCATTCTTCGCGGCTATCAATTATCGGCTGCTTTCGTCTTTCTTTCCATAAATTGAAAGAGGCCAGAGACTGATGCAGTTCCCTGTTATATAATTTAGTAGTATTTGCGGCAGGTTTATGAGATGGAAGTCAAATAAAACACGGGATCTGAAGGAGGGGGGGCATTTATTACTTCTAAGAAACAGACGCACGGATTGAGGTCCCAACGGTAATTTCTGCTTATTTTATTTTTTTGGATCAGCCAGAGAGGTCGAGCTGCCGATCCCAAGGCAGAAGAAGCCGGCCTTTCCACCAATAACTTTGTTTAGGGATTTGAAGGGGGCTTTCATAAACTTTGATATCGATGTAAATTTAGTTTAACCTAATTTCAGCAACCCGGGCTGCCCTAAAAATGAGCAAGAGGCAGGGTTGCAATTGGGTTTGATATATATATACCTGTCTGCTTCTGTGGCTAGATTGATTCCTTAGCACTAATTCTATTTCAAGAGGATCTTTTTTTCCCTCTCTCCTTCCTCTTGCTGTTAGAAACATACTTCACTCTGCAGGTCGAGTGTTTTGTACCCTGTGTCAGAAGCAAGTGATTTACAACCCCAGCTTCCACCCAGAGTAGCTACCTGCGATTTTACAAATGGTTCCTTTCTCACCTCCTTTTCGTGGAAGGGCTGGTGTGTCTCTTACCCCCATTCTCTTGAAGGGCAGATCTGGCCCTTAAAGAAGCACAGGTGGATGTTGTTTGTCTACACAACATTCCAAAGAGACAATTCGGATCACCAGAAAGGAAACATAGAGACCAAAACGTCGACTCATCAGCAATAAAAACCCAGATAAGCAGATATATACAGTGAGACTTCAAAGAATTGAGGCCTTTGAACTCTGGTGCTGGAGAAGACTCCTGCGAGTCCCTTGGACTGCAAAGAGATCAAACCGGTCAGTCCTAGAGGAGATCAGCCCTGACTGCTGTTTAGAAGGCCAGATCCTGAAGCTGAAACTCAAATCCTTTGGCCACCTAATGAGAAGGAAGGACTCGCTGGAGAAGAGCCTCATGCTGGGAAAGGTGGAGGGCAAGAGAAGAAAAAGGGGACGACAGAGAAGGAGGTGGCTGGATGGAGTCACCGAAGCAGGAGGCGTGAGCTTAAATGGACTCCAGAAGATGGTAGAGGACAGGAAGGCCTGGAGGAACATTGTCCATAGGGTCGCGATGGGTCGGACACGACTTCGCAACTAACAACAACAATGAGACCAATCCACCTCTCTTCTAAGGCTGCTGATGTTACTTGGTTAGGTGAAGAAATGTCTGCAAGAAAACAAGCTCAGAGACCACTAAGAACACCACAGTCGTTCTCCTCCTCCTCCTCCTCCCACTGTCTTCTAACAATGATGGTGTTACCTAGTTGGGTGAAGAAACGTCTGCAAGAAAACCATCAAGCACCCCACAGCCCTCTTCTTCCACCTCTTCTCCGTAAATCTCACTCCCTTCTAACACTGATGATGCTACCTAGTTGGGTGAAGAAATGTCTGCAAGAAAAACACCCAGCTCAGAGACCACTATTCCATGAAGGAAAGATTGGCTGCCATCCTCCAGACGTAGAAGGAAAGAAGTCAAATTACCTGTTCGGATAGATCCCGGCGCCCGGCATACGTTTGGCTTGGTCTTCATCTTTCGGGAAACCGTGCAGGACCCAGCCTCGAACGTAGCAATCCAGTCTGTTGATCCGTTTTGACAGGAGTTTGATGACAATCTTGTCGGGCACTAGAGGAGGAACAAGAAAAGAGATTTGATCAGGTCTGCCGTCAGTGGATAACAGGAAGCGAAGCGGCGGGAAGCTGCAAACGACATCGGCAAAGGAAAGGGATGCCTTCGGTCCCAATTTAACATCTTAGTCTCACACACAAATGCCCTGATTTGGAATGTAAGGGTAGCTCTTTGGGATGAGGCCAACATGCTCGCTTTTCCTACCGTTGTTTCTCTGGGCTTCGGGATGGGCAGACAGGTTGAGACCAAACCTGGAGCCTTCAAGACCAATATTCCATGATAGCCTTTCAGGGGTCGAAAGAAACCTCTCGGAATGGGGAGGTGGGGAACACTCCAGATCCTCTCTCCTAAGGAGGTCTATCTAGCACAGGGGTCTTCAAACCTGGCCCCCCCTTTATGACTTGTGGACTTGGGCTCCCAGAATTCCTCAGCCAGGCACGCTGGCTGAGGAATTCTGGGAGCCCAAGTCCACAAGTCATAAAAGAGGCAAATTTGAAGACCCCTGATCTAGCAGGACCAAGAACGCAGGCATACAACACAGAATAATAGGTCGGAAGGGACCCCGAGCAGGGGACCCTCTACAGATAGTCCTCGACTTATTACAATTGAGTGAAACGGAGCCCATCAAGCAGCGTGTCTGATTTCTGTCACCAGGCTGGTGGGGTTTTATTATTATTATTATTGGGGTTTTATACTTGCAAATTTTATACTGCCCAGAGTCACTAAGAATGAAGTGGCTCTCCGTATAACTTGCCTTAATAAATAAGTGCAGAGAAGAGCAACAAAGGTGATTAGGGGACTGGATGTGTTTGATCCGTGAATGACGGAGCAAGTTATGTCTAGTCTAGCAAAGAGAAGGACTGGGGTGACATGTTAGCAGTCTTCTAATCTTTGAGGGGCTATGACAGAGAAGAGGGGTGGGTGGGTCAAGCTATTCACCAAAGCACCAGAAGGGCAGGACAAGAAGCAACGGATGGAAACCGATCGAGGAGAGAAGCAACCTGGAACTAAGGAGTAATTTCCTCTCGGTGCGGACAATCAATCGGCAGAACAACCTGCCTCCAGAAGTTGTGGGCGCTTCATCGCCGGAGGTTTTTAAGAAGAGGTTGGACAGCCAATTGTCTGAAACAGTACAGGGTTCCCTGCTCAAGCAGGGGGTTGGACTAGAAGACCTCTAAAGACCTTCCCAACCCTGATATTCTGTGAATAAATAAAACACAAGCTGCCCTTGAGGAGAACAAACAGCCCGGCTCGCAAAGCAGGCAGAAAACTGCCTGTCGACGTCCGTTTCTGTTGCTAAAAACAAATGAGGCAGGCGGAGTCAATGGCCTCTTTGTTCATAAGAGGCTTCCGTGAGGTTGTCAGCAACCACCGGCTGGCCACGAAAGAGTGTTGTTGTCGTTGCCATGAGGGTAAACAAAACAGCTTCTTCCTGCATGGCTTGGCCTCAAGCGAACAACTAGGGTGAGAGGCTGAGCTTGGAACGGTCAAATGAAGTTGTCAACTGCCAGGCTTTCGAGGGATCAGGACGGGGCCCAAATTGTCAAGCTGCTGGTTTCTTTTTATCCGAAACCTTGTGCAGGTTTCAGCCTCTCTCGCCCGCTAGGTCTTTGCACTTCCAAGCCTGTAGGATGATACTGCGGACTAGAAACCTGGCCTTTAAAAGGGAAAATAAAATAAAATAAGGAAAACTGAAAGTTTATTCAATGATGCTTCTCTCCTGTCCACTCCTCCCACTCCTTGCCTCAGATGTGGGCAGCGTTGCCAAAAGCACGTTGGCCACTCCTAAGCGAATCTAAAACTGCTTCGCAGCTTCCCAAATGGCATCTTTGCATCGGGCAGCCAGGGAGATTTTGTTGCTGTTGTTGTTGTTGTTGTTGTTGTTGTTGTTTTTCACAGGAGAGCCTCTCATCCTCTCTTCCGAAAGGCTCACTATCGGAAGGCTGAATGGATGGATCTGTAACGAACTTCAAAACAGGTCGACGCCCCAAGCCGAAAGCAGAGATCTATAATGAGAACTGGAGCAAACCCCCCCCCACACACACACACACCTGATGCTCCCTTCGCGCCGGTCCGATTTGAAGCTTTTTGTTCGATATCTTTGCTTTCTATAAAGATGGAAGTGCTTTTGACCTGTATTTGCCTACCTTCTAAATCTATAAGTCCTTGATATTCATGAGCCCTGGATGGTCTTCTTTGGGACAAGGCTGGGAGGAGCTGTCCATTCCTTGGTGCTGAAAGTTGGGGGGGGGTTCTTTGATCCCCTGGCCCACTTAGTTTTTCTCCTCGTCTTAGATATGTTCCCCTCTCCTTCTCCCAGTAGGTCTAAATCCTTCCATCATTAATTCAGATGCCTGAGCGTTGAACTCAGGGTTTGACAGTTAACATCTTGCCCTGATTACTAGCCGACTGCCAAGGGGTACTTCGGCTGGCTTGGTGTGTCATCTCTAAATTCAGCAAAGCGCAAGAGCAGAACATCTGGTTATTCCACAAAGGTCAGGTTCGTTTAATGTTATTGGAATCCTCCAGGGGAGAAAAACCACCTGTCTTCCTGCTGACCACAAAGTTTGGAAGAGTTCGTTTCTTTTGTGAGACACGTTGGGAAGTAGACAATGAGGATGGTTATGGGAGGTTCCTTCCCAAAAATGAGGTGGGGCTCCTGGCTGTTGTAGCTTCAGCGCATCTGGATGAAACCAACCTGGGTGAAGTAGGAAATGCAGGAATCCATCCAGCAGGGGAAATGTGCCAAGAATTAGACTGGGCTCTTTGCTGGAGCAACATCTCCTATTGAAGGAGCTCTCCAGGGTGCTGAATGTGACTGGACTTATTCCATTCGTTGTTTGTCGCACTCTTCTTCAGATTGTGCCTAGCATCCTTTGTCAAGAATCCAACGAAAATACACAAGGGATGCTGCAACAGTCATAAGTGTGAGGACAAGCTGCAAGTCCCATTTGTTTCAGTTCGGTTGTAACTTTGAACAGTCACTAAATAAATGTGAGTCGAAGACTATCTGTTTAAAAACATCTTGGGGTTGATTAACAAATCCCTAACAGCCATCAGTAACAAAATCTTGTGCAGCTCAGAATTCACAACATCCATGTTTTTTCTTCTGTTTTGTGTTTTGTTTTGTTTTGTTCTGTTCTGATTTGTTTTGTTTTGTTTTGTCTTGATTGGGTTCCGTTTTGTTTTGTTCTGCTATGGTTTGTTCTCTCTGAATTGTTTTGTTTTCCTTAACAATGGTTTGGGGATCAGTCACCAGATTCACACACACATAGCTCTCAGCCCAAATCAAACAATTCCAGGCCTTGGAAATCTGCAGGAAATGTCTTTTATTTCTTCTTAAGCATGCCAACCTTAAACCTTTAAAGGAAAGGAAGATAAAAAAAAAAGAAAAAGAAAAAAAAAGATCCGGAACTAATTTTCATTTTAATTCGCTTCGGGGGTACATCTGTCCTGAGGGCAACGGGTCATCTTTAGAACGTGTGATAAATCGGCCTCTTTACAAGCTATTAAACAAAACAACTGTCATAATTTCAAACTGGCGAGGTTACGAGAGGTCAAGATCGTTGCCCACGGCCTCTTTCTGTCTGAGAAAGACAAGAGAGTGGAAACCCTGAGGACCAGGGTCCAGAACATCTTCCCACCTGTGATGGTCTCAAGGGGACGCCTCTTCTAACCTTTTCATGAAGCCCTCTTGGAAGCTTCGTTCCACCCTAAATGAACGCGATGAGTTTGCTTCAGCCTACAAGAGTCATTTTCCTTTGTGCTTTTTCCAAACTGATTTCCACCCCCCACCCCCTGCATTTTTGGTCTCTCCGTGGGTGGCTTTCTTTTATTTATTTCTTTTCTTTTCTTTTTTTCCCCTTGAGCTGAGACTTCTGGAAAATTCCAGCTTTGAAGTGCACTTCTGAAGCCACCCTTCGTCTGGGAGACCGCTTGACGGGGCTGCATGCAAACTACGGTCTGTACTGGAAACCAAAGTTCAGAAAACTTCAAACTGTGGTCAACATAATAAGCACGGGAGATAACTCAGGCCATCATTATTTTCTTAACACCACCGCTGTTTTTCCGGCTTTTGAATCCAACCAACTGCGGCTTTGCCAGGCAGCGCGCTTTAAACGCGCTGCCTGTGATGTGCCGGTAATAAACACAACATCAGCAATCACTGGGAAAACTGGCCTGGCGGAGCAGTTTTATCGATTATTTAGCACCACCTACCGGCAGTATAAACGTCCTGCAGGAGAAGAAAGATGGATGATAGAATCTATAGGGCTGGAAGGGACCTTGGAGATCTTCTAGTCCAACCCGCTGCACAAGCAGGAGACCCTAGGCCTAGACCGTTCTGGACCAACTGTTGTTGAAAACCATCAATGAGAGAACACTCACAAAAGAGCCGTGCATGAGTGGTGCAGAATGCAGACTAGAATGGGGCAGAATCCAGAAGCGGGGAATGCTCCAACACTGGAAGTTTTTAAGAGGGAGACTGGACAGTCACTTTGTCTGAAATGGGATAGGGTTTCCTGCCTGAGCAGGGGGTTGGACTAGATGACCTCCAAGGTCCCTTCCAACTTTATTATTGTTATTTGCAGGAATTCAATCCTGACGGGCTCAAGGTCAGGACTGAACAACTGAAGGCGAGACTAGAAACAAGGGATGGAAACTGATCAAGGAGAGAAGCAACCTGGAACTAAGGAGAAATTTCCTGGCAATGAGAACAATTGATCCCTGGAATGACTTGCCTCCAGAAGTTGTGGGTGCTCCATCACTGGAGGTGTTTAAGGAGAGACGGGACAGCCATTTGTTCTGAAATGGTTTAGGGTCATCTGCTTGAGCAGGGGGCTGGACTAGAAGACTTCCAAGGTCCCTTCCAAATTTCTTCCAATTGATTGATAAGGTTGACTCAGCCTTCCATCCTTTCAAGGTTGGTCAAATGAGGACCCAGATTATTGGCAGATGGGGGGGGGAATAGGCTGACCTTTGTAAACCCCTTAGAGAGGGCTGCAAAGCACTCTGAAGCGGTATATAAATCTAAGGGCCATTGCCAAGCTCTAAAGGCAATCATCAACTTACAACCATTAGAATTTACAACCACACTGGGGGGAAAAAAGGGATTTACAACTGGTTCTTGCCCTTACGATTGTTACAGCGTCCTCACGGTCACCGTTATCGAAATTTGGGAGCTTGACAACCAGCGTGTGTTTACGACGGTCGTAGCGTCCCCGGGTCATGTGATTGACCCAACCAATTCTCATACAGCCAATCACCAGGAGACGGTGAGTTCTAGTCCTGCCTTACGCATGAAAGTCAGGTAGGTGACTTTGGGGCAATCACCAGGAGACGGTGAGTTCTAATCCCGCCTTAGCCATGAAAGCTGCCCGGGTGACTTTGGGCCAATCACCAGGAGACGGTGAGTTCTAGTTCCTCCTTAGGCATGAAAACCAAGTGGGCGACTTTGAGCCAGTGCCTTCCTCTCAGCCCAACCTACCTCTCAGGGATGTTGTTGTGGGGAAAATGGGAAGAGGAAAGGTCTTTTGGATATGTCTGCTGCCTTTAGTAAAAATACTGAGGTAAAAATACCAAAGGCAGGATGCAAACTAGAAAAAAGATCCAGCCTAGACCATAGAAATATAAATATTCTCCAAACTATCAAATTTTACCAAACCAGAAGGAAAAACACTTTGGCTGTTCTTCCTTCTCTTTCAGCGGGGAAAAAAAAACCCTCTAACAATTCCCACGAAAGAGAGAGAGAGAGAGAGAGAGAGAGAGAGAGAGAGAGAGAGAGAGAGAGAGAGAGAGAGAAACTGTCAAAAGTTTTGATGCGGCACTTTGGAAGCCGGCACAACATCCCAAGCGATATTTCAAAAAAAAAGCATCCTCAGAGGGAAGCGAAAGGTCTCTCTTGAAAACGCATACACAAAACGGGCCCTTTTTTTTTAGCAGCCCCCAAATAAACGGCCCGCCAATTTTTTTCCCCCTCCCCCTTCACTGGAGAACCCCCAACCCAAACCTGAAGGCAGAAGGACCTCAATATGTGGATAAACCAAACTTGGGAAAATAAAAGAGAACAGCAATCTGTTTATTCGCTCCGATTTTGGGTTTTGCATAGGGTTGTCTAGGTGACTGTGTATTTTAAAATGAGAGAGAGAGAGAAAGAGAGAGAGAGAGAGAGAAAAAGAGAGAGAGAGAGAGAAGAGAGAGAGAGAGAGAGAGAGAGAGAGAGAGAGAGAGAGAGAGAGAGAGAGAGAGAGAGAGAAAACGAACAGGTTTTTCCCTCTAGTCTACCATCTCTCTCTCTCTCCCTCCCTCTCTCTCTCTCTCTCTCTCACATACACACACACACACAAACTAAAATGAGGAAGTACGACTACACAGCCCTTACAGCTTGTGAAAAATTAAACTCGACGGATTCAAACTGTCCTATTTCCACATCAAAAGGGAAGGCACGCTGCGCTCTTCCCAAGTTATCTTCAAACGCCAGCACCCCAGAAAGTTTCATGAAAAAAAGAGAGAGAGAAATTGAGAGAGAGAGAGAAAGAGAGAAAAAGAGATGGGGGAGAAAAGCAAGCCCAGAGCTCCCTTAAGCCCTGTGCCCCTTGCCAAAACCTCCGCTGTCTCTCTTTCTTTCTCTTTCTCTCCTTCACCTAATTATACCCTGGTGAGTTTATTAATCAACTTGTAAATTATTTAGCAAGTAGCCACACGCTACTACAAACACACGGCGTGGGAGGACCGGCGAAGGTGGAGTGGGGGGGGGAGAAAAACCCAGCAAAAGTCCCCGAGGATTTTTTTTTAGCGATGTTCAGGCAGCGTGTGCGCCTGGCTGTGGTTTTATTTCATTTTCTTTTCTTTCTTTCTTTCTTTCTTTTTTTTTTCTTCATCAAATGAAGAAGAAAATAAAACCCAAGCTTACCTCTTAGACAGGAAAATTTACCTAGCCTTTCAACTCGCCGAGAGGCTGGATAAATTATGTCTTTCTCAAAACCCTTTAGATACTGTATATATATATATATATATATATATATATATATATATATATATATATATATATATATATATATATATATATATATATATATATATATATATATATATATATTGAAAATAATAAAATGAAGCAGAGGAAAAGCAGGGGGGAGATTTACTCTCGGTTAGAGACTGTTTAGAGACAAGGTGGGGGTGGATGTGGAGGGTGAACCCAATAGGTGATCCCAAATCTCCCAAACGGTAGAGGCCACTCTTCAAATCAAGAAGAATAAAAGGAAATAAAAAGAAGCCCTGGGATCAAAGGAATCATCCTGTTTCTTTCTCGTTTGTAGTAAAATAAAGGTGTGTGGTGGTGGGGGGGGGCTCAGATTCCCAAATTCCCACCCTGTTCCTGCTCACTTCTCCAGCCACGAGTCAAAAGAATTTCTCCCACCGGGAGAAATTCAAATATGATTCCCTTTTTTTTTAAAAAAAAAAAAGGCAAGGCAAACAAGAGCTTGGTGAAAATGGGTGGTTTTGAGTGGTCTCCCTTTTCAATTTTAGGGCAAAAAAAAAGCAGGGCGAAACTCTGGGGCAGACAAGAAGACTGTTTTTTTTTCCTTCTTTGCCAAAAAGACCAGGTTGATTTATCTGGTTGTTATTTTAGGCAGCCCAGGAGACGGTGAGTTCTAGTCCCGCCTTAGGCAGGAAAGCCGGCTGGGTGACTTTGGGCCAATCGCCAGGAGACGGTGAGTTCTAGTCCCGCCTTAGGCAGGAAAGCCGGCTGGGTGACTTTGGGCCAATCACCAGGAGACGGTGAGTTCTAGTTCCCTCTCAGGCATGAAAGCCAGCTAGGTGAACTTTGGACCAGTCAGATAGAGAGAAAGAATTGTAGTCTGCCTTAAAGCTGGCTGGGTGACTTTGGGCCAGTCACCAGGAGATGGTGAGTTCTAGTCCCGCCTTAGGCAGGAAAGCCGGCTGTGTGACTTTGGGCCAGTCACCAGGAGACGGTGAGTTCTAGTCCCGCCTTAGGCAGGAAAGCCGGCTGGGTGACTTTGGGCCAGTCACCAGGAGACGGTGAGTTCTAGTCCCGCCTTAGGCAGGAAAGCCGGCTGGGTGACTTTGGGCCAATCACCAGGAGACGGTGAGTTCTAGTTCCCTCTCAGGCATGAAAGCCAGCTAGGTGAACTTTGGACCAGTCAGATAGAGAGAAAGAATTGTAGTCTGCCTTAAAGCTGGCTGGGTGACTTTGGGCCAATCGCCAGGAGACGGTGAGTTCTAGTCCCGCCTTAGGCAGGAAAGCCGGCTGGGTGACTTTGGGCCAGTCCCTCTCCCTCTCAGCCCAACCCACTTCACGGGGATGTTATTTTTGGGAGGGAAACAGGAATTATTTGCAGAAATATTTTACATAAATAAGAAAAATAAATGAGATAAACCTTCTCCCCACTTGGGAGAATTAAGCTCAGAATTAATAAAAATGGACCCTCGAATTAATTGGATTAGTCTTATAGGGACCCGTCCCCAGGAACAAACGTTGGCAAGGTGATTCGACTTTCTTTTGTCCTCTGGCAAAAAGCCGGCGGTTATCCACTTCCACAAACCTGCCACCCTTTCCCTTACCTGGCCATCCTCCATCCAGGTAAGGCTTAATGAACTTCCCGAGTCTGTTATCGCTGGTGGCAGCTTCCTTAAGCATTTGCGCACAGCAAACTGAGAAGAAGGAGAAATGGGAAAAGACAAGGTTAATTTTTTTTAAAGAGGGGGGGAGAAAAAAAGGAGGGAGGGAGGAAGGGGAAGAAGGAAGGAAGGAAGGAAGGAAGGAAGGAAGGAAGGAAGGAAGGAAGGAAGGTGGGAGGTCAAGTGAGAAAAAGGAAAAACAGAAAAAGACAAGGTTAATTTTTTTAAAAAAGAGGGGAAAAAGAAAAAAGGAGGGAGGGAGGGAGGGAAGGAAGGAAGGAAGGAAGGAAGGAAGGAAGGAAGGAAGGAAGGAAGGAAGGAAGGAAGGAAGGAAGGAAGGAAGGAGGTCAAGTGAGAAAAAGGAGAAACAGAAAAAGACAAGGTTAATTTTTTTAAAAGAGGGGGGAAAAAGGAGGGAGGGAGGGAGGGAGAGAAGGAAGGAAGGAAGGAAGGAAGGAAGGAAGGAAGGAAGGAAGGAAGGAAGGAAGGAAGGAAGGAAGGAAGTCAAGTGAGGAAAAGGAGAAACAGAAAAAGAGAAGGTTAATTATTAAAAAGGAAGGGGGGAAAGAAAAGAAAAAGAGGGAGGGAGGAAGGGTGGAAGGAAAAAAGAGAAAGGGAAGCTCAAGTAGAAACAGAAAAAGAAGGTTAATTTTTAAAAAGGGGGGAAAAGAAAAGAAAAAGGGAGCGAGAGAGAGGGAGGGAGGGAGAAAGGGGAGCTCTGAGAAGATGGGAGAGGAGAACAGAATAACGAAAAGCAAAATAATAATAATAAAAAAAAGCTAGATGTGGAAAAAAGGGACACTGAATAATATAAAAGCCGTGGGGTTTCAGGCAGTTTCTCCATCAGATACCCCCCCCCTCTCTCTCTCTCTCTTTCTCTCTCTCTCTCTTTTCTTTTTTCCCCCCTGTCGCTTTCATTTTGTAAGGTCGAGAGAGAGAGAAAGAGAGAGAGAGAGAGAGAGAGAAAGATACTCATCCAAATAAGGCACAGGAACACGCAGGAGAGCAGCCGGTGGGCTTCTCCTCACCGATCACAAACTTATAATTACGGAAGGAACTTGCAGAGGAGAAGATCTGAGTTTCTCCCGGGTGGAAAGTTCTCCCAAAGCACTCAAAACTCCTGGGACACGACTTTAGTCTCCTCCTCCGATCTCTGCGTTGACATTTGAACAGTCCACAGGAGGATAAAATAAATAAATAAATAAATAAATAAAAATCATCCCAGTTTGACTTGAGGGAGTGTTTACGAATCCACCCGTGTAATTTTCTGGCTGGAAGAGATTGGTTACTAACAAACTTTGGGGATTTTCTTTGTAGGACTTCCCAAGTCTGGCTGCTCACCAGAAGAACACCTGGTAGTTCTCCAGCGAAGCATCCCTGGAGGCTTTCAAGGAAAGACTGGTCAGCCATTTGCCCAGAGTGGTCTAGGGTCTCCTGCCTGAGCAGGGGGCTGGACTAGAGGGCCTCCGAGGTCCCTTCCAAGTCTGTGATTCTGTACAGGTAGTCCTTGACTTACAGCCGTTCGTTTAGTGACCGATCAAAGCGACCTAGGGCAGCATCCCCAGGGTCATGTGATCAAAATTCAGACGCTTGGCAGCCGATTCGTATTTACGACGGTCGCCGTGTCCTGGGATCACAGGATCCCCTTTTTTTTTACGACCTTCTGGCAAGCAAAGTCAACGGGGAAGCCGGATTAACAACCGTTAAGTGTTACTTCACGATTGAGGAAGGAAGATGTCGTAAAACGGGGCAAAGTTTACAACAAATGTTTCACTTAGCAACGTAAATTTGGCGGATGAATTGTGGGCTACTGGTGTACCATTTAAAGAGTGGTACATTCTGCCCTTTTCAAAAGCTACTCCTCTCTTTATTTAGGGATGAAATCTTAAAAAAATCTTAAAATCTTACCACCTTTAAAAAAATCTTATATCTGGGTCCCAGATACAGTAGAAAGCCTGTTTCTTTTAGACTCTGCAGCGATTTTTTTTCTTGAAATTGGCAACTTTAAGATGGGTGAACTTCAACTCCCAGAGTTCCGCAGCTAGCATGCTTTGAAGAGGTCTGGACTTCAGCTCCCAGAATTCCCCGGGCAGCACGCCACTCATTTAACAACAGCCTTGCTTAGGAATGGGAATTGCGATCGTAAATCGAGAAGATTACCCGTAGAGGAAAGAGCGCACAAAGAAACAAACAAAACAAAACAAAAGGAATATTTAGGGAACACCAACCATTGATGAGGCCGTATTTCTGCGCGAGCAAGGCTGCCTGCAAACTTTTCCCGGATCCTGGAGGTCCGCAGAGAAGAATCCGCGGTGAAAACGGAGCGTGCGTCTGAGGTGGTTGTCGGACATGCGAAAGAACTATTTTGAAAAAAGGGGGGGAAAAAAGTACTACCGTCGTAAAGGAGAATATTTGTAGCTCAGGCGTTGACGTCAGGCATCCTCGGCGCTCTCTGAGCTGGGTTGTTTCCTTGCAGAAAACAATGCTCTACTTTGTCTGAAATAGTGTAAGGTTTCCTGCCTATGCAGGGGGTTGGACTAGAAGACCTCCAAGGTCCCTTCCATCTCTGTTATTCCATTCAAGGAGCAGTGACTTGCCCTGTCAGTGTTGGTCTTGGGTAGTTCCTTGATTAGGCTGTTGTGTATTGTTAACTTGTTTGTCTGATTTGGTAGTTCCTTGGTTGGTGTATTTTTTACTGCTTGATTGTTGCTCTAGTGCAGGGGTGTCAAATTCAATTTCACGGAGGGCCGCATCAGCATGGCGGTTGCCCTCAGGGGGCCGGGTGGGTATGGCCAGGGTGGGCGTGGCCTACTGGGTGGGCGTGGCTAGAGTGCGTATGGCCTACTGGGTGGGCGTGGCCAGCTCTACATCGTTTGCATTAAGGGTGCCCATGGGGGGGCCTGGGCAGGAGTGGGACAGATCTGAGGGTCTCTGGCAGGAGGAGGGTCTCTGGGCCAGGGCCAAGGCAGTGGGGGCCGTTCCCTCCCTGTTTCCAGGATGGCTTCATGGGCCGCATGAAACCACTTCGTGGGCCGGATCCGGCCCCCGGGCCTTGTGTTTGACATGTCTGCTCTAGTGTTAATCTTGGAGTGCACCTCTGCTTATCTGGGTGTTGACTGCTGGCAATACACATCTAATACATATCAAGGACCCGTTCCCTATCCCATGACATACAATTTTCCCTCCAAAGTCTCGTGTTTACACACTGCATCCTTGAGTGGTGAAAGAAACTTGCTGAAGCGTTCATACTTACAGATACTCGCAACACGGATTCCAAGTTGCTCCGAGTTTGTGAACACAAACTGAACCCCAAGTAAACATTGGCTAACCAGAACTAGCTTATTTCTCTTCGCCCCAAGCCGCCATATCCAAGATACAAAGTTATCCGGGTAACCAGCCTGCTTACAAATGAGGCTTAATTTGCAGTAAATAACCAAGTTAATTAGAAGTAATGATCCCCCAGACTCCACTTCTAATTATTCTTTTTAAAAAAGAAAAAAGAAAAAAAAAAGGAAAGAAAGAAAGAAAGAATCTAGAGATGCTTGATGCCTCCGATGGAAGGGGGGGGGGGAAAAGGAAGTTTGTTTGTTTGTTTTATCATTCCAATTTTCAATTTCTCTCACTGCATTATTAATTAACCATAATTAATATTCAGGCTGCAGGCATGCATTTGCCATCCAAGGCATGAATTGTTTATGAACGATGATGTGAACTTTTAAATTTAATTAAGTAATTTAGAGGTAATTAATCTGTAAATTCCAAAGATAAACTTCGGCTGCCTTGTTTTATACCTTAGAAAAATAGAGGCCTTGAAAGGAGGGAGAGGCCTTTTTTTTCCAAGGCTGAAGTTGTAGAAAGAGGCTGTCAGTGGCACACGCTTGGGAATAAAGCCATTATTTTTTTTATTAAAAAGAAAAAAACACCCAACTTTAGAACAAGCGATTTCTCCGTTTGCCTACTAAAGGGCCCAAAGCAAAGGAAAGAAGTCATGTTCAAAGCTAAGACAACAGACCGAGCCAAATGAGAAAATGTCCCTTGCAAGGATTCCATGATTGTTCTTTCTCTCGTGGGACTTGCGGCTGTTGCGGTGTTTCTCAACCGTGGCAACTGGAAGATGGGTGGACTTCAACTCCCAGAAAGCAGGTGGGCTGGAGAATTCTGGCGAGAGAGATCTTGGAATCCTAGTGGACGATCGCTTAAATTTGGGCCAGCAGGGTGCTGCAGCAGCCAAAAAAGCCGAGGCAATCCGAGGCTGCATTAACAGAGGGTTAGAGTCAAGATCACGAGAAGTGTTGGTACCGCTTTATAATGTCTTGGCAAGGCCACACTTGGAAAAACGGCATCCAGTTTAGGTTGCCACGATATATATATAAAAAAAAAAGATTTGGAGACTCTGGGAAATGTGCAGAGAAGAGCAACAAAGATGATTATGGGACTGGAGGCTAAAACATACGAAGAACGTTTGCAGGAATTGGGTATGGCCAATTCTAACAAAGAGAAGGATGAGGGGGTGACATGATAGCAGTCTTCCAATGTCTAAGGGGCTGCCACAAAGAAGAGGGGGGGTCAAAGCACTTGAAAGCAGGACTGGAAGCAACGGATGGAAATTAATCAAGGAGAGGAGCAACCTAGAACTAAGGAGAAATTCCCTGACAGTCAGAACAATTAACCAGGGGAACGACTTGCCTCCAGAAGTTGTGGGTGCTCCATCACTGGAGGTTTTTAAGAAGAGATTGGGCAACCATCTGTCTGAAATGGCATGGGGCTTCCTGCGTGAGCAGGAGGTTGCACTAGAAGACCTACAAGATGGCTTCCTACTCTCTTGTTCTGTAGGACAAGGATGGGAGCTGAAGTCCACCCATCTTCAAGTTGCCCAGGTTGAAAAAACACCGGTCCACTGATTGACACCATTCTATTCCAAGGAGGACTCATACATGAAGGTGTGTCCGACCTGCTCCTACCTTGCCAGAAGGCATCTGCACAGAGTTGGTCTGCGTTGATTAACTTCATGGATTTCCCAAAGGATTGAACGATCCCTGGGAAGTTTCGGTGATATTCCAGCAACCTCTGAGCGGTCTCTTTTTCAGATATGCCTCTGGGCGCCTTCAAACGCCAACGGACGTCTTCGTCAGTGGGCCAATCAAAAGTGGTGTGATACACCTCTGGTGTTAAAAGATAAAGACCAGGCATGAGAGAGACTTGACTTAAATTCTGGGGAAAAAAACATTCAACTTGCAAACCAATCTTATTCTTGGATAATAATAATAATAATAATAATAATAATAATAAAATAATAATAATAATAAAATAATAATAATAATAATAATAATAATAATAATAATACCCGTGTCAACCATTAGTGCCAGTCAATTTGAGTGTTCAGTTGACTGGGTTTCATATTTAATGAATAAAAGTTATATAATAAAGTTGGAAGGGACCTTGGAGGTCATCTAATCCAAACCCCTGCTCAGGCAGGAAACCCTATACCATTTCAGGCAAGTGGCTGTCCAGTCTCTTCTTAAAAACCTTCAGTGTTGGAGCATTCACCACCTCTGGAGGCAGGTTGTTCCACTGGTTAATTGTTCTAACTGTCAGGAAGTTTCTCCTTAGTTCTAGGTTGCTTCTCTCCTTGACTAGTTTCCATCCATTGCTTCTTGTCCTGCCTTCAGGTGCTCTGGAGAATGGGCTGACCCCCTCTTTTGTGGGAGCAACGGATGGAAACTAACCAAGGAGAGAAGCAACCTAGAACTAAGGAGGAATCTCTTGACAAAACAATTAACCAGTGGAACAACCTGCCTCTGGAGGTTGTGGGGGCTTCATCACTGGAGGTTTTGAGGAAGAGACTGGATAGCCATTTGTCTGAAATGGGATAGGGTTTCCTGCTTGAGCAGGGGGCGGGACTAGATGACCTCCGAGGTCCCTTGCAACTCTGTTATTCGGTAAACTCGGATGCTTCTTCCCTTTCTTTTACTGTCCAGTTGATCTTGGTCGTTGTCTGAAATGACATAGGGTCTCCTGCTTGAGCAAGGGGTCGGATTGGAAGACCTCCGAGGTCCCTTTCAACTCTGTGATTCTGCTAAATAAAAATACCACCCAACGGTGGATTTTAAAGTTTAGCAAATAAACAAACAAGACCCAGATCTCAGCCACCTCGCCGGGACCGTGGGGAGGGGAGGCCTGTCTGATAGGATGAGGGACTTTGACAAGATCCGGTCTCCAAACATCGGACAGGGCCAGGCTGCAGCCTGACGGATCAGACTGTGAAGCTTTTGTCACTGTCGATTTCCATCGTTGCAGAACTGCCACGGCCTCAACCGCGAAAAGTGCCCCCCCCCCTTAAGATGTACCTCCGGTGAGTTCATCCACCCTCTTTCCCAGATTCCGCTCGATCAGCACGATATCGGGAGCGTAGAGCACCACTGGAAGAAATAATTGAGGAGAACGTTAGCAGTGCCAGGCTGAAAATTGGTCTGTGTGTGTGTGTGTGTGTGTGTGTGTGTGTTTTACCCCGTACTTTCAGATTAAATCACACTGAGGTTCTCCTCGGTCTTATCTTGGGTAGCGTGAAATCCACCTTTAGGTTTATTTCATCGCCTTTGGGGGTTCTACGGGCTAGTCCTCGACTTACAAGGACTTTCCTTGCTTCCGGATGAAAAGCGTTGGCGTACACTGGGAAAAGCAGCTTAGGACTGTTTTTTCACACTTTGTGAGCCTTGCGACATCCCCAGGGTCACGTGATTCGAGATGCTGGGCAACTGGCATGCACTTAGGACGGTTGCAGAGTCCCGGGGTCACGTGACCCCCCCTTCTGCAACCATCTGACAACCAACGTCAAGGGGGAAAGCCAGATTCGCTTAACCACCGTGTGACTAACGAAACAACTGCAGTGATTCTCTTCACAGCTGTGGCAAGAGAGGGCAGATAAACGGGGCAAAGCACACTTAACGACTGACTTGCTTGGCAATGGGAACCTTGGGGTCCACTGCGGTTGTAAACTGAGGACGTCCTGTAATTGCGCCACGTGCCCAGCAGTAGCAGTTCAAAGCTATTGGGTGCAAACTAGGAAGCGTTCGAAGGGAATTTGAGAAGGCGAGTCCGTACCGACATGTCTAGGAATGATGCCCCGGACTTGCAAGGACCTGGCGAGTTCTCGGCTGTCAGGAAGTCCTTCAAGGATCCAACCCTGGAGAACAAGATATGCAAAATTAATCTCTCACGCTAAGGAGCATCTGCAAACCAGCCCACGGAGGGCTTCAGATTTCAGAGCTTGGGGGTCTGGTGAAGTCCCGAAAGTGGAAGCTGAACACGGACATGGTGGGTGAGTCTGTGAAGATCCTCTGCTAGCTTGAGATTAGGCCACAGCAGAAGACGAGCTGTCAACAGTGTGACCAGCCCCACCACTCAACTGCCTGGTCCCTGAGACAGACAGACAGACAGATGATAGACAGGTAGATGATAAATAGATATAGAATAGGTAGGTAGGTAGATATGGATAGATAGATAGATAGATAGATGATAGATATAGATTAAAATAGATTAAAATAGATATAGTTAGATTAAAATAGATAGATGAAAATAGATACATACATGACAGATGGTAGATATAGAATATAGAGATAGACAGACAGACAGAATATATATATATATATATATGAGACAATATAGATAGATAGATAGATGATATGATGGATGGATGGATGGTTGATAGATTATAGATAGATAAATAATAGGCATAGATAGATAGATAGATAGATAGATAGATAGATAGAGATAGATAGATAGATAGATAGATAGATAGATAGATAGATAGATAGATAGACAGACAGAGACAGACAGACAGACAGACAGACAGACAGACAGACAGACAGGAGAAAGGGAGAAAAGAAGGAAGGAAGGAGGGAAGGAAGGAAGGAAGGAAGGAAGGAAGGAAGGAAGGAAGGAAGGAAGGAAGGAAGGAAGGAAGGCAGGCGTGGAGGGAATGGAAGGTAGCTTGACAAACAAGTTGTCTATGATTAAGCCTATTTCAAAGTGCAGGGCTAATACATTATAAATAAGCCCCTCTAAAACAGATATATGGGTCACTCTCTCCCTCTCCCACCCCCCACCCCTGCCAAGGTTTCCCTGTGCCGAGAGCCCAGCCAATCCCTAATTAGAATACATTAATCCACCAGCTTGACACTTCAGTCGAACGTCCACCGCTAAGGTACCCCACTCGCTCGGGCTTGGCGCAGGTTTATTGATATTCCGCTGGGTTCCCCCGGCCGAACCCCCCCAGCGGTCGGCTTCTGTTTTATCCCACATCAAAAGGGCTGTATGCTCAGGGCACTCCTCACCGCCCCTCCCGCCCCCACCCCTCCACCCCCCAAGGCTGCCTGCCTGCCTGCCTGGCGCAGAGCCGGAGGTCTGAAACAGCTGCGAGCAGAAATGGTATCACAGGAGGGACAACTTCCAACAGATGTCAGAGAGGGGAGGGGGAGGAAGGAAAGGAGGAGGAGGAGGAGGAGTGGAGGAAGGGACAGCGTGGGTGGTGGTGGAGGAGAGATGGAACAGCGGGGTGTGGAAGGAGGCAACCCAAGTTATATCCAAGTTATATATCGACCGTTGCTCCCCCATGGGTCGCCCTTAAAGAGTCATTATCGGCATCTTCAGATGCTCAAGACTTCCATGGGGGGTGGGAAGCTATGGGCCAGGAATCCCTTCTTGGATAAATCACCCAGCTGCAGGGGGTCCTCGCTTTACGGCCCCAACTGAGCCCCACATTTCTGTTGCTCAAGGAAATTTTGTCCCGTTTTACGACCTTCCTTGCTGTGGCTAAGCGAACCGCTGCTGCAGTTGTTAAGATAGTAAGACGGTTGTTAAGTCAGTCTGGCCTCCCCCATCGACTTGGCTTGTCAGAAGGCCGCAAAAGGGGGGGGTCGAGTGACACCCCTACCCCCAGGATGCTGGGACTGTCATAAATAGGAGCCAGTTGACAATTTGGATCACCTGACCAGGGTTTGTTAAGTGTGAAAAGGGGTCAAAAAAAGTCCCTTTTTGTTCCGGGGCTGTTGTAAATTCAGTCGCCAAGTCAAGGACTACCTAGTATAATATAATATACTCTGCGCTGCCTACTCTTTAAAACCAGCTGCCTGCTCTTCTGGCTTTGAAGTGGCTTCTGGCTGCAGAGTTCTCTTGGCGTCTATAAATTTATTTCGTTGCCTGGAGATGCCAGCCCTGAGCCGAGTAATGCGCAAGGATGCCGAAACCTTTGCCCCCCCACACACACACACCCCGAGCTGCCGGCTGCGGTGGACCTTGTGCTGCAAGACACACAGCCCTTGTTGTGATGGCTGGTGATTCTAGCGGCATTTGCATTAGGGGAACAAGCCCTCCAGGGTCCTGGCAGCCCCATCGATCAACCCGAAGGGGCACTTTGGAGGAGGCAAGCGACAGCCTTAAACCCCGGCGTGTCCACAGGCACACAAAACTCAACCCAACCGGCAAGAGGTGGGAAGTAAGCCGGGCAATTAAGGCCGGCCGAATGGCACCGGGAGGAGAAATAAAAGAAAAAGCGAAGGAACAGAAAAAGCTTGGCAGGCCCAGTTCACACAATCTTTTTTGACATTTTTCTTCCAGCGTAATAAATATACCGACTTGCCTTGCAAGTCCCACGCCATAAAACCTGGCTGGGCGGTTGTAAAGGAATCCTACAATTTCTGCAGGATTTCCCTCCCACTTTTAAGCTCCTTTACTGGGGGGGGCGGGGAGGGAGGGGGTTTGTGTGTATTGATAATTCCACAATTCCCTGTGTTAATTTTTTGGTGTGGGGGGGTGTCAAACCCCTATTCGCCAGATCTCAGCTCTTCCCTTTGCATGCTATCCGTCGTACGTACGCTGCAGAGACAGTCGTCAAGGTTCATGCGTTCCTCAATCAGCTGGGCCCACAGATTTTCAGGAATGTTCTAAACAATCATTAAAGATAGAGAAGGAACACACGAGTTAAGGAGAAATAGACCTGAAGTAATCAAGAAGGGAATAATAGCCCAATCGACCAGCTCAGAACATTCTTGCCAACACAGACAGGGCAAGCCACTAGACGCAGGGGTCTTCAAACTTGGCCCTTTTATGACTTGTGGACTTCAACTCCCAGAATTCCTCAGCCAGGCATGCTGGCTGAGGAATTCTGGGAGTTGACGTCCACAAGTCATAAAAGGGCCAAGTTTGAAGACCCCTGCACTATAGTATAAAACCGAAGCAAACCCCACCCTTTTCTAGCACTGATGGTGTTACCAAGTTGGGTGATGAAATGTCTGTAAGAAAATAACCAAGCTCAGAGAACACCTGGGACCCCAGTTATCCTCCTCCTCCTCACTGCAAATCCCACTCCCTACTAACTTTGTGTTCTATTAGGAAACATTGAAGAGAAGGATGAAGAGAAGGGCAGAAGATTCATAAAAATATGGCCAGTTAATACCTCTTGGGGGTCCCTGGTACTCTCTGAGCTTGGCTGGTTTTTCTGCAATATTTCATTACCCAACTAGGTAACACCTTCAGTGCTAGTAGGGTGTGGGATTTGCTAAGGGGAGGAGAAGGGGGGGAGGAGGAGGAGGAGGAGAACTATGGGGTCCTTCCTTCCCTCTGAACTTGGTGGTTTTCTTGCAAATGTTTCGTTATGTAACTCCATGAGTGCAGTGGCAAACTCTACACTCCTTTGCACTGATGGCGTTGCCTAGTTGGGTCATGAAACGTCTGCAAGAAAACCACCACGCTCAGAGGGCCCCAAGGACCCCACAGTCCAGCCCTGAGACACAAATATTCTCTCCTGTTGGAACATCAACAGTGCTAGAGAGTGCGGGGTTTATATAAGGAGCTACAGGAAGCTCCTGGTGATGAAACATCAGCAAAAAAAAACCAAACGAAGAGAGCACCCACCCCCACAATCTTCCTCCTCCTCCTCTCCACAAAGCCCTGTCCCTTCTCCCTTCTTTACCTAGTCAGGTAAAGAAACATCTGCAAGAAAACAAGGCAGCTCAGAGAGCACCAAGGACCTCAGAGCTGAACCCTGAGCTACAAATATTCAATTGGTACTCTAGTTTTTGGTATGAGCCAGCTTCAGCACGATGGGAGGGCTCTGCTCTGGAGTTTCGTCCGTTTTCGTCGGAAGAGACCCATCTACATTAAAGCATCTCCAGCAGGCAACTGAAAGATTCAGTTGATCAGCCTAAGGCTATCCGCAGAGAAAGTTTCTCTACCAGTTGGGTAAAATATCCAAGTTTCCTCAGAGCTGTGCTAAATTATGAGTTCACGGCCATCTCCAACCGCTTTGCTTAGCCACAAATGCCGTGTCTCGGCAGTCTCGGCCTTAATCCATTTTTACCGGCTTCTTTCTCATTTCTTCGTTTCCTCCCTTTTAAACACGTCTTACACAGTTTCTCACTGGTTTAACGAAATCAATCCCCAAGCCCTTTTACAATGAAATTGGGTCTTACGGGCCCAACAGTTCAACCCTGAGCTACAAATATTCTTTTCTATCAGAATATCAACAGCGCTAGAGTGTGGGGTTTATATAGTCGCTACAGGAAGCTCCTGGTGGTGTCACCCCGTTAGGTAATGAAATATCTGCCCCCCAAAAAACCAAACTCCAGTTCAGAGAGCACCGAGGACACCACAGTCATTGACCTCCTCCTTCTCCTCCTCCTCTTCTCTTCTTCCTCCTTCTCCTGCTCTTCTCCCCCCTTTCTCCTTCTCCTCCACTCCACAAACCCCACTGCCCTTTGGCATTGATGACGTTACCTAGTTGGGTAACGAAATGTCTGCAAGAAAACCACCAGGCTCAGAGAGCATCAAGGACCCCACAATCGTTGTCCTTCTCCTCCGCCTCTTCTTCTCTTCCACTTCCTCCTCCTCCACCTCTCCCCCCCTTTCTCCTTCACTCCACAAACCCCACTCCCCTTCTGGCACTGATGACGCTACCTAGTTGGCTAACGAAATGTCTGAAAGAAAACCACCTGGCTCGGAGAGCACCAAGGACCCCACAGGTTTGCCCCCTAAAGCTCCTGGGGAGTCAACTGTGCTTCCCCCAGAGGAGCAGCCGGCAAACAAAACCAGAAGTTGGCCGATTGGCGGTACTAATAATTCTCAGAAACTTTTTTCCGCTCTTCGCCAACGAGAACAAACAGCTTTTCTTCAAAGGAGCCCGGACGTAAGCTCTCCAAGATGGAGTAGCAAGAACAGATCTGTGGCAGACAGGTGAAGGCTGGACTAAGTGACCCAATTAGGCCTTTCTCTGGGTCCCTGATGACTCTAAGCCGGCTCTAAAGCAAGCCACGTTAGGCATTCGAGAGAGAGAGAGAGATCCGAAGGAGGGAAAGAAACGACTCGTGTGTTTCTTGGAAGTCTGAGAGTCCCGCCGGGCAGGGGCGTCAAAAGCTTCCCGCCGCCTCTCGCAGCTGGAGACGTCCTCGGCAGCTTTGAGGCTGTCACTTTACAAAAGGTGCCTCATGCGGTTCTCAGAAAGCACCAGTCTCTCCCGGCCTTCTTTGATGTGTCATTTCAAGAGATCTTGAGGTCTGCCCGGCAAAGGCTGGTGGAATCCAATTTGAGCATCTCCACACACACACACACACACACACACACACCCAGCCCCGCTTCCCTGTCCTCCCCATTCCTTCTCCAACTCCTTCGGCTCAACGGCTGGCTTCTCATACTCTCCTCAGCTTTGCCGGACCGGCTTTGCTCGACCAGCCTCCACGGGTGAGAAGGAGCACCATGGAGTTGTGGAGGAGGAGGAGGAGGAGAAGTGGCAGCAGCAGTGAGACGGTGTGAGTTGGCCACCTCGAGTTGCTTACCCAGGGATAAAAAATCTAATCCACCCATAAAATAAATACCTAGTCTTTCTCAATCAGAGGTAGGAAAGCAGCACCACGGACAGCGCCCGGAGAGAACTCTTAAAAGTCTCGCCATATGGTTCGAAAGTTGGGCTTTTCGATTCATTCCTTTGAAGGGCCGCGAGAGTTGCGGGAAAACCACTCTCCACAGATGCCAGCTGAGCCAGGGAGAGGCCTAAAGTGCCGCTTGTCGATTTCATTAGCCCTTCCCTACCCTGCCACGTCTGATTTTTGCCAGGTCTCCCTTGCCTTTCATGTGTCCTACAGGGCATCCTTGAAAGCACAGCTGATTAGCCTGAAATATGCTAATAATGAGAGTAATTAAGCCAAAGGGGATTTTTTCCCCCTCCCTCCTTCCTGCTCACAAACACGGCTGTGTGTTTGGGCATACGTGTGTGTGTGTGTGTGTGTGTGTGTGTGTGTGTGTGTGTGGAGTGGGGGGGTGTACCCTCCAAGTCAATTGAGGTTTTTTTTGTTGTTGTTGTGAATGAAATGAAAAAAATCCGTCGTTGGCCTCCAGGAAGAAAAGTTGCTCTGGGTTTTTTTGTTCAAGATGAATTTAAAAAAAGAGGGCGCAAAATTGGCCGGGGTGAGCCGTGACTGAAGGAGCGAGAAAACGGCACACCCAGGTATCCAAAAAGAAAAAGAAAAATTCATTTCATTTGTATCCTGCCTTGGCTATTTGTACAAATAACTCAAGGCGACGAAGATATCCAACACACATATCCTTGTCCTATTTTTCCCCATAACAACAACCCTCCTGGGTTGGGCAAAGTCACCCCGCCAGCTTTCCTGCCAAAGGTGGGACTAGAACTCACCGTGATTGGCCCAAAGCCACCCAGCTGGCTTTCACAGACAAGACGGGACTAGAACTCACCGTCTCCTGGTAATTGGCTCAAAGTCACCCGACCAGTTTTCATGCCTAGGGCAGGACTAGAACTTACTGTCTCCTGAGGACTGGCTCAAAGTGGACCAACCGGCTTCCATGCCAAAAGCAGGACTAGAACTCACCGTCTCCTGGCAATTGGCCTAAAGTCACCCAACTGGTTTTCATCCCTAAGGCGGGACTAGAACTGACAATCTCCTAATGATTGGCCCAAAGTTACCAAGTCAGTTTTCACACCTAAGGCGGGACTAGAATTCTCGGTCTCCTGGTGACTGGCCCAAGATCACCCAGCTGGCTTTCATAGCTAAGGCAGGACTTGAACTCACAATCTCCTGCTTTCTAGCCTGGTGCTTTTAAGAGACTGCATAGCCCAGAGCTGCATAAGGGATGGGGCAAGAGACTGATAAGAAACCCACCCCACCCCACCCCTTGTTTCCTGGGCTATAAAAGAGAGTCGGGGTGTGTGTCTGTGTGTGTGTGTGCGTGCGTGCGAAATTTGCACTTTCAGACTTGCAAGCTTCTGTGAATGTAGCCTTAGAATAAAATAGAATTAGTTAATCTGGTTGTGTTTCCTGTCTGGCCTACCTGAGAACACAGACACTGTGAGCCTCTTATCACGGACTCCGATGGGCGCCCGGGAGCCATCCTTGATGCAAACGAACGCGGGTAATTGGACCCCTCGTCGTGCGCTTGCCGAAAAGCTTGGCAAACGCCGCAATTTATTTTTCCCCCCCGCCCCCCTGCACGCGGGGAATGGCCTTGTTACGTCTGGAAACATACCTGCTTTCTCTCCCGATATCCTTGCACTTCACTTGATAGGGTTGACCATTCATTGGTTAACAAATTCTCCCGGGAAATACGGGGGATTATCAATTGTTTACTCAGCCACATTGCCTGCAGGGAGACACACGGTGGGAGAAGTGAACGGGAGAGGGGTGAGGTGGAGGGGGGAAAAAAATGTCTTTGCCAAGAATATTTGAAGAAAATAAAAAAAAAAACCTCTGTGTGGTCGGAGTTTTTCATTTGTTAGGAGTGGGGGTGGGGCTGCTCGGAAAAGAACCCCACGGTGCTCAGAGAAAAAGTCAAAATGATGCACGAACGGCTGGTTTAAAAGAGAGGAGGAGGAGGAGGAGGAGAAACGACTCTTAAAATTTGACACAATGGGAATTTGGGATGGTGACATTTGTGGCGGCCGGAAAATAGGTCTGTTCAATACCAGACATATTTGCCTGGATGTTTCAAGCCGAGGCTGTCACCTATTTAACCGGGCTGCTTTAATGTGAATTCAATTTAATGCGGTTTGGTAAAGAGATGAATAAAATCAGTAAGGGAGCGCGGTGAAAAGAGCTGGCCTTTTCCGGCTTTACAGCAGCAGCTTCCCCTTTTAGCCGAGAACCCTTCCGCTGTTAATAAATAAATCAAAGCCCGGGTCGTCCAATACCAAAGGTCTGAAGAGATCAGAGCAAGGGCACTGAAAGAACATCTGAACTTCTGTTTGGCGTAAAAGCAACAGGGCCTTCTGTTGCTTTGAACCGGTCGGTCGGTCGTTAGGACGGCCAACAAGGATGGCCAACAAATTCTCATCATTTGAAGAGGCTGTTTTGCTCCCTCCAAAGGGGATGAATTCAGGAGAGAAGTGGGGGTTTTGAAGGGGCGACTATGGCGGCCTAGGTAGGGTGACTTTTTCCTGGGAAACCTTGTGAAGGAGGAGGGGGGAGATTTAGATTTAGATTTTATTAGATTTATATACCGCCCTTTTCCCGTAGGACTCAGGGCGGTTTACAAGGTGTTTAAAAACATCGATACAAAAATAAATAAAAAAACAATTAAAAATGATTAAATTCAGTCCCTAAAGTAGAAATATAAAAACCCCAATTAAAACTCTCAGCCTCAAAGAGCCAGGTCTTCAGGAGGGGAAGAGGAGGAGGGAGAAGGAGAAGGAAAGAATGAGGAAGGAGGAGGAGGAGGAGAAGGAGGAAGAGAGTTGGACTAGATGACCTCCAAAGTCCCTTCCAACTTTATTATTATTATTATTATTATTATTATTATTATTATTATTATTATTATTATTAATTATTATTATTAAGGAGAAGGAGGAAAGAATGAGGAAGGTGGTGGTGGTGGTGGAGGAGGAGGAGGAGGAGGAGTCTTGGACTTACCACCATTTGTGTAGTGATCATGGAAGGAGAAGAAAAAGGAAAAGAAGGAGAAGGAATTATATAGAGGAGGAGGAGGAGGAGGAGGAGGAGGAAATGGTGGAGAAGAAGGAGTGGTGGACAAAGAGAAGGAAGAAAGAAAGGAGGAGAAGGAGATATATGGATAGAGAAGGGGGAGATACTCACAATAGTAGTTTTCCCAGAGGCTGGAGGGCCAAGTAGAAAGATCCTTGGAGCTATGGAGAAAAAAAAAAAGAACAAGAATTGTCAAGATTCTCCATTGCTACAGAGCTGGGTCAGTCTTCCAGGACTTGAGGGGCTGTCACAGAGAAGAAGGAGGTTGGACTTTTTGCTAAAGCACAGGACAAGAAGTAACAGGTGGAAGATTATCAAAGAGAGAAGCAACCTAGAAATCTCCTGACAGTCAGAACAATTAACCAGTGGAACTCCTTGCCTCCAGAAGTGGTGGGTGCTCCAACACTGGAGGCTTTCAAGAAGAGGCTGGACAACCATTGGTCTGGAATGGTGTAGGGTCTCCTGCAGGAAACCCCCCCGATGTCCCTTCCAGCGTATTAGATCTGTCTGTCTATCTATCTGTCTATCTATCTATCTATCTATCTATCTATCTATCTATCTATCTATCTATCTATCTATCTATCTATCTATCTATCTATCTATCATCTATCTGTCTGTCTGCCTGCCTGCCTACCTACCTACCTGTCTACCCATCATCTATTATCTGTCTATCTAAGTATCTGTCTGTGTCTACCTCTATATCTGTCTCTCTCCATCAATCTGTCTATTTTTTTTTAAATCCCATTTATATCCCGCCCTTCTCCGAAGACTCAGGGTGGCTTACAATTTAAAGCACAAATCAATGTGCTTAGCAATATTTACCTGTCTACCTACCTATAATCATGTAAACTTAAAAAGGCCCTCTCCTCCAAATGAACTAGTTTGTATGTCTGCCTGTCTGTCTATCCATCCATCCATCCATCCATCCATCCTTCCTCCTCCTCCATCATCATCTATAGGTTTTCAAGAAGAGATTGGACAACCATTTGTCTGAGATGGTACGAGGACTCTTCCTTGGAGCAGGGGGCTGGACTAGAAGATCTCCGAGGCCCCTTCCCTTTCTGCTATTCTGTGTTCTCCTCGTGCCACGAGCCAGCCCAGACAAGATTTTTTCTTTTTTCCTTTTGCCTCTTGGAAAGCAACGGAGAACATTTGTTTTTCTTCTCACGTCTGGTGCTTGTGACTAGCTTCCTCTCGGGGTGAGCTTAGAAGCAGAAGACCCCTTGAACAGTTTCCAGGTTCTTGTGGCGCGGGCAAGCAAGCCTTTTTCTTGGCCACTGGAGACGAGCGTGTTACCCGCCTCAGTTCTTCGTGCCCTTGCTCAGAAACCTCATCTCCAATTCTCCCTGATCTCAGCTTCCTTTGTGTTTGTGGGAAGGGGTTGTCTGCGGGAGCACGCACCTTTTCGTTCGGAGCACAATGAAAAGCACGAGGAACATCCTCAAGTTTCTATCCTTAT
This sequence comes from Vipera berus, assembly GCF_964194415.1. Classification (NCBI taxonomy): domain Eukaryota; kingdom Metazoa; phylum Chordata; class Lepidosauria; order Squamata; family Viperidae; genus Vipera; species Vipera berus. The sequence goes on from NC_138218.1 coordinate 9,405,376, forward strand.
TGTTGTTGTTGTTGTTGTTGTTGTTGTTGTTGTTGTTGTTGTTGTTGTTGTTATTATTATTATTATTATTATTATTATTATTATTATTATTATTATTATTTGGTCCTGCGGGCCTGCGAATTTAAGTTTCCTCCCTGAGCGAAACTCCAAGTCTCCCCTCTTGAGGATCGTGGCTAATTTGAGGATTAAAATAGGGCAGAAGGCCTGAGAATTCAAGCCAGGATTTACGGGAGATGTCTGAATGAAGAAAAGGGAATCTAGTCAGGTTTGGGGGAGGGGAGAAATGTTACTAAGATGGGATCAGGAGTGACATTTGAAGAGAGAAAATTGGGGGGTGGGGGTGGGGCGGCGCTGGGGAGGGGGAGGAATCCACTTTTCTTTTCTCCCTGATGCAGAGCTGCGTTCACACGACTCAGCTACCATGGAGTGGGTGTGATGTGGTTGTGGGAACTTGGCCATCGGCGTCTCACGTTGTAGGAGCCAAAGAACCTAGTTAAGTCCTAATCTGGCTTAAGGGGCAATATGAACCGAAGGGCTTTTAAATTAACTACATTAATATTGCTACATTCATTTTGATACTGTGTTGTTTTTTTAAAAAAAATTAATGATAGGTTTTTGTTTTTATTATTTATTTTTGAAATGGCCCTACTGCTTTCGTTTCTATGGTTCCTTTAAGGACGTTTTCTGCAAACAGACAAGAGGCAAAAAGACTGTAATGGCTTTAAAAAAAAATTGAAAAAAGAAAGGAAACAATAAACTAAAATGGAAAATAATAAACTAAATTAAACTAAACTAAATAAAACTAGATAAACTAAGAGAGCAAAATAAATTCAATACTAAAATAAACTAAAATATATAATAAAAAGAAACAAATTCAAGTAATCCGAAACAATGAAAAATGTACTAAAATATATAGAGAAATAAAAACACAGGACAAAAAGCAAAATAAACACAAATGATAAACTAATATCTAAAGGAACAAAAAAATAATGATGACAATATATAATAAAGTAGACTAAAATATAAAGCGAGACCAACTCAAATAAAAAACTGGAAATTTAAAGCAATAAAAAAAACAAATTAAAATACACAATACAATAAATCAAAATATGCAATAAAAAGCAAAACTCCAATAACAAACCAAAATCTAAAACAACGAAGACGATACACGCTAAAATAATAGCAACGATGAAGCACTCCAATCTAAAATAATAAACTAAAATGACCAATTAAAATAGAAAATAATAACAAGGAAAGACAGCCTGGTCTGATCTTGAACGGTAGCTTAGGAAGAAGAACGGTGCTGAGCCATTTCATTCCCCCCCCCAAAAGCTTGGCAAGTATTTTTAACACTAAACTGGACAACTTTTAAAATCAAGAGCAAAATCCTCAGATTACAAATTCATCTGAACAAAGCTCTCTTGACTTGGGAGTTTTAAGGCAACGTTCCTTGACTTATTGGTTTTGAAAAGGATCGGGAAAAGAATATCTTAACCAAGGTACATTAAGCTGTTTCATCACCTAAATTCTTTCCAAATCAGATTAAAACACACAGCTTTTTTAAAAATTTCTCTTTTTCCGTCTTCTTCGTTTTTCCTTTCTCCTTTTTTTCTTCTTCTGTTCCCCGCCCCCCCCCCCTCCCTTAGAATTTTTTAACACCTTGAAACTTCAGCCTGGTAATGAGGAATTATTTATAAACAGAGTCATCGGAAATGTGCTTTGGTGCCAACACTAATCAACTTCTTCCACCGGCTTCAAAGCAAACAGAGGGGGGAAAAAAAATTAAAAAGACGCTTTCTAGCTCCAGATCCTTTTGAGGTTTAAGTAGGAAGCCTGATTTAAAATTCAGTCCAAAACCCGGAGGTACTGAAGCTTTAATACACTCCTTTCGTGGACAAACGTTTGATAAAAAAAAAAAAGAGAAACGTATCATTATACACACCGTATCATGCTTTAATATTGCCCAGGGCAACTATAAACGTTCGCTTTGTACTAAATCTGCTTTTCCTTTTGCTTAGGAGCAGCTAAGCAGACGTAGCAAATACATTGATTTACACATTTGCACGCTGGTAAAAAAAAATAAAAAATCTTCCACCGTCCCTAAACATATGTCATGGATTTTTGAAGGGGAGAGGAACGAAAAGTGAATTCCTCCACAGGAAGATACAGATGTTCTGATAAAGCCTCCCCGGCTTTTTTTTTTAATAAAAAAAATGCAATTAATTCATAACAGCCAAAATTCAATAAAGAATTTAAATAGAGGCTGACACCACCACCACCACCCATTTTTAAGGCCTCGAACCATCCTGACTTATCCTGGGATCATGGCGAACAGAGAAAAATTAATTAGCTAAATACTTTTATTTTCAAAAGAACTGGATTTAAAATTTAAAACATGTCAGAGAAATATTTCAACAAGAGTTCCTGACTGACAAAGAGTAGGATACAGTTCCCAAACTGCTTTAATAGTTGTGTGGCTTGTTGTCGTTTTCGCGTTTTGAAGGTTATCTTTCTGTAGGCAGCCCAGGGTCACAGCGGGGAAACGGGCGGCTGTACGAATTTAATCAATAAAATTTCACCAGCCAGCCAACCAATCAGCGGAAGTAGAAGTCAGTTTCTCCTGAAAATTGTGCAGTTTCACAGATTAAGATCCGGGTTTGTGGATGCTATGGAGTCAGATGCCTGCTGGAGGCAGATCAGAAAAAATGGAATATTTTTGGTATCTCTGAAAAGAAAGCTGTTCCGGGAACCAGTGGAAAAGACCCCGCTTTCTCCTTTGCTTCTTATTCCATTATCTATCTATTATCTTTTATTATCTATTACCTGTTATTTATTATCTATCATCTATTATGTAAGCTGTAAACCAGGACAGAGTTTGGCTTTTGAGTAAGCTGTAAACCAGGAAAAAGTCTGGGTTTGACCAAATTCTGGCATAATGTTATAAGCAAGCCAAAAACTCTGGCGAATTACTCAACAAAACCATTGCAATTCGCATTTGTTGTGCTGTGTTACCTCTCTGGTTTTAAATCCTCACCAGCTTTATCCTTCTCCACGAATTTAGGTCTAAATTACTACTACTGCTTTTGTGAAGAATTGAGAGAGGATATCTCCCTTTTCTACACTTCGCTTTAGAATTTATGACGAATTAAAATCATTTTTGACTTCATGACAGGAATACTTTTTTTCTTTTAATTTCCCCCCCCCTTTTTTTTTTTGCTTCTACATCTCTGCTTGAAATCTTCTCTTGGGTGAAAACTGACTTTCGAGCAGAAATCATGAAAATTCATAGCTTTGCTGATGACTTTAATGAAGCGAAGGGGAGGGTTACCCTCCGTCTTCCAAAGCAGCCAGCTCCTTCTTCAAGATTAAGAAAAAGAAAATGCTATTAAATCAGACTTACAGAAATTCCTCTTCCGCTCTTCTTCCTTGTCTATCGGCTCTTGATTTTTATTTGACGGGGATGGAGTTGTATCTTCACTTATTTAACAAGGCTTCTAAACCACTAGACCAGCTGGGGAATTCTGGGAGTTGAAGTCCAAGTATCTTGAAGCGCGCTGGCTGGGGAATTCTGGGAGTTGCGTTCCACACATTTTAAAGTTGCCAAGTGTGAACAAACCTCTTCTAAAACTTCTTGCCCATCTGGAATCCTAAAGATGTTTGGGAACGAGGCAACCTCCACAATCCCCAGCCGACAACGATCAATTCTGAAAGATGCACTCGTTCACTCCAGTTTGGGAAAACTGCTCAAAATTTTAGCAAATCATTTCCAATACAGACAGAGGCCCGACCGCATTGCAACCATCGCCCTGCTTACTCACCGTCACAGTTGCTGAATTTTAACTGCCTTATCAAGAAGTCTAGGGGGTTCTCCGGCCGGTGGACTAGCAAATTTCCCAGCAAATCCTAGAAAAGAATCAAATGGACTGAGTAACAAGGAAGCAATTTCTGGTCCCTGTTCAAAACTTTTTTTCCACCAATCCAAAAGTTTGCCAAGTCAGAATTAACTAGGAAAAGCCCTCCGATGAAAAGCAGGTGCATTTATGAGCCCCTGTTTTTATAAACAGCTACAATGCCACTTGAGAAATAAATGCTGGACTATTGAATTAATTAAATGTTTACACTACCCAACTCTTGCTTTCTTGCAGGCATTTCATGACCCAACTGGGTAACATCATCAGTGCTAGAAGGGAGGGCAGAATGGAGGAGGAGGAGGATTGTGGGCCCTTGGTGCTTCTTGAGCTTGGTTGGTTTTCTTGAAGATGTTTCATTACCCAACTAGGTAACATCATCAGTGCTAGAAAAGAGCGGTGTTTGCTCTCTTGTTTATATACAGGAGTTGCCTTGCTACTGTTAGTAGGGATGTTACTTTCTTCTTGGTAATTCCTTGATTAGATTGTTGTTTCATTGTTTGTTTGATCTGGTAGTTCCTTGATTTAGCTGATTTATATATATATATATATATAAATCCCATTTGTATCCCGCCCTTCTCCGAAGACTCAGGGCGGCTTACAATCTAAGAAGCACAAACCAATGTGCTTAGCAATAGCCTTCATTCTATGTATATGCCTGCTTATTAGGGCTTTCGCCCCCCCCAAGCAGCATTTTTACAAAGTCAGCTTATTGCCCCCAACAATCTGGGTCCTTATTTTACCTACCTCGGAAGGATGGAAGGCTGAGTCAACCTTGAGCCTGGTGGGACTCGAACCTGCACTAATATTTGATTTATATAGAATAGCTCTTGCAATCACAGAATATCTGTCCGTGTCAGAAACACTTAGTTTTAATCTTGTTTTCTGGGTGGTGGTTGTTGTTGTTGTTGTTCTTGCAACTTAGCAAGCTATTTGCATATCTTAAAGTTGTGTAAATCCAGAAGAGAAATTGCTAAGCATGTTTTCTGAATAGTCTTACACTTTGAAGCAATGCCTTATGACAGGGGTCTTCAAACTCAGCCCTGGCTGAGGAATTCTGGGAGTTGAAGTCCATAAGTCATAAAAGGGCAGAGTTTGAAGACCCCTGCTTTATGGCCTTTATTCATTTTTTTTCCAGTCCCCTTAATGGAACTTCCGAATGTCCAGCTTTGCAAAAGAAAGCAATTTTTTTTCTTCCTCGTCTACAAGGCAAAATCTGTACATACGATCCTCTCCATTTACCTGTTCCGCTCTGAATCTTCTTAACAAACAAATTATTAGCAACTCTGCTCATGTTATTGATTCAGGGGAAAAAGCTTCCTGGTTTATATTACACAAGGACTTCTAACAATAAAAAAAATAAATCAGAAGTCTAGGGCATTAGTGGATCTGCAATTGGAAAGTCTTGTTTCTAACAACAGTAACAAAAAGCTGCAACAAAAACAGAAGTTTTGTGATGTTTTTAACTCACTCTTTAAAATGTTACTTTCTCAGCCCAATGTTGCTTCCAGGTTTGTCAACATTTCAAAAAACTACCTTGCAATTAATTTCTTTATTGGACTTCTATCAGTCAGCGGAAGAACCCACAATTATTGTGCGGGAACGTGATTGTTTATGATGCCGTTGCTCAGCGTTGTGATCCTGAGTTCTAATGCTGCCTGGGTGACTTTGAGCCTGTCGTTTTATCTCCGCTCAGCCCACCTCACCGGGTTGTTGTTGTGGGGAAAATAAGAGCAAGAAGGAATGTTAGGTAGATTTGTTACTTCGGGTTAATTATAAAGATAATAAAGGCGAGCTAAAAAAAATAAAGATCTTTAAAAAGTATTAAAAAAAAGATTTAGGGCCAGACTTCTAGGTAGGAACAAACTTTTTAGCCGCACCTAAAGCAGCTTCCCACTTTTGCAATCACCTTTGCACCCTCTTCCCCTCACCTGCATCATTTCGAAAAGACGGTGCTTCTCCGCGTAGAGCCCCATCATTGGGGGGATATACAAAGGCCTCTTGGTAGCATCCATGGCGCCCCTAGCAACCGCGCGTCGCTAGGCTGCGACGCTGCTAGAAGGAGACGAGCTTCGCCCGCGGTGGCGTCATCACCGAGCGACAGGCCTCACACGCCGCCGGCTGGCTGGGCAAAAGAGACTGGGTTGCGGCGACGGGGTTGGCCGCTAGAGGGCGGCCGAGAGGCCAAAAAACAAAAAAAAACCGCTTCGCCCAGGCTTCATCGCTCGAGCTTTTTTTTTTTTTTTGCACGCGTTCAACGCAGGACTGGCTTTTTCCTTTGCCTGCACGGGTTTCTCCCGGGTTGTGTGAACGCAGTCACATTTCAAGCTCGCACGAGGGACTCTCCACGCACACACACCGCCCCCAGCTTCTATTGCACCTCTCTCTCTTCCCCCGTTAAAACCTTGCGCACCAGCAAGAGGCAGCAGCAGCCGACTACGTGCCTCGGGGGAGCCCTCCCCACCCACCCACACCCAGCAAGGCAAAGGGAAGAAGACAGTTGGGCAGCAAAGAGATACCTAACCTGCCAACCTTCCGCTTGCTGGGCTCCAGCAACGGCCAAAGCCCTAGCTGGTTGGCGGATAGACTGCTCCTGGCTTTGGAGGCTCGGCGGAGCTTGTTTTTTTTTTTTTTTTTTGCAAAAAGCCGGGCTCCCCCCGGGCTTTCCTTGGCTAGTCCCCATGTGTAAGGGGGTGGGGGTGGGGGTGGGGGGCGTGGCGGCTGAGCAAGGGTCCCGCCCCTCGGTTGCCCGGGAGACGCGTGTAACAATTGCCCGGCTCGCCTCGGGCTTGCAAAGAGGCGGGCGGGGGAGTAAAGAAGCCGCTGGATCCATCCGGATGGTCGCCGGCAGCAGCAGCAGCAGCGACTCCGGGACATGCAGAAGAATCGGGGAGAAGAATAAAGGTGAGCCCAGCCTACCTGGCAGGGGGAGCTGGAACGCCGAAGGAACGCTGGATGGTGCCCTTTCCGCGGGCGGATCGGTATGGGGGGGAGGGCTTTCCATGCCGCCGGTCCTGAGTTCCGATCCTGAGAACATTCCGGAGTCTTTGCTTTCACTTCCGTGCCTGTAGTAGTTTTTTTCCCCCCAAGAGGCGCTGAATCCTCAGCTCATCAAAGAGATCCCTTTTGCTCTGGGTTCAAATCAACGGAGAAGCTCTATTTTAATGAGAGATAAGCAGCTTATCAACTTCTCACAGGACATTCAAGTCTGCACTTTTCCTGGAGGGAAGTGAGACAATTTTAAGCACATTACACCTAGAGACACGTATGTTAGATCGACGGCTACATAAATCAAAATAATTTATTATTATTTTAATTCCATTTATATCCCGCCCTTCTCCGAAGACTCAGGGCGGCTTACAAGCTTAGCAGTAGCCTTCATTCTATGTATAGCCCTAATAAGCAGGCATATACATAGAATGAAGGCTACTGCTAAGCTTGTAAGCCGCCCTGAGTCTTCGGAGAAGGGCGGGATATAAATGGAATTAAAATAATAATAAATAAAAATAATTATAATAATAAAAGGTAAACTGGGGGCCTTTCCAAAAGGGCACGGATGGAGCTTAAGAAAAAAAATATCTCCCCACTGACAATATTTCCATCAGTGAATTGCATTTTAAGATGAGATCGGACAACCCCTTGTCTGAAATGATACAGGGGGTTGGACTAGAAGACCTCCGGGGTCCCTCCCAATTCTTGTTATTCTCCTAAACGGGGTGGATTCACACGTGCAGAGTGTCAGTGGAAGATTCTCAATTCACCCAGCTCACGGTTCTCCCAACGGTGCTTTTTCCAAAAAGCAACCGGACTTTCTTGTGTGTGTGTTTTTTTTCCCCTTGAAAATGTTTTGCTTCTCACTCAAGGAGCTTCTTCGGTTCTGACTAAACGAACGGGAAGGATTTATATTCGGGTGACTGCAAAGAATATCTGTCCTTCATTTCCCCAACAGCAGCGACTCCCTTAACAATCGGCAACAAGTTTCTAAAATCGGGCACGCATCAAGGACTGCCTCTGCGCTTGCTTATTTATTTACAAAGTTTATCTGCCGCGCATCTCATATCCAACGTCCCCCTTGACTTTGCTTGTCAGAAGGTCCCCAAAGGGGATTGCGTCTCACACACACACACACACACACCCCAGGGACACCGCGACCGTCATAAATGTGAGTCGGTTGCCACGCCTCTGAATTTTGATCCCGTGACCGGGGGGGGGGGGTGCCGGAAAGGTGGTAAGTGTGTAAAAATGCACTTTTTTTTCCAGGGCCGCTGTAGTGACTTTGAACGGTCAGCTAAGCGAATTGCCGCAGGTTGAGGACCTCCTGCTTTGCAACTAACGCCTGGCTTGCTTCTCTCCCTTCTAGGAGGGGGGGAAAAATGAATGAAATCAAGGAAAGCCTTCGGAGCATTGAACAGACGTATAAAATCTTCCAGCAGCAGCAGTTCACCTTCATCGCTGCCCTGGAACACGTCCGAGAAAACGCCCATGATAAAATTAAGCCTGTGTCCAGCATTGGGCAGGTAAGGGGGGTCCGGCACCTGCCGCCACTCTTGGACGTAAAGCTGGGGTGACCGAACTGAGGGGCAGATGGGGAGATGAGCAAAGTCTTTGGAGAAAAGGGGATCAATCTGTTCTCCAAAAGCGGCTTTTTCCCAAGGCAACTGGACTTCCTTGTGGTGCTAGAGGAGGTTTTTGCTTCTTGTCCGAGAAGCTGCTTCAGTTCTGCCTACAGGATTCGTCTCTCTCCCACACGCACAGACACGTGTGTGTGTGCGTGCGAGCGCACACGCACGGGAGAAGGTACAGATAAACCTCCAAGGGGCCTCGGCGACTCTCGGAAGGAGTGCCAATGACCAGAGGACTGCAAGGAATAGAAATCCTTCCGTTTTCTCCACCGTTACGTCAGAACTGGAGAAGCTTCTCAGAATGAGAAGTGAAAGGTTTTCGGAGAAAAACAAAAAAAACAAAAGTCCAGTTGCCTTTTGAAAGGAAAAGGAAAAAAACAACAACAAAGCAGCTTTGGGACAACCATGACCTGGATGACAGAGAATCTCCAAAGAGATTTATTAGGATAAGAAGTAATGGATGGAAATTAAAAAAAGGAGAGAAGCAACCTAGAAATAAGAAATTTCCTGATTTCTTTCTTTCTTTCTTTCTTTCTTTCTTTCTTTCTTTCTTTCTTTCTTTCTTTCTTTCCTTCCTCTTTCTTTCTTTCTTTCTTTCTTTCTTTCTTTCTTTCTTACCTTCCTTCCTCTTTCTTCCTCTTTCTTCCTTTTTTCCTCTTTCTTTCTTTCTTCCTTCCTTCCTTCCTTCCTTCCTTCCTTCCTTCTCAAAATTTACATAACCGCCCAACTCTCTCTCAGTGACTCTGGCAGCTTACTTACACAGATAGAAACCTAACACAAAACAATTAAAAAGCCATTTTTGCCTTTGGATTGTTTTGACCTAATGAATAAAAACAAAAAAAAAACAGAATGAATGCATGTGAAGACTGGACTCATCTCCTTTTCTTGACTTCCTGAAAACTTTCTCCTCCAAAACTTGAAATGGAGAACGTGGCAGTGTCCCCCCCTCGCCCCACCGGGGCGTTCCCACGGGGCAGCAGCGATAGCATTTGAAAGTGCCTATTAAAAGTAACGGCTCTGTAGCCGAGGGGGCCGTGATGGATGTAGAAGTGTCTGCTAAAGCAGCATGATGAATGGAGGCAGGTGGGATTTTTATTTTATTTTCCGGACTATGGGGACTCACGTTAAAAAGAAATGTCAACTCTTTAAGTGAGAGGAAGGAAGGAAGGAAGGAAGGAAGGAAGGAAGGAAGGAAGGAAGGAAGGAAGGAAGGAAGGAAGGAAGGAAGGAAGGAAGGAAGGAAGATGAAGATGAAGATGATGAAGGAGCAGGAGGAGAAGACAACCTATATGGATTATCTTTGAAGTAACTCTTTTAAAAGAAGAAAAAAAATGAAGGATCTCATTGAGTCAACCTGTAGGTCTGGGCTGGACTATCACTCAACCATTCATATCTCTGTTATCCATACATCCACCCTCTCTCTCTCTCTCTCTCTCTCTCTCTCTCTCTCTCTCTCTCTCTCTCTCATCTATGTCTGTCTGTCTGTCTACCTCTCTACCTAATCTCTCTCTAATCATCTTGTCTACATAGCTATCCATTTCATCTATCTAGGTCTAGGTCTTCTCTCTCTCTTATCCATCCATTTCCTCTCATCTGTCTACCATCCACCCATCCGTCCCATAAATTTTGATCAGCGGATCCTCGCGGAAGAAAGAAGCAAAAAAAGAGGACACAAATAACCACAGCAGCTGAATTATCGTAACCCAAGGCTTAACAACCACGGAGCTGAGTGTGTGTGGGGGGCAGGCCCACGTCACCTTCTCCCCCCCCCGTCTGCAAGGAACCCCAAACCTTGGAGCTGTGTCTACTAGCACAAGACTTTCTTTTTCCAAAGACACACACACACACACACACACACACACACACACACACACACACAAAGAGAGAGGAAGAGAGAGAGAGAGAAAAAGAGATTTTATTTTGATCTACTACATTGCCCCACCAGGCTTGGGAGCAGCTGAGGAGTCAGGAAGAAGAGTTTGAATCTGGTGGGGCCACTTTAAAAGGAGGTCTCTCTCCCCCACACCCCCCCTTCTCTTTTCCTTTCTTTTTCTGCTGAGCTGGTCACCCCGGGATCCAATTAAGCCCAGGAACAACCCAGGAACCGCTCTGGTGCAGGAACCAGACTGCCTGCTATTACAGCTGACCTGAGACCCATCCAGCAGCCAACTGAGGATTGCGGTTTGCAACACAATGCCGGCCAGTCTCGGATTGGAGACAGCAACCTCTGCACCCCATTATCTTCCCCTGAAACTTTCTCTCTTCCTAACTTTTCACGGAGGGAGGGAGGAAGAGGGATGGTGGGGAGCAAAACTCGCTAGATAATGACCAGTTTTTGTGTGTGTGTGTGTGTGTGTGTGTGTGTGTGTGTGTGTTTGTTTTTTTTTTTGCAAAAGTTGCGGTTTTTTGCAGCTCTGCTCCGAAGCGCAAACCACAAACTGCAAAGCCGGCTTGGAGACAGACTGCCTTCCTTCGATGGGCTTAATCTGGTTAATGAATTTCCCTCTGGCTCTGGGTGACAAAGTGACAAAGAAATGGGGGGGCGGGTGGGAGGGGTGTGTGTGCAGCACGCTTAGTTGAAGCCCCCCTCTTAATAGAAGCGAGGTTAAGCGTGCCTTGCGTTGCCTGCCAGATTGTGACGTGTCAACACGGTCTGTAAATACAGGGAGTCCTCGGCTTACGGCCAGTAACTGCGCCCCAAAATTTCCTACCTTTCACTAAGCAAAACGGCTGTTTAAGTGAATTTCGCCCCATTTGACGACCTTTCTTGCCACGGCTGTTAAGCGAATCACTGCAGATGTTAAGTTAGCAGCACGGTTGTTAAAATGAATGCGGCTTCCTCAAGGTGGCAAAAGGGGATCACGTGATCTCCCCGGGACGCTGCGACCGTCACAAATACAATGGTTTCAATTTCCAATTTTGATCCCCTGACCCTATTTTCAGTGCTGCTGTAACTCTGAATGGTCTCTAAATGAAGCCGAGGACCCAGCTACATTGCCCATCCTTTCACTGCTTGTCCAACAGGTGCAGACGTACATGGACCACTATTGCAACAATACCACCGACAAACGCATCCTCCTGATGTTTCTCAACATCTGCTGTGAACTGCACAAGCTTTGCCAAAGGCTGGAGTCCCTGCACCCTGGAAACAGCACCACCAACGCCATCTTGGAGAAGTGCAAGATGTACGTCAGCCACAGCAACGACCTCAGTGGCCTCCGGGCTAAGTAAGTTTCTAGTCCCTCTTGTCCCCTCCACGCCCTAGCCTTGCAGAAGGCCTTAAGTTAGCTTCCTTAGAGATTTAACTAGCATTGACGGAGTCGTGCGTCTCAGATCCATGACTCCGGAGGGCTTAACGATCTGAGAATGAGTAAAAACGTATTTTTGGGGGGGGGGAACACACACTCCATCCGCATAACTCTGAAATGAGCTGCATCACACCGCCAGGTTGAGCACAGTTCTTTCCAGGACCCCAACCTAGGTTGGTCACCAAGACCAGAAGTTTAATCTTCTGAGCTTTCAGTCTTCCACAAACACAAAACAGAGACCTGGGAACCATGGCTTACAAGCCACAAAATATGAGTGTTTGTGGAGGATTGGTTGACTTATGTTCCTTCGAGTCACTTGCAACGTCTGGGCACCACAAAGAACTAGGAGGATCTGTCCTTAACCTGGTCTTCTGGGTCTTCCAGTGGTGACCCCATCAAGTAGTGTAACTGCATCCATCCAGCTGTGATCCTGGTAGTTCTCTTCTTCTTCCAATTCTGGTCACCACAATATAAAAAAGATGTTGAGGCTCTGGAAAGAGTGCAGAGAAGAGAAACAAGAATGATTAGGGAGCTGGAGGCTAAAACATACGAAGAATGGTTATAACAATTGGGTATGTCTATGACAGTGAGGACAATTAACCAGTGGAACAGCTTGCCTCCAGAAATTGTGGAGATTTTAAAGAAGAGGCCAGACAGTCATTTGTCTGAGATGGTATAGGTTCTCCTGCTTAAGTGGAGGGCTGGACTAGAAGATCTCCAAGGTCCCTTCCAGCGTCTAGTCTAGTCTAGTCTAGTCTAATGAAAAGGAGACATGACCAGCAGTGTTCCAATATTTGAGGGGATCCTACAAAGACTGGTGTGTGTGTGTGTCAAACTTCTTTCCAAAGCACCAGAAGGCAGGACAGGAAGCAGTGGAGAGAAGCAACCTAGAATTAAGAAGAAATTTTAAGTGAGGGCAATCAACCAATGGAACAACCTGCCTCTAAAAGTTGTGGGTGCTCCATCACTGGAGGCTTTCAAGACAGCCATTTGTCTGGAATGCTCCGGGAAGATCTCCAAGATCCCTTCCAACTCTTTATTATTCTACGTTCTGTCTTCTCTTTCCGTCCACCTTTCCCAGCATCAGAGCTAGGTCCTCACATAACGTCTTCCAAGTAGAATAATTTGAGCCCATGTCCATGGCGCCCAGGGTGAAAGATCCGATTGGCTTTATTGAACGATCCCCGGGTTTGTTTCCTTGACCATCCACATATTCTCAGGAGCCTTCTCCAACGCCAAAGCTCCCGAAGCCTCCATGCGCTTCCTCTCCTTCGAAGTCCAACATCCACAGAGTGTGCTTGGCAAAGTTAGGGTTTGCATGATCCCGATCTTTTCTAGGGAAAGACGCACCGTGGCCTTTGATGTGTCTGAACTTGATTGCGGTGTGTTAGTCTGTGGCGCATTTCTTGACTGTGGGTGGTTGATCCCAAAAGCCAGCAGCTCTCAGCCTCCAGGAGAGTTTGCGGAAGAGCGTGGCAAAGGGGCCAGAGCATAGCATGGTGTGCCCACGTTGGATCAGCTGATTGGAAAGTTGAAGTTCATCATTCTTCTCCTTCTCCTCCTCCACAGAATAATTGTTTCTCCTTTTCCTTCTCCATATAATTCCTTCTCCTCCTGCTTCTAATTCCTTCTTCTCTTTTCTTCTCCTTCCCTTCTTCATATAACTCCTTCCTTTTCTCCTTCTCCCCTTTATATAATTCCTTCTCCTTCTTTCTCCTTCTCCGCTTCTCTAATTCCTTCTCCTCCTTCCTCCAATTTTCCTCCTCCTTTTAATTCCTTCTCCTCTCCTTCTTCATATAATTCCTTCTCCTGCTTTCTCCTTCTCTGCTTCTCCTCCTAATTCCTTCTCTTCCCCTTCTCCATATAAATCCTTCTCCTTTCCCCCCTTTGCCCTATAATTTCTTCACCTCTATGTAATTCTTTTTCCTTCTCTTATCTTTCTTTCCTCCTCCTCGCACCGCAGATACCCTCACGACGTGGTCAACCATCTCAGCTGCGACGAAGCCCGGAACCATTACGGCGGGGTGGTGAGCCTCATCCCCATCGTCCTGGACTGCATGAAGGAGTGGGTGGCCCACACGGAGAAGCTCCCGCGAAACATGCTCCAGAGCGTGAGTGCCCGCAAAGCGGCCATCCTCCAGCAGATAAACTTGCCAACCCGGACCAAGAAGGGCTTCAACCTGTCCGGCCGGCCCACGTTCGTCACCGAGGCTTGCCAGACCAAGCTCAGCTTGGTGGATAAGGCTCAGAAGCGGGAGAATAGGCGGGCGGCTAAAATAAAACAGATGGGCGGCCTTGGGCGAGCCATTCAAAAATTCCTGGACGGTCCCTGGAAACCGCCTGGTAAAAACGCTTTTTGAACCCAACCAAACCCAACTAAATAGAGGCGTGTGAGCTGGAGGGGGGCAGGAAAACGGCACGACCCGCACATTTGCATGGTGTCTAGAAATTAAAATTTAGTCTCCCTGGAACTGCTTCAGCGATGGCCTTTTCTGAGAGCGGTGCAGAAAAGACAGGCCACGCTCAGTTGTGTCAATCAGCCGTGGGCCTTGCCTTCGTAGGATCCTTTTTCACAGCCCGCTCAGGGTCCTGGCTGGATGTGGATCACAACCCTGCTCCGATTTGCATTTTTTTGTTGTTGGTGGCGTAAACGCAGGAGCCCAAGCAGCATTGAACGGAATCACCACTTAAGCCAACTATCTTGAACTCAAGAATGCGTTGGCCAATGGATCAACCGACATGTAGGCTGGGGAGTTAGGAAGACCTGTTCCCATGGATGATTCTATGTTTTTTTGGGGGGGGAGGGAATCAGAAATAAGATTTCACCGGTCAAAAACCTGTTGGATTTGGTGGTCTGATTCTCAGTTGACTGGGGGGAGTCCCCATCAAGTCAACCTTGTTGAACTTTAGAAGCCTGTCCATACTTGGGCAAGTTGATCAGGCTGTCTTCCATCGGGCAATCCGGTTGAATCGTTCGGTTCTGAGGGCAACTAGATCAAATTTTACCTTCCAGCCAAATCTCCACCCTACTCCTGGTCAAAACCATGTGCAGCCCTAGAGCCCGTTCCCTTGTGTAGGTCTCCCACTGGCTTTCCAAACCTGATCCCAGAGCAGACGTACTTAAATCAGGACCTTGGTGATCAGGGAGCAGAAGCAGCAGCAGATTGCAAGATTCAATCTGAGTCGGTCCCCGGGATGGAAAGGTTTATTCTTCCAAGGTTTCTGCCTTGTTCTGAAGCCCATCCTCAGGGAATGAGTGCACTGGGCACCGTAAATACAAACAGGTAGAACAGCCCAACGCACACATTCTGGAGATAGCAACACAAGTCCGAAAGCTTGGAAAAATAAACCTTTGGTCCCAGCGACCAACTCAGATTGGATCCTGCAACATTTTCCTGGAAGACGTAAACTGCAGATTGTTAATTTTGGGGAAGCCACCTTATACATTTTGCAACCCGAAACCAACATGCATTGGAAAGCTGGAACTTCGCTATTGGAAAACTCCGTTCTCTTCCTTCTCCGTGTCCACCACAGGGGCAGAAAACTGTTTTTTTTAAAAAAAAATGTTTAAAAAGACGCCTGCAATATTTGATCTCCCAGTTCTGCTCTTTGGGTCTGATTGTGGTTTTTTTTGTTTTCCACCTTCTCACAGGCTTCTTAAAACTACCTCTGCCTTTTTTTTGCTTCCAACCCGAAGACGCTTCTGAATAAAGCCATTTCCCTTGCATTTAATGCTCTTTGCTAAAATGTTCAGACCAAAGGTGGCTCGTGGCCAGTAGATAAAGCCTTGCAGGAACCCCCGCCAGCCCCCATTTTGCAATGGGGGTGGTGGTGAGACGCTGAACCACAAACTAACCACGGGCGGGTGGGTTTGCTGGAGCGACCCGTGGTTTGGTTGACCGAAAGCTCGGAGCAGTTTGGGGGGAAAAAATCCCGATTTTCCTTGTACAGGTAGCCCTCGACTTGATGACAATGAAAAATCCTTCTTGTTAAAGCTGCGATAGGGTTGGGTGTTTTTTCTAGACCACTGTGGTTTTTCTCCCAAAAGGCCAACTTTGCCCCCATTCAAGCCATCCTGGATGGCTTGTTTATTTCTGGGATCTGCTAAACCAGAAAAGTCCCTGACTTATGACAACGGAGCCCCAAATTTCTGTTGCTAAGCCAGATGGTTATTAAGTGGGGTTTGCCCCGTTTTTAAGAACTTTCTTGCCACAAGGAAATCACGGCAGTTATTTACTTCGCAGTTGTGAAGAGCATCTGGCTTTCCCTCCCGCCCGCCCCGCCTTTGCCTGTCGGAAGGTCGCAATAAAAGCGGAATCGTGAATCCGCGACCGTCCTAAACCGGAGCCAGTTGCCAAGTGTCCGAATTTTGATCACGTCACCATCAAGGATGCTACGACGGTCATTAAGGGTGAGGAACGGCCCCACGTCACCCTTTCCAGTGTTGTTTTAACTCTGAGCAGTCGCTAAACGAAGGGTCGCTGAGTCGAGGACTATCTGTAACAGTCACGCGGTCTTTTTTAACGGTGGGATCGCTGTCCCAGCAGATGGGACTCACCCTTATCGGAGCTGTGTAGTTTTAGGCGAGTATCTGTCAAGAATATTGCCGAGAAAGGATTGGGACTAGATCAATGCTCCCTTTAATATTCAGGCATTTTGGGGGTTCAGCAAAGAGGGTGTGTGCCGGATTTTTTTTTGTGTGTGTGGCGTTTATGAGAGCAGGAATTAAAAACCCTACTTTCCCACGGAGGTGCTCAGGAACGCTTATTACAGCGTCACGGTCTTCCCACCGATCAGAGGATACAGGTAAATCCTCAACTTATGACCAATCGGGAATGGAACGTCCATTGCTGAAGCAGGCCGTGGTTGAACGAGCCGCACCCTTTTCGCCGTGAAGCGAGCCACATGGCCGCTCAGCGAACCCCAGGTTCCCTCATTGGCCTTGCTATCTGGGAAGGGTCGCAAAGGGGGAGCGTGCGGCCCTCCCGGGACGCCGCAACAGGCAGCAGTGCACGCCAGTTGCCAAGTGCCCCAATTCTCATCCCATAGATGTGGAGATGCCCTAACAGCCGTGAAGCGTTGAGGCCGGTTGTAAAGCCCTTCTTTCCGTGGCCTCGTAACTTTGAACGGTCACTGAACAAAACGGTTATAACTGGAGAACCGCCTGTATGGTACCAGTCTTAAAAAGATTGCCTTCTCCTTAAAAACATGTTTCCCCTTCCGACGCCTTGGAAAGCCAAAACGCGCCAAGGATAGTGGAGCGTTTCTTCTCTTCGAAATCGATGAATAATTGAGCTCTTTCAACCTGCACCTCCAGGTCCTGTGGCATGAAAATGTTTATTATTTATGGTGCTTTTTATAGAACTACCCCGGCTATTCTGCTTAGCACAAGAAAGCAAGAGTAGCGATTTATTTTTCTTTTTGTATCTTGCTGGCTTTCTCTCTCTCTCTCCTCCGTAATACATATTTAATCAGTTTGATCCAGGTGAGAAAGAGACTCTTTGAATATTAAACTAGCGTGGAGACTTCCCCCCCCCTTTTTCAAAAAAAGAAGGCATGTGTTTGGTGTCAAAGATTTCTTCAGCTGCCGATAAAACAACTCTCCTACACCTTTTCAGCCAGAAGTCCAGATATTAAACGGGATCTTTTTAACCGCCCTGTTCTTAAGGTTTGCAAACCAGGGATGGCTGGCGTCCCTTTGAATCCCTCCAAAGGCTGAACTTAAAAGGAGGTAAAAGATTCAAAACGGAATACGGGGAAAATTGCCTGAAGATACTTTACAGCAGTTTCATTATTATTTTTTTCACTAGGAAAAAAAACCCCAGAACCTGTTTGTTTTTTGTTGTTTTAAAAAAAGAGATTCTGGAATGTTTGATCAAGAGGCAAAAGTTCAAATGATAGAAAATTGCGGGGTTTCCCCCCCAAGCTTTTAATCTCTCATAAAAGCCCAGTCCAGTTTGAAAAAATCGGATTTAGCATTCCTTCCCCTTGTTCGGAGCCAAGTTCGATACCATAAAACAATTTTGAGAAGCCTGAGCTGCACCCAGAAAGGAGAAAGCAGCAAAAACTTTATAAAGGAGAAACAAAAATGTGTTTTTCCGCCATTCCCATCTCTAGATCCTACCACCCTTGGCACGTTGCCGAGAAAGAGTTGATCCGGGATTACTTTTTGATCTTCCTTCCTTTGGGATTGCATCCCTAAATGGATGGTTGTATGTTGAGTACTGCCTGTAAGGCGCAAGTGATATTCTGAACTGGATTAGCAGAAATACAAGAAGAGAACAGGGTTAGCAGAGTTGGAAGGGACCTCGGTGGTCTTCCATTCCAGCCCCATGCTCCATCAGGAGACCCTAACCAATTTCAGACAAATGGCTGTCCAATCTCTCCTTAAAAACCTCCAGGGATGGAGCACCCACAACACCGATTAATTGTCCTCCCCGTCAGGAAATTTCTCCTTAGTTCCAGGTTGCTTCTCTTCTGGATGAGTTTCCATCCGTTGCTTCTTGTCCTGCCTTGGGAGAATAGGTGGACCCCACCCTCTTCATTGTGGCAACCCCTGAGATATTGGAAGACTGCTATCATGTCTCCCCTAGTTCTTCTTTTTTCATTAAACTAGAGATTATCCAGTTCCTGGAACCGTTCCTTTATATGTTTTAGCCTTCCAGACACCAGTTGCTAAATTACATTTCTCTAGATGCCCAGGAAATTCGAAGCCACCGGAAAAATAATTCTATTTCCTCTCTCCATCCAGTATAACCACTAGCCTGCTGGAAGTTTTTGTTCTGCTGACCATTTAACAGTTTTGTGGTGGGTCTTGTGAAAAAGAACATAGAACACATAGGGAGCCCCAGAGGTCTTCTAGTCCAACTGCCTGCTTAAGGCAGGAGACCTTACTATCCTGGTCAAATGGTTGTCTAATTCTCTATTTTTTTTAAAAAAAAAAGCCCTTTTCTTTCCCATTGGCTGTCTGGAACGGAACAGGCTGCAGTTTTCAATCCTGTTCCGTTTCCCACCCCCCCAAAAATATGGTTATTTACACAAGCCAGCCAAGGTGGCTTCCAACTAGGTGGTTTATTCTGAAGGGTGGGGTGAAAAAAAAAACCCCTCTCAACCCTAAGATGAATGAAAAACAATATATATATATATATATTTTAATTTGTTCACAGTTAAACACAAGCAACTGCCTTGATGTATTAGAACATTCTAGTTAATGTCAGCAAAACACCCTCGGTTCGGTTTTGCTTGTGAAATATTTTAAGTTTCGATTGTACCATTTCATAGCATCACTTCCATCATCGCTGTGGCTTTCCCCCCCCTTTCCCCCCCCTTTTTTTTTAAAAAAAGTCATTTATTTTTGTGTTTAAATCATGCTTACAAAGAGAGCGATGCAGGAAACATTTCCTGTTTAGACAGCTTGGTTTCGTTCTCTCTCTCTCTCTCTCTCTCTCTCTCTCTCTCTCTCTCTCTCTTTCTCAAAAGATTTAACTAAAAACAGTCAGGTTTTTTTTTCTTTTTTCTCTTAAAGGAAAAAAAAACAAGGATTATTTTTCAGCTTCGCTAACGAGAACTTTTCTTCCCCCCCCCCCTTCCACAAAATTGCAAAAAAAAAACACCCCCAAAACAAGAACTTCATTATGTACGCTACACATCCGTGATTCAGAGTTGCTTTGATAAGGATACCCAGAGTGATTCCTCCATCTTTTCTGTGGCCTGCTGGGAAAAATGGGATGGGGTAAATTCCACTAATTCATCATTATAAGGTCATTTGCCTCTTTTCGAAAAGCAAATGAAGGAGCCAGTTCTAACCTTGGGGAGGAGGAAAAGACAGATTATTTTGACCACTGACGACGACAACAACAACAACAAAAAGAGATCCTTTCAATTAAATCTAGGACTGCCTGCAGTTGAAAAAGCGGAACTTGCTTCCCGATAAAAGACAACCCCCCCATGAATGTATTTCCAAATCCAGATAGCTAAAATGAGAAATCAGGTTGGGGGCCCCCTTTAAGGGTGGGTGGAAAGACAACCCGAACCCCCAGTACCAAGGATAGGGAAGCGAAAAATCAGCCCCTATAAGTGAGCTAAAGGGGATCTGCAAATCCACCTGTGCGCCAGAGTGAGACGGTGCGGAACAGGGGTCTCCAAACATTTGCAACTTGGAAGACTTGTGGACTTCCAGCGGCCAGGTTTGAAAGCCCCAGTTGCGAAGGACCACGAGGACGGGGGGGCTATCCCAGTGGGAATACCCCTGTGGAATAAGAGAGGTTTTAAAAAAAAACTATTCTGCCTGGGCTGAAAAAAGGCCAGCCTTAGCTTTGAGCACAGAGCAGTTAAAATTAAATCAATTTTAGGAGTAGAATTGTGGGGTAGGGGTGGGGAGAAATGAACTTTTCTTTCTTCCGTTACGGCAGGGGTCTCCAACCAAACCTGGCCATTTTTTGAAAGACTTGTGGACTTCCAACTCTCCAGAATGGCCGGCTGTCCCACAAGTCTTAAAAAGCGCCCAAGTTTGGAGACCTCTGCTTTAAGCAATGGGAGCTTCAACCCCAGAGAACAGCATTCAAGTCTCTGAGCTCGTATCTGGACAGCACTACAGCCCCCATCAGCCACACCTCTTCAGCCCATCCATTTTTTTTAAAAAAGAGAGTGAGCGAGCTTGGAAAGGATAAAAACAAGGCAGCTCGCAATTTTTCCTGACACTCTGGTCTCGCACCGCTCACCTGAACGCACCCTCATTAAATCCCATTGCAAGGCTCACCGTGTTTTTTCCTGCTCAGACAACCGCTATTTAAATTCACCAACTGTTTAGGGAAGCCTCAAGGAAGGGTTGAAGAGAGAGAGAGGGAGAGGGAGGAGTCTTTTTTAATAATAATAATAACAATAATAAAAAGGGCTTGGTTTAAGAAATCTACGAAGGCCCACTGGAGGAAAAGCAAGAGATGGCAATTTTGGGGTATACCTTAGCAGCTTTTTCTGACGAGAAGGTCCTCCCCAGGCTGGCTTTGTGACAAAGGGGGTAGAAGATGTTAGGAAACGGAAGGGGCAGAGGGGGTGCCCCGTGTGGTTTTAAGAATCAAGGTGTCATGCTCTCCACCCAAAGCGAAGCGCATCTTCGTGAAAGAGACACCGTGCAAACGAGTGGGGGGGGGGAGCATTTAAGCAAGGGCCACATTAGTATCCAAAAACCACGAAGGTTTTGAGGATGGTGGTGATGGTGGGGAAATTGTCACAGGTCTAATCCATGTGCCTGCATGCACACACCCAGTTCCAATGGAGGCAAATCCCCATAAGTGCTTCAGACCGATGCGTTTTGGCGGCAGCCACTAGCAAGAGATCATAAGCCTCTTAGGAGAAACCAGAGATTGGATGATAAAAAACTCATTTTGGGGGGGGGGGGGGTTTCAGATGGAACACAAAACCAGCAAAGGAGTGTCTTCTCGTTTTTGAGGAGACGCGGGGGGGGGAGCAGGACAGACGATTGGGGAGACAACTGATTTATCTTCCCGTGGTTTCCCCCATAAACTTTTGGGTGCTACCGTTATAAAACACTCACCGATCGAGAAGGCTGCGTCTTCCTTAACAAAGCTCAAGTCGGGTCGTGATCAGCTTATCAGACTAGAGAGAAACACAGCTAAAGAGAATAAAGTATAAAGAGAAATAGTGTTTCCAGAATATTTTGGGGTGGGTTGGGGTTTGCTCTGCTGGGCAGCTTCCAAAATGACTCGTAAGGAAACGAAAACAAAACAAAAAAATATTCCAGCAGAGAAAATGTGCAGGGCAGGGGAGATATACCCCCCTTTTCTGTTTGTGTGTGTGTGTGTGTGTGTTGTTGTTGTTGTTGTTTTAAAAAGCAGGAGGGGAATGTAGATCGAAATCCTAAAGGTAGGATTTTAAAACCACATCGTCATCAAAGTCCGGCGTACTCATGATGGGCAAACTCTTTTAAAAAAATCTTACTTTGGCGGAGAACTGTCCACCCCAGTCCCCTGCGAAAAAAGGGGCTGAGTGGTGGGAGCAAGATGGCTACCAGCCCTGATTGAAAACTGGTGGGGCGCAGTCCCTTCAGATTAAGCACACAACCCCCCACCCACACCCCCAGTTCGCTCAGAGGGGCCTGCTAACCTATTGCACAAAAGTTCGTCCGGTGGGAGGCAAAAGGGCAAACCAGGAGTCGAAAACCCTCAGCTGTCACCACCCCAAGTTAAGGAACAAGTATAAAGGGGGGGGCATCAAAGATGGCACGGGGAGGGGCGACCGAGCTCTTTGGCCCTTCCAGATCTGGCATCCGTTCTGCATTCACTCAGCCAAGTTCCACCTGCCCCAAACGAAACAAACCGGTCCATTTTGGCCGCGGCAGGAGTCCACGGGTTCTAGAACGAAACGTGAAAGCTTGGAATTTAAAAAAACACATGCGCTCCGACGTTCGCTCTCCCAAGGCTGAGATTATGAAAAGTTAACACTGATTATTATTATTTTTTCTTCCCCCTCTCCCCACGCTTCCCGGCTTAGCTATGACCGTGATGGGATTCGTTGTAGTCCATTATGTGAAGCGATTCGACGCTTTCTTGATTATGGGGAGAGGAGGTGGGTTCGGCGGGACACGGGCAAGGGGGCAAGGCTCCCCGGGCTTCTAGGCCGGGCCCTTTGCACAATTCGGTCTTCAAAGTGCCACAGAGGCTCTGGATGACCGCCCCGTCTTCGTCACACTGGCTTTCGCTTTTGTTGCGGAAGAGTTCGCGAGCTTTCATGCCCAGAAAGCTCTCCGAACTCGGGAACGAGCCCACGGTCAGTCGGCTGCGGGCCGAAGGGGGCTCTTGTCGCCCAGAGGCCTCCCAGCAGCTGTTGAAGGGGCCGGCTCGCTCAGCCAGGTGCTCCTCTGGACTGGATCCACCGCTGTTGCCTTTGCTGCTGCTGCTGCTGCTGCTGTGACGAATCTGGACGACGGAAGAGTCAGCCTCCCCATTCCTGCCCAGCATTTCTTCACCGCATCGGGCAACCGGGTGAGACGGGCCCTCATTTGCCCCCGGGAGCCTGTACGGAAGAAGGAGGAGGAGGAGGAGGAGGAGGAAGGAGGGTGCAGGGGTTAGAAATTGCAGCATTGCAGGTCAGCTCTGCAGCTTCACCGCGGCCTTCCATCCTTCCGAGGTCGGCAAAAAACTGAGGACCCAAATAGTTTGGATGGCAAGATGCCGACTCTGTAAATTGCTGAGAGCGCGCCGTCAAGCGCTACGGGGCAGGTATACAGGCAGTTCTTGATGGCCGCTGAATCCAAAAACAAGACATTTTTCTAGTGAACGTTGCCCCGTTTGATGGCCTTCCTTGCCACGGTTGTTAAATGAATAGCTGCCGTTGTTAAATTAGTGACACGGTCGTTAACCAGTCTTCCCCACTCCCTCCCCGCAAAAAGGAAAGATTTGGCAGGGAAAAAAAAGAACGTGTCCGGTGCCGTTAGAATCATCTCCCAGGTCCTCTTTTGAATTATTTCACCCAAGCTATCTCCCTTTTCACTTAAATCTATTTATTTCAAATTTTTATTTTTAATTTACTGTACAGAGATCTTTAAGTTCTGTTGTTGTTAGCCGCCCTGAGTCCCTCGGGAGATAGGGCGGGATATAAATCCCATTAATAAATAAATAAATAAATAAATAAATAAATCTACCGAACGGGAGACTTTAGATATCCTAAATCTTGGCCACTTTTAAGATGGGTGGATTTCAACTCCCAGAATTCCCCCTGGCAGGGGAATTCTGGGAGTTGCAAGTTCACCCATCTTTCAAGTGGCCACGTTTCAAGAAAGCACAGCTTTAGAAGAAGGAGAGAAGCGGAGAATTCAGCCAATTCAGCAACGGGAGAATTCAGCCATTCCCCCCCCTCCACCCGCCGCCTTGGGCAAATTCAACGCATCAGATCACGGCTTAACTTCGGAACCGGGCACATTCGGGTCGTTCAGAAGCCAGAAAGAGACACAGGTTGGTTGTTGTTGTGTTTTTTTACCTTTCTTCAGCCATTTCTGCCGTTTCCATTTTGTCGTCGTCCCGTTTCTTCTGCAACCGGTCGCTATCCAGGCAACTGTACAAGCGTAGTATCTCCAGTTCAAAGGTGCGCGTGATCTGTTTCTGCGCTCTGTGTTGCTGCTCAACCGCCTGGAGCTGGTCCCTGAAACGGGACAAGAAGCCAGCTTGAACTAAATCGAATCAAACTCTTGATTGGGCCAAGTGTTGATTAGACACACACAAGGAATTTTACACTGCTGCAGAAGATCTCAGGGTACGGCTGGTTTAGGGACTGTTCCACGTTTCAGCGGCACTGGGGAAAAACGTGACCCTGTGGCTGTTTTTCACACGACCGCTGTGACATGTGATCAAAGTCCAGATTCTTGGTTAACTGACTCGTATTTCTGACTGTTGTCCTCTCCTGAGGGGTCATGTGGAGTCCCCAAGCAAAATCCGTAGGGAAGCCAGATTCACTTAACAACCGAATAACTTACCAATTGCAGCGATTCACTTAACAACTGTGGCAAGGAAAGCCATCCAGTGGGGCCAAACTCACTTTAACAATTGTCTCACTTAGCAACGTTAAGTTTTGGGGCTCAATTGCGGTCGTTAAGTCCTCCTCCTCCTCTTCTCCTCCACTCCATGCACCTTCCCTTCTAGCACTGATGGTGTTACCTAGTTTGGCCAGGAAAGGCCTGCAAGAAAACCACCCAGCCCAGAGAGCCCCAAGGACCCCACAGTCCTCCTCCTCCTCCTCTCAACAAACCCCACTCCCTTCTAGCACTGATGATGTTACCTAGTTTGGGTTATGAAACGTCTGCATGAAAACCACCCAGCTCAGAGAGCGCCAAGGACCTGACCGTCCTCCTCCTCTGCTTCACAAGCCTCACTCCCTCCTAGCACTGATGGTGTTACCTAGTTTGGCCAGGAAAGGCCTGCAGTTGGGAGAGCCCCAAGGACCCCACACTTGCCCTACTTTCTAAGTCAGCCTAGCAAGGCGCAAGAGGACATTGTCAAGGCAACCTGGCTTGGACTTTGACATCCTCCAAATATTTCTTCTGCTCCAGCAAGAGGTGATCCTTCTTGGTAAGCTGAGATTCCAGTTCTGCAATCCGGTTCTGAGACGCTTCCACTTGCTGACTCTGGAGGAGGAGGCAGGATTTGACTCTCTCCAGCTCCTTCCGGACGGCCGTCTGCCTGATCCCCACTTCCTGGAGAGGAGGAGGAGGAGGAGGAGGAGGAGGAGAGAGAGAACTAGGCATCGGAGGGACCTTCCAAGGGGAGGCAAACAGAAGCTGGGTTCAAAATACAGAATAGGTTGGAAGGGACCTCGGAGGTCTTCTAGTCCAAACCCCTACTTAAGCAGGAGAACCTATACCATTCTGGATAATTGGCTGTCCAGCCTCTTCCTGAAAGCCTCCAGTGTTGGAGCACCCACAACTTCTGGAGGCAAGCAGTTCCACTGGTTAATTGTTCTCCCTGTCAGGGAATTTTCTCCTTCGTTCTAAGATGGATCTGTCTTTGATCAATTTCCATCTCTTACTTCTTATCCCGCCTTCAGGTGCTTTGGAGAATAGCTTGACACACACCCCCCTCATCTTTGTGGCAGCCCCTTACAATATTGGAAGACAGTTATCCTGTCACCCCAGTCCTCCTTCTCACCGGGCTAGACACGGCCAATCCCTGCAACCATTCGTTATGTTTTAGCCTCCAGCTGCCCCCTTCTCCTCTTTGCTGCCCTCTTCTGCCCTCTCGGAGTCTTTCTTTCGTCCTAAATTGTGAACTTGCTTCGCTGAAGACGTTAAAAATGGCGGAATTTTACCCGGCAGCTGGGCCACCCGACAATGAATCGGGGGTCCAAGGAAGTTACCTTGGTGGTGTCGGCGTGCTTGTTGTGCAGCTGCTCCACGTACAGTTCATTCACCTCCCCCAGCACCAGCAGCTGCCTGTTCAAGAACTCCATCTGCTGTTGGACCGACTCGCTGTTGGAAAGCTGGAGGAGGAAACAGGGAAGGGTTCTTTGGGAAGCTGACAAGCGACACCGCTTAGGCCTTTTCAAGGGTGTGTAAAGGGCAATTAAAGGGACGCGGTGGCTCAGTGCGTTAGGACACTGAGCCTGCCGATCAGAAGGTCGGCAGTTTGGCGGGTCGAATCCCGAGTGCCACGTAACAGAGTGAACAGTGTTCCGTGCGCCTTTGGCGTCTAGTCATGCCGGCCACATGACCACGGAGACGTCCTTGGACAAGCGCTGGCTCTTCGGCTTTGAAACGGAGATGACTAGCACGCATGTGTGGGGGAACCTTTTCCTTTACCTTTTAACAGGGAATTACCCACCCTCTTCTCCCTCCACCCCCCCACCCGTGGTAACTATGCTACCTTAAGCAGAAAGCAGGAAACGGCGAACTAAGTCCCCCCCCCGCCCCGCCCAGCAATTTTACCTTTTGTGAAACTTGGCTCAGCTGCAATTCTGTGTGGCACACCTTGTTGTTTGATTTTTTCAGCTCGGACCGCAAGTCTCGTATTACGTTGGAACAGTCTTCCAGTTTGGTCTAGTTAAGGGGGGGAGAAAAAAAAAAGAAGGCATGCGTTCGTCCAGTTTATGCCAGGATCCCCATCACAATTTTATTTACTATTTTTATAAATAATTCAAGGAGGCAAACGCACGCTATAGACTCACTTCCTCCTATTTTCCACATAGCAACAACTGTGTGAGGTGGCTGAGAGAGTGGCCCAGAGTCACCCAGCCGGCTTTCGTGCCTAAGGTGGGACTAGAACTCACCGTCTCCTTGAGGATTGGCCCAAAGTCACCCAGCTGGCTTCCCTAGCTGAGGGCAGACTCGAACTCACGACCTCTTGGTTTCTGGCTTGGCGCCCTAAGCATTAGACCGAACCTGGGGGCATCTAATGTGGTGAGTCTGTTTTCTACAACACCCTGATTTTGGGGAGGGGTTTTTTGGTGAGGGGAGGGGGGGGGTAAGGGCAGAAGAAACGCAGCCCCTCTCCTCTGGAGAAAACCACCCTGGGAGGGTCCCACGTGGGATCTCTTACCTTCAGCTCCTGGCTCTGGCTGTAATACTCCTCCCGCTGGTGCTGCAGCTGGCGGAGCTGGCTGTGCAGTTGAGCCACCATGCGCTCGTATTCCTCCTGGAAGAGGCGGTGTTTGGCCTGCTCCTTCTGCAGGCTGAGCTTCAAGGCCTGGATGTCCTTCTCCTGGAGCCGCAGCTGGTCTTTCTGTCCAGAGGGAGAGGTCAGAGGTCAGGGTCCGGGCCCTGCCTTTGCCCACTCACGTGCTTTGCTCAAAGGGGAGCCATTTGTCTGGCTATTTGGAGCAGGACTCCGCAAGACCTGTTGCCCCCCCCCCAGTGAGACATGGATAGATAGATAGATAGATAGATAGATAGATAGATAGATAGATAGATAGACAGACAGACAGACAGACAGACAGAAAGACAAGACAAGAAAAGACAGACAAGCAGGCAGGCAGGCAGATATAAACAGAAGAGATGAATGAAGACATGATGGACAGACGGATGGACCTAAATCTTTTCACTGCCAGGAATTGCACAAGGCTCACCATGGCTGCGTTGTGTTCCTCCAGGGCAGCAGTTCTAATGGCTTTCCGCAGGAGGCGCCTGTTCCGGAGGGCGTGTTGCTGCCTTTTGAAGCGCTCGTACAACAGCTGGTTATGCAGCAGGCGCAACTGATTCTGGAGGGTGTGAATCTCCTCGGAAGGAGGAGAACCTGCGGGGAGACAGAACAGGGAAAGACGGCGCTGGAAACACTGGGTGCCCAGGACGGGTGGGTGGGTGTTGTCTCTCTGTGTGGGGGTTTGCGTTTGTGTGTGCTTCCAGGCCTCCTTCTAAAATCGAAGTCCTTGGAAGTAATAACGGACCCATTCAGAGCAAAATCCCCCGTAAGCCAAATCGACATCTCTTCCGCAGGAGATCTATTCACGAGTCTATTGTTTGCCAGTTGATGGGTTCCCCGCCTAAAGTAGGACTAGAACTCCCTCGTCTCCCGGGTCCCCAGGGGAAAAACTGGCTCACCTCCAAAGTGAGTCCAATCGGCGGATCGGCTTGGCAACGACAACCTGATGAGAGAGAGAGAGAGAGAGAGAGAGAGAGAGAGAGAGAGAGAGAGAGAGAGAGAGACAAAACAAAAACTCAGTTGGTTCTCCCGCAATTGGTGGTAATTCACTCGAGATTTTATCTCGGGCGGGCGGGGGGGGGGAGAGGAAGGAGGGTCCACAGATAAGGCGTAGGTTCGCTACACGGCATGGGGCCTGGTTATTTGAGGGACCTGCCGTGCCCCTCCCCCCCAAAAAAACCCCCTGCCTGGCCAGATCTATTCTGCAGGATTAAGCCCACCAACAGAGGTAAGTCTTCAACTTTACGGCCACAGATGACCCCAACTTTTCTGTTAAGTGAGACCCCTGAAGCTGGGGGATGCCCCATGTTACGGCCTTTCTTGCTAAGTTGAAGAGTGTCACACAACGAAGGAGGACTTACCCGACTTACAACAGTTCGTTCAGTGACCGATTAAAGTGACAACGGTGCTGAAAAATGTGACTTACAGCCGTTTTTCAACCTCTGTGGCGTCCCTATGCTCACGTGATCCAAATCCAGACCCTTGGCAACCGACTCGTATTTATGACGGTCGCAGCGTCCCCGGGGGGGGGGCTCACCCTGATCCCCTTTTGCGACCTTCTGACGGGCAAAGTCAGTGGGGAATGCAGATTCCCTTAAGGGTTAACTAACTTATCAAGCGCAGCGGCTGCCTTAACAACTGTGGCGAGGAAGGTGGTTTAACGGGGGGGGGGGGAGCACCACGCACGTAAACCAATGTCTTGCTTTAACAACAGAAATTCTGGGGCCCCTTGCAGTCGTAAAGCGAGGGCGTCCTGGAAGCGAAGGTAAAAGGGAAGATAAGTCCTGGCCACGTTGACTGTAGGGCACTGCAAACGGCCGTAAAGGCAGGCCAGCTGCTAACCCTGTTGTGTCATCTGGAGCGAGTTCAGGGTGCGCGCACGGCCACTTACTTGCTCAGTTCTCTGCTGTGCGCGTCGGCCCCGTGTTGAAGCAGCCTGTCTAAGACGTCCAGCGGGGAAGCAGCAAGGAAGCCATCGTCCTCTGCTCCTCCCTTACTCTTCCTCAGCTCTTCGGTCTTCCGGCTGACAAACAGGTAGGCCGTCTTAGGCAACGCCACCTCAAACAGGTGCTCGTAGCCCGGAAGCCGCTGGATCCCGAGGACGGGCCGCTGGCGGGCAGGGATTTTGCAAGGGCTGGGGGTCAAAATTCCCGCATCTGGCCAGGACTGCCTTTCTTGAAGCCCCAAGGCGATCTCCTCGCCGTCGCGACAAGGCCGATCGATGGGTGTAAAGGCTTGCTTCGGAGTGTCCCGCGAGCCTTCCAGCCCGGGTTGGTCCAGAAAAGACGCCAAGGGCTCCGTGTTCGAAAGCTGCCCTGCGGCGCTCGAAGCCACCGACTGAGACTTCCGGGAACCGGAGAGATTCTCGCTGGATTGGTAGAAGGGAGAATCGAATCCTCCCCGAGGCACGACGGGCTCGGCCTCCGTGGCGGTGATGGCGGAGATTTCGTTCGAGATGGCATCTGGAGAAAGGGGAGGGGAGGGGAAAATTCCATTTATTGAGGCCTAATCCCGCTTGTCTAATCGGAAGGACAGACGGTGTGTGGCTGATGGTCCAAGCAGCCACGTTCTCACCTTCTTCTCTGTCTTTCTCTCCGCTGTCTTCACAAGAGGCCTCCAGGTCTCCTAGGATGTTGGGCAGGTCGTTTAAAGTTACAGAATTTTTACTGCCTTGGGAATCTGGATAACCAAGGTCAAAATAATAATAATAATAATTAATAATTAATAATTAATAATTAATAATAATTAATAATAATAATAATAGAAAGAGAAAACATAAAAGGAAATTCAAGATTGTGTTACTAACATAAAATACGTTCCATCAGCTCTTTTCCGCCTAGCCAAATTCTGCTGGCTTGCCCCAAACTTGATCAATAGTAGGTGAACTAAACTACAGCTAGTCAACTGATGAGCATAATGCGAAAGCTCTCATTACGGTCATTAATCAAGGATTCTCTGTACGGAAGACCCAGAAGAGCTCAGAGTTCTGGTTTGTTCCATTCTCAAGGAATCCCACACAAGAAGAGACAACAAGTAGGTGTCACCTCTACAACGAACCTGGCTCTTTGAGGGGGGGGGGTTTCTCCTGCTTGAGCAGGGGGTTGGACTAGAAGACCTCCAAGGTCCCTTCCAACTCTGTTAAAACTGTTATTGAATCAAGTGTTCCTCTATCAAGCTTCGTTGCAGCTTTTCAAGCCTCTCTACTTCAAAGAAAGGGGGGGGGGCGCAAAGGAACAATCGGGTCCTGAAGATGTTTACCATGCAAATTTGATCAATATAACTGGAAGAGGTGAGGAAAAGGCAGCTATTTAAGCATGAAAACTCACCTAGAGTTCTGTTTATGATATTTTGCTGGCGAGACAGGAAAGGCCTGGCGGGATCTGCTTTTTCCTCCTTGGGGGGGGAAGGGGGAGAAAGAGGATTCAATTCAAATTTAACTGCAGAAGCAGGCACTTTTAACTGCAATAAACCCTCCTGCAACTCCCAGAAGCCCCTAAAGCCAGTGTGGCAACTGCAGAGAATTCTGGGATTGAAAATCCTGGAGGGCAGTCCATGCAGGAATGGGACAAAATTAACCCGGGTTGCTTATCCTGAAGGCAACGGATGAAGCACAATCGCCAACAGCCCAGGTAGGTCCCACCAAGGACGTTCTACTTAGCCCAAATTGACTCAACCCGGCTTATTTCAGACGTTCTTCTACCCCCGCCCCCAAGTCAAAGACGGGGGGGGGGTGCTGATAGAAACGTTAATCTGTACCTTCTTGGAAGATGCAGCGGCCGTTGCAGGAGCTGAACTCGGAACCAAATCGTCTGAAATGCAGAAGGGAAGAGAGATGGCTGGGCACCGCTGGGAAGTTCCTTTCCCAACTGCTCAACGGTAGATAACACGGGATTCCCGACCAAGTTTAGCAAACTTTAGCAAAAAGAGGAACCGACACGCAAGCCCTTTATTTGTTGATTATTTGTTCTTTTTAAAGAAAAAGAAAATTGCCCAGGAAACCAACAGTCGCCAAAGGAAAGCGCCGCGTTCGAGAAAAGCGTTTTCTTTGCAAAGGGGGATCTCTGACCGACAACAAAAATTCTGACCTGGAATGACAGAACGTGTGGAAGCCTCTACACCCATCCCACCCCCTTTCTTGCCTCGATGTTCAGGGAATCACTACAGTTAGTTAGTTAGTTAACCCGGTTGTTAAAGGAAATCTGGCTTTCCCCCCGCTGACTTTGCTCGTCAGAAGGTCGCAAAAGGGGACCACGTGACACACACACACCCAGGATGCTGCATCCGTCGTAAACACAAGCCAGTTGCCAAGCGTCACTAAATGAATTCTTGTCAGTTGGGCACTGCCTGTATTCGGCTCCCTCGGCTTCAAGCCTCTTAAGCCCATTTCCCCACCCCCACCCCCCCTTGAGAATAAACATCTCGGAGCAGAGCCCCTCGCAAGGCCAAGATTTCACATCCGGGGCGAGGGGAAGGAGTTGGGAAAAGCGGGCGTCATACCGGCTGTGCTGAAGAACTTGGTGTAAGGCTGGGAGGAAGTCTGCGAGGACTCCAGAACAAGGCCGGGAGAAGTTGGGGGGGTGGCCATGCCACAAATAGCAGAGGGGCTCCAGATAGGCGCCTGCAAAAAATAAACGCGAGAGTTTCTGGTTACTCCGGAGGAAGAGGAGGAAAAACTGGCTTTTTGCCCCAATCTGAGCTTCCCCACGTGCTCCCTGTCCAAAATGCACGAGGGGGAGGGAGGGAGGAACAATCCACCTTTGGAAATTCTTTTTTTTTCTTTCGATATTTTATTACTTTTTTTATAGTCAGAAATCCTTAATGTTTTGTCAGCAACGTCTTGTCTGGGTTTCAATATTTAGCTTGCTAACACACGTTAAAACTCCTTTCTCTCGATCTTGTTTTTATAGCCATTGATAAAAAGGTATCCCTCCTTAATCTAAAGTATTCTGAGTCCTCTTTCTCTTTCGTTTTCAGGGTCAGTCTGTCCGTTTCTGCACAGACTAAAATTCCCTTAATTATCTCTCCTCCCCCCCCCCCTTAATTCTTCATCTTTCCCTTGGAAATCCTTAACCCTTCCGGGCAAAAGGAGGCTGGTGAAAGTAGCTCAAAGAGCCCACTTTGCACACTTGGTCCCTCAAACGACCTGCCGGGGGACCCCCCCCAAAGGAAAGATGACAAATTATTATTATTATAATTTTGTCCTCCCAAGACTATAAATCCCAGCCCGTTACCTGCAGAGGCTCAGCGGACAAGCTTGAGGACTGGGGGTTCAGGATGTGAGGTAGCTGCCCTGGGATCTGGGAGAGAACCAGCCGAGAAGCAGAGTAAGGGGTCGACGTGGCGACTCCTGCAGTTCAAAGGACAGAAAAGCAAACCGGCTAGTCCTTGACTTACAACCACAATCGGGGCCAGAACTTGTTGCTAAGTGATGCAGGTTTTTTTTCAGCAGAGAGAGAGAGAGAGAGAGAGAGAGAGAGAGAGAGAGAGAGAGAGAGAGAGAGAGAGAGAGAGAGAGAGAGAGAGTAGTTGACCTAACAGAAGAAATAGTCAACAGAAGAGAAAATTTGTAGCTCGGGGTTGAATTGTGGGGTCCTGGGTGCTCTCTGAGCTGGGTGGTTTTCTTGCAGACATTTTATTTATTTATTTATTTGATTTGTATACCGCCCTTCTCCCTAAGGACTCACCCAACTAGGGAACATCACCAGTGTATGGCGAGTGTGGGGTTTGCTCGCTTTTTATATACAGATAAGCGGGGATTGGCCCCAGAAAAACCATCGAGAGAACATCACCCTAATCAAGGAGCTACAAAGAAGAAAATGACACACCCCACACCTAACAGGAAGCAAACCCCACATACATTATCACTGATGATGTGATGTAGTTGGGATAATGAAACATCTGCAAGAAAGCAACCAAGCTCAGAGAGCACCAAGGACCCCACAATCCTCCTCCTCCTCCTCCTCCAAACCCCACTCCCTTCTAGCACTGATGATGTTACCTAGTTGGGTCATGAAACGTCTGCAAGAAAACCACCCAGCTCAGAGAGCATCAAGAATCCTTATTTCCACCTCTGGCAAAAACTGTACCAGAGCCGTGATGGCACAGTGGTTAGAATGCAGTGCTTCAGGCTAACTCACTGCTCGTATCCAGGGGTTCGATCCGGACTGGCTCAAGGTTGACTCAGCCTCCCATCCTTCCGAGGTTGGTAAAATGAGGACCCAGATTGGGTTTTTTTTTTGTGGGGGGGGGGCAATAGGCTGACTCAGCAAATGGCTTAGAGAGCGCTGTAAAGTCCAGGGGCTATTGCTATTATACATTGGGGAGGATTAAAGCATCTTACCCAGACTATTGTAGGGAATCACGTAAGGGCTGGCCTCGGGGTCCGTGGGGCGAAGCGACAGGTGTGCGCAGCCTTGTAGGGAGGTTGAGCAGTAGCCATCTTCGTAGGAGGCTTCTGCTGGATCCAGGGAGATTTTGGCACATTCAATCACAACGTCGTGCGTTTCCAACCTCTTCCACCTATTGGAGGCACAAGTACCCGTCAGCTTTCGCCTGTTCCGAGGCTTCAGATTTTGAAGGGAAACCCTTCCCTTATCAGAAGAGCAGGCAATCCTAATGACAAGGAGGCTGATTCAGAGTCAGAGAAAGGAGCGTACGTACCTCCGAGGGTCCAGCTCGTGATCCTTGGAGCCGGTCACCAGCTCCGGATGGATACGCACGTGGCCCATCATCGGCTGGAAGGACAGCAAAGAGATCTCATAATGGGGACAAATGCAGATACACAGCTCAGCGCTGTGAGAGGCAACGTTTTGGTTGGATAGAACATTTCATTCAGGACTGAAGGATCCAACCCAAGAATCCAGATATTCCAAGGATTGATCTGACTTCCAGAGATTTGACCCAAGCAGGACAATCCTAAGACAAACCCAGCTCCAAACTGGCCCGTTTTGCTCTAGATTGATCCTGACTGATACTGCAAGGGAATCCTTTCCTGTTGCACTCGGAGGTTGAGATCTTTTCCAGGTAACATCTCACGTTTTTCCTTAAATTAATTTAATCCAACGGACGGGGAGGATCGCTGCTCTGTTCTCTCCTAGCCACTTTTAAGACAGGTTCTCATCCTAAGCTGGCTAGCGGGCTTCCACCCGGTCAAGCCAGTGTGGCAAATAACCACCTCCAAGTTCTCAGGGAGACTTCCGACGGGGAGACCATCAAACCTGCATTTGGTTATACCTTGACCACCTCTTCAAAGGTCTCCAGGTTTTCCTTCATGCTGTAGTGGGAGCGCAGAAAGGAGACAAAATTGCAGGGGTACATTCCGTAAAGGCGGTGAAAGAGGGCGTAGACGCTGGCGTGGAGGTGGACCAGATAGATCTCTGCCACGTGGCCTGGGGAGAGAAAGCCAACACGAAACCTATCAACCCGTCACCCCTTGGACAACTCCACACGAATCCCCGCTTCTCTTTTGCTATCACCCTCTCCAATGCCCAAGTCTGAAAAAAAAGGGCAAGACCTCCCTTCGCTCAAAATGAAATTTGACGGCCTCCACAAAGGTTCTTGAGAGGCTCTCCTTGAACTTCCTCCTCTACAGCAAGATAGAAATTATGACCACGGAAGAAGACGCTACTTCAGCGTCTCCTCCCATGGAACAGAACCTCAACCAACAGGACTAAGAGAAGCTACAATGCCAGTGTACCTCGAAGTGTGGGGCGCCAACCCGTAGGAGAAAAGCCTTGACAAGGGGATTCAACAGAATCTCCCTGTTAGCTGACATCAAGTTTTAAAGGCAAACCGGACAGGTCAAAGAGGCTAAAAATGCAGGTAACCCTCCACTCACAAACACGACTAAGCCCAAACATTCCAGGGCAAAGCAAGACAGGTGAGTTTTGCCCCTTCTTAAGTATGACCAACAGACTCGGAAACAAGGGAGCTTCTCACCTGGGTTCTTCAAGTACCAAGATGAAAGGCGGCCGAAGATGCCAAAAAAGTCATGAAGGTACTGCTTCCCAGACTGGGGGATCATGGGCAGCAAGGTGATTAACACCAGCACCCCCGTAGTGAGGACCACGACGTCGGTGTCAGTCTGCCACAAACAGGGAAACGAGATTTTTTTTGCGAGTTAGCCTGTCTCCAACTCTGATGGATATATGAAGGAAGGAGATGGATGGATGGATGGATGGATGGATGGATGGAAGGAAGCAGGGAGGGAAGGAAAATAACAGACTTATACACTGCTTCACAGTGCTTTACAGCCCTCTCTAAGCGGTTTACAGAGTCAGCATCTTGCCTTCAATAATCTCGGTCCTCATTTTACCCACCTCGGAAGGATGGACAGCTGAGACAACCTTGAGCTGGTCAGGATTGAACTGCTGGCAGTGGGCAGTTAGCCTGCAATACTGCATTCAAACCACTGCACCACCAGGACTCACTCATTCTATCTATCTATCTATCTATCTATCTATCTATCTATCTATCTATCTATCTATCTATCTATCTATCTATCTATGTGTCCACTAAGAGTCAACACTGACTTGGTAATCAATAAATGAAGGCCCTAGTTCCAAAAACGCACTCATGACATTTTCTTGGCAGACCTCCCTCTCGGCGGAACACAGCAGAGCCTCAGAAGTTCCCTCCCTTATCCCAACACCTATCCCCATCTGCCCAACGTGATAAAGGAGGTTTTTTATCAGCATCAAGCCCTTACCTTGAGACACTTGAGGAGGGAAAGGAGAACAGGTGCCTGCGGGAGCTTATGTTTCCAGGAGGGCTGGCATCTAATCACATGGCCAAGCAGCGAAAGAGTGGCGAGGCGGGTAGCAGGTTTGCTCACGTATTCGTTGATTTTATCAAGCAGGTGCTGAGGGGGAAGATTTTAAAAGGGAAGAAATTAAAAGTGTTGGCCACAGGGGCGCTAGAAGACGCGATCATTCTGAACGGGAAAGGATGTGGGCTGTTGTGGATGTGGGCTGACCCCCAAAAATGGCCTGTTCCCTGTGACCAGTGCTGGGAACTAGCGCTCCGATCGGCTTAATGTAAACCGTTCTTCTGGCTTTACCTTGTCATGTGGTTCTTGAACAGTGGTCAGGATGTGCAAAGCTTGATCAGAGCTGGTTTCCAAGTAGTAATCCACCAAAGAATTCACCAGCATGGGCCCACGGTCTGTTGCAATCCACCATCAGGACAGGGGGAAAAAAAAACCACAAATCAACTTGCACAAAATGATTCAGTTCTTTCAGCAGCAGCATAGACATTTGACTAAGGCAGGGGGTCTTCCAACTTGGCCCTTTTATGACTTGTGGACTTCAAGTCCCAGAATTCCTCAGCCAGCTCCCCCCCCAAAACGTACCTGTGGCTAGGTTGTCTCTAAACACAGCCATTATATCTTCCAGAGCAGCCAGGACTGGAGAATCCAGCATGGGGAGGAGATCCCCAATACTTGCTTGTTGAGACATCCTGCTTCACGCTAGGCGCTAACGTCCATGGCAGTGTAATCATGCAAGGCACAGTTGCTTCCAGTTCTACATGGGTGCTCCTGTCAAACTAGGTGAAGAGAAAATATAGATTTTTTTTGGAAAATGTCCCCTTGGCTCTCCAGCCACCAGGGATACTGAATTTCAGGCTCCTCATCCAACAAAGGTCACGTTTTACTTTCTCTTGCTAAGTGAAACAACGAACCGAGAGTTTCACTCTTACGACCTCTCTTGCCACACTTGTTAAGCAAATCGCTGTGGTTTAACTTAGTCACATGGCTGACTTCCCCACTGACTTTGCTTTGTCAGAGGGCCGCAAAAAGGGGGGGAATCACACAACCACGGGATGCTGCAACCGTCATAAATACGAGCCAGTTGCCAAGCGTCTGAATTTTGATTGCGTGACCATGGGGAGGCTGCAAACGGTCGTTAAGTGTGACAGAAGTTTGTTAGTCAGTTTCTTAAGTGGTGTTGCAACTTTGAACGGTGACTGAACGACTGTTAAGGATTGCCTGCAGTCATAAGTCAAGGACGAGCCGTGGAGTCTACACCCCTCCTGTTTTTCATCTACAAATCTGGACAAAAAAAAAATATCCCTCAGTTGATGCATGTGAAGAACAGAAGTTACAAATATACCTGCTAGGCCCGCCAAGTAGTTTCTTCCTTTCCACCACTTTACAATCTGGTTTTTTCATGATCACAGAACTAAGGGGGGGGGGAGGGGAAGAAGAGAAAAAGCTAGTGAGTATGTATCTCTCAAAAGAGGAGAGGGCAAAAAAAAAACCTGTAATAATTGTTAAACTGGCACGTTTTGATTTTAAAATAGGATTCGGAAGTCATCAGCAATATCCAGGTGTTTGCTGTGACGATTCATCAATATTTTCCCCAGGAGTAACATATAAAACATGAGGCGCTGCTACTATTGCATTTCTGAAAAATACAACAAGCCTCTCGTGGCATCCAAATTACACCCGTAGGTCAAACGTTTAGAGAAGCAAACTGGAATTAAGGAGGAACTTCCTGACAGTGAGGACAATCAACCAGCTTACCCCCAGAAATCGTGGGTGGCTCCATCACTGGAGATTTGCAAGAAGAGACTGGACAATCACCTGGTCTGAGACGGTATAGGTTCTCCTGCTTGAGCAGGGGGTTGGACTAGAAGACCTCCAAGGTCCCTCCCAACTCCTATTCTAAGTACAGGCAGCCCTTGACTTACAATAGTTCATTTACTGACTGTTCAAAGGGTGCTGAAAAAAGTGATCCATGACCATTTCCCCCCGCCTTATGTTGCACCATCCCTGCGGTCACATGATCAAAATTAGGAAACTGCCTCCTGTTTGTGACGGTTGCAATGTCACGTGATCCCCTTTTGCGACCCTTCTGACAAACAAAGGCAACGGGGAAGCCATTAGGTTAACGAGCCTGTTACTAACTTAGCAACGATGGCAAGGAAGACCATAGAATGGGGCACAACTCACTGAATAATTTATCTTGCTCAGCAGTGGAAATTTTGGGCTCCACTCTGGTCGCGAGTTCAGGTCTCCCTGTGCTGTCCCAAAGGTTTGCTGACAGCTAAGAAAGTTACAAGCTGTATATACTGTAAATATGCACTGCATATTAAATCTCCCACCCCCACCCCCGGCAGCATTTCAAAGAGAAGGGAAGCTTGGAAGTCAATATCAAATTAATAAACGTGATTTATCTTGATTTATGTTCCTAGCTTGTCTCCATCTGCAATTTTCAGCTTTTAGAAGTCAATACGACTTCTGACATTGTCTGTGGGGGGGGGGGGGGAGATGAGTTTGCAATGTTTCTAAAACATTGCTTTTAACTCCCAAATAAAAACTTCCTTTGGCTGATTACACAATTCAACAGTATCTATCTCCAGGTCTGTTTATTTTTTTCTTCCCCCCCCCCCAATTTGCAAACACATTTTAGATGCTACTCTGTTTCTAACACAAGGTGCATTTATAAAGGTAGCTTTTAAAAAAAATAATCCAAAAGTATCTTTCTCCGTAAACTTTATACAAAACGGGAAAATCTTAGGGCAAAGATGGCTATATTTCCACCACACGGTGCGCCAAACCAAATAAGGACCCAGCATCTGAACTCACATGTACACAAAGACTGGAAGAGGAGACTAATTGTGGTTAACATTAATCTTGGTTAGGGTGGTATCTTTTATGGCATGTATGAGATAAAGCATGTTGTATAAATGCAACCTGATTTATTTGTTCAGGATACAAGGTTCACGCAGATTAATTTAGCAATTAAGTTAATGATCTCTAATTCATCTTTTTTAAAAAAAATTAATGTCTGGCAATAATCGTGACACTATAGATAATGGAAGAAGCAACTGAAGGCCAGCTGGAGAGATTTTGGAACTAGTACTGTAGTTCAAATTCATGAATTTACATAGGGAAAGAATGATAATATGCAATGCTTAAATCTACTGCTTTACTATATAGTATTTTCGTTTTATTTTCCTACTTCTGCAGAAAGATAACAAGGCCAATTCCGGCCAACTTGCTCACATGGCAGACGTCCTAAAAACAGATC
The DNA here is from genome assembly GCF_964194415.1 of Vipera berus. Lineage (NCBI taxonomy): Eukaryota > Metazoa > Chordata > Lepidosauria > Squamata > Viperidae > Vipera > Vipera berus. Next base: position 9,444,386 of record NC_138218.1, read on the forward strand.
AAGGCTTTTAAAATTAGTAATATTATTTGCCCATCGCTTAAAATGAGATATTTTTTTTCTCTCGGCTGAGGGGGTGGTAGGATTGGGTATGTAAAATAAACGAATAACATAAATGGAAATTATTCCATTTCAAAACAACACTTTTCACTGAATTTGGATCTTTGAGACCGTACTCTTGAGGAGCTTAAGAATTTAGAGAGCTTTGTAAGCTCAAGGTCTTAAGAGCTTTTTCTGCCAAATCTAAATCAGACATGCACACAAACTGTAGATAACTAGACCGTTTCACCTAGAAGCAGTAGCATGCACTAAAGAAAGAATTAAAATGAAAATTAAACTAAAATAGCCCCTTTAAAAAAGCCTCCACGAATCTACCCCTCCTAGGTCAGCCAACGTGATTTTTCAAAATAAAGAGGGTTTTTTAGAAAAAAGAAAAAAGGGTTCTGTATTAATCAACTGTTTTTGAAGTTCTATTTAGGCGAAACAATTCCTCTTTCCTTTTAAATAAATACCAGATAAACAACACAGGGGCAGGGAGAAATCAGAGTTGGAAAGGACCAACAAATGAAAGCAATCCTGACAAGATATTCATTCATAACTGGTAGAAGAGGAGTGAAAAATCGTATTATTATTATTGGACTTTCAGTGGCTTAAATGTCACTACTAACGCCACTCCAGGTTTAGATCAAGAAAATATTTGAATAGCCAGTTTCCAGGAGAAAAAAAATAGCATAAATCAAAGAGTGGGATTAATTTGTTAAGCATAGCTGGCTGGCCCTTTCCCCCCCCCCCCCCCCGTTTTAGGGTTAAAGAGTTCCTCTTTAAGTTCTTCTTTCTTACTCACTCCCCCTACCATTTCCACCTCACGTGCTGTTTATTGTAACATAGATGAATAAAACATAGGGCTGTTTGTATTTACCTATAGCTTTTTAACGACACCTACTGCATTCTGCAACAATCATCACCCTAATCATTTTACCTACTTATCCTGCAATAGCTGGAAGACACCAGTGTGGGGACTCAGACAAGCCTGAAGCTCAGAGCTTCACAAAGACAACCCCCCCAAGCTCCATTTTGATTGGATTGCATTAAAAAAAATCCTTTATATGCAACAAAACCCAATAAACACCTTTTTTCTCCTTTCTTCCTGACTTTGACTGCAAACCACTCCTCTCTTTTGAATTAAAAGGGAAGATGTTCTAGAAATATCCTTTGATACCCTTCAAAGGGAAGTTGTTCTGCCATTCACTGGGGGGGGGGAGTATGTTGCTTTTCTTTCCCAGGCCCTGCATCCCTCCCAGCCTCCTCCTTTGCCCCCCCTCCCCAAACCTGACCTTTGCCCCCTCCCCATTTCACCTAGCTCATCCCATATCTCCCTCCCAGATTTGTTTCTCTCTTTTAAAACATAATCCCTTGCACCCCATTAGATGCCTAAAAATGCAGGCTTCAAGAGAAACCCCTCTCCCGATTTGGACTACAGCCCCACCCCCTTGATTGCTGGTTTATGAAACGGGGTCCATTCCTTCTCCCCAACTTCACCCATCCAGCCCCTTGGATTATATACATTATTCAGCCCCTTTCATCAACTCTGCACATAATTCTAATATGGTGATCCTAGATAATGTATCTCATAATGTATATAAATATATGTATCATAATCTATAATACATACTAACCCACCCAGCCCCTTTCATTAACTCTGCTTATTCTATTAAGATGACTGATCCTAGATAATATATATCAATGTATATCAGTGTGTGTGTGTAGTGTATGTATATGTATGCATGTATGTATGTATATATCTATATGTACTTGTTTTCTGCCTGTATATATCTATATGTATGTATGCATGTGTGTGTGTATGTATATATATATATATATATATATATATATATATATATATATATACACAAACATATGTATACATATACGTATATGTATATGTGTGTATGTATATGTGTGTGTATATATATACACACACGCACACAATATATATGTAACCCACTCAGCCCCTTTCATTAACTCTGCACATAATTCTATTAAGGTAATGGCTGATCCTAGATAATAAATATACACACATATACATATATTGTCTATAACATAAATGCTATTCACTAGGCACATTTATATTATAGACATTATTAGATGCGTTATCTAGAATCGCCCCTTACCTTAATAGAATACTATGCAGAGTTGATGACAGGGGCCGGGTGGGGGAGGGGGGAGGATTGAATACATAAAACAGGTATTAATTAAAAAGAAACCCCCCCCCAAAGACCCAGCAGGCCTTTCCTGCCAGGGAGCCTCTTCCACCACGACCCTGCGGGGGAGGCCGGGCCGGGCAGCCCCCCCGAAGCAGCGTCCCTGCCCGGGGCGGGGGTCCCTCAGCCCCACGGCGAGCCCCCCCCCCCGCCGCCCCGCCCCACAGCTCCCCAGCCCCGCCGCCCTGCCTCCGCTCAGGCCCTTCTCCTCAGTTTCTCCGCCACGCAGCGGCCCTTCCCCGGGCCCCCTCCCGCCGCGGGGGCTCACCCCGTCCTCTTCCTCCTCCTCCTTCGCCGCCCCTCCGCTGTTTACCGTTCAAGCCTCTTCTAGTCCACAGGGCGCCGCCATCTTGGCTCCGCCACCCTCCGAGCGCCGAGCGCGGATCCCTCCGCGTCCGCCCCGCCCCGCTCGCGGTGGGGGAAAGAAAAATAGTCCCCCCCTTACACACTCCAACCTGGATGACTGCCCCCCTCCACCCCCGCCGCGACTCTTCCCCCACTCTCCTCGGTGTCCCGGGGGGGTCTCCTCACCCTTTTTCCGGCGCCCCCCGGGGGAGGGGAGGCCTTCCCGGGCTCGAGGCGCGGAAGGATCAGGCGGAGGAAAGCGCCTCGTGATGCCGAGAGGAGAGGCCGAGAAGAAGTCCCGGCAGGGAAGAGGGAGGAGGAGGGTCACGTGAGGCGGAGGAGAGGCTGGCGAGGGCGCTTGCGGGATGGTAAACAAGGGGCGGGGCGGAAAGGCCTCCGAGCCACGCCCACCCGGTTGCTCGTGGCAACCGGGCTGGAACCTGCTTGAATGAATTAAAGCAGGGGTCTTCAAACTTGGCCCTTTTATGACTTGTGGACTTCAACTCCCAGAATTCCTCAGCCAGACACGCTGGCTGAGGAATTCTGGGAGTTGAAGTCCACAAGTCATAAAAGGGCCAAGTTTGAAGACCCCTGATTTAAAGCGTCCGCGCGGACGTTCTTTGGGGGGGGGGGAAGGTGGCAGGTCTTGCAGGACTACAAGCCCCATCAGCCGCAGCCCCAGGTCCATGGGGAAGAATGCAAGGAAAAAATGACCACAACTTATACATGCAGCCTCTCTTTTATCCTCCTTTGGATAAAGCGCTGCTCCCCTGCCCCTCTTTCCACCACCCCCCTCCCCGTGTAAAAGCATTATCCCCGGTTCTGAATTCAAATTCAGCACATCAGAATTCGCCTACCTGCCCACGTTAAATAAACAGGGCTATAACGTCTGATGGCCACAAGAGGGCAACAGAACTTTTGCTTCACTTTCTGCCTCTGATGCCCTCTGGAGGCCACTTAGAGCAGCGCTGGAGTGTTTTGAATTCCCAGAATTCCCCAGCCAGCGTGCACCCATCTCAAAGCTGCCAAGGCTTGAGATGCACTGATTTAGGGGTTTTGCAATCCTCCTATGATAATCGTCCAGTGCTAAACTCTAAGCCTGCATTAACCTAATGCCTGGGGTCACACAACTTCTAATGCCCTGTCTAAAGAAATTACAGGTAGTCCTCGATTAATGACCGTTTCAAATTACGACGGGCCCTCCCCAAAGCTGCTTACCACCCATGTTTGACGTCACGACAGCTGCACATATCCCTGTGGTCGTGTGGTCACATTTTCATAAAAGCAAGGATTTATCATAAGCCACTTTTTAAATTGCCACTGCAACTACACCCGAATTGTCCAAATTTTGATCACGGGTCCGGGGGTCATGTGGTCCCCTTTTGCAACCTTCTAGAAAGCCAAATCAATGGGGAAGCCAGACTTGCTTAACAATCGTGTGACTAACTTAAAAGCGGCAGTGACTCCCTTAACAGCGGTGGCAAGAAAGGTCATAAAACGGAGACAAAACTCACTTAGCAACCATCTCGCTTAGCGACAGAAACATCCAGCTCAGTTAGTCGTCAAAAGCCGAGGAGCATCTGGAAGAGGCGGAAATGGGGGCTTCGGCAAGAAAAACGGACAGTCTAGAAACCCGAAAAATATAAATGGAAAACCAGTTAAAATGTGACATGGGGTAATAAAAATAAATAAACAAACGCCGTAGTTTCGTGCCTTCTTGCATCTTACCGCTAGATCAACAACGAGGCATCGTTTTGCAAGCCACAAGCAACAAGTTTGCTTTTTTTTCCCCCAGCATTTGCAAATTGTGCTTATGATTATTTTCCTTTTTTTCTTTCTTTTTTTCTTTTTTTTTTTTAAAAAAAATCAGTATCTCAAAAGAACACTCCACCAAAAAAAACCCCAAAAAACAGCCAAGCACCGAATAATCTGCGGAAGACGACTGGCTACTTCTGGGTTTGTGCAATTGAGCAATGCAAAAATGTTCCAAGTCTGGCTTGTTTTGATAAGCAAATGCTGTCAGGGGTTTGGCTCTCCCATTGGCTGGGGCCAGATTTTGACACGAATAATCTGATTGAAAAATCAGGGAGGGGAATGCAAGGCCCCCGGTGGGGAAGGGAGAGGGAGAAGGGGAGAACCCAACCCAGGGGTGAAATAGACAAGAGAAAGGGATCTACCCTTGCTAGATAACAGGAGTGTGGAAAACTTAGAGACACACACAACAGCTAAGGGAGCTCAGAATCATCACAACCCACCCTGGGAGAGAACTTTTGAGGCTAAACTTCTACAACCATCCTGTTAGCAGGTGATTTCCCTTTTCCAAAAGAGTTTTTTTTAAAAAAATATATGAAGAAAATCTAAATTTTCCTGCAGTTACCTCTTTTTGCAATAAGAAATAAGCATGCAGGAATATTTTGTGAAAATTAGGCAAAGGGGGGTTATTTTTCCTGGATAGTTTAATCTCTCTCTCTCTCTCCCTCTCTCTCTCTCTCTCTCATTCGTTCTCTCTCACACACACATTCTCCCTCTTTCTTTCTCAGACACACACACACTTTCTCATTTCTCTCTCTCATTCTCTGTCTGTTTCTCCCTCTCACGCTTTCTCTCCCTCCAATAAAAAATAATATATTTTTTTTTAAAGAAGTTCTATGAGAATCCCCTGCAAGAAGATTGCATTAAGGTAAAAGTCGCTCGCTTGGAAATTAGGAAGGTAGCTGTGTCATAGGTAGATTTCTTTGGGTGCTTCTGTAAATTAAGGTCCTTGGTTTGGGTAGAGATGGGAAGCAAATTCATTTTCATTATTTCGTAAATTGCTTTGGGAGCCTTTGGGAGGAAGGAACAGAAGATGGAAAAATGGTTTGAAATGAACAAATGAATTAAGGAATATTGTGCTGTTGATAGCTTGGCTAACATTTGCTGATTGCTGGAAAGACAGAATAGGACGAAGGAGTCTAAGTGTGTTTGTAGCAAAGAAACCTGGCTTGTAAATTAATTTTGGATTTTAAGAAAGCCTTAAATCTGGTATCATATGCCAGGAACTGGGAAAATTTGCAACTACTGATAGATAGCTAAGGAGTCAAGTTTTCCATAGCATATCCGGATTTCTGCAGCTCAAAATCTGATAGCTCCACCTTACATTATTATTTCTGGTTTAGATTTTTCTGAGAGGTGAGAGAGAAATCTTTTTAGGAGTTTATTTACATCTGTCTTATCGTGTGCATGTTTAAAAGCATGTACGACTGCTAAGAGGCTAAACTTGGAAAGTTATTTTTGCTACCCTTAACCTTTGCATTGAGGTGGTTTTGCAGTTAATTTTGCTACATTGCTACGGTATAGAAATTAAATTATTATTATTATTATTACATCCAACCATTGCAGTAATCCTTGGGACCTAGAGTTAATTTTATTCTTGATCCTTTGTTTGTTTTAAAGGTTTAGCATAAAATGTTGACCTCCAGGCCTGTAATGGGTATGAACCCAAAGAAGTGAATTTAATAAGAATGTGCATATCTTGTATTTCTGCTAAATATACTGCTCAAAAAAATAAAGGGAACACAAAATTAAGACATCCTACTATTAAATACAGTACATTGTGTTGTTTAAGTGTTCCCTTTATTGATGGGTTCGTGAAAGTTGTTTTTTAAAGTGTGTTTGTTGTGCAAGGCAGTTGAAATCTGATAAATGTTGCCACTTTGGGTGGGGTTAATTTTTTCATCTCCATATTTTTGATTTCTGTGTTCTTTGGGTGTCACACAGCCAAGGTGGTGGATGAAAAATTCTTGAAGCGTTAATTAGGAATGAACAGGATAATGCAAAAATAAAAGAAAAAAATCTTAGGGCATCGCCACTGCAAAGAATCCGAAATGCAGAAGCGAAAGTCAGAACTGTTGCAAACACCAATTTAGGCTAATAAAATCTAGCAAATGAATGAATGAATAAAGAGTGAAGAAAGAGGAAGGGTTTTTAACGAGCATCCGCTTTAAGAAATTTCAATAACATTTGGAATAAGAGTTAAGGAGCTAAGGCCTTACGCTAAGTCAGTATGAATTAAGGGGGAAAACAATCAACATCCAGTATTATGGAAACAAATCTCTTTACACACAGTTGAGTAAAAATGAAATCCGAAGAACCGGCAATTGATTGCTTATTTGCACCAAACTGCACTCATATCCTGTACTAAAAGTTTGGTTTGTATGTAAGTGTTTGGAAATGTCTTAGTGTTGCAGGAAGGCAGTTTTGTAGAAAACCAAGCTATGGCTTTAATTGCACAGAATTTAAATCCTTGCAGACTTGCCTTGCGTTTCTGCAGTTCTGCAATGCAATGTCTTGAATTTTCCTAAATTCCAGCTTCATTTCCAAGAAATCTCTTGCCTTCCTATCTTAGAAGGATTAGACCATCTCCTTAAACCAAGAATGAGGTTGTTTGATTTAAGCCTGCCAGGTTATGCTGATGTGCCTCATTGCTTAACAGTTTAATTAAATTAAACATGGTTTAAACTCGAGTGAAAACACTTCCTGATGCCTTCACTGCATGCACACAAAGCCAGGAGAATAAACTAACCAAGGCCTTTTATATGTTTCAACTTAAAAAGGGATGCGATTTGACCAAACGGCTCTTACTCCTAAGTAAATCTTAATAAGTATGCAGTTTAATCAGCTGAAGTTTCAATACCAAACTAGGTAACATCATCAGTACTGGAAAGGAGTGGGGTCCTTGGTGCTCTCTGAGCTTGGTGATTTTTTTTTTGCAGACGGTTCATTACCAAATGCACTGATGATGTTACCTAGTTTGGTAATGAAACGTCTGCAGGAAAACCACTCAAGCTCAGAGAGCACCAAGGATCCCTCTTACGTTTTCCTAGCTTGCTTTCTCACTCCACTCGCTGGCAAAAGTAGCTGGTCTATATTTCAAGTTTGGCCAAGATGCAGTTTTGCTCCGAAATTAAAAAGCATGCAAGAAGTGACCGTAATTTAAAGTTTGTTGGGTTGGGGGAAGGGGAGGAAAAGCAGAGATAAGCATATGGAGAAGGAGAGATAAAACATTTCTGTGTCCTGAGGACGTGAAGTTGAAGCCTTCATTCAACAGTGCAAACGGGACTTTGGTTAGAAGAGTAGAGTATTTTTTTTTTTTGAGTATTGGAGGCTGGAATTGGAAAATTGCAAATAGGATGCCTGACAAAAATGACACGATGGGTTGATTGGACCCCCAAATCACATTTTTTTGCAGTGGCAAATATTTTTTCAAAACTATCTCTGTGTCATTTTTGCCCCTATTTTTTCAATTCAGAAAGGGAGAGTAGAACGATTTGAAGCTTTGCTTCCAATTTCGTTCCACAGGAGAAGCTTTCTGTCTCTGCCCATTCTCCCATGCTTGAAGATTGCTGTAATCTGGTAAGACAGGCCCAAATTCAACAGGAGAAGCTTCTTTGCCCATTCTCCCATGCTTGAAGCTTGTTGCAATCTGGAAGACAGGCCCAAATTCAACAGGAGAAGCTTCTTTGCCCATTCTCCCATGCTTGAAGCTTGTTGTAATCTGGAAGACAGGCCCAAATTCAACAGGAGAAGTTTTCTCTTTCCCAGGAAAAGGACAGGACACACCTGCTGAATGTTTGCCTGGTTCAGAAATCCTGTCAAAGTAACAACCTTAGTCTGTATTGCATAGATCAGTTGCAGCAGCTCACCTTAGGACGCTACTGGGAGCTGAACCCCCAAGGCGATATTCAAATGCTCCAAATTTGGATAAATTTCTGCTCCAAATTTGGATAAATTTCTCCAAATCTGCAAGAGATCTTTGACCTTATTGATAGATATTGATAGATAGACCTTATAGATATAGATAGATATAGATATAGATATAGATATAGATATAGATATAGATATAGATATAGATACACACACACACACACACACACACACACACACACACACATATCTTCCAAAGGAGGGTAGCAATCCATTCAATTAATTTCATTGCTTATCAGACAGTGGGTGACCACTTGTCAGAGATAAATTTCTACTCAGCAAAGTTTGGCGATAGCATATTCTTCCCACGCTGCTTCTGACTTTCAGATCTGGCTGGGATTGGCATCTTCAGATCGTGGTTTCTTTCCCCAGGGTTTATTCAGAAAGGGCCACCTTCAGTCCCTGACTCTGCGTGGCCTTGTGGACTGTAACCAGCCACTGAGTTTGCAAGCTTAACCGGGCTAATTTACCTTCTCCAGCATGATTGAATAAGGCACACAAACTTAAGGCTTCCCTGTTTTTCTTTGAAGACGTTTCGCTTCTCCTCCAAGAAGCTTCTTCAGTTCTTCCTCAGAACTGAAGAAGCTTCTTGGAGGAGAAGCGAAATGTCTTCAAAGAAAAAACAAAGACAGCCCACCTGTGGGACAACCATGACCTGGATGATCAAGAATCTCCGTAGGTGTACAAACTAAGTTTTTTTTCCCTAAATTAACCCCCACAGCAATTGTCCTTTTAACTTGTCTGGGAAGGAAAACATAGATCCCCAAAGCTAAGATTGTGAGGCTACATTTTCCTGGGCAACAAAACACTAGAATTGTACCTGTGTTGTTTCTGCGGAGAGCCGCTGTAAGAGAAAACGCAAACATTCATGCAAATAAGCGAACGCTTCATTACTTTCCAGCTCGTTACGGTTTTGCATAGATTGTGCCAAAACGCTCGGAGGAAATGCAGATAGTTCTCGACTTACGGCCACGACTGACCGTTATTCAGTGAGTTTGGGCCCATTTTACAACCTCCCTCGCCGCAGTTGTTAAGTGAATCATTGCAGCAACAGAGCTGTTAAGTGAACATGGCTTTGCTTGTCAGAAGGCAGCAAAAGGGGAATCGCGTGAGCCAAGACGCTACAACCGTCATAAATATGAGTCAGTTGCCAAGCGTCCCAACTTGGATCCTGTGAGCGAGGGGATGCCGTGACGTTCTAGGTGTGAAAAACGGTCTAAAGTCCGGGGCGGTGGGGGGGGTTCAGTGCCGTTGTAATTTTGATCGCTAAATGGACCGTTGTAAGCTGGGCGCTACCTGTAAAGATATTAATTCAGAGGAACGTGCAAAGATTTAGAGGCGAGTTGGAGAGAGAGAGAGAGATGGAAGATAGGTTTATAATTCTCCTCAATTCCTCCTCTAGCTTTTACAGGCCACCTTTCTTTCGATCTCTGATTCCCCAGGTGAACGGGAGATGCCACGCTCGTTCTTAGTGAAGAATAGGAAGCTTCACGCGCACCATGATCGCGCCGTGGATGACAGCATCCTGGTGCCCAGGTGGGACAAAGGAATCTCAGCAGCCTTTCCTGCTGGTAGGTTGGATGAGCGAACCGCCAAGAGTCTGGAAATGGTCCTGGCCGTACACAGAGAGAAACCTATTATTCCATTTTTTTCTCCCCCCATCTCTTCTGGTTTTGTGCAAATGTCTGCGCTTTGGCTGGTCCTTCTTCCTCAGTCGACAAGTGCAAAGGAAGCCCAGTCCCAAAATATTCTGTTGGAACAGCACTTTTCTTAAGCCACTACTAAGCCATGGATCTCGGCTTTTGTGAGAAATGCGCTTATCTCCACAATTGTTCCTATTTTGGTAGACTTTAAGGACATTGTCTTCTCTCTTTTTTTTCTCTTTTGCTTTTCTCCTCTTCCTCTTCCTCCTCCTCCTCCTCCTCCACTACTTCTTCTCCTCCTCCTCCTCCTCCTCCTCCTCCTCCTCCTCCTCCTCCTCCTCCTCCTCCTCTGCCTTGGATTGGATTGGAAAATGAGGTACAAATAGCGTATTTGCAAGGCTGGACAAATTGTGATCAGAAGATTCCACTGAACATCCAAATAATATTTGGAAATGGCTGAAACAGAAATTGTCTACCGACATAGGAAGAAAGGAGAGAAGGTCCAGCACAATCAGACTTAGAAGATGCTGTAATGGAGGCCAATCTCAATCCAAGCAGCTTTGGTCTCCCCATAGACTTGATACCTTAATCCCGTGTACCTGGCAGGGTTGACTGTCTAGTTTGATCGCTAGGGAGGTTTGTGCTGCCCCTGTCACTCCCTGGTGATTATCTGGACCGCTCTTGCTCTGAAAGTTTCATTTGTGGACCATTTTTGATATTACAGTTATTTCTGAGGACAGCGTCCCCGAAGAGAGCAAAGCCTTCCAGGCAGATAGTCCACTGTGCTGTTCTCCAAAAGAAGACCAGCATCTGCAGACAGACAAGGAGGAACATTTCCCCGTTCCGAATATAACACTGACAGCTCCGGAACAGCCAAATCAAGGTGAGCAATTCTGCCTGGGTTCCAGCATCCTGACGGACGGCATGGCCTAATAATCAATAGATTTCCCCCCCTCCCCTCCGCTTAGAACTGATGCTTAGAAACCACTTTAATGCTCTGTGATGCTCCAGTGGTTTCTGATGTTCCTCTTCTGTTGCCTCAGAGATGCCCATCCCAGCTTTAAAACCCCAAGAGGAGAAAGCTTCCACTTACTACAGCCCCAGTTTTGCCTGGAACGCCTTCCGCCCTCCGTTTGGCTACAGATCAATGACTTCCACCATGCTGGAGCGCTCCATTCATCTGTTTGGCAGCCCAATCCTTCCTGCTTCGGACCTGCCTCTCGATTACAGCATGCCGTTCTCGGCCGAGATGGAGACCTACCACTGTGTCATCTGCAACAAAGTGAGTTACTCCGAGGCTGGAACAGACAGAGGGCAGCGGTTCTCAACCAAGAGGGTCCACGAAGATGGGGGGGGGGAAATATTATGATTTAAATCTTGAGTTAGTTAAGCCTCGGGGGTCCGTGGCCACAAAAGGTATTTCAAGGGGGTCTCAACGGAGGTTGACAACCGCTGGCATGGAATACTTGGTTTGGCCGAGGGGGGTTAGACCCACAAGGAGTTTGTCTCCGGCGCAGAAGCCCTCAATGTGCACGCAAAGTCACAGAGGAATAGTAATCATAATCGTAGAACCGACAAGAGGGGATAGGAGAGAAGAGAAGGAGGATCATAATAATAAAACTACAGCTGTACAACATGGGTAAATCGACACAAGAGCGTGCAGGCAGTCCTTGACTTACGACCACAATTTTGTGTTGCTAAGCGAGACATTTGTTAAGTGAATGTTACTCCCATTTTACCACCTTACTTGCCCCGATCATTACGTGAATCACTCCAGTTGATAAGTTAGCAACCCGGTTGTTAAGTGAATTTGGCTTTCCCCACTGACTTTGCCCGTCGGAAGATCACCAAAGGGGATCATGTGACCCACCCCAGGACACCGCAACCGTTATAAACACGAGTCGGTTGCCAAGAATGCAACTTTTCTCACTTGACCGTGGGGATGCTGAGATAGTTGTGCAGAAAATGGTCCTAAGTCCCTTTTTTTGTGTAGCTTTGTGAATGGTTACTAAATGAACTGGGGTTAAGTCGAGGACTGCCTGGTCCCCTTTGCTTTCTAGATATTTTCTACCCCGCACGGCCTGGAGGTCCACGTCCGACGGTCCCACAGCGGCACCCGGCCTTTTGCTTGCAGCGTTTGTGGGAAAACGTTTGGCCACGCGGTCAGCTTGGAGCAACACGCCAACATCCACTCGCAGGTCAGGCTGGAAGCTGGAGGATCGAGAACGGGGGTCTGTTGGGGAAAACTGTGGTTTGTGCTTAGATCTTGCTTGCCTGGCTTGTCGAATAAACGCAGCCATTAAAACATCTCTACACGGTAATTGGCCTTAGAAGGCTTACCAATTAAGGAGAATATTTGTAGCTCTCTGAGCTTGGTGGTTGTCCTTGCAGACCTAGTTTCATGACCCAAACTAGGTAACTTCATCAGTGCTAGGAGGGAGTGGGGGTTGTTGAGAGGAGGAGGAGGAGGAGGAGGAGGAGAACTATACTGGTTTTCTTGCAGAAGTTTCACTATCCAAACTCGGTAAATAATAACTAGATCTCAGAATAGCAGCATAATCTGGGAAGGAACAAAAGCAGACGTAGAACTCATGAGGAGGAGACCTTAATTCTGAACGGACATTTAAGGAAGGAAAGAAGCAAGAAGGATGTTACCTGGTATGGCTCGTGAAAAGTCTCCAGGAAAACAAACAAGCCCAGAGAGCACCAAGGTCCCCTCATTATAAGGTCTAAGGATTAGAAGCAGCTTTTTCAGGGTGGGGTGGGGGGGCAAAAATGGCTTCCTGCTCTGAAGAACTTGGTTCCCAGTTCCCACAACGGTTGGCGATATGTTTCAGCCTCCATTCCCCTCCTGTGAAATTCGTCGTGGTCTCCACAGTTGGATTCTTCCCTCCAATGGGGGGGGGCTTTCCTGTTGTAATGTTCTCTTCCTCAAGCCTCCCTTTCCTCCCCGCACCCCCCACCACTCCATTGCTGTCCTGATCCCCAGGAGAAAAGCTTTGAGTGTAAAATGTGCGGAAAGACCTTCAAGCGATCGTCCACCTTGTCTACTCACCTGCTGATCCACTCGGACACCCGGCCGTATCCCTGCCAATACTGCGGGAAGCGCTTCCATCAGAAGTCGGATATGAAGAAGCACACCTACATTCACACAGGTGGGCAGGGAAAGCGGGGCGGGGGTTCAATCGCCTATTTGAATCCCACTGTTGACCGGAAGGTGCTAGGGATCGGTTGTGAGCTAGGAAGCTGAGACTGGGTTTGTCTTTCTTAATGTTCCTTTTCTCTGTCCTCGCCAGGGGAAAAGCCACACAAATGCCAGGTCTGCGGCAAGGCCTTCAGCCAAAGCTCTAACCTCATCACACACAGCCGCAAGCACACTGGTTTCAAACCGTTCACCTGTGAGCTGTGCGGGAGAGGTTTCCAGCGCAAGGTGGACCTGCGGCGTCACCGAGAGAGCCAGCACAGCCTCAAGTGAAAGGGGATTCCCGTCTTGGAATTCGCTGCGGCAGATGGGTCGGGAGCGTGCAGCCCGAGAGCTGTAGGCAGTCCTTGGCCCAGACTGTAAATCCCACCCACTTTGGCTCTAGCTCCACCCGTTTTGCTTCTGACCCCGCCTACTATGGGCCTTGGCGCCACCCGCCGGTGGAAGGTAGATCTCAGATTGAATCTACAACCGGGAAGCCTTTATAGCCCATATTAAAAGCCCCGTTGGGTTAAGAGTGGTAGAAAAATAAGAAAGGAAATTCCGGTCTCTTTCACCAAGCTGAGATGTGGAGAAAAAAGGAGCGGGGATGTGAATTGGTTTGTGAGGCCTGAGAGAGAGAGAAAGAGGGCAAAAGAATCTGGATTTACCGTGTTTCTTTGGGTTTTGCAATGCAACAATGTTCAGATTAGAAGACTAAATTAACGGGAAGTGTTTAGGAGATGTTACTAAGTTAAATAGGTAAGGCAAATCTGCAAAACTACCCACAAAAAACAAACAAATCAGACACCAGCTTTCCGTGGTTGGAAGACAAAGGATCTGGTGTTCGGGGTATTTCCATTGCTATCCATGATTTACATGATCCATTGTGCAAAGGTGTCAAGATTTTGCCTCTGTTTGAATCTCTGTTTCCTGGGGGGGAAAAACACAACCTGAAGTCAATAAATGCTGTTAACAAACTATTTGGGTCATGAAACCTCCTTTGGCATTGGTGAAAGTCATTCTTCTCAAGGTTTCACACCCCAGGACATATTCAGACAACACACTGAACCCTTAATCCAGGTTAACACGACATAATAGATGTGTTCACACCGTAGACATGTGCAAAGAATGAAATCGGCCTGAGGCTTAATATTTCAGGCTGGCGGCTCACACTGTAAATTAGGACACAGTTTTGTTCCCACAAACACAACGAACTCAGGTTAACCAAACAAATTCAACCCACGAACATCTTATTCACTTAGCAACTGCAATGATTCATCTAACAAACACCTCGCTCACCAATGGAAATTCAACCAGGTTCGTAGAATAAACCAGGACTCTCTCTTGGACACCTGCACAACGTCACCCTGTCATTTGTCTCACTGCTTCCCCCCCCCCGCCCCAGGTTGGGAACATGCCAATTTTTTATTTTTATTTTTATTTTTGGGGGGGGGGAGAAAAAAACAGACATAAATACATGCCAGTTGCCAAGCATCTGAATTTTGATCACATGATCGGGGGGATGCTGCAACGGTCATAAGTATGAAAAATGGTCAAAAGTGCCTTTTCTCCCTACTCATCGTAACTTCGAAGATCACTGAATGAGCTGCTGAAACTTGAGGACCATCTACCTATAACTGACAGCTTGTGAGGGGAAGACAGTGGAAAGGAGTTAACAGTAAATACACAAAGACTCACACACATTGTTTTTCCTGGAAGGGCCCTCCAGCCATCACTTTGCATGACCCTGATTTGCTAACCAAAGCAGGCCTTCCACAGGGAGGTGTTGCACAAGACAAGCAAGAGTCTGGAGAACTGGTTTTTCTGCGGCTCCGGCTCCGGCTTGGATGAGATTTTGGCATCAGCTCCTGCCTTAGCTAACTGTCAGTCAAATGTTCCAGGGGGTGGGAATTGTTAAGGGAGGCCAACGACAAAAGAAGTGTTGTTGGAGGTGGGATTCGAATTTGCATGCTTTCTTCTGAGAAAGAAGAAGTGTGTTGATTCCCATTCATGAACCTTCAGTCCGGTGGAAGATTTTGAGGGTGGAGAAAGGCAGGGGGGGTCCTGAAATACAGGTCTCTCTTTCTTAAAAAGAAAAGAAAAAGAAAAAAGAAAAAACAAACAATGAAAACCAAGAAAAACTTATAAAGGAGACAGGAGAAAAACTAAAGAGAAGAAAGAAAGAAAGAAAGAGAGAAAGAAAGAAAGAAAGAAAGAAAGAAATAGAAAGAAAGAGGAGAGAGAGAAAGAAAAGAAAGAAAGAGAAAGAAAGAGGAAGAGGAGATGAGAGAGAAAGAAAGAGGAGAGGAAGACAGAAGAGAGAGAAAGAAAGAAAAGGAAGGAAGGAAGGAAGAGAAGAGATGAGAGATGAGAGAGAAAGAAAAAGGAGAGGAAGACAGAGATGAGAGAGAGAGAAAGAAAGAAGGAAGGGAAGAGATGAGAGAGAAAGAAAGAGGAGAGGAAGACAGAAGAGATGAGAGAAAGAAAGAAAGAAAGAAAGAAAGAAAGAAAGAAAGAAGAGGAGAGAGAGAAAGAAAGAAAAGAAAGAAAGAGAAAGAAAGAGGAAAAGAGGAGAAAGAAAGAGGAGAGGAAGACAGAAGAGAGAGAGAGAAAGAAAGAAAAAAAGAAAGAAAAGGAAGGAAGGAAGGAAGGAAGGAAGGAAGGAAGGAAGGAAGGGGAGAGAAGAGAAGAGAAGAGATGAGATGTGAGAGAAAGAGAAGAAGACAGAGGAGGGAGAGAGAAAGAAAGAAAGGAAGGAAGAAAGAAAGAAAGAAAGAAAGAAAGAAAGAAAGAAAGAAAGAAAGAAAGAAAGAAAGAAAGAAAAAAAGAAAGAAGGAAGGAAGGGAAGAGATGAGAGAGAAAGAAAGAGGAGAGGAAGACAGAAGAGATGAGAGAGAGAGAGAAAGAAAGAAGTAAGGAAGCCAAATGACTTTACATATACATATTTACAAATACATATTCCTGTAGAAAAAGCTCGCAAAGCAAACAGGATTGACGTGAGAAAGTGCAGCTTGGAAATCTGAAGCGGTGGAGGGGCTGGGTTGATGACCCGTGTTTGGAGTGATAAGTTTATCGGGCCTCGCCAGCTGTCAACGGTCAGAACGCCTGTTTGGGAGGAGAGGGACCATCTCCCAGGGCAAGATAGGTCAGCCTTGGCCTTATCAACCCCGGTCTGAATGAGAGTCCCCAAACACCTCTCCTTCCCCTCCACACAGGCAGATGGACAGCAGCGGGGAGAGGCAATGTCAAATGCCAAATCTCCCTGCTACTCTTTTCTTCTCCCTCCCCATCCCGTCCCCCCCCCCCGTCTCTCTCATTTTAATTAAGAATTTTGATGGCAATAGTAAAATCTAATACAAGTCTTCTTCCTCTTCCTCCTTCCCTCTAATTTTTATTGAGAATTTAAGAGTAAAATCTAATATAAATGCTGCTTGACAGGAGAGGAAGGGAAGGGAAGGGAAGGGAAGGGAAGGAAGGAAGGAAAGAAGGAAGGAAGGAAGGAAGGAAGGAAGGAAGGAAGGGGTGAAGGGAAGGGGGAAGGGAAGGGAAGGGAAGGGAAGGGAAGGGAAGGAAGGAAGGAAGGAAGGAAGGAAGGAAGGAAGGAAGGAAGGAAGGAAGGAAGGAAGGGGTGAGGGGAAGGGGGAAGGGAAGGGAAGGGAAGGAAGGAAGGAAGGGGTGAAGGGAAGGGGGAAGGGAAGGGAAGGGAAGGGAAGGGAAGGAAGGAAGGAAGGAAGGAAGGAAGGAAGGAAGGAAGGAAGGAAGGACGGAAGGGGTGAAGGGAAGGGACGATAGGGAAGGGAAGGGAAAGGGAAAGGGGGAAAAAAAGAAAGATTTTTATTTACAATATATCTTTTCCTCCTCTGGAATACTCCAAGGGACTAACAATCTAATATAAGATAACACAATTTAAAAAAGCAAATAAAAATCACCTATGTAATGACAACTGCCTTACTGCCTGTGTTCCACAGTGACTGAATGATTATTTGCTGCCTGCTGGATTGAAATGGGGAGGAGGGAGGGATTAGATGGAAGAGCAGTGGATGATGGGTTTAGCCAACTGAGTGTGCTTCAATGATATGGTTTTTTTTTCCATATGCGGGGCCTCAATACATGCTGTACAAACAGCTTACAAGAAAGCTTCTTTTTTTTCGTTTTTCCAAATCATTTCCGAACAAGGTCACTTATCTTCTGTCCCAAATTTGCAGCTTTCATTTCATTTTTGGCTACGGCTAAAAAACCGGCATGCTTCTTCCTTTCTGCCCAAAGCAAACTATCTTTCAGGAGCAGGAAGTTTTAAAAAAAATAGCAAGAAAACCGCCGGGAAACCACAGCTGAATAAAGCTGTCCATCAAACGATTGTATCCCCGAGCATCCTGTGGGTTCAACCTGTCAGTCACCCACTCCCAAGGCCACTGATAAATCCTTTGTGTTCAAGAAATTGGAGTGTGCAGTAACACATCATAGCGTCTGAATTTTAGTCCAGATAGTTGGATTAGAAGATCTCCAAGGGGTTTGGAAGACCTCCAAGGAACTAGAAGATGTCCAAGGGGCTGCCCCAAAGAAGAGGGAGTCAAGCTCTTCTCCAAAGCGCCTGAAGGCAGGACAAGAAGCAACGGATGGAAACTAACCAAGGAGAGAAGCAACCTGGAACTAAGGAGAAACTTCCTGACAGTTGGAACAATTAACCAGTGGAACAGCCTGCCACCAGAAGTTGTGAATGCTCCAACACTGGAAGTTTTTAAGAAGAGACTGGACAGCCATTTGTCTGAAATGGGATAGGGTTTCCTCCCTAAGCAAGGGGTTAGGGTTTAATGAAAACATGATAGCAGTCTTCCAATATCTCAGGGGTTGCCCCAAAGAAGAGGAGGGGGTCAATCTATTCTCCAAAGCCCCTGAAGGCAGGACAAGAAGCAACGGATGGAAACTAACCAAAGAGAGAAGCAGCCTGGAACTAAGGAGGAATTTCCTGACATGAGAACAATTAACCAGTGGAAAGGCTTGTCTCCTGGAGTTGAGGATGCTCTAACACTGGAGGATGTTCAGAAGAGATTGGATAACTATTTGTCTGAAATGAAATGGGGGGGGGGGGTCTTCTGTAAACTGAAAAACCAAACTAAAACCAGCCACTACAATCCCGAGTTGCATTTTTCCCCTGCAGAATCTGTGAAGGAAAAAAACCAGCGCTGTTTTCTTTCCTGTGCATGTGTCTAAAAAGTTGAGCTGAAATCCCCTGCCATCCCACTGCCTCTTTTCTCCTCCTCCTCCTCCTCAGCCTGCAGAAATGAAATCCCTGGGAAAGGCGCTCAGTAGCAGCCACTATTTTATCACTTCTCACCAGCCTCTGCCACTGTCCTTCACTTTCTCCGCCTGTGGGTGATTCAGCAAAATCTTTCCGGGGGTGGGTGGGGGAAAAAGAAAAACAGGCTTGCAAATCACAATGGCAGATGACCAAGGGGAAGCAGAAGAATATTGCCACAGGGAGACTGGATCACAGACTAACAAGAGACATTCTTAGGTGGTCAAAAAGTAAGAGAGAAAAGAAAGAGAGAGATAAGGACAATTGTGAGAAAGAGAGGAGAGAAATTACGGAACAGAATAGGAAGGGAGGGAGAAAGAGAGAAAAGAGGGAGGGAGGGGAAAAGAGACTAAAGGAAGAAAAAAGATGATGGAAGAATGAAAAGGAGGGGAAAGAGATTAAAGAAGGAAAATGAAAAAAAAATGGTTGAGATACTGTATATAGAGAATAAAGAAGAAAGAGGCTCATTATAGAAAAAAAAGAAAAGGAAGAAAAAGTGAGAGGGAGGGAAGGAAGGACAGGAAAGAAAGAAAGAAAGAAAGAAAGAAAGAAAGAAAGAAAGAAAGAAAGAAAGAAAGAAAGAAAGAAAGAAAGAAAGAAAGAAAGAAAGAAAGAAAGAAAGAAAGAAAGAAAGAAAGAAAGAAAGAAAGAAAGAAAGAAACAGAAATAAGGAAAGAATAAAAGAAAGAGAAAGAAAGAAAGAACAAAAGAAAGAAAGAGAAATAGGAAAAGACAGAAAGAAAAGAAAAGAAAAGAAAAGAAAAGAAAAGAAAAGAAAAGAAAAAAAGAAAAGAAAAGAAAAGAAAAGAAAAGAAAAGAAAAGAAAAGAGAAGAGGCAGGGCTGAGCGCCGCCCGCCTTTGGCTTCGAGCAGCCTAGGAACTCTCCTTCCCCGGAACCTTAGTTGCCGGCGCCGCGTGGCTCCGGGGACCCGGGGGGACGCTTTCAAGGAACGGACCGAGCTGTTCTCCTTCGCGTCGGCACAGGACTAGCCATGGCAGCCTCCCTGATGGAGGAGGGCGGGCAGGAGCAGAGCGGCGGCGCGGTGCTTTCGGAGCTGCAGCGGGAGAAGCGGCTGGTGTGCGTGGAGTTCCCTGGCGTGGTGCAGGACGTGGGCAAGACGCTGCTGACCCTGGGGGGAGAAGAGGGGGTCTCCCGGGTAAGGGTCCCACAGCCTCCCCTGTCCCACCTATCATAGCCCTGTCTAACTGCAGGAGCAAAGCGAGGGGGGGGGGAGGCACTTTGTTCATGCTCAGAGGAATTACGATTACCCTGGTCTTATCCAAGATTCAGCCCCTGGCATTTGGATATGTACGTAATTTAGGATATAAATGATCTAATTAGGGTATAGAATAGGATGTACACAATTTTTAATAATAATAACAACAACAACAACAACAATAATAATAATATAATTTTATATATACAAACATACATACATACATACATACATACGTAAACAAACAGACACACACACACACAGCTACGTACTGAAGGCCATGTAGTGCAGTATGACACTAGCTGTCTTCTTCAGAACAGAAGAAGCTTCTTGGATGAGAAGCAGAATGTCTTCAAGGGGGAAAAAAAACAAAAGTCCAGCTGCCTTTTGAAAAAGCACTTTTGGAACAGCCCTGACCTGGAATGAGAATCTCCACATTTAAGTTACAATATGAGTTTGTAGTACTGTTTTCTTGAATTTTAAAATTGCCGTATTCAAAGATATGGCTAATAATTTGCCATAAGACTTAAACCTTCAAGAAGAAAGAATGTAAACAGCCTCGTTCGGAAAGTAGGACTGGCCAAGGTACAGCTAGGTCTCAACTTACAACCACTGGTTTAGTGACTGAAGTTACAATGTCACGGAAAAATGGGACTTACGACCGTTTTTCACGTTTAACGACCATTGCAGCGTTCCCCATGGTGACCTGATCAAAATTTGGATGCTTGGCAACTGACGTTTATCTATGACTTTGTATCTATCTCAAGAAAGGAAATTTGGGGTTTGGGGGCAAAGTTCTAATTTCAGATAAAATAATTCTGCCTCCTTTCCTGTGCCTCTGTAGTCATTGGGATTGGAACCTGACCTGTTGCATCCTTGTTAGGTCTATGCCGATCCCAGCAAAAGACTGGAGCTGTATTTCCGTCCCAGAGACCCCTATTGTCACCCAGTGTGTGCCAATCGCTTCCCGACCTCTTCCATGGTGCTTAAAGTGAAAAAGAAAACGAGGCGGAAATGGACAGAGGAAGGAGGCCTAGAAGAAGACACCCAGTTTGAAGTGGAGATACTTGGTGTCATTTCCACCCTTTATAAATTTCAAGGTAATTCATTCTAAAGCACTTGGAGCTTGTGTGTAAGTAAGCCCTTACATTCAAAGAGGAAAGTTACACTGTTGTGTCCAGGGGAACAATTTTGTCCATGCTCAACTTTTCAGGGTTGCCCTTTTAAGTTTATTCTAGCTTACTCCACCCTTAACAAACTTAAGGCATCATGAACAACTAACTTATGTACAACATCTGTTATTCTTATCAACTCTGGCTAGTTAACTGGATAACTTGCCTATTTCCTTAGCATGTTTCTATGCACAGTCCTAATACGTGATGGGCAATTTATCCATAGGTAATTATTAGTTACATATCTAATTCAAAGAATGTCCAAGTAGGTTACTGTTTATATTTTATCTATTTTGTTATTGTGCTAGCTTCTTAATAACGCAGAGTGAGGGAAAAAGTCAATGAACTTACTAAGTGTCTTCATTTCATTCTACAGGCATGTCCGATTTCCAATACTTGGTAATGCATTCAGAGCCAGACGGTAAACAAACATCAATGTATGACAAAGTCTTGATGCTCAAGCCAGAAAAAGAAGATTTTTTTATGAATGAGCTACCGCTTTATATTCCTCCACCCATTTTCTCACGCCTGGACACTCCGATTGATTATTACTATCGGCCAGATGTGCATCATAGGTGAATGCCTCTCTTATGATATACCTGAGTAGATGTTTACTGGAACTGCCTTTCTCTGCAGATGTGGACTGATTACGTATACTAAGGATCTAGCTTTCAGTAATGTGAGTTAATGATTACTGTAAATAAATGAAAAGAGCCAGTAAAGTGGTTATAAGTATGGCAAATAATAAGAATTTTTTCAATAGTAGTAGTAGTTAGACTGGGAAACTACTCTTTACGTTGCTTTGCCCGTCACATCTTCAGAAGCCTCTTGGCTCCAGCAAGTAACAGGGCAGGCGTGATGTGTTTCAGAGTTGCTTTTTTGCCCTCCTGTGCTGTAACCACACAGCTGCTTAAATGACTTATGTGCAACCGCATTAATCCAAATAATATTTGGAAGGGTTTTCCGATATGTGTAATCATGCCAGGGCTGAATTCCATTTGCTGTTGCACAGAGAATGGCAGAAGGACGTAATAAAGAGAGGATCAAGTGCAATCAGTTACACAAGCTCCTTTTATCAACCGAATGCCAGGATGTTTGGCATAATGTCCCGGTCCTCACCTGCTTTTCCATTCTTCGATGTAACATCTGGGCAGTCTCCCAGGCTAACACCTGTGATTTTCCCCGCTCTTGTCCTTCACGCAAAGGCTTATAAAATAATGTTGATGTTGTAGCCTTCCGTTCAAAATTGTCTTGCTTTATCTCAGAGGCTGAACTAGGTCATCTAATTCTGCAGTTTCTTGGCGTCAGGTTGCAGTTCTTTTTTTGAAACGCTTTTATTTAAAGTTTGTTATGAAAGCAGAAAATGATACCAAAGTTAGCAAGGTCTAAGGAGGAAGGGACGCGGTGGCTCAAAGGGACGCGGTGGCTCAGTGGGTTAGGATGCTGAGCTTGTCGATCAGATGGTCGGCAGTTTGGCGGGTCGAATCCCGAGTGCCGCGTAGCAGAGTGAGCGCCTGTTACTCATCCCAGCTTCTGCCAACCTAGCAGTTCGAAAGCACGTAAAAATGCAAGTAGAAAAATAGGGACCACTACGGTGGGAAGGTAACAGCGTTCCGTGCGCCTTTGGCATCTAGTCATGCCGGCCACATGACCACGGAGACGTCCTCGGACAAGCGCTGGCTCTTCGGCTTTGAAACGGAGATGAGCACCGGCCCCTAGAGTCGGAAACGACTAACACGCGTGTGCGGGGAAACCTTTACCTTACCTTTTAAGGAGGAAGAAGAGAAATTGACAAAAACTGGAAACTTCTGAGGTTTTTTTTTCAGTGCAGTGGAATACAAAAAAATAAATAAATTGTAAAACCCCGGGACACCGCAACCATTATAAATATGAGCCAGTTGCCAAGTGTCTGAATTTTGATCACGTGACCATGGGGAAAATTCTGCAACGGTCGTCAGAGTGAAAAACGGTTGTAAGTCATCCTTTGGGGGCTGTTGTAACTTTGAACGGCCATTAAATGAACTGTTGTAAATCGAGGGCTATTGCCTCTACGGGACAACCAGCACATTATGTTCAGCTCGAGTTGAGTTTCTCCCTTGTTTGTGTCGCCTCGTTCTCCAGGGAAGGCTGTCGCCACCCTCCCCTGTCTAGCGAGAATCTGATTGGCCTCAGCCGGGCGCGCCGTCCTCACAACGCCATCTTTGTCAACTTTGAGGATGAAGAAGTCCCGTCCAAGCCGTTGGAGGCGGCCGTGCAGACGTGGAAAAAAGTCTGCAGCAACGCGGTGGATCACCAAGCAGAAGCGGAACTGAAGAAAGTAATAATAATGATGATGATGATGATGATGATGGAAGGGACCTTGGAGGT
Source organism: Vipera berus (assembly GCF_964194415.1). NCBI lineage: Eukaryota > Metazoa > Chordata > Lepidosauria > Squamata > Viperidae > Vipera > Vipera berus. Next base: position 9,467,610 of record NC_138218.1, read on the forward strand.
CATCTAGTCCAACCCCCTGCTCAGGCAGGAAACAGGCTTGCTTCAGCTTGAAACCTATCCCGCCCCCCTCTCCCAAAAAATAAAAATAAAATAGCAATGCATTCTTTGGATCGAAGAATGAGATTCTAAAGCGCCAGGCTGATTTGTCGAAGCGGCTTCTTTGAAGTAGATTGTGCAGGGTGAAAAGAAAAGACAAATCCAGCAAGGATTTCCCCCTTTCCCCCCCCCCTTTTTTTTTTGCTCTTTCATGCCTGCGTGAATTCTTTTTTTTTTTCCCCCAGCTTTTTGAACTTCGTCCCGTCTGGTCCCGCAACGCGGTGAAAGCAAACATCAACGTTCACCCCGACAAATTGAAACTGCTCCTACCCTATTTGGCGTATTACATGGTGAGTCCTTGTTTTTATCAAACTTAAGAGTGCCTTCTTGCACACCCCCTCCCACCAAAGAATATAATTTAGATAAAGATGCATTGTGTTTGTATGCCCATGTGTGAGAGCCAGTTTGGTCTAGTGGTGAAGGGGCTGACCTAGAAATAAGGAGACTGGGAATTCTTCTCCTGCCTTAGGCATGAAAGCCAGCTGGGTGACCTTCAACCAATCCCTCTCTTTCGGCCCAACCACCTCACAGGGTTGTTGTGGGGAAAATAGAGGGAGGAAGAAGCATTAGGTATGTTGGTGGCCTTGAGTTACATATGCAGTGACAAAAGCAAGATTAAAAAAAAATCTAATGATAAACAAAAATTAAAAATGCGCTGCGTATTCTTTCATACTTCAGTGCATTTTATGGTTCAGAAATGATGAATTGCCGCGAAAGTTCTTTGGGGGAGGAAAAAAAAAATAACGTTAGGAAAGAGGGCCTGTACTTCCGTATCCTAACCATTTTTTTCCCCCCTCTGAGATTTAAATTTTTAGCAGTCCGTTGTTGCTCCTTTTATTTTTCTCACGATCCTTTTAGCTCACGGGGCCCTGGAGAAGCCTCTGGGTCCGTTTTGGCTACGACCCCAGGAAGCGCCCGGAAGCAAAGATTTACCAGGTCCTGGATTTCAGAATTCGCTGCGGCATGAAATACGGTAAAAAAAAAAAAAATTAAAACAGCAGCCAGAACGTTGCCCCAGCTTTCAATTCTATTGTCAGCCTCTCTGTTTTGTTTTGTTTTGTTTTGTTCTGGGGGGGGGGGGGCTTTTTTGTGGCTCACCAAGTCATTCCGGGCTTCCCCTGAGAACTGTCCTGCATTTATCCTGTCCACCCCAAGGCTTACAATCCATTGTTTCTTCATGGATCACTTTTCCCTCTTTAGGATATAACCCGAATGATATGCCGGTGAAGGCCAAACGCAGCACCTACAACTACAGTCTGCCTATTACTTTAAAAAAACCAGGTACGCCGTAGGATTGGGACGTGGAAGTTGCTCGGTGCCCTGTAAGAAACAGGAATGGAATTGCTTTGATTTCTGCTAGACATTCTTCAGATAATTCGCAAAGGGTCTGTTGCCAAACGCCTGCTGTTGGCAGCGTCTAAAGTTAGGACGTCTGTTTTTGTCAGTTGGACAAATATTAACCCCGTAAACTGTTATCTATGTCTCGTGACATTTCTCTGCTGCCCAATTCTGAGCATTTTACACGGATTGTTTAGAGGATCTGCAGCCTTCTGTCTCACCGGGGCTGAGAAAGACTTGTTTTAAACCCATAAAAAGCTTCCACCAATCCAGATAGATATTTCTTTTCCCGACTTGAACGCCTTCTGGATGTGTGGACTTCAGCTCCCAGAATTCCCTAGCCTGCGTGTTTTTGCTGAAAGTTCTGAGGATGAGGAGGGCCAAATAATTTTGTTATCCTTCAGCAACGTCTTGAGACGCGGAGTTTCCCATTCACCTCCCACTGGTGCTCTTGTTATCCCAAAGAAATTAAGGTGATCTTATATCTCTTCCAGGAAACCACGGCCTGGGCATCCAAGACTTAAAACAGGGGCTCAGCACATCTGGAACATCTGGTGCAAAATCACCAGTTATGAGCAAATACAAACTTAAGGTAAGTTCTCCTTCTCCTTCTCCTGGCCATACAAGGAAGATCAGGCACCTTGCTTCTTTTTGGGAGATCTAGATTTAATGTGCTTTTGCAAAACCGTGAGAAGGTCCGCCCCTGTTGGAGAAATTGAGGGACTCTGGGAATCTCTCTGAAATGTCGATCCAAGGAGCGGTTGTTGTCTACTATATGACAGTTTCATCTCCAACTAGAGATGAGCCTCCTTGGAACTCTTAAAAAAATAGTAATCTACCTTCTGAAGTCACAGTTGAAAGCAACGGGTCAGGAAGTTTTATGTCCTTGTAAAGACCATCCTTGGACCTTGGTAAAGAAAAGTGCCCTGGTGGCGCAGTGGTTAGAATGCAGTATTGCAGGCTAACTCTGCTTACTGCCAGGAGTTCGATCCCAACTGGCTCAAGGTTGACTCAGCCTTCCATCCTTCCGAGGGCGGTAAAATGAGGACTCCAGATCGTTGGGGGCAACATGCCGATTCTGTAAACTCCTTAGAGAGGGCTGTCAAGCACCCTGAAGCGGTATATAAGGGCTACTGCTATTGCTAAGGGGTCCTGCCACTTTCCCAGATAATGACTTCGTGTAACCCTGCTTCTGATTCTCTGCCTTCTCCTCCTCCTAGGATTCCATTTATACCTTTGAGGAAGGGTCGCTGCCCCCTTATCGACAGATGTTCTACCAGCTGTGTGATTTGAAAGTGGAAAGGTGCAGTATTTGCATTGACCTGTTTGTTTTCAGCTATCAGAATCATCTTGCCTTTGAGCCAAGGGTTACCTGCAATCCCGTTTCATTTTTGAGGCTCTTCTGTGGCTGAAATCCAGTCTGTGTATAACTTGGGTGCCCTTTCCTTGGCAACTCTAGAAAGCCAGCTTTGCCCATGAGGTCTGTAAGCACCCAGCCGGGCGCCTCAAAGTCCCATCGCTTTCCAAGAAATTGTGCTAATGGCAGCCCTGGCTTGGTCTATCCAGGAGGCAAGTTTGTCTTGACCTTGGTCGCCGGAACAGGAGCAGCCCTGGCTTCGTATTTTGGTTTGTCTGATTCTCTGCGCTGAGAAGAAGCATCACTCTGAAATTGGCTTCTGTTCAGCTTGCAGAAGATCATCCATCGAAATGACGGCACAGAGGTGGCTTGCACGGAGCGGGACGGCTGGTGTCTTCCGAAGACCAACGATGAGTTGAGGGACACCATATCACTGATGATAAGGCAGATAATCCGATCCCAAAGGCCAGGTAAGGGGGGAGGGGGGGGGAGAGACTTGGCAAGTCCAGGTGTGTTGCTCATGTGGATGACCCTGTAGTACAACGATCACGGGTCTTGATTGTGATGGGTTAGACGCGGTGGCTCAGTGGGTTAGGATGCTGAGCTTGTCGATCAGATGGTCGGCAGTTTGGCAGGTCGAATCCCGAGTGCCGCATAGCAAAGTGAGCGCCTGTTACTCGTCCCAGCTTCTGCTAACCTAGCAGTTCGGAAGCACGTAAAAATGCAAGTAGAAAAATAGGGACCACTGCAGTGGGAAGGTAACAGCGTTCCATGCACCTTTGGCGTCTAGTCATGCCGGCCACCTGACCACGGACACATCCTCGGACAAGCGCTGGCTCTTCGGCTTTGAAACGGAGATGAGCCCCTAGAGTCGGAAACGACTAGCACGCATGTGCGGGGGAACCTTTACCTTTTAGAGTCCATAACTCAAGGACTACTTCTAATAACGTCACCCATGCAGCTTTTCTCTTTTTCCTCCTGTTTTAATAATAATAATAATAAAAAAGTTCTTGTGTTTCTTAGTGTGCTCCTCCATCATTCTGGGATCCTGTCTTTGCCGTCCACGAGATTTTCCAAAGTGTCAGATCCTGTACTGAACTATCACGCTGGATTATTCTAACCGGGTCTTCTGAGCCTTCTTGCTTCTGGTTGGTAACTCCCTGTTCTCTGGTCTGTTTCAGCTCTGTTCAGAAACCCTAGTTCCAGTGCCGCAGAAGGCAAAGAGCGACTGACTTTTGAATCTGGAGAAGAGGAAGAGGAGGAGGAGGAGGAGGAGGAGGAAGAGGCTTTCAAGCCTTCGGATGGGAGTGAAAATGAAATGGAGACCGAAATCCTTGACTACGTCTAATGCCACGGGGCTGGCGGGCTGGACTGAATCTTGGGGGAGGAATTTGTTTTGCTCTTTTTGGGGGTGGGATGGGGGGGAGAAGGACAGAAGAATGGAAAAAAGAAAGAAAAGAGGAAGGAAGGAAGGAAGGAACCCACCAATTGGTTGCATTGTATCTTTGATTTGATGGAATTTGTGCAGAAGTCTCATCTCTAAGTTGCCTCTTACAGATGTTGCATGTTATTTTTCTCAAGAGCTCAGCAATTGTTGGCTTTGTCGTGTCTTTGAGGCAGCCTTCCTTCAATCTCTGCATTCAAATGCAGATAAGAGACTCTTTAAGGACTCTCTCCCCTCAGCATCTCAGCATTTCTGCCATCATAGGGCCAAGCCCACCTACGTCCAACTTTGTCCGCTGGAGTCTTCTTCTGCATCGGCCTCTGCAGCACTTCCAAGCACGTCCCGATGCTAACAGCCTTTCAACATCATTTCATTCCTGCCCTGACTTAATTGCTCCTGTCCTTCTAAAACAAAAAGTCACTTGGAATTTCTTTCTCGTGACGCCTTGGGAAAAATAATCTCTGAGATTCCATTGTTTGGGGTTTTGTGGGACGTCAAATGGACAGTCTGAAGAGATTTCCACCGTTTTGTACAGATTTCTTTTTCCGCACGAGTGCAAATAAAACGAGAGTTCTCTGCCTTCAAAAAAGTTTTAAGTGAGATTTATTCCTAGGACACTTAGAAGCAACTCAGAGAGGCTTTATTTTAAAGTCCCCTTTGGAGCTAAGCTGCCTTTGAGAATGCCCGCACCCGCAGCTCAGTTCAGGATCTGGCTGTGAATGTCAGAACTGTACTGGCCTGATCTTTTGATCCCAGTTTAATAAGGAGCTTAATATTTCCATTCTGAATTTTGAATGAATTGCAGAGAAGAGCAGCAAAGATGATTAAGGGACTGGAGGCTAAAACGTAAGATGGAACGGTTGCAGGAATTGGGTATGCCGAGAGTCTAGTGAAGAGAAAGATTAGGGCTGATATGATAACAGTGTTCCAATATTTGAGGGGCTGTCACCAAGAAGAGGGGGGGCTGTCAACCTATTCTGCAAAACACCTGAGGACAGGACAAGAAACAATGGATGGAAACTAAGCAAGGAGAGAAACAACCTAGAATTAAGTTTCTTGATCTTGTGAGAACAATTAACCACTGGAATAGCTTGGCTCCAGAAGTTGTGGGTGTTCAAACACTGGAAGATTTTAAGCAGAGATTGGACAGCCATTTGTTCAGAATTGTATAGGGTGTCCTGCTTGAGCAGGGGGTTAGACTAGAAGACCTCGGTGGTCTTCTAACCAAACCTGCTCGATCAAGAGACCCTATACCATTTTGGACAAATGTTATTCCACATATTTGGCACGGCTGAGGCAGAAACACTCAAAATCAATTCTATATCCTTGTGGAGGGCTGATCGGTAGGTTTTTTTTTTTAAAAAAAGGCTGTATTATCCCCATAGTTGTTCTAATCTTATCAACCATTTCTAGGTGGGAGTTTTATTTACTATCTGTCAGGGCTGGGGGCCGAACTGTGTGAGAGCACCAGCTGGTAAATAGAAAGGGGAGATTAAGTTTTCCCCACGTCATTGGATTTATCTTAGATATTTTCCCTGCAAAACCTTTGCAGGAGGCAAAGAAACCTGCCCAGCAGTTTTTCCGCTGTGAGTGGAACACCAGTGACCTTGAGATGATATAGATACTGGGCTGAACCTAGGATATAAAGCCATTCGTCTGGGACGTAGCAGCCCATTCGGACTCCACCATGCATTGCTGGACCATTCTGGGCTTCGTGGTCCTCTGCCTGCGGGCAGCGGGAGCTGCAAAGGTAATCTCCAGCTAACTAAGGGGGCCTAGAGGTAGTCCTTGACTTATAACGGTTCATTTAGCGACCGTTCAAAGTTAGCGGCGGCACTGAAAAGAAAGAGACTTGGGACCGTTTTGTCCCACCGATGCCCTTTGTAGCATCGCCGTGGCCAGGTGATCAAAATTCAGCCTCTTGGCCACTGATTCATACTTATGGCCGTTGCTGGGTCATGGGCTCCCCTTCTTGCAACCTTTTGACAAGCAAACTCAACGGGGGAAGCCAGGTTCACTCAAATGGCCGGGTGACCTAACTTAACTCCTGGGGTGGCTTCAGCAGGGGGCTGGACTAGAAGACCTCCAGGGTCCCTTCCAGATTCTATTCTATTCTATTCCATTCCATTCCATTCCATTTTCTATTTCTACTCTGTTCTACTCTATTCTACTCCATTTTCTATTTCTATTTCTATTTCTATTCTATTCTATTCTATTCTATTCTATTCTATTCTATTCTATTCTATTCTATTCTATTCTATTCTATTCTATTCTATTCTATATTCTACTCTATTCCACTCCCATTTCCTATTCTATTCTATTCTATTCTATTCTATTCTATTCTATTCTATTCTATTCTATTCTATTATTCTATTCTATTCTATTCTATTCTATTCTATTCTATTCTATTCTATTCTATTCTATTCTATTATTCTATTCTATTCTATTCTATTCTATTCTATTCTATTCTATTCTATTCTATTCTATTCTATTCTATTCTATTCTATTCTATTCTATATTCTACTCTATTCCACTCCCTATTCTATTCTATTCTATTCTATTCTATTCTATTCTATTCTATTCTATTCTATTCTATTCTATTCTATTCTATTCTATTCTATTCTATTCTATTCTATTCTATTCTATTCTATTCTATTCTTTAATTCTATTCTATTCTATTCTATTCTATTCTATTCTATTCTATTCTATTCTATTCTATTCTATTCTATTCTATTCTATTCTATTCTATTCTGGGGCAAACTCACTTAGGAAGTGCCTTGTTTAGTGACAGATTTTGGGCTCAACTGTGATCATAAGTCGAGGGCTACCTGTATGTAAAATATTTTGGGGGAAACCTGGCAGAATGTCCCTTTGGTTTTATCTCTTTGAAATCGGTGTGAATGCTGAGGTTACTATTGTGTCTCATCAAAGCTGCCGTGTCTTTCTCGGTGCAAGAATTGACGCACGCTTCCTCCCTTTTGTGGCATGTGCGTAGCTGGGCATCGTCAACACAGAAGGCGGGTTTGTGGAAGGCGTTAACAAAAAACTGGGCCTTTTTGGAGATTATATGGACACTTTCAAAGGAATCCCTTTTGCTGCCCCCACCAAGACCTTGGAAGACCCCCAGCCTCACCCCGGCTGGCCAGGTAAGATGGACAAGGTACCTTAAACTGAATTAAATTCTGTTTTTAAATGATAACCATTGCATTATAGGAAGTCCCTCAGGCGTCTTGAATAAGAAGACGGAGAAGCCTGTGCTGGCCTAAACAATTTAAGACAGGTTATCTTTTCTATTTTTGATGAATGTCGGCATGTGGTACAAAGCTGCATTTGAGTGATTTGGCATCCTTTCTCTAGATTTGGTTTAACTGTGGGTGAGGAGGGAGCTTCTAAGCTTGGTAACTTTGACGAATGAGGCAGAAAAATAAACATGTTTTTGCATCTTGCTAGACGTCCTCCAGGGGCTTTTGAAGGCATCCGTTTGCATCCTTAAGGACTAGAAAGTTGTGGGAGGGAGGGATTTATTATGAAAGTGTGGATCCTTCATTTCCTCCTGTCCTCTAGAATTAGGATGAGGTCATTGCTTGTCAAGAATAGGGTCTAAATATTAATGTGACTCAACAATAGTAGCGGCAAAAGGGATCTTGGACTCGTAGTGGACAGTCACTTAAATAGGAGCCAGCTGTGTGCTGCAGTTGCCAAAAAAGCCAACACAGTGCTGGGCTGCATTAACAGAGGGAGAGAATCAAGGTCACGTGAAGTGTTAATACCACTTTACAAGGCCTTGGTAAGGCCACACTTGGAATACTGCATCCAGTTTTGGTCACCACGATGTAAAAAAGATGTCGAGACTCTAGAAAGAGTGCAGAGAAGAGCAACAAAGATGATTAGGGGACTGGAAGCTAAAACATATAAGGAACGGTTGCTGAAATTGGGTATATTTAGTTTAATAAAAAGAAGAACTAGGGGTGAGTTGATAGCAATCTTCCAAAATCTCATGGGCTGCCACAAAAAAGAGGGGGTCAACCTCTTCTCCAAAGCGCCTGAAGGCAGGAGAAGAAGCAACGGATGGAAACTGATCAAGGAGAGAAGCAACCTGGAACTAAGGAGAAACTTCCTGACAATTAGAAACAATTAATCAGTGGAACTACCTGCCTCCAGAAGTTGTGGGTGCTCCATCACTGGAGGATTTCGAGGAGAGACTGGACAGCCATTTGTCTAAAATGGTATAGGGTCCCCTGCTTGGGCAGGGGGGGTTGGACTAGATGACCTCCAAGGTCCCTTCCAGCACCGTTATTCTGTTATTATGTCTGCATCAGTATCCGAGAACTTAAAAAAATACAAAAAGTATCCTGCACTCAACTTTTATGACTCTAAAAGTTGTGTTGATGTGGAGGGTGGTTATCGATTGGAGCATACGTCACCTCAAGTGATACACAGCCAGTTCTGTGGTGTCCTTTGTTTCTCAGGCACACTGCAGGCTGACAAATTTCAAAAACGTTGCATGCAGTCCACCCTCACCCAGACAGATGTGCGTGGCTCTGAAGACTGCCTGTATCTAAACATCTGGGTCCCTCAAGGGAAGAAACAGGGTAAGGTGATGCTAGAACTTAGAATTCGCCCACCATTTTTATTTTTTACTTCTTATTTTCGCTGCTGCCTTTCCAGGAAATGAGTTACCGAGGAATAAACTGTTTTTGAAAACATAGAACCAGCCTCACAGCAAATTGGGGCGAAAAAAAAGAAGGTTGTGAGAAATTTTCACTGGAATTTTGTTTCAGGGAATCTAAAATAGATCCGTGCAATCCACCAACATGTTCATTTTCCCAAAGGCAACTGGACTTTCTTGGGGTTCCCCCCCCCCTTGAAATCGTTTTGCTTCTCATCCAAGAAGCTACTTCAGAACTGAAGAAGCTTCTTGGATGAGAAGCAAAACGTTTCAAGGGAAACAACAACAAAAATCCAGTTGCCTGGATTTTGGGACAACCATGTCCTGGATGATGGAGAATCTCCACGTGCAACATGTTCACCGGTTTACGTGCCAAGTCCCAAATTCACAAGAGATGTGATACCTCAGGAGATAAAGCCTCTTTTGGCTTGACCTGGCCTCCAGTCAACGTTGGAAAACCAGGGTTGGCTTTTTCAAGTAGCCGGCTCCGTTGATGAAGTTCAGCGTTATTGATCTGGACATCCTCAGGATGGACAAGTCAAGGCTGACTTGAACGCTGTTCCTTGCCCACTTCACATTTTCTCTTGGCTTTGCCATCTCCCTCTCCTTCAGTCTCCACCAACTTGCCGGTGATGATCTGGATTTACGGAGGGGCCTACATCTGGGGTGGTGGACAAGGCGCCAACTTTCTGAGCAACTATTTGTACGACGGGGAGGAAATCGCCAGCCGTGGGAAGGTGATTGTGGTGACTTTCAATTACCGGCTTGGCCCGTTGGGTTTCCTGAGTACTGGCGACGCTGCTCTTCCGGGTAAGTTCAGCGTGGGAGAATTTTGCTCCTCTCCATCCTTGATGAAGACTAGCCTCTTGCAACGATTTTGTGTCACCGTTTTAGTTTTCAGTTACTCTGAATTAGTTGCTTTTAGGAGCAAGGTTTCCATTTATTTGTCCATCGATCCATCCTGGCTCCTGACAGTAGAAATACCTGCAGTTGTGTTTTTTTTGGGGGGGGGGGGGGTGTAAATTCTTAATTGAGGGAGGGACTGGTCCAAAATCTCCCAAGTACGTTTTCATGCCTAAGGTAGGACTAGAATTCACCATGTCCTGATGATTAGCCCAAAGTCACCCAGCCAGCTTCCATGCCTTAAAGCAGGACTAGAACTTCCAATCTCCTGGTTTGCAGCCTGGTGCCTTTAGCACTACACCAAACGCGCTCTCTTTCCTGGATTGAGAAAGCATGAATCCTTTCATAAAAGAGGGAGAACAATGGTTGCTTAATGCTTCGCGTTCTCTTCTTCTTCAAGGAAACTACGGCCTCAAGGATCAACACATGGCCATCGCTTGGGTGAAGAGGAACATCAAAAATTTCGGGGGAGACCCTGACAACATCACAATTTTTGGGGAATCTGCTGGTGCTGTCAGCGTCTCCTTACAGGTGAGGGTGCCTGGAAGTCTCTCGGCTGCCTGGTAGGTGTTTGTGCGGACTCTTTTGAACATGGGGGAAGAGATTCTCGAGGGCAGATCTTTAGCCAAGCCCCAGACAAACAGGGCGACCTTTTTAGAAAGCAAAAAAAAAAAAAAAGACGTTCGTTTCATCGTCTCATTGCCCCTTGGATCCCGCTTGGCCTGCTGGATCTCCCCAAAGGAAACCACCATGGGCATAATCCTGCTTTTGCGTTGCCTCCTATGGCAGCCCAGCTAGTAGGCTTCTTTGGAACGAAGCTAGTTACAAAGTCCCTGCTTTCATTCGGTACTGGGATACGTGCGTCGTGGGAATGGGTCTCGCTTTCGTCTGTTGGGGATCAAGTCATGATTCCCGGAAGGGAGAGTTAGGTTTGATGGAGGCTCCTTGGTGCTGTCTGAGTTTGGTGGTTTTCTTGCAGACGTTTCATTATCCAAACTAGGTAACATCATGAGTGCTAGAAGGGAGGGGGGATTGTGGAGGGGGGAGGAGGAAGAGGAGGAGGAGGAGGAGGAGGAGATGATTGTTAGGTCCTTGTGCTCTCTGAGCCTGCTTGTTTGCTTGCAGACATTTCATTACCCAACTTGGTAGCATCATCAGTGCTAGAAGGAGAGAGGAGGAGGAGGAGGAGGAGGAGGAGGAGGAGAAGAAGGAGGAGGAGGAGGAGGAGGAGATGATTGTTAGGTCCTTGTGCTCTCTGAGCCTGCTTGTTTGCTTGCAGACATTTCATTACCCAACTAGGTAGCATCATCAGTGCTAGAAGGGAGAGGAGGAGGAGGAGGAGGAGGAGGAGGAGGAGGAGGAGGAGGAGGAGGAGGAGGAGGAGGAGGAGATGATTGTTAGGTCCTTGGTGCCCTCTGAGCCTGCTTGTTTTCTTGCAGATGTTACCAACTAGGTAACCTCCTCAGTGCCATCTGCAAGACATCACCAGCTCAGACGTCACCCAAGGACCCCCTCATTTCAACCCTGAGCTACAAATATTCTCCTTCATCAGTTAGGTTTATTTCTCCAGCCTTCTCCAGCAGATTGGTTTGGAATGCATCCCCTAGGGATTCTAAATCCGCTCAGGTTGAAATCCTAGGTTTCCAAAGCTTGCTCCGTTTTCTGCCTGTAGATGCTGTCGCCCTACAACAAAGGCTTGATCCGACGGGCCCTCAGCCAGAGTGGAGTCGGCCTGTGCCCGTGGGCCATCCAAAAGGACCCCCTTTTCTGGGCGATCAAGGTAACGTAGAACCCACACATCCCGTTCCTGGGAATCCCTCCCTCTGGCTTGCCTCCTGTCCTGGTCTCGGGGTTTATCTGAGTTGCTGGCAGAGGTTAAGTGGGGCTTCTCTAAAGTTCTCTCCACGCTCCCCTCGCAAAAGTGGATTGGAGAAGGCAGAGGGCGGGAGTGGGGCAGCTGCCCTCCGTGTGATTTCAAAAGGCTGGCCCGAGGGACCACAGCTGGCCGATGCAGATGAGGACTGGGATGTTCCCGCGTCAAGAGCCAGACAGTTCCGCGAGCGGCGTCCCATTTTATGACCTTTCTTGTCGGCGTTGTTCAGGGAATCGCTGCAATTGTTAAGTGAATCCGGTTGTTAAGTGAATCCGGCTTCACCCCCGTTGACTTTGCTCGTCAGAAGGTCACAAAAGGGGATCAAGTGACCCCCCCCGGGATGCTGCCACTGTCATAAATACGAGTCACTTGCCAAGCCCCCCCCCCTGAATTTTGATCCGTTTTGAACAGGGATACTGCAACGGCCGTTAACGGTGAAAAATGGTTGCAGGTCCCTTTTTCCCCCCCCCCAGGGCTGTTGTAACTTTGAGCGGTCACTAAATGAACTGCTGTAAATCGAGGACTTCCCGTTCAGGAGGATCGGTCCCTCCTGCAGCCAAATAAACAGAGATTCCCCCTTCCAGATTGCGCAGAAAGTGGGCTGTCCGACGGGCAACACCACCGTCATGGCCAACTGCCTCCGAGTGACCGATCCGAAGACCTTGACCCTTGCCTATCACCTGGAAGTCACCAACTTGCGCTGTAAGCCGGAGGGGGGTTGGGGTGAGGAAGAGTGTCCGGGAAGTGGGGGGAGGGTTTCATAAGCCCGCCCAAAGGGACAATTGAGCTTCTAATAAAGGAGAATATTTGTAGCTCAGGGTTCAAATGAGGGCTCCTTGGTGCTCTCTGAGATTCGTTATTTTTATGCAGATGTTTCATTACCCAACGACGCATAACCTCATCAGTGCTCGCATGATGTTACCCAGATCTGCAAGAAAACAACCAAGGTCAGGGAGCACCAAGGACCCCACAGTCCTCCTCCTCCTCTTCATAAACCCCATTCCCCCCTAGCACTGATGATGTTCCCTAGTTGGGTCATGAAACGTCTGCAAGGAAACCACCCAGCTCAGAGAGCATCAAGGCCGCCACAGTCCTCCTCCTCCGCAGTTGGGAGGCTCCTGGTCTGCATCGCGGATTTCCTGCATTTTACCTGCAACTTTGGCTGGCCCCTTCAGAGGGAGGGTGGGTGGCCAGCTACTCCTTTCCTCCAACGGGGCTTTTGAGACCATGACACTTTATCCCTCCTGCTGTCTCTCTGAACCTGAGGGGTTGAACGGGCTGTCTTCCCTCGCAGACCCCTTGGTCCATTATCTGGCCTTCACTCCCGTGGTGGACGGAGATTTCATCCCTGATCATCCGAAGAATCTCTTTGCCAACACGGCCGACATCGACTACCTTGTTGGGGTCAACAATATGGATGGACATTTCTTTGCCGGCATCGACCTGCCAGGCATCAACCGCCCCATGGTGAAGATCACCCCGTAAGGAGAGAAGGCAAACAGAGGCTGGGCACTAGACGCAACCTAGAACTGAGGAGAACAATTGTTCCCAAAGGGGGATAGGAACGCCACGCTGGATGGACCCTTTCGTTTTTTTCTTTTTCAGGCAACAGGTCTACCGATTAATTGAGGGCCTGACGGTAGAGAAGGGGCCTGCAGGAGCTGAAGCGGCCTACGCGGTGTACACCCAGGTGTGGAGCAACACGGAAGACCAAGAGGTCATCAAGAGGACAGTGGTAGATGTGGAGACTGACTATATCTTCCTGGTTCCCACCCAGCAAACACTTCAGCTGCACCGGAAAAATGCCAAGTGAGCAACGAAGGACTTGGAGGGGTCCTCGCTGGTGGTGGGGATAGTGGTGGGGAATATCTTGCTTTCGGATGGCCCTCTCTGCTAAACCGGTAGGGTTGGGCGGGAGCCCAGCTGAATTAACCAAGGCAGGAAGTGTTATAAACCAGGTTCAGGAAAATTACATAGAATCCTAGGTCTGGAAGGGATCTTGGAGGTCTTCTAGTCCAACCACCTGCTCAAGCAGGAGACCCTATACCAGGGGTAGGCAACCTTGGCCCTTTGATGACTGGTGGACTTCAACTCCCAAAATTCCTGAGCCAGCCTGGCTCAGCTTGGAAACCTCTCCCGTTCCGCTCAGCATGGCTGGCTCGGGAATTCTGGGAGTTCAAGTCCACGAGTCACAAAAGAGCCAGGGTTGCCTACCCCTGCCCTAGACCATTCCAATGGTTGTGCAATCTTTTTTTTTTTTTTGACAACCTCCAGCGATGGAGCACCCACAAGTCCCGGAGGCAAGCTATTCCACCAATTAATCCTTCTCGCTGTCCTCTTTCTCCCTTGCTTATTCCAGAACTGCCAAGACCTACAGCTACCTCTTCTCCGAGCCTTCGCGAATGCCAGTCTACCCCAGCTGGGTGGGGGCGGATCACGCCGACGATATTCAGTACGTCTTCGGCAAACCGTTTGCTACGCCCTTGGGTTACAAGCCCCGGCACAGAAAGCTCTCCAAAGCCATGATTGCTTATTGGACCAACTTCGCCAGAACCGGGTGAGAACTTGGGGCGTAGAGTGGAGCACGCAGCCAGGGGGCTGGGGAGGGCCCTGAAAGCCTTCACTTCCCCCGCCCCCCAACCACCACCTATCAAACAATTTTTAACGTTCCTCTTTTAGATGTTACATACTGCTTTTTAAAATGCTTTTCATGCTTTGTTGTAGACTGCCTGGAGGCCCTCTGTGAGGGAGGTGGGCAGTTCTTAAATAGGATAAGATAGATAGATACTGTAGATAGATAGATAGATAGATAGATAGATAGATAGATAGATAGATAGATAGATAGATAGATAGATAGATAGATAGATAGATAGAGATGGATGGATGGATGGATGGATGGATGGATGGTCGGTCAGAGAGAGAGAGAGAGAGAGAGAGACGGACAGACAGACAGACAGATGAGATAGATGGACAGACAGACAGATGAGATAGATGGACAGACAGATGAGATAGATAGATAGATAGATAGATAGATAGATAGATAGATAGATAGATAGATAGATAGATAGATAGGGATGGATGGATGGATGGATGGATGGTCGGTCAGAGAGAGAGAGAGAGAGAGAGAGAGAGAGAGAGAGAGAGAGAGAGAGAGAGAGAGAGAGAGACGGACAGACAGACAGATGAGATAGATGGACAGACAGATGGATAGATAGATAGATAGATAGATAGATAGATAGATAGATAGATAGATAGATGATAGATAGATAGATAGATAGATAGATAGATGATAGACAGACAGACAGAAAGAAAAGATAATAGAGAAGGTAGAGTAGGATGAATGGACGGACAGACAGATAGATGGTGTGTGTGTGTTTTTTCCTTCCTCCCTTCCAGTGACCCTAACCAAGGAGAGTCGGAAGTCCCCATTGCCTGGGTGCCTTACGACAACGAAACTGCCGTCTACCTAGACATCAATCATGACATCAACTACAACTCGGTGAAACAAGGACTGCGTGCCCTTTACGTCAAGTTTTGGAACGTGCTTTTCCGCAGTCTCCCCGACGTCCGAATCTCAGCCGAGCGGGAATAAAACGAAAACAACCACGAACCGCATCTCTGCTGCTTGTACATGAAACGAGAATCCAATAAACAGATCTTGCTCTATGAGTTTTCTTTCCTATTTCCCCCTTTGGTTCGGCCAGCAAAAGTCCCAAATTCCAGCATCTCTGTTGGACGTTAAATCCCGTTAAATCTTGTCCGCGAACGGGCTGTCTGGCAGTTCAGGCCCGAAAGGAGGGAAATGGAGCTTTAAAGCACGCTGGATGCTCTCGACCGCCCTTTAAAGCACCCGCGTCTTTGTCGGGGAAAAGATGCAGCTGCTTTCAAGGGAGATCAGAAGCATCGCCCAGCTCCGATGGACGGGCTTTTAAACCTTGCTCCCCTAAAGGCGTATCTATACTCCTCTTTTCTCCAGTCATCCCCGAGAGCAGAAATGGGGACCCAATTTCTTATCCAACTGGGGTTGGACTCCAGCTGTCCTCCCCAGATATGTTCAGTTTGTGGGGGTGCACTTTGAGCTGGGCAGTTTTCGTGCAGGCGTTTCATGACCAAACTAGGGAACGTCATCAGTGCATTTGGCGATGAAACCAAAGTCCTTTTCTTCTCCTTCTTCTTCCTCCTCCCCCTCCTCCTCTTCCATTCCACAAGCACCCCTTCCTTCTAGCTCGGATGATATTCCCTAGTTTGGTCATGAAATGTCTGCAAGAAAACCACCAAGATCAAGGAGCATCGAGCATCGTTCTCTTCCTCCTCCACAAACCCCACTCTCTTCCACCACTGGGGATGTTAGCTGGCTGGGCAGTGAAACGTCTGCCAGAAAAACAACCCAGCTCAGAGCTACTGTGTATAGACAGAGAGCAAACCCCACTGCCTTCTAGCCCTGATGATGCTACCTAGTTTGGTAATGAAACGTCTGCAAGAAAACTACCAAGCTTAGAGAGCCTCAGGGTTTACACAGGCCTCCTTCTTCTCCACTCCACAAAATCCCACCGACGACGCTACCTAGTTTGGTAATGAAACGTCTGCAAAAAACAAGCAAGCAAGCAAACAATAATTCACCCACCAAGCTCATCGTTCCATCCTGAGCTACAAATAATGATCTCCCGCTAAGTTCAATTTCTCAGTTCACATTGTTGGTGAGCGGGTTTCTTTTGCCCAACGCTGTTCTTTCGGGCAACGCGGGGAATTAAAATCTCCGACTCTTCAAGAGAGGCACCCAAACAAGACCACGGACACCTCCAGTTTCTTTTTTTAATCGAAAAGGCTACTCACATTGCCGTATACACATCACCCAGCGTTAGTCTGCTACTTCCACAGATATCGGTACAAAATAGACCTCGCCTAGACAATTCAGTCACCCACATACACACACACACACAAACACGCACACACACACCCTTACGGCTGTGGAATTTGCTGGAGGCAGCCTCCTGACGCCAATCCCCAGCAAGGGGGGGGGGAAAATAAAAAGCTAAAAATATTTTTAAAATGAGCAAGAGCTAAAGCCTGCCTCCCCTTAATAGCATCTCGGGTGTTTCCAAGGGATGCAGCGTGTTGTTGCAAGGAAGGCAGATCCTTGCCAATTTTTTTTTATTATTTTTGGGGGGGAGAGGGGGGGAGTGCTCACCTGGCTGATCAAGAGAGAGAAGGTTGCCTCCAGGTAGAAATAGCCCCTTTAGCTCCTTCCTTCCTCCCAGCCAAGCTGCCGAAGTAGAGGCCACAAAATCCCCTTAATAAGGCAAGGAAAGTAAACAAGCGTTGCCTTCTCAGGGTGCGTAAATTCATAAAAGCAACAGATCCCAGAAAACTTGGGAAGGAGGAGAAGATTGCAAAGAAAAGAAAAAAAAATGGATGAGGGAGGGAAGGATGGATTTACTCTCCGCCTTCCGGATGAGGGTGCTTTCCTTCATAGGCAGAGGGGGGTGGGAGGGAAAAAAAAGAGTTTGATCTTGGACCAAACTCTTTAAGCATCTTCCTGTTAAACAGGGCTAGAAAAAGCATCCTTTTTTTTTGGCATCCTAACAGTGAGGAGAAGTCGCCCGTCCACCCGGACTCCAGGCAGACGGCTTGGAAACTCGAGATTTTCATTCGCATCTCGACGCCGCTTTTCGTTTCGGATCAGGCTAGAGGGTGCTAGCCGAGAAACCAGATCGTCAGGTGTCGGCGAGCGACGAAAAGCCCTGGCGTTTGTTTTCCTCGCAAAATCCAGATTTCCCCGCGTGGATTCGAGGCTTCAGGACGAAGGGGGTGAGCGGTGCGCTCCCCTCTGTTAAATACTCCTCAAATCTCCCTAGTTGCCTCTTGGCACTGGGTGCAAAAGAAGCCATTTGGAAAAACAGCAGCTTATCCCTGTGGGGTTGTGTTTTGTGTGGGGTTTTTTTTTTGCAGTTTTAAGGATGAATCTATCAAGCCTTGAAGCCTGGGGGGGGAGGGGGTGTTTAAAAACAAAAGCAGAGGTATTTCTCTATGCCTCTTTGCCTGAATTGCTCACCTCCAGCTCTTTGCACTCAAAACCAAGAACCTCTCGGAACAACCCACCCACGTGTGAAAAACACCTTCCTTTCACACCTACACGCCCCCCCCACACCCTCAAAAGCCTTTTTAAAACAGAAAAAATAAAAATAAAGGGAACTTGATGGAAGTTTTACACGGGGGTTAGTAAAATGTAGAAATCCAACCGGGCTATTTACAAACAATAAATATCGAGGGAATTAGTAAATTCAGAAGGATGGGTCGATTCTTGTGGAGGCTTTTTTTTTTACCACCCCCCCCCCCCAAAAAAAAATCATCATCTGAGCATTATCAGTCACAGAAGCCACTTCGTGGTGGTCAGGCTGAAGTCCGTGAAAACACAAAAGTGGCATTTGTCCATCCGGGTTAGGATCATAAACTGGAGGGTGAGGAGTTGGCCCCCATGCTTTACAGCGATCCCTGTGTCCAATCCACAAGTTTTATTTACACGTGTCTGTACAAAACTGAGTTTTTACTCCTACTGTGTCAGCAGAAGGTCTGGCGATTGAATGAAACAGAACAAAACAAACAGTGCTGTTAGATCTTTGGTGCAGGTTCTTGTTAAGGAAAATAAAAAGGCCAGGTAATAATAATAAAAAAAAAACATTGAGAAGTTATTTATCTGGCGGCTTGGTCCGGCACCCCAAAGTCCATCTTCAGCTGGCAAGGCCACCCTTCCTTGCCCCCAAACTCCCTCAAAGCACAGGAAATCTCTCTTTCCCGGATCACACAAGTGCATTTCAATCCCTCTGGAGCCATCTCAAAAGGATCGTCTCGGCAAAAGGGGACCCGATCCCACCGCTGCTCAGAAGCACCACCCTTGTTGGTCAACAGAACGATAAGGCAGAACGGTGGACGGAGAAGTCAACACAGCCAGAGGCTAAGCAGTCCTTAGACCTTGAGAGGTGGAATTCTTTTGTTGTTGTTGTTGTTTTTTAAAAAAAAAAGCTTAAAAATCCTTCCTGGACCCGGAAGTGGGGGGGGGGGAAAAGAAAGAAAACAGCAACACACATCTTTTTAAAGGCAAGAACCAGCTTCTGCCAACACCATCCCACGCGCTCAGAAGTCTGCAGAAGCTTGGCTCTGAAGAAGCCGTCAACCTCTTGAGGACCTCACCAGCGTCCCGGGAGAAAATCCGAGGCTACGCAACTAGAGGCATCACCTTCACACTCCCACGGCGGAGTGGCTTAAGACCTGGAGAGTCAGTGGAAGGGGGGGAGATGGAGACACCCCCACCCCCTAGGCACGCACGCACGCACACGGGGTGTTAGAAGATGCCTTTGGCGATTTTCAAGCCTTTCTGCTTCACCCTGGGTAGAGTTGAGCTGGATCCGTGCTTGATTTTGATCACCTTGGAGAAGCCTCGCTTCTTGAGCACGAAGTCGTAGTTGGCGGTTGAGTTCATGGCGTAGAAGACGTTGGCGTTGTTGGGAATTTTGAGCTCTACAGGGGAAGGGGGGGGCGGGGGAGAGAAAGAAAGAAATGTAAAGATTCTGCACCTAGCTTGGACCCTCGGGCACAGTAAATAAAGAAATAGCATAAATAAACCAGAGTGTCCAAAGGGCCATCTTCTTCTGTACCTCTCTCTTCCGAGATGATCTGGATGAGTTCATAATCTTCCGGCCGATCCCCGTCTAGATTGTGTTTGGCCATAGCTTTGCGGATCACCACCGGGGTTTTATCCTGGCTCGTCACCTGGAAGAAGGTATTTAAAAGAGGTACACCTTTAGGCAAACAGTGAAGTGAAGCCACGTTCCCTTAATTTCATGGCTAAGGCAATTGATGTTCTCCAGATGTTGCACTAATGATGTTACCTGGGTGGGTCATGAAACGTCTGCAAGAAAACCACCCAGCTCAGAGAGCACCAAGGACCCCATAGTCCTCCTCCTCCTCTTCCTCCTCCTCCTCCTCCTCACAAACCCCCCTTCCTTCTAGCACTGATGATGTTACCTAGTTGGGTCATGAAACGTCTGCAAGAAAACCACCCAGCTCAGAGAGCACGGAGGACTCCACAGTTCAACCCTGAGCTACAAATATTTTCTCGCGTATGCCAAGGCCGTGTCTTTGTGGGTGTGCAAGAAGAGGTGGTGTAAACCCACAATCTTCACCAACTCTGGTTCCAAAGCCATGTCCATAAGCTCAAGTCTCCTCAGCGTACAGACGTTTCAGTGTGTACTAGATTGCTATCCCAACCTCGTCACCCCTTGCCTCCGGCAAAAGACAGGGTACCTACCAAAATACTTTTATACATGTTTCCATTATCCACCGCCAAGCTGACCCGGATGATGCAGCAATCGTCGATCTGCTGGTTATAAAGAGGTAACGAGAGAGAAGAATAGCTTGAAATTCCCGAGACGCTGCGTTTGTGCGTACGGGACACCGTCACTGGCGTGGAGGAGACGGACGATGACGAAGCGCTGCTTGAACTTGACCCAACACCCGATGTATCCAAGGAGGACAACGAGGTAGATTCCCAAAACTGAGTAGGCCAGAGAAAAGGAAGGAGAAGGTTGACTGTCTAATCAAGGAGATCTGCCTATCTATCCTCTGTCCTTGCTTGGAGTTGTCTCCACGGTGCCTACATCAGGAGCCTCCGTGGTCCAGGAGAACAAAGACGTTGTGGAGAAGGTAGTTTTGGAGGTGGACTCTCCGAACCACCTCTAAACGTCTTCTACCGTCTTCTTCCATCCCATGTATCTTTTGGCCATCGTCTCTCTCTCCAAGGCCCCGAGAAGAACCTCACTGGATCTCAGCTCAACTCCTCCCAAGCTTCTCAGTTCCCTGGTTGCTCTGAACCACCACCTCCCCCCTCGATTGAGCGGGGCGCACCTGCTGCCTGACCCCCTGGGCAGGAGTGGATCCCAGCGAGCCGTGGTCCTGTACCTTCTTCTCTTGAACCTCGGGCGAATCGGGAACGAAGCTGATGTTGATCTCTTCCACGTCGGAGCTGCTGGAGCCCGCCGAGGTGATGCTGGCCGAATCGGCACCGTCGCTGCTGCAGAGGTATGGCCCGCACTTCAGCTGGTCAAAGGACTTGGAGTGAGAGCTGCCGCTGGCACAGGAATCGGTGCTGGGGGCCTGTCGGCTGTGGGGAGAAGCGGGTCAGGAAATGGGCTGGGGGGATTGGACGGGGCTGGCTCCCACCTTGAGTGGGAAGAGGGGGCCTCTAATGGATTGTGCAGGTGATCTTGGGGAGGGAAGGAAGGAAGGAAGGAAGGAAGGAAGGAAGGAAGGAAGGAAGAAAGGAAGAAAGGAAGAAAGGAAGGATGGAAGGGGAAAGAGATGGATGGTTGGAGGGATGGGTGGGTAGGTGGGCAGCTGCCAATGTTTTGCACTGAAGACCCTCTGGCCCCTCACTTCCGACTTACTCGCTCCACCGTTTAATGATGCCGGTGTTCTTCTTGGCTTTCAGCGTGTTGCTGGCTGATTCCGACAAGGGTTCGATCTCACACGAAAGGCTGTAGCTGAGAGCAAAGGGAGGCTATGAGCATTTGGCCCCAGTTGTAGGAGATCTGGTCTAGTGGTTAAGGCATCGGGCTAGAAAGCGGCAGACGGTGAGTTCTAGTCCTGGCTTAATTATGAAAGCTGGCTGGGATGACTTTGGACCATTCACCAGGAGACGGTGAGTTCTAGTCCCGCCTTAGGAATGAAAGCCAGCTTGGTGACTTTGGGGCAGTCTCTTTACCTCAGCACAAAGAAACAAATATTTCTTGGCTTTACAGTCCTCCACTTGTGTCCCCGCAAACAAGAAATGGGGGTGGCAGGGAATAAACCCAGAATAATCTTCCTCTGCAGCCCTGAAGAAGACAGCCCCCCCCCCCGACTTACCTCTCGGCTTCGCTAAGCCGTTCCACGCCGTGAAACCAAGTCCCAAACCGGTCGTCCTTCTTGAAGCTGTAATTATTGCAAGCTGACTGAAGCAACTTGATCTGGGCGATGACTTCGAACTCCTGCAATGAAGAAGTTTGCGTGTGTTTATGTTTAGACAAAAGAAGGAAAAGAACCACACACACACACACACCCCAGAAACATGGCTTTAACAGCAGCGGCTGCAGCAAAGCGAGAGTGGATTTAACCAAACTCTTATTGACAAGGTTTTCGTGTGAAAATGCCAGCCAGTCAACCAGGACCTCTTCCAGGTGATTCCGGATTTCCAAGTTTTCCTCCCACAGGTCCGAGTTTGGTGCCACTGCCTCCCCTTTTATCAAGATAAGAAGGTAGTTCTCCACTTACAGATACTCATTTAGCGGCCGTTCAAATTGCAACGGTATCGACAAAAAGCAACCTACGGCCATTTCCTCCCCCCTTATAACCGTTGAGGCACCCACACGCTCAAGTGATCAAAATTTGGCAACTGGCTCATATATATGATGGCCGCAGTGTGCTGGGGTCATGTGATCCCCTTTTACGACCTTCTGACAAGCAAAATCAATGGGGCAGACAGGCTCACTTAACAACTAACAGTGATCCACTTTACACGTGTGGCGAGAAAGGTCGCAAAACGGGTCGGGGGAAAAAATCAGCCAACAACTGTCTCACTTGGCAAGAGAAATTTTGAGCTCAACTGCAGTCTTCAGCTGAGGATTAACTGCAGTGGCCCTTAAGTCTGGACAGTGATTAACAGCCACAACCACAATCACAGAGGTCTTACCTTCCTCCTTTTCTCAAAGTTGATCAGACCTCCCTAAAAAAAAAGAAAGAAAAAAAAACACAGATCCTTAATATCCCAACTCAGCCCGATTTTCAATTTCTAAACATCCAAGAGATGAGAAAGGTTTTTTTTTAAAAAAAAACCAACAACAACACACACACATATTTTCTGCAGCAAAGCAGAATTAGCAACCGTACCAAGGACTGTGAGGTATTTATCTGCATCCGGAGGCTAGATTTTTTTTTTCCTTAAGGGATTCAAGAGAAATAAAATACATTTAAAAAGACAAGGAGTTAGATGGGTTACGGCTCTAATGCCAGGTATTAAAACGATTGAAAAGTCTTCAGCAATACGGCAGTAACTAAGATGCCAGAATTCTCCCCTCGCATTATAGAAGCAATCTTCCATTGCTCAGCTTGCAGGGGAACAAAATTGGTGGACAAGCTTTGGATGAAAAAGGGACTTATCAGTCGAAGACATGTTTCTTCGCTGTTTTTCACGAATGAAGGCAAATAGACGAGTCCCGGGATAATGCTGCAGGATCCAATCTGGGCCGGTCACCGTTATCGGAGATTTTGTCTTCCAAGCTTTCGGATTTTTTGGAGCCAGGGAGGACGCTAACCACCAAGATTGCAAGAAACACAAGAAAGGAGACGAGGAGACCCAAAGTGACTGGTAGCCTTCACGTTGCAATGAACAAGGAAACACGTTCAATTTCGCAGCAACTAAGGTTGTTGGCGGAGCAGATACAAAAACAGCCGGGGAAATGATTGAAGCCTGGGGAATGAGCCCCTTGTCAATCAACAGAAGTGCTGATTTACCAAGGAGCTTCCTTGGTAGCACAAGGAAACAACAGCCAACGACTTAATAGCCACCCATCCACACCCCAATCAACAACTTACAGCCTTACACCATAAATTCCAGGCTCAAAGCAGGCATTCTGGTGAGAGAGAGAGAGAGGTTCCCCCGAGGACCAAGCTTCCCAAAACTCAGAAGACAATTTCGTTTTTAATTTATTTACGAAACGCCACCAAGAGAGAACGACTCTTGTGCTTTTCGTTATAAAGTTACGCCGTCAAAGAGACCCCACGGAATAAAATGTAAACATGGCTAAAACAATGTAAGCAAAGAACATTAGATGTCCAGCAGGGGGCGCCGTGCTCTCTTTTGGCCTCAATCTGGGCGGAGCAATTTCCCTAACTAAGCAACAAACCATGTTTTGTGCTGGTTTGACAAAAAAACAAAACAAAACACAAACCAACCATAAATCTGGCAGGAAATAAGTCGAAGGAAGGATGGAGGCAACAAAACGCCAACCTTAAATTGTTGCTTGCAATATAGAAAAGAGAGAAGGAAAAATAGGAGGAGAACCTACGTCTAAATAATCCTTCATGGCCGTGTCCAGCATCACCAGGTCGGTCAGAAAGGTGCCCAGGTAAGGGATGGTGCCTTGCATTACACCCTGGAATGAAAAATTAAAATTAGGAACAGGAGAGGAGTCAGAGAAGCAAGAGAAAAAGATGTCTACGCAGATTCTCCATCATCCAGGTAAGGCTTGTCCCAAAGGTGCTTTTTCGAGAGGCAACTGGACTTCCTTGGTTTTTCCTGGAAGACGTTTCGCTTCTCAGCCAAAAAGCTTTTCCAGTTCTTTTAATTCTTCTTCCTCAAATCCCACTCCCTTCTAGCACTGATGACATTACCTAGCCGGGTCATGAGACGTCTGCAAGAAAACCACCCAGCTCAGAGAGCCCCAAGGACCCCACAGTTCAACCCTGAGCAACCGATATCCTCTGTTTCATCAAGAAAGGTGTCCCAGGGGACTGGAGGCGAAAACACGTAGGGAACGGTTGCTGGAATTGGATATGTGTAGTTTAAGGAAGAGAAGGACGAGGGGGGGACATGATAGCAGTCTTCCAGTATCTGAGGGGCTGCCCCAAAGAAGAGGGAGTCAAGCTCTTCTCCAAAGCCCCTGAAGGCAGGACAAGAAGCAACGGATGGAAACTAGTCAAGGAGAGAAGCAACCTGGAACTAAGGAGAAACTTCCTGACCGTTAGAACAACTAACCAGTGGAACAACCTGCCTCCAGAGGCGGTGAATGCTCCAACACTGGAGGTTTTTAAGAAGAGACCGGACAGCCATTTGCCTGAAATGGTATAGGGTTTCCTGCCTGAGCAGGGGGTTGGACTAGATGACCTCCAAGGTCCCTTCCAACTTATTATTATTATTATGATTATTAAGTTTTCTCCTCTTAGTCTCCTCCTCTTGATCCATCTCATCCATCCTGGGAGCCTGGCTCGGCCAATACTTTGGGTGTTTTGTTGCCCTGACACATCCTCACCATTTCTCGTTGTTGCTGCTGGCGCTTCTGAGCTCTTTTGGGGTTGATTTCCAGCGTGGCAAACTTGGAGGTCCCTTCCTGAATGCGCAGGGAAGAGAAAGGGGAAGGGAGAAGCAAAGGTGAGTTCAACCTGCTCTGAACGTTGTTAAGTACGAAAAATGGTGCTTTTTTTCCAGCGGCATGGTCACTTTGAATGGCCACTAAATGAACTCTTGTTAAGCCGAGGACCACCCGCGGAGGATAAAGTTTTGCCTCTCCCCAGGCTGGGAGGAAAACGTGAGTGAGGCATAGCAGCTAATCCACCCGTCCTGTGCTGTCTGTGCTCCAGAAAGAGATAAGAGGCAGGAGGGAAGCCCAGAGGTGAGACGTCAACGTTTTTTTTGGCTGGGTTTTTTTATCTTTTTGCCCCACCTACCAGAGGATTCCTCGGCGGCCAACTTTGGGAGTATCCTCTGAAATTAAGCAGAACGAGCCAGATACCGGCTGCAAACAGCAGCTCTTTCCTTCTGCTCCGAAGAGCAAGCGAAGGCCAACCCTTGAGCAAACTACTAGCGAACTTTGCCAGCCTTCCACGCCCAATTTTACAACCTCGTCCCCGTCCCCGTTGAGAGTCGAGCTTTTAAAATAGGAAGGAGTCCAGCCACCGTGGCTTTTAGCACTCCCGCTGAACCCGCCCGCACAAATGCGCTTATTTGTTATGCTCTCATTCAAAGGTTCCTCCCTTCTCTCATGTTTATATGTTCAGAAGGCATTTTTTGGCTGCAGCACGGTCCTGCAAGAGGGGAATCTTTACTTCTTGCAGGGGAGGGGGGGTGGGGTGGGGGAAAAAAAGGGCCTTTTCGCCCACCCACCCCCTCTGACCAACGCAGAGGCGGGTTTCGCGTTGCAGTTCTTCCCGCCGGGGAGAAGAAAGCGAGGATGTTTCCCAGCCTGCACGTCCAAGAGACATGTTTGCTGTGGGTTTCTGCAGGCGGGGTTTAAATGTTGCCGCTTATTTATTTATCGGATTGATAAGGCTGCCCGGCTCCATAGGAACTTTGCCCAGCGGGGAATAAGGGAGGTATTGTGGGAAAAAGACAAATGAAGCCCCAGGCATCCAGAGGAGTGAATGGAAGGAAGGAAAATTCCAAGGAGGGAGGGAGAGAGAAAAGGAAGGAAGGAAGGAAGGAAGGAAGGAAGGAAGGAAGGAAGGAAGGAAGGAAGGAAGGAAGGAAGGAAGGGAGGGAGGGAGGGAGGGAGGGAGGGAGGGAGGGACTCCAAGAGTAAGAAAGAGGGATGGAGGGAGGAGAGCGAGAAAGGACACCTTCTTTCTTTCTCTCCTTCTCTCACTTCTTTCTCTCTTCCTTCCTCCCTCATTCCCTCAAAATTCCTTCCTTCCTTTGCATTCATACTTGAAATGTCCTTCCCGCCCTCTGTTGCAAGAGAGCGAGAGAAAGAAAGAAAGAAAGAAAGAAAGAAAGAAAGAAAGAAAGAAAGAAAGAAAGAAAGAAAGAAAGAAGAGTCCAAAAGTCAATGGAGGGAAGGGAGGAAGGGAGGGAGGGAGGAATTCTGGAATAAATGGAGGAAGGAAGCCCATTCATTCTAAAAATAATAAAACCAACAGCCACTGTCCTGTCTAACTCAAGACCCCAGGGAAAGCCAGATTTTAAGTGCCCTGTCACACCCAATCAGGGAGGTTATCAAAAAAGGTTTAACGGGGGGGGGCTGCCCTTTTATTTGCCCCCCAGCCAACAGTCGCTTCTCCCCAATGGGCCTTGCAAGGCGCCCTTACCTTAATGAGCAGTTCCCGACTCAAGGAGTGGTTGTTTTCATCCGAGAAGATTTCGGATAACTCGTGGAACATGCGGCAGCTCTCCCTGTAAACGAAGGAACAAATATATATATATATATATATATATATATATATATATATATATATATATATATATCTCAAAAAATCCAGTGTGAAAAATATCCTCGGCCACATCTTTATTCCATCCAGCTCTCTCTCTCTTTCCCTCAAATTCATTTAGCGAC
The DNA here is from genome assembly GCF_964194415.1 of Vipera berus. Taxonomy (NCBI): domain Eukaryota; kingdom Metazoa; phylum Chordata; class Lepidosauria; order Squamata; family Viperidae; genus Vipera; species Vipera berus. The sequence goes on from NC_138218.1 coordinate 9,494,367, forward strand.
CGTTCAAAGTTACAACGGCACTGAAAAAGGGATTTTAGGACCAATTTTTAAACTTAACAACCGTCCCGGCATCCTGAAACAAAATTAAGGAATAGTAATGAAGCTCAGGAGCATCGGATTCTTGTAAAAAAAAAAGTCTGCAGATATGCAAACGTAACTCTCTCTCTTTTTTTTTTCCTGTCGGCAGAGTTATGATTGCAGTTGAAAATACAGAGAACCCTAAATTGCAAAAAATAAAAAATAAAAAGGAATAGAAGGCAAATGTTTTTGTGGGCTGGATATTGAAACATTGAATTGCAAAGGGAAGTCAGCATTTATTTTTTAAGAAAATAATGTTGATTTCCCTTTTGCAATTAAATGTTTCAATATCCACCCACCAAAACCTTTGGAAACATTGTCTCAGGAAAAAGGATTTTAATTTGACAAATAACTCTGCAGGCTTCCTGCTTGGAGACTGGTTAGCTTTGTTTCCAAAACATTTCCCTGTAGGTGAAAGTCAGCTAAGGAAAGAAGTTCAGTCCTTCACACATACTTAAAATTGATCTGAAAGCAGTCCAGTTCTCCCCCGAACTAAAATCTCCATTAAAATTAAAGTTTCCATCCCGTTAGAAATTCCACTTGGCTGCCAAGCCAGCAAGTTGGATAGAAAGCAAATTTTCAGGGGTGGGGGGAAACCTAACTGCAATTTCATGCTCTTCGGTACATTTTTTATTTATTTATTTCTTCATCCGTTCACTCATTCGTTCAGTCATTCTAAACGCAGATGGTTAAAAAGAAGCCTCGGTGGGATCTTCCTGCTAATTCAACCATACGGAAAATGTCAAGATTAAACCAGCATTAAACCAACAGTAAAACCCACGCGGTTTGTTGGTTTTTTTTCTCCCTTCTCCTCGGACTCACCGCGACACCTCGTCCCACGTCTTTTTCAGCCGGTGAACCGCGTTGCACTGGAGTGCAGAAAGGATGGCTCGGAGGGAGGAAAAATTCTTGAGGATGCGGCATTCCTGCAGAAGGGAAAAAAGCCAGGGGTCAGCAGCTGCTCAGATCTCCCTGTTACGGAAGCCCTTGTATTGTAAGCAAAACTCTATCTGTGCGTCTAATCTATCTTCTCCGTGCTATTTATCATCTATCTGTTCTCTCGATCTGTAATCTTGATCTACCCGTTTACCTATCCACTTGTCTTCTTCTTTTCTTTTAATAATAATTTTTATTTATTTATTTTAATTCCATTTATATCCCGCCCTTTTCCGAAGACTCAGGGCGGCTTACAAGCTTAGCAATAGCCTTCATTCTATGTATATGCCTGCTTATTAGGGCTTTCACACACACCCCCAAGCGGCATTATTACAAAGTCAGCTTAATTGCCCCCAACAATCTGGGTCCTCATTTTACCTACCTCGGAAGGATGGAAGGCTGAGTCAATAATAATAATAATAATAAGTTGGAAGGGACCTTGGAGGTCATCTAGTCCAACCCCCTGCCCAGGCAGGAAACCCTATACCATTTCAGGCAAATGGCTGTCCAGTCTCTTCTTAAAAACCTCCAGTGTTGGAGCATTCACAGCTTCTGGAGGCAGGCAGTTCCACTGGTTAATTGTTCCAACTGTCAGGAAGTTTCTCCTTAGTTCTAGGTTGCTTCTCTCCTTGACTAGTTTCCATCTGTTGCTTCTTGTCCTGCTTTCAGGCGCTTTGGAGAATAGCTTGACTGCCTCTTCTTTGGGGCAGCCCCTGAGATATTGGAACACTGCTATCATGTCACCCCTCACCCTTCTCTTCGTTAAACTACACATCCCCAATTCCAGCAACTGTTTTCTTCGTTCCTTGTCTATCATCTGTCTGTATCTATCTTCTCTATAACCTTTCTCCGAGCTCCAATCCGTCTTCTCTATCTCTAATCTTTCTCTTTCCCTCCCTCCCTTCCCTTCCCTCTCACTTTTTTTTTCTTTTTTCTATCCTCTGTATCTGTCTTTTGACTTTTGACGTTCGGTTCTGACCCCTGCAGATCTATCATTGTTTTTTGTGTTTGGTTTGTCTTAAAGAGATCAGCCGATCGGATCCTTCACCTACCCGGGCGACTTCGATCCATCGCTCCACCACTCTGGCCCTCAGCTGGGCCTTCAGCGTCCTGTCCCCGAGGCAGGTGGCAATGACACAGTTGGTGACCCTGTTGAACTGGGAGACGGTGGCCCGGATGCTGGGCGCCAGATGCTCCTTCCCTTTCTTGTCCCGCTGAGACCAGATGCAACCGAGGCAGTGGTAAGGGACCACTTTCTTGAAGAGCTCCTGGGTTGGGAAGGGTTAAAAAGTGGAGGGGAGGGGATCAGCTCCGAGGAGACGGGCCGGAAGCCAACGGAAGGGCAGCGGGCCTTAGTCGGGACTTACAGCATCCATTAGGGTGAACTGCTCAGCCGCCATCTCTGGAGGAAAAGACAGGAACTCCGACTTGCCTTCGCTCAGTCCATTTTCTTGCTCTAACCTCAGAGGGCAACTGGGACGATCCACGGCTGGAAAGGAGGAAAGCCAGGCCTTAAGCAATGCCCCCTTCTCACAACCTTCTTAACCCAGGTCCTCAACGAACCCCTTTCCTAGTTTTCTAGGTTCAGGCGCGGGAGATGGCAAAGGCTGTAGGAAAACTAACTCAGGTTTGGGAGGTTGTCGACCAAACATGACAGCTACTTCACCCCCTTCTTCTTCTTTAATTTAATTTTATTTTATTTTTTAACTTGGCAACCAAGCCGAGAACAGGCAGCCTGAATTTGGGGGTATCCGAGGGGGTACAGGTAGCACTCGGCTCACCTTCCGTTTCAGCCTCGGCACGCTCCTGTTGCTGGAACTGAGCGAAGAGGATTCGCGCTCGCCTCTCCAAATCCGAGCCGGGGATATTAAGCCGGACGTAAATGATCAGCTGCTTAAGGCAGGCGTAGTCCGGCGGCTTCCGGAAGTCTTCGGAGTATTGATCGAGCCAGGCTCCCAGGATGGATGAGATGGTGCTGGGGATCAAGAGGAGGAGACTAAGAGGAGAAAACGTGGGACACCACCTTTCTTGATTAAACAGAGGATATCGGTTGCTCAGGGTTGAACTGTGGGGTCCTGGCGGCTCTCTGAGCTGGGTGGTTTTCTTGCAGACGTCTCATGACCCAGCTAGGGAACGTCATCAGTGTTAGAGGGCAGCTGGGGGCTTGCTATGCTTATATAGGGCCAACCCTATTTTCACCTGGGAAATTTGGAGTGTCGCAGACCAAGCTAAGTGCAAAGGTGCTAGGGAACTCCTGGAAGTTTGGCACTCGGACAAATCAGCCGTCGACCGACAAAAAACAACAACATCTACACACACCACTGGAAAGAGACAATCAACAAGCCAAGAAGGAAACAGAAGGAGCAAAACACGTCCTTGCCGACAATCCACGTGCAAAAAAGCAGAGATTGACACTAGGATTAATACCGGACAAACAATCGAGCATAATTCTTTTTTTGGGGTGTTAGAAAAAATCTTGATGGCTAGAAACTTGAAAGAGAGGCAATACGAACTGGGGCTTACTTTTTCAACTGCAGCTTCTCATCCACTGCGTGCCTGGGGTGATCTCCGTTGGCTTGGAGGTTGAATTTCCCATACCTGAAGAGAAAAAAGGAGAAAAGGATGGGTATGCGAAACTTTCTTTCTTTCTTTCTTTCTTTCTTTCTTTCTTTCTTTCTTTCTTTCTTTCTTTCTTTCTTTCTTTCTTTTTCTTTTCTTCCTTCCTTTCTCTCTCTCTCTCCTCCTTCCTTCCTTCCTTCCTTCCTTCCTTCCTTCCTTCCTTCCTTCCTTCCTTCCTTCCTTCCTTTCTTTCTTTCTTTCTTTCTTTCTTTCTTTCTTTCTTTCTTTCTTTCTTTCTTTCTTTCTTTCTTTCTTTCTTTCTTTCTTTCTTAGCACACAGTAGCTTTTTGTTACTCAAGCAAAGCTTCCTGCTACTTTATATATATGTGCCCCTGGGAGATAAGCTCGGGTTGAGAGGTGGGACTGGGCCAGATTGGGAAGGGGTTAAGATCCGACGCCACAAGTAAGCAAACATTTGAGGGGGGGGTGAGGGGGGCTGGAGCTAAAGCAATAACCAGTCAGACAAGTTTGGGGATAAACTGTTTCAGAGGAACCGAATCAGCTCCTTTGCCGAGGCGGAAGTGGTTTATGCCACAGAGCAAGTCCAACGTATTTCTGAGGTTTTACATACGTTTCATGAAAGGATGGATGGATGGGCAGGCGGGTAAAGGTGGAGGGAGAGGAGAAGAAGTAGCAGAAAGGAAGAGGAGAGAGAGAAAGGAAGGCAAGAGAGAGAGAGAAAAAGAAAGGAAGGAAGGAAGGAAGGAAGGAAGGAAGGAAGGAAGGAAGGAAGGAAAAGAAAGATAGAGAAAGGAGGGAGAGAAGGAGGAAGGAAGGAAGGAAGGAAGGAAGGAAGGAAGGAAGGAAGGAAGGAAGGAAGGAAGGAAGGAAAAGAAAGATAGAGAAAGGAGGGAGGGAAGGAGGAAGGAAGGAAGGAAGGAAGGAAGGAAGGAAGGAAGGAAGGAAGGAAGGAAAAGAAAGAGAGAAAGGAGGGAGGGAAGGAAGGAAGGAAGGAAGGAAGCAAGGAAGGAAGGAATGAAGGAAGGAAAGAAGGAAGGAAGGAAGGCAAGCTTCAAGGATTCCTTCTTTCCTTCCCTCCCTCCCTCTTTCTCATTCATTTTTGGAATTTCCATCCATCCATCCATCCATCCATCCATCCATCCATCCATCCTCTCTTGGAATTAATTGTCCTTCCTTTTTGGAAGGAAGGTAGGTGAGAGAAGGAAGGGAGATGAGAGAAGGAAGGAAAGAAGGCTTGACGATGGATGGATGCGTATTTTCTACCCATTTCCCAAACTCAAATCCTTCCAAGATCCAACTGTCCAGTCCACGCACACACACACACCCAGGTGCTGGAAGCCAACTGCCTCTCCCGGGTCAATGAAGCCCCGAAGAACGCCAACCCCTTCAGGTAGGCCACAGGAGAGAAGACCCATCTCCCTGCTGCTCAAAGCGGAGCCTGCCTCCCTTCCGGAGGGAGGGAGGGAGGATTACCGGTTGAGGAGAAGATCCAGGACCTGCTTGGTGGTGGCAAAGGCCCGGTAGGTGCAGAGGAAGATGGTCACGTAGGTGGAATCGTTGCCTTTGAACGCCGAGACCAGGTATTCCACCAGCTTCTCCAGGGTGCCGGCCTTGATCGTCCGCACTTTGCACGTCTCGTAGAGGTTTAAAGCCGACTCGTTCTCAAACTGAAAAGGGACAATCATGAGGAGGGGAGTTCCAAGGGCCGTGAGACGGAAGCCTTGAAACCAGCGACATTACGCAGGGACTCCTCGAATTGCAACCGTTGGAAGTTACGGCCACATTGAGAGAATTGACTTAGGACTTTGTCCTCGCACTTACGGCCGTCACAGCATCTCCGCGCGAACAAAACCCCGGCTGTTTAAGCAACCGGTTGCAGCGTCCCCCCGTGATCACCATTTGCAAACGTTACCCCCACCCCCCGGCTCCCGGCAAGCAAAGTCGACGAGGGAAGCCGGACTCGCTTTTTAACGTCCGCGCGATTCGCTTAAGAACGGCGGGGATTTTCTTCACGACCGTGGCAAAAAAAAAGAGAGAGAAAGAAAAAAAAAGGTCGTAAAATCTGACACGGCTCCCTTAACCGCCGCCTTGCTCGGCGACGGAACCTCTGGTTCCGGTTGTAAGTCGAGGACTAGATGCAAGGCACACCCCTTGGTCCTACTCTGCAGGGCAGGGCAGGGTGTTTTAAACGGCTGGAGAGCTGTGCCCAAATCAAAACAACGCCTTCCTTCTGGCTCCCTGCCAGCCCTATACTTTCTCAGCTGTGCTTGCACAGTTTGAGAAGAGAAAAACAACAGGCTCTTAGCCTTTTTTCCGTCTCGTCGGAACCACCCCTACAATATTCGAAATGTTTTCCCCGGCTTCGCAGACGCCGCACCTCCGTTGCCTAACAAAGGAGAGGCTGAACACCCAGCTCAGATGTTACCCTTCTTCCAGGGCAAAAGCCTCCACCTGGAACGGCCTGTTTTCCACCCGCCGTTCGGGTAATCATGCCAGCTTTAACAGGAATAACGGAGTTGGAAGGGACCTTGGAGGTCTTCTAGTCCAACCCCCTGCTCAGGCAGGAAACCCCATAACCCGTCGGTCCAGCTTATCAGCACCAAAAGAAACAGGCTTCTAGTCCTCAAGGCTGGAGAACAGCCAGAGGGGGCAAAATCCAAATAAAAGTCCCCAGGAGCATCCTCAATGGGGGCCCCATGGCTCAGCGGTTAAAGGTGCTGAACTTGTCAGCTGGAAGGCCGGGTTCGAGAACCGAGCGCCACGCGACTGGGTGAGTTCCCGTCCCATGCTACAGCTCCTGGCCTAGCAGTTCGAAAGCATGCAACTGCAAGTAGATAAATAGGTATCACTTTGGTTGGAAGGTCACAGCGTTCTGTGTGCCACGAGCACGGAAACTGTCTTCGGACAACACTGGCTGTCTTGGCCAAGAAACAGAGGTAGGCACTACTCCTCGGAGTAGGACACAACCGGACACGGAAGACTCTTACGTTAACCTCGCTTTCCCATAACTCCTTCCCACTATGAGTAAAGGGAACGATTTTTTCCTTCTGTATCCATGGGCTTCCTTAGTATGCGTGCTTAACTTTATTATTACTAATAGTATTAGCATTAGTCCTCATTTAGCCACCATAAAGGGGACCGGCAACTTGGTCATTAAGTGTCCTCGCTACGAACGGTCGCTAAACGAGGTCGTCGTGAACTGAGGACCCCCTGTGTGATTATTACTGACTTCCATCCAAGGGGAACAATCCCAGCCCTGCGGAAATACACAGAATAATCAAAGGGCAGGGGATAATGGCATTTCGTGTCTGTGGAACGATGCCGACACCCCCCCACACACACATACACACCTGTTTCTTTACTTACACCCCTGTAAGGTAAGGAACTTACCCCCAGCCAGCGCTGGCCTTTGTTCGCTGTGTGGTGGAGCTGAACTTTCCGGAGAGAAATACTGTAAATCACGCCATCTTCAAACTCTTCTCCGATCTCCTGAGTTGAGCTCTGAAACCAGAAACGGCAGGAAAATGTCAAACTTGAACCGAAGGAATGGGAAAGTTCACTCAAGGCAAGGTTGTAAAGTCAAGGACTATATCTGTGTGATCTCCAGCTTTGGGTTAAGATGGGGTGTCCCCAATTGCACAAATATCCCAACCCAAACATGGAGCAAAAGCGATCAAAACTCGGCAGAGTCTGCTTTTCCCCTGGGGGTTTCTGAAATTGTGCAATTGTGTGGTTTTTTTCTTTCTTTCTTTCTTTCTTTTTCTCCCCCCCTCCTTCTTCCAAGCATTTACTGCATCTCGTTTCTCTTTCTTCTTCACCAGGGGCATTCTGCTTATTAAACATTTAGTTCAGCCTCATGGTTTTAGGAATTAATAACTATAACACCTCTGCTAGCAATATGGCCATGGAATAAGGAAGTGTAACTTCTAAAATCTTAGCAACAAGGACTCTTTAATTATTCTTTGTTCATCAGTTGGCTTAGGCTGTTCAGATTAGATCTTATATTTGTGTCTCCCACATCTGTGCATATATAATTTAAAATATGTATATATTTTACGACTGAGCCTTGGTGGCGCAGTGGGCTAATGCCTCCTTAAGGAACACCAGCTGCTTGCAATTAGTGCAGGTTCGAGTCCCACCAGGCTCAAGGTTGACTCGGCCTTCCATCCTTCCGAGGTAGGTAAAATGAGGACCCAGATTGTTGGGGGCAATTAAGCTGACTTTGTAATAATGCCGCTGGGGGGGGGGGCGAAAGCCCTAATAAGCAGGCATATACATAGAATGAAGGCTACTGCTAAGCTTGTAAGCCGCCCTGAGTCTTCAGAGAAGGGCGGGATATAAATGGAATTAAATAAATAAATAAATAAATTAAGCCGTTAAAACTCAGCCCTGGATATAACCCGGCACTCTAGAAAATTCTCTCACACACGAAGAGTTTGTTTCATTTATTAAACTTATATGCTGCTCATTTCGCCCTAGAGACCACGTTATTTACCTCGGGGACATGGGGGTGGGGCAGCCCGCAACTATACCTTTGCTGCAGGGGAGGATGATGGGAACTGTAGTCCCCAGCAACGAGAGAAACACAACTGATCCTAAACAGGATTAGTTGCTGATCGGACGTTGCCATCCACACTTCCCCCCCCCCACCCCCCACCCGCCATGTCGTGCCAAACAGGGACAACAATGGACAAAAACACCAGCCTCACAACAAAGGAGAAAGAATCTAAGAGTGAATATATCAGGGCTGTCAGCATCACGAGGATGTTTTTCATTCCTTTGTTGATCTAACTTGGGGTGGACTAGATACGATCTCAAATGGGCCCTTACATCACAGATTTAGCCAAATTTCTGGATCACTGTGAGTCCAGAAAAAAAAAATCATCTTTTTATCCTAGCTTATTAGGATAATGTCTCTTTCTTTCTTTCTTTCTTTCTTTCTTTCTTTCTTTCTTTCTTTCTTTCTTTCTTTCTTTCTCTTTCTTTCTTTCCTTTCTTTCTTTCTTTCTCTTTCCTTTTCCTATTCCTTTCTTTCTATCTTTCCCTCCTGCCTTCCATCCCTCCCTCTTTCTTGTTTCTCCCTCCCTCCCTTTCTTCAAATCACTCAAAATATTTTCTATACCTTCCTTCCTTCCTTCCTTCCTTCCTTCCTTCCTTCCTTCCTTCCTTCCCTCCTTCTCTTTTGCCTTTTCCCTCCCTCCCTCCCTTTTCCCCCTTCCTTCCCTTCCTTTCATTTTTTCCCCCTTTCTTTCAATATGGAATTTGGGGCAGGGAAAACACACTATTTTGCTTAACGGCCTGGAAACCTCTGAATAGCTTTTACCGTCCCTGAACCAAGTCCTCCTGTGCTTTTCAGAGGCACAGAGTCCACCAGAAAACCATCCGCATTCTTTGCCCTCCTGATCAAAAGCCAGGATCTCATATTACTTTCCCTCCCACTGTCCCCGTTGCTACTAGATAACGCTGGAAAGCCCTGTATAAAAGTACAATTTCCACTGACTAAAGGACGGGTTCGACATACTAATTCCTGTTTGAAAGCCGCTGAAATTCCTTTCGGATGATTAAAAGCCCGACGCTGTGTTGCAGAAGAAATCCTGTTTTCTAAACCGCTCGAATTAAACATTCCTGCAGAGATCACATTCCAACACAAGCTGCCTCAAGTACAGAAAAAGATAACCCCAAGTTACAACTGTGGCAAGGCCCTCCCTTCCTTCCTTCCTTCCTTCCTTCCTTCCTTCCTTCCTTCCTTCCTTCCTTCCTTCCTTCCTTCCTTCCTTCCTTCCTTCCTTCCCAACTGCAGAAAGATCATGTGAACTTTATCCTTTATCCTGCTTTGGTAAGACCATACTGGGAATACTCTGTCCAGTTCTGGTCACTGCAATATTAAAAAAATGTTGAGAGTCTAGAAAGAGTGCAGAGAAGAGCAACAAAGATGATCAGGGGGCTGGAAGCTAAAACACACAAAGGACGGTTGCAGGAATTGGGTATGTCTAATCTGGTGAAAAGAAGGGCTAGGGGGTGACATAATGGTAGTCTTGCAATCTTTGAGGGGCTGCCCCAAAGAAGAGGGAGTCAAGCTATTCTCCAAAGCACCTGAAAGCAGGACAAGAAGCAACGGATGGAAACTAGTCAAGGAGAGAAGCAACCTAGAACTAAGGAGGAACTTCCTGACAGTTAGAACAACTAACCAGTGGAACAACCTGCCTCCAGAAGCTGTGGAGGCTCCATCCCTGAAGGCTTTCAAGAAGAGACATTTGTCTCAAGTGTCCTGCTTGAGCAGAGGGGGGGTTGGACTAGAAGGCCTCCAAGGTTGCCTTCCCGCCCTCGGATTCTGTGTAATTCTACGCAATTCCTTTGTGGGCAAAAAAACAACAACTCAGCAGCTGTTTCTTAGGCGCCCCTTTGCACAAACAGATGGCTGTCCGAAATCTCCTTCGGCCAAAACGATCCCAACACGATCAAACCCCAGGGAACTTCCGTGGATCCCCGCGTTGATCACGACTCAAGCTGACTCAGGACTACCCAAGAATCACCCCAGTGACAGTAAAATAAAGTCATCATTTCGTTCATCGGCTTTCCCTTCTAATTCAATTCCTCCTAAGTTTTCACCCCCGTCATTCCTGGAAATGGTTGCCTACAAAGACGCCAACGTCTGCAGAAGTGTAATGTGTGGTTTTTTTGGTTTTTTTTTTCAGCAGAAACAAAAGTGCCAACTCCTGGAACAAGAGTTGGGGTGGGAACGTTTTGCATTCAGCAGACGGGGGAAAAAGACGATGATTTATGTCTGGGTGATTTGAAGAGGACACCGCAAGCCTTATCAAGAAAGGATGAATCAGGAATGGAAACCTGACAACTGCAGATTCAGCTATAGGCTCACGAGGCTGTGACGCCGGAAGAAGGAATGCCCCAGTTTGCTGAGTGCGTGCCCTCAATTTCCTTCCCCGTTTCCCCCCCCCCCCAAAAAAAAAAGCTGATTCAGTTTCACGGAGAAAGGAGAAAGTTCTCGGCGTCCGCAGCCCAGGCCGAAGAAAGAGTTTGGAGAAGCTGACACAAGAGTCAGGGCCTGGCACGTGACAGGGCTGACCTCTGGATCACACCGGGCACACCGGTTTTGGCGAGTGGGTCAGTGCCACCGTTGTAACTTTGGACAGCCAACTAAACGAAACGGAGGCTAACTCTGAATCTTTCCGGGGCGCTTCGAGACAGGATCTGCAAGATCGCCTTGCAGCACAAGAGTCATCAATATTATAAAAATAATTTTCCTTAAGTGCTTCTTTGGCCGCCCGGAGTGCCATCGCATTTCGTAATGTGTTTTTGATGACTCAGGCCCACGATGACCCAGGCTAATGGACGGAGGGGCCCGTAATTCTGTCCAGAAGTTACTTAAAACCTCCCCGCCTCGCATCTACCTGCTTAATATCTAAATTTTGGCAGGATGGATGGATGGATGCTGAGAATCTGCAGCCAAAAATCCCTGACTGACATGCTGAATCGCGAGAGGCTGGTGGCTGTGCGGAAGGGATGATGGGGCTGGGTTTGGTCGCGTAAAGCCGGAGGTTCAGCTTTCTCACCTCACTGAAAAATTTGCTGGGCAACTTCAGGCACGGTCCGGGGTGTGTGTGTGTGTGTGTGTGTCCTGCCTAGCCTACCCAGCAGGGTTGTTGTTAGTGTGGAAGGAGGAAAGGGAGAACGTCCTGCAAATGCCACTTTTGGGGTGGGGGACCAGCGCTGCAGCGCAGATGGACTAAATACAGGCAGTCTTCGGCTTACCACCCGGCTGTTAAGTGAATCTGGCTTCACCCATTGACTTTGCTTGTCGGACGGTCGCAAAAGGGGAGCACGGGACCCCAGGAGCTCTGCGACCGTCGTAGATACGAGTCAGTTGCCAAGCGTCCGGAATGTAAATCAGGTGACTCTGGGGAAGGCTGCGACGGTCGTTAAGTAGGAGAACTAGTTGCAATTCCCTTTTTTTTCCCAGTGCCCTTAGAACAGCTGCTCAAACCAAAGGCTGCTAAGTCGAGGGCTTATCTTCCTCCCGTTTTCGAACTCAGAGCTTGCAATAAGATCGCACAGCCTCCCTATGCGCGCACAGAAAACCCAAACAAAATACGTATTTTGGAAGAGAAAAGGAGAGAGAAGAGGGGGAGGGGGTTAGATTTGTCTAAAGAGAAGTCTTAAAATGAATCACAATTTCCTATTATTCAACCACCTTCCGTTCCTGTTATATAATTGTGTTCTTTCTTTGGTGTTACTCCGGCTACGGTATTTTTAGGTCCTTTCACAACGCTCCAGGCACACAAACTCATCGTAAGAGTGGAGGAAACCGTGCAAGGGGCTTATTTTTAAGCTTCTGCAGCTGCTCATTTCCTTCGGTCAGGTCTGCAATTTCAAACCTTAAGATCTTCAGCCTTGAGGGCTAGAAGCTTTGTTTTTTAAAAAACAAACAAACACCCAACACCAGGCGGGCAGGGTCATCTCCATGTCTAATTGCACGAAAGAGAGAAGAGGATTCTCACAAGGTTAAAAACCATCACGGCAAGCAGCTCAGCCTGATGGGCATTGCAGTCCCACATGCCTCGTGATTCCCCGACTGCAAAAAAAATAAATAATAATAATTTAAAAAATCCCATACCTTCTATTTCAAATTATTATTATTATTATGGCTGGTCACAAAGTCAGTGAGATGTTTTGGCTGGATATAATAGCATTTTGTGTCCCCCTACGGAGTCCTTCCCAAGGACCTGGGACGGACAGATGTTGTTTAATAATGTTAAAGGCATTTGTATTTTTTTATTATTATTATTATTATTATTATTATTATTATTATTATTATTATTATTATTATTATTATTATTATTATTATTATTATTATTACTCAGTGGCCTTCAAGATAATTTCAGTTCTTTGCATTCGCTTCTGGGAAAGACTGAAGGAAGAAGCAGAGTTTGCTGCCTGGAACAAAATGAAAATAAAAGAAATATATTTCTCCAGCAGTTTGATGCAACTCTCTTGGTTTACTTTAGGAACTCCGGGTTGTTTTTTGTTTTGAAAAAAGTAAGTTAGCGGTCCTGGACATAAAACAAGTGTTCGGTTTCGCAAAAGGACCACCTTAAGTTTGGCACGCATTTAACTCACATCCCTCCAGCCTATCTTGGTTTCTTCTCACAAAGAAAGGAAAAGAACTTCGGCGAACATCTGCAGCTCTGCTGCATCAGCTAAAAAGTCCATGAGTCAACAAAGCAGAATGGAAAAAAAAAACCCACACCAAAACCCCCTCAAAACTCCCAATTCACAGAATCCACTTTTGTTCTCTCTGGATGAAAGTCTTAAAAGGAACGACAACAAATACAGGGGGTCCTCGGCTTACGACCGCGACGGATTCCCATTCCCATTTTACCGCCTTCCTTGCCACGGCCGTTAAGTGAATCACTGCGGCGGTTCGGTTAGTAACCCGGCTGTTAAGTGAATCTGGCTTCCCCATGGTAAGAAGGTCGCAAAAAGGGGAAATCACGTGACCCCGGGGCTCTGCGACCCGGGGCTGGACTAGAGGATCTCTTAAGAGCCCTTCTGTAGCCTGAATCTGGCCAATGGCCGCTCCTGCCAGATGACCCTGGGACAGTCAAGGTGGGCACCAGATTCCAGAAATCAACGCCATACCCTCAGATTTCTAGCAGCTGATAAATTTCCAGCATACAAGAACAGTGAATTCTCTCCCGTATATTCATGCATTTATTACGTTCAAATTTATTTTTCATTTTTTAAACACGGTGTTTTTATCAGGAGATGCAAAGACGCAATCCACAGCCCTGATGGATTATGCGATTGCAGGAAATGTTTTGCGCTAACAAAATTAAGGGTATCGTTCCTTTTCATTTATGCAGCCACTCAGGACTTGATGAAACACAGTTTACGGAACCTGCTAATTGTGAGCACTAAGGACTAGCACCTTGATGAAACACCGTTTGTGGAACCTACTCATTGTGACCACTAGAAACAAGATGACATATTGCCTGGGGAAGCTAGCAATTGTGTAAACTATGGACTAGAAACCTGGATGACATCTGACGCGTGGAAGCTGGTAATTGCAAAAACTAAGGGCTAGAACCTTGATGAAGAAGTTTATGGAACTGAGCAAATGCAATAACTAAGGACTAGAAACCTGAACTTAGTAATTGTAAAAACTGAGGGCTAGAATTTTAATGAGCCACAATTTGTGAAACCTAGTCATTGTAACTAAGGAGTAAAAACTTAAGAATTTCCTGAAATGCACAGTCAGAGGAGGAATGCCCAAATATTTGCATGCAATCAGGGCCCAGGAACTTAGCGCCCACTCCCCTTAAGGACTAGAGCCTTGCATAAACCTCAAACCTACGATTATCCGTAAGACCATATTACTGTGGAACTACAAATCCTATATCTCCCGAGGCAGAGGATGCTGGAGGTTGGAACCCACCCAGATCTATAGAACTAGGTGGCCCATATCCTGCACAGAACAGGTGACTCAAATCTGGAACTTAACTAAATGCCCAATCCAGCCAGATTGATATTTTTTTTTATCCCTCTCTCAAAAACGCTGCTTTTATTGGACTTTGCTGCCGCTTAATTCCCTCTCGTACTTTTTAATTTAGCCTTTTTAGTTAACATTTTTACAACTGCTGCAAAAAAAGAAGGTTGGAAACCACACACGCGCGCGCGCACACACGCACATACACATACCGCTAGTTTGGAACATTTCCAACAAGGAAGCAACTTGCAAATACTTCGGATCCTCAATTAAAACCAATAAAGCGATCAATCAATAAACAATCAAGGCAGGATTTAATTGATAACCGTAAAAGAGCTGGGAGTTAAAAAGAGACACAATTGCTCACTTTGTTAAGAGGCGCAACAAAGGGGCAATTAAAAACACCCATGCTTGGAAATTTCCTTGAATATCTTATACACCGTTTCTTGGAAGATTTTAAACAAAAATGTTTACGGAAAGCCCGGAGAATAGACGGACTTCTCCTTTCGCCATCACGGCTGCCAAAGCTGGACACATGGCCTAACTTTGAGCGTAGATAAAATAACTGATTAACAATGGAAAACCCAAATAACCAATTCAGAGAATTGACTTTTCTGCCTGGTCTGTTCCCAGATCTCATCCGCTTGGGGCGATTGAGAAAATGCCAAGCCCTTTTGGACAAATCTTTGGCTGAGCCCAGATCTTCGTTTTGCCTTGAAGACGTTTCGCTTTCTCATCCAAGAAACTTTCAGTCCAAACCGAAGAAGCTTCTTGGAGAAGAAGCGAAAGGTCTTCAGGGAAAACCCAAGTCCGGTTGCCTTTTGGAAAAGCCTCTTTGGGTTTGGTCTGCATGTTTCTCTTTCTTCTTTCAGCCTAATCACAACTAGGAAGAGACTTAGAACATAATCCCTGGAAGGGACCTGGAAGGGACCTCGCTGTTAGTTGCGAAGTCGTGTCCGACCCATCGCGACCCCATGGACAACGTTCCTCCAGGCCTTCCTGTCCTCTACAGGAAGGGACCTCAGAGGTCTTCTAATCCAACCTCATATTCTAGACAGGAGACCCATCCCACTACCTCTCTACCACCACCTGTATCCCACTCAAAGAGTTGTCCAACCTCTTCTCGAAAGCCTCCAGTGATGGAGCACCCATCATTTCTGGAGGCAAGTCATTAATTGTTCTCACTGTCAGGATTTTTCTCCTTAGTTCCAGGTTGCTTCTCTCTCCTTGACGAGTTTCCATCTGTTGCTTCTTGTCCTGCCTTCTTCTGGGTGCGTTGGAGAATAGTTTGGCCCACCTCTTCTCTGCGGCAGCTCCTCAAATATTGGAAGACTGCTCTCGTGTACCCCCTGGTCCTTCTCTTCGTTAGACTAGAATAGCTAGCTTTCTCAACAGCTCGTCGTATGCTTTAGCCTCCAAGAGGATCAACAGAAAAGAAATAAAAATATAAATAATGATATAAAAAGAGAGGCAGTGAGATAATTGCAGCCATCTAAGCACAATACACAATTCTGGGGTAATCCAGAATTGTTAGAAAAGGCCTCAGTGGGTCTCTACCTTGACGTTCTAGATCTTGAGGCTCTATTTCCCAGTTAATGTAACAGGAGCCTAAGTATTCCATTCAGCCACCGGCTTCATTCACCCATAATCCCCCTACATTTTCCCCCACAATGCCTGGCGCTGCCCAATTAAATTATCCACAATGCCCCAAGGGGACTTATCCACTGTGAGGAACGTTTTCAATAATGGCTGTGCTGTTTGCTTGGACACCTGCCCTTCGCACCCTCCAAAAGGAGTCCTCCGGTCGTGTCACGCCCGGCTTCGAACTTGGCACCTGTGCCCGCTAGCTCTCTGGCTGCAAGGCAGCCAATTCGGAGCGCCCATCCGTCGCTGGATGAGTCAGAGAAACAGAAGCCTATTGTGGCCCCGTCCGCTCATTCCGGGTTGCGAGCTGGGAAAACGTGGTGTGTGTGTGTGTGTGTGTGTCAGTGAACGGGGGTAACCCCGTTTAACGTCGTTCCAGCATCAAGGATTAAATCCACAACACAGCCAATCAAAAACGTGGGGACAATCGCTCATTGTCTTTCATTTCTCCCTCCTTTCATTCTGCCTCTTCCTCCCAATTGCTGAAGCATTGTGAACCAGGGAGCAGTAGAAGCAGGGGGGGGGAGGAGGAAACCACAACCCACAAGATCGCCACTCATCAGGGCAGGTGGCATGAGGCTGTTTGAAAAGGAGCAGGCGTGAGAAGGGAATCGTGGCATCCTGGCAATGCAACCCACCTACCCACCCAGGCTGCTGATGAACCGCAGGCTTTGCATTTCTCCAACCAAACAACGGCACGGTGGGGCGTGGTGGGGTCGGCAGCTGCCTGGCAGGCCCACAGTCGGGCCTGAAACATTTGCTGCAAAGGCCCTTAAATTCCAGACCTGACCCCCACCCACCACCCACCCCACCCCACCCCACAGCCCAGATCTCTACACATCTGGCTTACATTGCGAGGGACGTTTGCTTCCTCGGAAACAATAAACTTGCGCCTTGCGAAGGGAGGAAGAAAAGAATTTCGTAGCAAACGAGTGCCAAGGAATTTACAAAAATAATAATAAAAAAGTATTCTGCTTTTAATCGCCCGTGTTCCATTGGCGGAAAGGAAAGGGGGCTAGGACTGGTTTTCTAAAGAGAAAGTAATAAAAAAGGGGCTGTGGGATTACAAGCATTCCTCGCTTTACGGCCACAACGGAGACCAAAGTTACTGTCGGTAGGTGAGACATTGGGTGAGTCAACCTATTTATCCAAAGCACCCGAGATCAGTTCGAGAAGCAATAGACGGAAATTTAATCAAGGGGAGAAGCAACTTAGAATTAAGGAGAGTTTTATTTAATTGTGAGGACAATTAATCGGTGGAACGACTTGCCACCAGAAGTTGTGGCTGCTCCATCACTGGAGGTTTTAAAGACGAGACTGGACAGCCATTTGAGTCCCTTTGGGAGAAGGGCGGTATAAAAATCTCAATAAATCTTAAATCTTAAATTTGTCTGGAATGGGGTTAGGGCCTCCTGCTTGAACAGGGGGTTGGACTAGAAGACCTCCAAGGTCCCTTCCAACTCTTGTTATCCTGCCCGCCGAAATCTAGAGGGAGAATCTTAAACCACACTTGGCGACCCTCCAGGTGTGCGGGCTCCAGGATGCCAAGAAATCTGGAAGGCTTGAATCCGGCACATCTGGAAGGCAACCGCATCTGGGAGGGCCGGCCTCTCCAATTTCAAACATAGGCCCAAACCTTTCACAGTCGGCACAGAAACGGGGAGGAAATCTTCAGAGCAGATCCAAATAGAATCCTGCAGCTTTCAAGTTTCAGCCGTGCCAAATCAGAAAGCCAGGGCACCCGTTCTTCCAAAGCAGATCTCTCCGTTTCGCACGTTGCAAAATACGCAACTGGGTCAGGGAAGGAGGTCCCCCCCCCTTGCGTGGCTTCGATGCAATCCCCCCCCCTCCTCTTGTTTTGAGACTGGACGGCCACTAGCCTGAAATGTTAGAGGGTCTCCTGCTTGGACCAGAAGACCTGCAAAGGTGCCTTCCGATTCTGTTATTCCATTATTCGGTTACTAAACGAACGGTTGCAAATTGAGGACTGCCCTATATGCCGACATGGGCCATTTGCGAGGGCGAGTACACACAATTGCAAACGGTGCGAGGAAACCTGACAGTCTGATTTGGCAGCCTTTATGGGCCCTGCTTTTGCCAAAAGATCTTGCCAGCAATGGATCCTCTTACAATACCTCCAGGCGTGAGCAGTAAAAGTTTATCTGGAGACACAGCCTTGTAATTTAAGGAAACACAGTCCTTGTTGTTAAGGGAACAAATAGCTGGTTACACCCAGTAACCTGCTGATTGCTCCTTCAACATATGCGTTACTCAGAAAGAAAGAATCATAGACTCACAGGGGTGAAAGAGGACCTTGAAGTTGTTCTAGCTCAGAGGTCCCCAACCTTTTGGGCACCAGGGTTCCGTGGAGAGAGCTTTTTCCACAGACCAGGTGTGTGTGGTGCGTGGTTTTGTGTGCTGCCTGCATCATGCGGATGGGGCTTTGCTTGTTTGTGCAGACCGGTTGCTGGCATGCCATGGCCCAGTGCCGGTCCAACGGACCAGGGTTTGGGGACCCCTGTTCTAGTCCAGCCCAAGGAGACCACCCTGGGAATAGTGCATCCAGTCTTGCTTGCCACAATGCAAAAAAAAAAAATAGACATTGAGACTCTAGAAAGAGTGCAGAGAAGATCAACAAGGATGATAAAAGGGCCTGGAGGCCAAAACAAACGAAGAAGAAGAACGGTGGAAGGAAATGGGTACGTCTAGCTCAGACAAGAAGGCGCAAGGGTGAGGTGATAGCAGTCTTCCAAAATTTTGAAGGGCTGCCCCAAAGAAGAAGAGGGGGTCAACTTATTCCCAAAGCGCCTGAGGGCAGGACAAGAAGCGACGGATGGAAGCTTATCACGGAACGAAGGAGAAAATTTCCTGACAATTAATTCAATAGCTTGCCTTCAGAGGTCGTGGGCGCTCCAACCCTGGAGGTTTTTAAGAAGAGACGGGACAACCATTTGACAGAATGGTGTGAGGTCTCCTGCCAAAGGGGTCAGATTAGAAGACCTTTGAGGTCCCTGCCAGACTTGACGACTTTATGTCATTTTTCTTGACTCGTCAGCGAACAATTCCCGCCTTGGTTAATTCAGCTTAAAACCAGATTTCTTTTTTTTCCATCCCCCCCCTATGGTAGCTTCAGAAGTTGGCCTGTGTCTAAGTTTGTCCCCCAGATGGGGAAGAGGGAAAGCAAGCCATGGGGCTGAAGGGGGGGGGGTTCTCTCCACCCCCAACTCTCTGGCTATTCCAATGTTGAAAGGCTTAAAAGGAAAACAAACCAGAAGCTCTAAGTATTTCCGATTTTGTTCAGCTGTGGCTGATTAAAAAGGCTCTAAAAATAATGAGTTTAAAAAAGGATCCTGGATGGAGATGACTGAATGGCTTTTTTTTTCCAGGCCTCAGTCTTTGTTGCAAGACAAAGCACAAATCTCTCTCTCTCTCTCTCTCTCTCTCTCTCTCACACACACACACACACACACACAAGCACACAGCATCCAGTTCCGGTCCACCACACACAACCTGGTGGTGGAAAAGCCCAGTGGTGTTTTTCCTGGCTTCCCAGAAGCATCAGATGATTGGTGGAAACTGCAACAGAGTTCCTAGCTAGATCTGCAGAAAAATAATCCCCTCCATGCAGAATCCCCACATCTATGAAAGATGCTTGCTGGCAAGTAACGGGCAATTGAGGATTCCCCCTTCCTTCCTTCCTTCCTTCCTTCCTTCCTTCCTTCCTTCCTTCCTTCCTTCCTTCCTTCCTTCCTTCCTTCCCTCTTTATTTTTCTTCCTTCCCTCTCTTCCCTTCCTCCCTTATTTTTTCCTTCCTTTCCTTCCCTCTCTCCCTCTTTTATCTTTTTTCTTCCTTCCCCTCCCTCCCTTCTGTGGCTGAACACCAAAACAATAAAAGCAAAATAACATAAAATAACAGGCAAGGAAGGTGGGAACGGAAAGACAAAAGCCTGCCAGGCAAACAAGGAAACAGGAAAACGGAAGGGAGCTTTCCAAGATGCACCATTAGAGCTTGGGAGAAAAAACAACAACAACAACTCAAGCCTTTTTGTGTGTGTGTGTGTGTGTGTGTGTGTGTGTGTGTGTGTGTGCTTTTTCAATAGCTCCCCCGGCAAGCGAGTGAGAATCCAAAGCAATCCTTGCAAAGATGGCGAGGCCTCGAAGCCAGAGCGCCAAGTGGATTGGCGCAGGAGAGCGATTGCTTTGAATGCCTCCGCGCTCTCTTTTTATTTCCTCCTCGAAGCGGAGCTCGCAAGGACACAAAAACAAGACAACACCCCTTTTGTGATGCTGGACTGAGGGATCCCTTGTCTGGTGTACCCAGGGCCGGGCACGCAGCTCGCGCAAAGCCTCCCTTGCTGAATGTTGGCTGTGCTGGCTGGTCGAGAGAACACGCGGGGGGGTGGGGGGGGGGAAATCGCAAGGAAAAAAGAAATAAATCTCCAGATTTGGTACTCTTGCTGCAGAACAAAAGAGCCAGAGAATCAGAAGAGGTTTGGGGGTGTGGGTGGGGTGTGTGTTTCTAATTGGGCCAGGTGGGATTTAAATAAATCCATTTCCGGCAGCTCCAAAGACTTTTATATCAGAAAAATAGGAAAATCAGCATCCGAGTTTGTGAACAAGCAGGAGACTCTATATGGTTGTCTAGTCTTTTTTAAAAAAAAAAAACCTTCAAGTAAAACAAAGCTTATCGGCAAGCTGTCCATATATGAACAACGGAGAATGCGTGTAAGTATATGAGAGAAAGGTGGTGGACACATTCACGGCAAAATTCCACCATTCAAGTTGGAATTCTAATTTGACCATTTGCCCCTATTTGAAAGGCCAGGGGATAACCAAAGGCAGGCTGACCACAAAGAACAGTGGCTTTTTAGAATTGCACCACAAACTCCATGTTTTTCAATCAGGGAAGTGACCGGAAAAATAAAGGGGAAATACACGCTCTCTTAAAATATTGATGAGGTTGACACATAACGACGGAAAGCGAGCATTTTTAACACGATGTTCTGAGCGAAATCCCAACAAGGCAGAATTAATTTTGCAGATAAGCAGAAGTTAAACGAGGAGGCCTTTTCAGCAGTTCAAAGTCAGAAAGTTGTAGCTTTCTTCCCCCCCCCCCACACACACACACAAAAAAAAGCCAGCAAAAAATAAAGAGGGGATGGATGCTAAATTGCACTGATTTGCAGAAAAAACGGTCGGGTCGTTCAATGTAACCAGAGAAAAAAACCCAAAACCAGCCTCTTTTCTAAATAAATGACTCTTTTCTTCTTGTGAACAAAAAAAGCAAAACGCTCCCAACAGTGTATCAACAAAGCATTAGAAAGGAACAGCAGAGTAACAAAAGAGAACTGCGCAAGCAAAACTGTGAGCGAAGAGAAGTTGGAGACTTCTCTGCTTGTGCTGATTTGCAACTTTAACGAAGGAAAAGGAGATAGTCCTTGAGTTATGACAAAAAAAATGGGACCTCCATTGTCAAGCAAGGCCGTTGCCTGGTTTTATTTATTTATTTATTTATTTATTTATTTATTCGACTTATATACCGCCCTATTCCCGTAGGACTCAGGGCAATTAAAATCGTACCATACAAATCGTACCATACAAAAGTTTAAAAAAAAACAAAAAACAATTAATTAAATTTAAAGCCCAAAGTTTAAAAATCAAAACATTTAAAACCCAATTAAAACCCCTCAGTCTAGGCCTGACAACTCAAAGAGCCAAGTTTTCAGGTCCCGGCGGAATGAGCGAAGGTCTGGGGCAGTCCAAAGTTCTACCGGCAGTTCATTCCATAGGGCAGGCGCGCCCACAGAGAAGGCCCTCTCTCTGGGAGTCAACCGCCGGCAATCCTTCACTGGCGGTACCCTAAGAAGGCCCTCCCTGTGGGAGCGCACAGGACAATGGGAAGTGGATGCCGGCAGCAGATGCTCCCTCAGATAATCCGGACCCTCGCCATTTAGGGCTTTATAGGTCATCACCAGCACCGTGAATCTCACCCGGAAGGCAACCGGAAGCCAATGCAGCTCGCGGAGAAGAGGCTTTACACGGGAGTATCAGGGAAACTCCCATCACAACTCGGCGCGGCTGCATTCTGCACCAGTTGAAGCCTTTATGACACTTTTTTGGGGGAAGGGGCACTATTAAGCAAATTACTGCAGCTGATAAATGAATCAAGTGGTCATTAAATGAAACTGCCCCCCCCACTGACTGCTGGGAAGGTCGCAAATAGTGAACACCTGACCCTGGGATGCTGCAACCGTTGTAAATACACACCGGTTGCCACGTGCCCAAATTTTGATCGTGTGAACTCGCCGCTAAATGATTAATAATGCAATCATGCTACCTTACGCTAATGATAGTTGAAGGCAGCCAATGAAAATGACTCTTTCAAGTTTAAAATAATTCTTTAAATGACTCTTCTTCAAAGCTTCTTTCAGGTTGAGAGGTTTTGGGGGAAATAGCCCAGGGTGAATTTGGTTATCATATCCTTTTCCAGTGACAAGATGCTGAGATTAAGTTCCCAACCAAACCTCTGGAGTTTTGAGCGTTGCATAAACTCGGCGAACTGCAATTTAATCCATAAAGTGTGTTTTTTTTAAAAAAAAAACGGCTGTGTTTATCTTTGTTTACGCTTTTTTGGCCAGGCCAGAAAAAAAAAATCACGGTGCTGTTTAATTCTGCAAAGTCAAACTCTGCACGAGTGAGTTGGGCGTTCCTCTCCTAAGCATCAGATTTTAAGAACTGCTTGGAAGAAGAAGAAAAAAAAATGCAAAGAAGAATGAAAATGGTTAAAGGGGGGGGAGTAGACAAGAAGCCGAATTGGATAAGTTCAGTCTTGAGAAGAATATATATATATCTCTGCAGGAGACAGAAACTTCTGAACTCCTTGATTAGGAAAATGTTCGAGGCCCCGGGGGAAACACAAGAGATAGCCTTGGGTTAGGCAAAAAGATGGGCCAATTTTGTAATTTTATTAGTCCTTAGCTTGAAAACTGTAGTCAAGCAGATGGGCCCTGTTGAGGCTCACTTTGTCGCCCCAAACAATCCAGCAAGGTAGGACTAGTCAAAATAAAATAGGACTGGCTAAGCCACACAAGGGAATGCTGTAAGGGTCGTAAGTGTGAAACATCGCCATAAGTCACTTTTTCAGTGACGTCGTAACTTCGAACGGTCACTAAACCACCTTTCGTTAAGATGAGGACTCCCTGTATGTCCCGTTGCTGGCCGAGATGTTTTAATCTGGATTCTTGCACGGAGTTAGGGCTGGACTTGATGACCTCGGTGGCCCCTTCTATCTCTAAAGCGTGGTGATTCCAAGACACCCAACTGGGCGTTTTTTTCACCCCATATTGGAAAGTGCAGACAGCAGGGAGGGCAAAAAAGGTGACGGAAGGCAAACCAACTGGGTGCAAAAATGCCAAGAGGAATTCAGAAGAAATTTTCAAGTAGTCTGAGAATAAAGCAAAAAAAAAAAAAAGATGCCAGGGAGAGTTTGGTCGTAAAGGCAACCATAAAAATAGCTTTATTTTTATGGCAGTACTGTACACACGGTCGTAAAAGTAGCTTTATTCAGTGTAAAAAAATGGCAAATATAAGAAGAGTATCTGGGAACAGATACCGAACAGGTGAAGGGTTTGGGAAGGCAGTCTGTTCCCTTTTATAGTTTTGCAACGTGCAAAGCACGGAGAAGCAGAAACTGGGGTTTTTTTCCCCTCCCTAACAAAAAATCTGAGAGTATAAAAGACGTCAGTCAATCCCATTTCTTCAGTTCTAGCCAAAGAAAATGCCATTTTACATATGTTCCCTTTTGCTGCTGGCGGAACTCCCTGCCACAAGACAAGGATCTCTGGGTGCTCGGAAAGGGCGGCGGAGAGCATCACAGCAGCAAAATTAAAGCTCTATTGTAAAGAATGAGAAAGTCCCTCAATTGAGGACAATATTTTCCCTGGAGGAGCAGGCAACAACAGAAACCCCTCTGCCTTTGCAGCCTGGAGGGTGTTCCCTATCGTCCCTGGCCAGCCCCCAACGGAAACAGGATGCTGGGTTAAAATGGACCTTGAACCTAATCCAAGTAAGAACGGTAATGAGGGACATTCATACAATATGCAGCATCCCGTTTCAGCCATGGTAAGCAATCCAGATCACATTAGAGCAAGGAGGAAGGAGGGGTGGGGGTGGAATCAAGGGAGAGAGGGGGTGAGGGAGAAGAATGAGAATGGGAGGGAAGGAGGAAAAGGAGGAAGGAAGGAAGGAAGGAAGGAAGGAAGGAAGGAAGGAAGGAAGGAAGGAAGGAAGGAAGGAACGAAGGAAGGAAGGAAGGGAAATGAGAATGGGAGGGAGGGAGGGAGGGAGGGAAGGAAGGAAGGAAGGAAGGAAGGAAGGAAGGAAGGAAGGAAGGAAGGAAGGAAGGAGAGAATGGGAGGGAAGGAACAGAGGAATGGAAATGAGAATGGGAGGGAGGGAGGGAGGGAGGGAAGGAAGGAAGGAAGGAAGGAATGGAAATGAGAATGGGAGGGAGGGAGGGAGGGAGGGAAGGAAGGAAGGAAGGAAGGAAGGAAGGAAGGAAGGAATGGAAATGAGAATGGGAGGGAGGGAGGGAGGGAAGGAAGGAAGGAAGGAAGGAAGGAAGGAAGGAAGGAAGGAAGGAAGGAAGGAAGGAAGGAAGGAGAGAATGGGAGGGAAGGAACAAAGGAATGGAAATGAGAATGGGAGGGAGGGAGGGAGGGAGGGAAGGAAGGAAGGAAGGAAGGAAGGAAGGAAAGAAGGGCATGAGATAAGCCTTTGAACAACAGCTGTAAAAATACCATGACAAAAAAAAAATCTCTTTTCCTCCTGTCTGCAATCCAGCAGCCACCCACCCACCCACCCACCCACACACACACACACACACACACAGCCCCCAAACGTCTGAAACTAAGGCCCTCCTTTTCTTGCCAATTCTGAGGCTGAAGAAAGAGGAATTAATAGGAAGCAGATGATGTGGGCTTGGCTTTCTCCAACACCCCCTATAAGGGGAAAGGGGCCCAGCCCAGCCCACCCACAAGAAGCAGATTTTTCCCCCCCTCCTCTGCACATGAGAGGCAAAATCCAAGAAGGAGGGAAGGTTAGAGGTTTTGAGAAGATGCTTAAGCAATAACTGGGGGGGGGGGAAGGATACTAAGAAAATCGAAGTTCTTTGGAGCCCAAACAGGAACTCCAAAGAGGGTCAAGCGCCACAGAAATAAATGGAGGCACTGCTACTCCGATCAATGGGGAAGGGGAGAAATACCCTGAGATTTATGAAAGATGGCCTCCTTATTGGCCCAATTTAAGGGCTGAGAATTCTTCCTTCCTTCCTGCTGTTTGGTAGACAGATGCGAAAGAGAGCAAGACAAGAGTCCAAAACTTTTGCTGCGATGTTGCATTTGTGGAATTATTCGTTTGGCTGCCTTAAGATCCTCGGCTCCTAGATGAGTTAACAACTCGCCAAGCCTGAACTGTTCCTTCCGTTTCTCCACGATAAAACTATATCCTTTTTTTCCCCCCTTTTCCATATTCTGTTCCTATTGCACTGAAGCAGGAGGCGTGAGCTTAAATGGACTCCGGAAGATGGTAGAGGACAGGAAGGCCTGGAGGAACGTTGTCCATGGGTCGGGCACGACTTCGCAACTAACAACAACAACAACAACATTCTATTCCATAGTCTATTCTATTCCTATTCTATTCTCTCCATTTCATATTCTGTTCTATTCTATTCTATTCTTCATTCCTTCTATTCTATTCTATTCCTATTCCATTCTTGTTCCTATCCTATCTTATCCTATCCCTATCCTATCCCATTCCATTCCATTCCAATCCTATCCTTATTCTATTCTTCTTCCAATCCTATCCTATCCCATCCCATCCCATCTGAGAAGCTGACAGCACCAGTCGAAGACCCAGAGCACTGTGTGTGATGGAGTGAGCACCCCGGTCTTGCTCCAGCTCCTGCCCAACTAGCAGCTCAAAAGCATGCAATCTGAGCCTACAGTCATAGCTACAGTGTTTTCAACAAAGTTGTACCGATTTAGAAAGCTGTTTTCATGCATTGGTTACTTTGCATTTTGTGGTCTTTTTGTTTTGACTTTAGCCTTTCCAGAAAGAATCAGTTTCGTGATGGGGTTGCAGTGCTAGAAAACTCATGATATGTATGGACCGATGACCCTCCTATTCTTCTTTTAAGACAAAAAAAAAGTCCATAATACCAAAAAAAAGTGGCCTTAAATCCTACTATACGGCCAGCCTATGTATTCATCCCTCACCTCAATATTAACACAATATTAATATTTGGAGGAAAAATCAAGGCTGGAAAATCAGAAAGGATTTTTTTTTCTTTTTCAAAAAAAAAGCAATTTTGCCAATCAAGCTACGCGTTTGGCTCCATAAACTCCCACGAAACATGAAACCTTTAATTTTTTTTTGGATTTTACAATGTGCTCCTCCATATTTGAGCTGCGCAGAAAAACATGCAACATTCACAGATTCAAACTCATCTCTGCCCTCAAGCAAACAAATAACTCATACATTTCACGGGCCTTTAGCAGTAAGAAAAACGCAGGGAGGTTTGTGCAGATGGCAAGAATTATTCTTTGGATTGTGTAGCACTTGCCTTGAAACCAGCCAGCTGCCTTGAAATTCCAGGGTACTAATTTGTGTGCCTTAATATATCCTCGCGGAGATGGTGAGCAAGCTACAGACCGCTGCCTTGTCTTGATCAACACAAATGGCCTCCTACAGTAGATCCTTAGGGAGAACTATTAACTTCCCTGGTTTTTTTCATTTGGGAAAACAGAACAAAGCAGATGGAAAGATCCCCCAAAGTGCAGGATATATAAAGCTTTACTTCCAGTTCAAACCAGGGCTTTGCATTGTTTCGCGAAGACCATTCATTCACTGGGGAGGGCTGGAATCTTAAAGAACGGGGTAACCCTTGCTTGAATTTCATTCATTCCAGATCTGAGAAACAAAACGTTTGCGTGGGAGGTGATCAACATTTTTCACCTCCGGGTTGGATGCATGCATAAATTTAAAAAAAAAATTAAAAAAAAGAAAGAAAGAAAAATCAGATCAAGCAGGGTGAGCCAGGGATCACCACACATTATACTCAAGCAAATAAGGAAGGCGCTGATTTTACCCCGAGGCCGTGCACCCAGCAACCAACTCAACAGAGGAAAGGACAGCAAGTTTGGTATCCTTGTCTGAATCTTGAATAAACATCTTTTTTCCAAACAAGAAGCCGGTCAGTCGACCAGCAGAGCTTCTGGGAGCTCAGGAAGATAAGATGGGGAAGGCTTGCGAAGTTTGCCCTCCAATAATTTGATTAGGTTTTTAACAAAGCATACGGATAAAAGAAAAAGAAAAACTAACACCCCCCCCCCCGAGAGAAACGATGGAGAATAGAAAGAGAATAGGGATAGAAGCTGTGAGAAAGTATAAAGAGAGAGAGAGGGGGAAAAAAAAGGAAAACGCAAAGATATACCAAGGATGCTCCCAACTTCTTCTAATATAACGATGCATCTAAAGAACGCTTGCATCTGGCTTTTAGTTTTAAGACTGCAATCAAACGCTGCTAAGTCCTCGACTTACGGCCACCATTGAGCCCAACGCTTATGTTGCTGAGAGAGAGATTTCTTAAGTGAGTTTTGCCACCTTTTTACAACCTTTCTGGCCGCAAGTGGAGGCGAATCACTGCGGTTCTTAAGCGAGGAACACAGTCGCTACGCGGATCCGGCTCCCCCTGTTGACCTCGCTTGTCGGAAAGTGGCCAAAGGAGATCACGTGAACCCAGGACGCTGCAACCGACATAAAAACACGCCAGTTTCCAAGCGTTCTAAATTTTGTTCACGTGACCCTGGGGATGTTGCAAGACGGTATCCGGAGCGGTCCTGGCTGCCCTCTGGGCTGGGTGGTTTTCTTGCAGACGTTTCATGACCCGACTAGGTAACATCATCAGTGCCCATCATCCTGTTTCCAAAAAAGCTGTCAATGCAAAATGGATGAAAGGGGTTCCCCCACCCCTTTAAGCCCCACCCATCAGCCCTCCACGCTGGCCCGCTCATCTTTTAAAAAGCGTAAATTCTCCGAATCTGGAAGGTCTTGTTTCTAAGCTAGAGTTTGACCTAAAGGACAGTTGTTGTTTTGTGGCTTAGCTTTCAGGGTCATTCTGTGTAAGCCAGCCAGGCTAAGCCTATTTCGTGTGTGCCACCAGCAAGGTGGCATGATGTGACTTAAGCCACAGCGAGGATTTATGAAGGGGGCAGCTTGTTCGTCAGATTAACCAGCCAAGGGAGGAAATTTTAACCTAGTTAACCTGGGGGTGGGTGGGTGGAGGGGCAACAATTACCCCTCATCTTCGCCGGCTTCATCTGTCACTTTCTATCTATCTCAGTTAACAATAAGTCAAGAGTTGTTGGGGTGAAAGGCGGGATGTTTTAAGGGACGGTTTGTACCCACAAGATGCTCTTTAGAGGCAGACGTGTGCGTGCACAAGTCCACCGAACACCCCTAAGCTTTCTTTGTTCAAGCCAGAAGGAACCCCCAGTTGGAGACCCCCAGTTAGCCCAAGCCCTGAAAAAACAAGTCACGGAACCAGCCACCCGCAAAGGCCAAGCCGAACAACTTACCAGCCGGATTCACACATCCAGCCGCCCCCCCCTCCCGCCGGATGGTTGGGGGCAATTAAGCTGACTTTGTAATAATGCCGCTTGGGGTGTGTGTGTGAAAGCCCTAATAAGCAGGCATATACATAGAATGAAGGCTACTGCTAAGCTTGTAAGCCGCCCTGAGTCTTCGGAGAAGGGCGGGATATAAATGGAATTAAAATAAAATAAAAATAAATAAAAATAAATAAATAAACCGGCGGGGGTGGGGTGTGGGGGGGGGGAAAGATTGGTATCGCGTGCGCCCCGAGCGCCCCTCGACGCGGACCCGCGCCAGTTCCCGTCGCCGAGCCGAACCCGGGTTTTGCACGTCGTGTGAACGAGCCCTTTGGCAAGTCCCTCGCATCTCCTCTCCTCTTTCCCACCCACCCCCCACCTCGCCCCAAAGTCTGCCTTCCGGCCGGGTTTTTTTTTTGTTGTTGTTTTTTTTTACCTCCAGGGGGGGCAGATCGGGATCCAGCTGGGTGAAGCTGTGCAAGACGACGGGACCGGCTTCCTCGGCGGCCACCTCCAGCCTGACCGCCTCCCAGAGGCTGCGGAGCCGGCGGCAGCCTTCGAAGAGGCGCTCGGGGCTGGTGGCCCCGCCGGCTTGGAGCGCCCTGGCCGAGCGCTCCTCCGCCGGCAGCTCCGACCACATGAGGACCACCATGGAGCTGCGCCCGCCGGGCTCCGCTTGGCAGCCAGCTCGGCCGGCCGCTTGGGAGACGGGCGGAGGATGCGGAGGAGAGGGGGGGGGGTCCCCGGCGCTGCTCTTCTTCTTCTTCTTCTTCTTCTTCTTCTTCTTCTTCTTCTTCTTCTTCTTCTTCTTCTTCTTCTTCTTCTTCTTCTTCTTCTTCTTCTTCTTCTTTCTTCTTCTTCTTCTTCTGCCTAGCGGGGGCGAGCAGGCTTTTGGCCAGCCCCGCCCCCGGGAAGAAGGCCCGCCCCCTCCAGCAGCCCTGATGTCACTCAATCACTCGGGGAGGGGTTGGGGGGGGGAGAGAGAGAGAGAGAGAGAGAGAGAAGCAAAGTGGGAAGAGCGTGTGAGCGCGTCTCCGCCTCGGAGCGCGGCTGGAAAGGAAAGGAGACCACCAGGCGCCCTCTGCAGGCTGAGAGGCGAGGTTTTCAATGGTGTGTGTTTGTGGGTGGGGGGGGTGGTTTGGTTATTTTATTGTCCTCGGTTTTAACTGCTTGTCCCCCCTGTCCGGACAGATCCTGCTTTAAGCAACCGTTGGTTGTTGTTGTTGTTGTTTTTAATGCAGTAATAAGCTGACTTTGTAATAATGCCGCTTGGGGGGCCCGAAAGCCCTAATAATAAGCAGGCATATACATAGAATGAAGGCTATTGCTAAGCACATTGGTTTGTGCTTTAGATTGTAAGCCGCCCTGAGTCTTCGGAGAAGGGCGGGATATAAATGGGATTAAAATAAATAAAATAAATAAACAAACCCCATAAAGGTGGCTTGCCGCTTAGTAGGGAACGTGAAGTACCGTGAACGCAAGCCATCTAAACCGGAAGATCAAAACTCTGAAAACAGCTCAAGAGGATTTTAGCACCCAAGGCGAAGCGTTTTCCGTGGCCTTTTTTTTATTTCCCCCTAGCAATAACACACACAAAGACTAAAGAGGAATGTTTGAAGTCTAAGAAGTGGCCACTCGTTTCATAAATCATAAGGAAAGGAAAGGAAAGGAAAGGAAAGGAAAGGAAAGGAAAGGAAAGGAAAGGAAAGGAAAGGAAAGGAAAGGAAAGGAAAGGAAAGGAAAGGAAAGAATGGAAGAAGTAAAGTAAAAGAAAGGAAAGGAGAGGAGAGGAGAGGAGAGGGGAGGGGAGGGGAGGGGAGGGGGAGAGAAGAGGAAGGTGGGAGGGAGAAAAAGAGAGGAAGAGGAAGAGGGAAGAAAAAAGGAAGAGAAAGGGAAGGATAGGAAAGGGAAAGGAAAGGAAGGAAAGGGGAGAGAGAGGAGGGTGGGAGGGAGAAAAAGAGAGAGAGAAAGAGAGAGAGGAAGAGGGAAGAAAGAAAAGGGGAAGAAAATTAAAAAAACAAAAAAAGAGAGAGAGAGAAAAAAGAAAGGAGTAAGTACATTTTCTCTTTTAAGCCTGGTCACTTTTTCTCAATCCAGGCCAGGCTGTCCTCGCTTCGATTTCATTTACATTTCTCATTTGATTCCAATTCAGCTCCGGGATATATGCTGAACTTTCCAGCTACGTGCTGGGTCAATATCTCCTCCGCTCCCAGGCAAAACAATCACACTTCCAGAGACGCCATCCCGGCGGCGGTTCAGCAGCCACGGAGAGGCCACGTAGGAACCCAGGGTGTGAAAACAAGCCACGTTTCCCCCCCCACACACGGAGAAAGTACAACCGCATCAGAGCAAGCGGGCATGATGCGATGCCACTTGACGTGGCTCCACCTATGGCAGGCCAACGCCTAAAAAAGATTCGTAAAGGAGGACGTTTGTACCTCAGGGCTGAACTGTGGGGGTCCTGGGTGCTCTCTGAGCTGGGTGGTTTCGTTGCAGACGTTTCATGACCCAACTAGGCAACATCATCAGTGTTTATATACAGTAGCTTCTCCTTTCGGGCTGGGTGGAGATTGACTAGCACATTATTTTCTCCTTGATTGTTTGTCTGGTGTTAATCCCTGCTTATATGGATAGTGCGTGCCGGGCACTAGTTGCAGGGGGAGCTACTGAATATAAACATGGAGCAAACTTCACACACCCTTATATTGATGATGTTACTTAGTTGGGTCATGAAACGTCTGCAAGAAAACAACCCAGCTCAGAGAGCAGCAAGGACCCCACAGTCCTCCTCCTACTCCTCCTCCTCCTCCACTCCACGCACTTTCCTTCTAGCACTGATGATGTTATATAGTTGGGTCATGAAACGTCTGCAAGAAAACAACCAAGCTCAGAGAGCACCAAGGACCCCACCGTCCTCCTCTTCCTCCTCCTCCTCCTCCCCCTCCTCCTCCTCCACTCCACACACCTTCTTTCTAGCACTGATGGTGTTATCTAGTTGGGTCATGAAATGTCTGCAAGAAAACAACCAAGCTCAGAGAGCACCGAGGACCCCACAGTCCTCCTCCTCCTCCTCCCCCCTCCTCCCCCTCTTCCTCCTCCTCCACTCCACACACCTTCCTTCTAGCACTGATGATGTTATCTAGTTGGGTCATGAAATGTCTGCAAAAAAAACCACCAAGCTCAGAGAGCACCAGGGACCCCACTAAAAGGATCTTCTAAATTTGGAGTGGGAGGGTTGCGTTCCCCTAAAGTGATGCCTTGTGAGCCCATCTCAGATCTCCCCAAATCTACATATGTTTTCTCTGACCCCGCACAATCAGCTCCACACCCGAATAATACGAGATCTGGGCTGGCATCCTTTAAAATTGCTGCTCAGGGCAAACTCAGCACCAAGGAGTCAAATGCTGTGCGACTCAGTCCATAAAACGCAGAATTAACAGCGTTGGAAGGGGCCTTGGAGGTCTTCTAGTCCAGCCCCCTGCTCAGGCAGGAGACCCTGCACCATTTCAGACAAATGGCTGTCCAGCCTCTTCTTAAAAACCTCCAGTGATGGAGCACCCACCGCTTCTGGAGTCAAGATCATTACGTCCACCAAGTGTCCAGGTTGACAACAGCCTAAATGTGGACAACGAAACTCACAATTCACAGGTCG
Source organism: Vipera berus (assembly GCF_964194415.1). Classification (NCBI taxonomy): domain Eukaryota; kingdom Metazoa; phylum Chordata; class Lepidosauria; order Squamata; family Viperidae; genus Vipera; species Vipera berus. Next base: position 9,526,429 of record NC_138218.1, read on the forward strand.
TCCTCAAGTTACAACCGCACACCCCTTGAAAACCACTCTCGATCTCCTGCCCTTAGTAATCAGTAAATCCAGATATTACAGGCAGCCCTCGGCTTCTGCAGGTTTGGCGACCGTTCGAAATTGCGACGGCACGGAGAAAGGCGGTTTTCACCCGGTCCTCACCCTTACAACCATTTCAGCGCTCCTGATCACAAATTCAGACACTTGGCAACTGACTCATACTTAGGGGGGTCGCAGCGTCCTCGGGGGTCACGGGAACCCCTTTGGCGACCCTCTGGCAAGCAAAGTCAACGGGGGAAGCTTAACAACCGTGTTACTAGTGTTTAGTTCTGATAGACGAGGACTCAGAGTGGTTTAACAAGGAATGAGTTTATTGAATACACAAAGTCAACTGCTAACTGTCAAATGTTGCAACCCTTTTATAGGGAAAGCGTTTGAACTGTAACCAATACAAACAGTCTCTTTTCCCGCTCCTTGGTTGTGGCGTCCAATGAATGCACCTTATTTTCCCGCTTAAAACCTTGCAAAGCTGCACTGTGTTTGCAATCTCTTCCAAGGCCTATTGCTAACTATTTACATACATAACACCCCTTACCCCCCAGTTGATGTCATTTTCTTACAAAATCCCTTAGGTATTTTGGTGGCCTATGTATTCTGGACGGGTATCTGTTGCTTTGGCTATTAGGGACCCTTCTTTCTGGTTGACTGCTAGGCTGCTGGTTACTACTGGACCTGGGCTCTGGGTTACTGTCTACAGATGTACTGTCTTGAATAATAGGATGTGTTTGGCATTCAGTGGTCACTGGCCTACTTTGCAGGGGTATTTCCCAATCAATTGGACTGAATTGTTGTTGTTGGGCATCAGGGAATGTGTTATCATGCCCAACCCCCACAACGCTTTCAGGCCTACTGTTGTCTGTACTGTTTCCCCTTACTAATCCTTGGTCCCCCTCAGCAGGCACACACCCCCTCGATCTTTTCCTCAGTTGGTCTACGTGTCTTTTACAAATCCTATTCCCTTCCCCCTCAATGATGTAAGATAGGGGACCCAAGATTTCAGTTACCACCCCTGGAATCCATTTGTCCCCTTGGGCGTAGTTCCTGGCCCAAATCAAGTCCCCCACTGCAAATGTTCTGTTAGGAATGTCAAATTCAATGTTTGGTTGGAGTCTGTCAGGATGTAATCTGTCCAACTTGGTCAATATTTTCCTGCCCCACCTCATTTCAGCTGGGCTTTTCCCCGTAGCCGAACAGGGGGTTGTGTGTTGAGCCAACAAGAACTCAGCTAGTCTCTGATGCCAGTCACCTCGAATGATCCTTTTAAGCGCGTCCTTCGTGGTCCTCACGTTCCTTTCAGCCAATCCGTTGGTGGAGGGGTGGAAGGGTGCAGAAGTCTTGTGCTTAATCGAGTTGGCCTTGAGGAAATCCTGAAATTCAATAGATGTGAATTGTGGCCCATTATCTGACACTATTAAATCTGGCAACCCATGAGTGGCAAAGAGGCCCCTTAATGCCTGTATTGTTCTGCCTGCCGTTACTGAACTGACCGGTATTACTTCTAGCCATCTAGAGTAACTGTCGACCACTACAAGGAACGTTAACCCCTGGAAAGGTCCCGCGAAATCAATATGAATCCTGGACCAAGGATTCCTAGCTAGCTCCCATTTATGTGTGCGGATGTGTTGTTGTTCAGGCCTGGAGCGTTGGCACAGATGGCAATTGGCAACGCATTCCTCGATGTCGTGGTCCAATCCTGGCCACCACAAGTGACTCCTAGCCAGGGCCTTCATCCTTACTATTCCAGGGTGTCCCTCATGCAATTCAACTAGGATAGCTGATTTGTGGATTTCCGGAATGACTACACGAGTTCCCCAGAGTAAGCACCCCATATGAACTGATAGTTCATCTTTCCTTCTGAAAAATGGACTGTATTTTACGTCCGGGTTGGCGTTGGGCCAACCACTCATGGCCCAGGCCATTACTCTCCTTAAGATGAGGTCCTTATTGGTCGCCTCAGCAATGTCTTTTGCCGTTAATGGCAAATCAGGAATATCCTGTAGGGACATTATTTGTCCCACTGGGGCAGGGTCCTCCTCTGTTGTGCTTAGAGGCAATCTGCTAAGAGCGTCTGCATGACCCATGTCCTTACCTGGCCTGTATTGGAGGGAAAATGAGTATGCTGAGAGAAAAATGGACCACCTCAGCATCCTGGGTGACATAATCTGAGGAGTCTGTTTATCTGTGGTAAACAGTCCCAGCAAGGGTTTGTGGTCAGTCAGTATAGTAAAGTTCCTACCATACAGGTAATCGTGGAACTTCTTAACTCCTGCCACAATAGCTAATGCCTCCCTGTCTATTTGCGCATAGTTCCGCTCTGCCTTGGTTAGTGTGCGGGAGTAGTATGCAATGGGTCTTTGTATTCCTTGGTTGTCTAAGTGGCTGATCACCGCCCCTACGCCATAAGGCGAAGCATCGCATGCCAGGAAGATTGGTTTGTTTTCAATAAAGTGAGTCACAGTTGAATTACTGGAAAGGATGTCTTTTAGAGTTTGGAAACTCTCTTTGTGCTTGTTCTGCCATTGCCAAGGGGTCTTCTTATCTAGGAGTCTGTGCAGAGGTTCTGCAATGGCAGCCTTATGTGGTACAAAAGTGTGATAAAAATTTACCAAGCCTAGGAAGGCCTGTAGTTCTGCCTTGTTCCTTGGTTCAGGAGCCCCTTTTATTGCTTTGATTTTTTCAGGGGTAGGATGGACTCCACTTTTGTCAATCCTGAACCCCAAAAAATCAGTGGATTTAACCCCAATGCTACATTTTTCCTTTTTTAATTTTAACCCAGCCTTCCTAAATCTGCCCAGTACCTGTTCCAGCCGCTCTACTAACATTCCTTCATCTTTTCCAGCTATTAGGACATCATCAAAGTAAGGGCATACTCCAGGTATGCCCTTTAAGGTCCTCTCCATCACTTCTTGGAAGATGCCTGGAGCTGCTGCAATTCCAAATTGCAGCCTGTGGACTCGGAACGCCCCCTTGTGGGTAACAATTGTTTGTGCCTCTGCAGCCTCCTTGGAAACAGTTAACTGTAAGTACGCATGCGCCAAGTCGAGCTTGGCGAAGATGGCGGCGTCCTGGATCGTGGCGAGGACCTGCTTCACCGTCGGGACCGGGTAAGCATGTTTTTTCATCCCAATGTTGAGGGTGGCTTTATAGTCGGCGCAGATTCTCACATCCCCATTGGGTTTGAGGGGTGTGACAATCGGCGTCTCCCACAAACCGCCCTCAACAGGTTCTAGAACTCCGAGGCCTACAAGCCGGTCGAGCTCGGCCTCAATTTTTTCTTTTAAGGCAAAAGGCACTCTCCGGGCCTTTAGCCTGATCGGGTTTACTGAGGGGTCTAGGTTAAAGTTAATGGGGGGCCCTTTGTACTTGCCTAGAGATCCATCGAATACGTCTGCAAATTCTTTGCAGACGGATTCGAGGGTCTTATTTCTAATCACTGAATTTATTCCCCCTATCCAAATTCCTAGGGCTGGAAACCAATTAAGCCCTATTAAGCTGGTCCTATTCCCCTCCGTAACTACCAAATCTAAGACCCCCTTAAACCCCTTAAAATTTACTTTAAGGCTGGTCTTCCCTTTTACGATTATTGGACTTTTTTGGAAGTCCATTAATTGAATAGTTGTTGGTTTAAGTGGAATTCTTTTTCCACTTAGTTGTTCAATTTTCTCAAGGGTTTCAGTGGAAATTATCGACACTGAAGCCCCAGAGTCGATTTCCATTCTGCAAGGGACCCCTTGCAGAAGGACTGTAATTTTTAATTTTCCGTCCGGAAAATTGTGCCCCCTTTCCCGCCGTCTCCGATTGACGCGGGCCACCTCCCTTAGAGTTGGACTTTCCACCCGGGGTTTAGGGGTCTCCTTGCCACTAGCATTAGGGGTTACCTTACCCTCTGGCCACACATCGACTTCGTTCAGACGGGTGTCCCGACCGCGACTTCTGCAGATGGCCTGGATGTGGCCAGTCTTGCCGCAAGCCCTGCACTTGGCGGTACGAAATCGGCAGGAAGCGCGGGAATGGTTGCCGCCGCAGCTGCCGCATCGGTTCTGCGTTTCGTTGTCGCGCGGTCTGGTTGCTGTGTCCCGCCACGGTCGTTGTGCCCCGGTCGGTGGTCTTTGCGGTGTTGCGGGTTGTTGCCGGCGGCCAGGGTCAGGCCCCTCGCTTCTGAGTTGTTTTGGTGCCATCTTTCCGAATCGCCTGGAGACTTCTGCGATCTCTTCCTCCCACTGCTGATCCACCTCCCCGCAGTCCACATAGCCCTCTTGGTTAATTTCGGGTGCTGTCGCCATGCTACTGCGGGGGGGGTCGCGGTACCCGGTTGACTCATACGTGAGGAGTTCGTCTAACACTTCCTGTAAATCGCCGGTAGGTTTGGCGATTATTCTATTCTGTAATTGTTCATCGCGTAAGCCCAGCACGACTCTGTCCCTAATTCTAATCTCTAAATTGTCGTATTTGCAACGAACTGCTGCTTCCCGGACGGCAGCGACGAATTTCTGTATGGACTCCCCCGGTCTCTGATTCCGCTTCTCGAAGATGCGCCGCCAAAAGAGTTCAGACCTTCGGGGAGTAAAGTGAACTTTTAATTTTGCGAGGAGGTCGGCATAGGGCACGCTGGAGACTGGTTGAGGCTGGCACAGCCCGACAGCAACTCTGTAGACCGGTGTGCCGCAGATTGTCAAGAGTGCCGCCGCTTTTTTCCGGTCGTCGGTGATTCCGTTCACCAACAGGAATCCCTCGACCTGCCCGATGTATTCTTCCCAATCCTCGGGGAAGTTAGGGTCAAATTCCTTCAGTGACCCAATCTGCGCCATTCGGAGAATTTTTTTTTTTTTTTATTCTGCCGCGGCCGCTGAGTTGACTTGACACGTATTCGAATTCCGCCGCCTTTGCGCGACAATTCTGCCGATTCTCTGGTCTTCTGTCTATCCCACCCTCGTCGCCAGTTGTTTAGTTCTGATAGACGAGGACTCAGAGTGGTTTAACAAGGAATGAGTTTATTGAATACACAAAGTCAACTGCTAACTGTCAAATGTTGCAACCCTTTTATAGGGAAAGCGTTTGAACTGTAACCAATACAAACAGTCTCTTTTCCCGCTCCTTGGTTGTGGCGTCCAATGAATGCACCTTATTTTCCCGCTTAAAACCTTGCAAAGCTGCACTGTGTTTGCAATCTCTTCCAAGGCCTATTGCTAACTATTTACATACATAACAACTAGCTTAACAACTGTGGCAAGAGAGGACGTAAAAATGGAGCAACAGAGGTTCTGCTCTCAGTCATGGTCAGAACTTGAAGATCAGTTGCGTACCTTCCTTGCAAACCTGGATCTTTTTCATAGCCCTATTCCCAGGCTAAAACTGCATTTTTCCACTACATTCTGCACAGGGGTTGCGGTTGGAGGGGGGGGTGTTGAAGCCCCCCCTCCCCCAGGGCCTGGTTGAACCTTGGCAGGCCCAGATGCCAAGGCTCCCTGGCGGTGTCCCTGCTTTGAAGCCCAGAAATGCCCAATTGGGCTCCTCCGAGGTGGGCTTGGGGGGAAAAACAGGGATGCTCAGCCAGGAGTGGCAAAAAAATATTCCAAGAGAGCTTCACTGGGACTCGATTTCCCGTGTCACAATCTGGATTTTTTTTCCCCCACCCCCAGGGAAGTTTAATCCCTGGGTGTTTGTTTGTGTGGAAGGCAATTAAGAAGCAGACTCAAATCCCTGGAAGCAGACTGGGAGGATCCCCAAATGCGGTGGCTTCCTAGAGTTACCTGGAGGTGCCACGGGGGCGAGGCTGTCAATTGGATCAATCAAAGAAAATAAACACAAGTCCCAACCAAAGTCTTTGCCAAAGAGACCTCTTGCACCCAGGACCCGTCCTCAACCTCTCCCTGGGGGGGGGGGCTTCCTGGCGGTTTTGGAGCCTGGAGGCCAGGCGAGGCGACTCTGGGGTTGTGTGAAGGGTGGCAAGGACGAGGAGGGAAGACCCTGCCAGGGGAAAATAAAATAAAATAAAATAAAATAAAATAAAATAAAATAAAATAAAATAAAATAAAATAAAATAAAATAAAATAAAATAAAATAAAATAAAATAAAATAAAATAATAAAATAAAATAAAATAAAATAAAATAAAATAAAATAATAAAATAAAATAAAATAAAATAAAATAAAATAATAAAATAAAATAAAATAAAATAAAATAAAATAAAAAGCCCCTTTAGCCAAGCCAGTTGAAAGGCTGGCCAGCTGCAGAAACACAGCCCGGTAGGAACAAAGGACAACGGCAGAAACTTCTCCGGCAGAGAGGAGTGTGAAGAATCTGGGGAGGGTGGGGGTGGAGGTGGGGAAAGGCAGCCCCCTGCCCCCAAACCTTGTCCCAGGCTCCCCCTTGCCCAAATCCTCCCCCCCCCCTGCCGCCGCCGCCGCCGCCGCCCTGTGGCTGGCTCCTCACCTCGTCGTCTTGCACGCTCAGGGGGATATCCAACATGCACATCTGGAACGGCTGCACCAGCGCCTTCTGCATGCTGAAAAGAGGCTTGCTCTCCATCCTCCGCCTGCCCGGCCCACGCCAGGCTCTGCTCCCACCTGGAGCCCAGGCGGATGGCTGCTGACTCCGGGGGGTGGGTGGGCTGGAGACCCTCCCCGACCCTCCGACCCTCCTCTGGTCTCGGGCAGCAGGAGAAGCGCTCGGGGTGGGGTGGGGGGGATCCCGCAGGCAGCATCAGCCGGCCATTTGCCTCTGCCTGGCCGGGCCGTCGGTCCTCGGGGATCCCGCCCCCGCCTCGGGCAGGCAGGCGCCTCCTCTGAGGCTCGACCCGCTTTCCCACGGCTGGGCTTCCCCCAGTCCCCGCCGCCCCCCAAGGCTGGGCGCTGGGGCCGAGCCTCTCCGCATCGCCTCTCCCCGAAAAAACAACCGGTCTTTCCCTCTCGCTCGGCTGGAGCCGGCTACTGCAAGGGTGGGGGTCTGCAGTCATCCATGGCAGAGGAAGCACAAAAAGGGTCCAGGAGGAGCAGGAGGAGGAGGAGGAGGAGGAGGAGGTGGTTGACGCAGCCACCTTCTCCTTCTCCTCCGTCCCCCACCCCACCCCCCTTCTCCAGCTCATTCCCTTCCTTGCTGGCAAGGAGAACGCCCCCCCTCCCCCCCCCTCCCCATCAAGGGTAGGGCAGGGGTGGGAAACCTGAATTCAGATGATATTCCTTAGCTCTGCATTTCTGCAGGGAGATACTTGCGCTGGGCATCCCCCTCTGCCAAACAGAGAGAGAGAAAGGAAGAGAGAGAGAGAGAGAGGGGTGGGGAAGGGAGAGCAAGAGAGAGCAAGAGAGAGAGAGAGAGAGAGAGAGAGAGAGAGAGAGAGAGAGAGAGAGAGAGAGAGAGAGAGAAAGGAAGAGAAAGAGACAGAAAGAGAAAGAGAAAGAGAAAAACGGAGGAGAGAGGGAGAGAGAGGGGGGGACAGAAAGGGAGAGAGAGAGAAAGAGACAGAGAAAGGGGGGGGAGAGAAAGGAAGAGGAAGGAAGGAAGAGAGACAAAGAAAGAGAGAAAAAGAAAGAGAAAAACAGAGAGGGGGGGACAGAAAGGGAGAGAGAGAGAGAGAGAAAGGGAGAGAGAAAGGGAGAGAGAGAGAGAAAGTGACAGAGGGGGGAGAGAGAAAGGGAGAGAGAAAGAAAGAGAGAGAAACAGAAAAAGAAAGAAAAACAGAGAGGGGGGACAGAAAGGGAGAGAGAAAGAGGGAAAGAGAGAGAGAGAAAGGGAGAGAGAAAGAGAGAAAAAGGGAGGGAGAGAGAAAAAAAGAGAGATTTCTCTCTAGGGTGGGAGGCAATGTGGCCCACCCCTGGCCAGACCACCTCTTCAAGTCTCTTGTGAGGGAGATGGATGATTTCAAAATGAGATCAAAATAATAGAGTGAATTATAAATAAATAAATAAAATAAAATATTATTATTTCGGATCCAAACAGACAGATGTCTGGCCCACAACACGCCTGACACAACTATTGTGTGTGTGGGGGGGGGGGGGGAAAGGCTGGTTCATTGATATGGCAGTACCAGGGGATGCACGAATTGAGGAGAAACAGCCAGAAAAAAATTAACAAAATATGGCCATTTGCCAATTGAAGTTGAGGATTGGGGAGGAATATTTGTGCCAATAGCAATAGGAGCCCTTGGAGCAATACTCCAAGGGCTGCTGGGATCCATGAAAATTTTGAACTTATCAGACCTGAATATCCTGACTTTGCAAAAAAACACACACAAAACCACCTTACTAGGAACTGCCTGTACATTCAGACGTTACCTTAGCAGCTCTTAGGTTCTTGGTTAGGACTTGAACTGTTAAGTTTTAACCATTCCTAGACTGTGAATCGAACTGAAGCTCAAATCTTAAATAATAATAAGATAATAATATTTTTTTAAAAAAAATAAGGGAGGGAGATCAGAAGTGAGAAGGGGATATCAACGCAGGCTTTCACCGAGCAAATGTAGAATTAGCACTTGGTGAAATAAAAGATACACCTTATTGATAACAGGAGGAAAGGGAAGGACAGTCAAAAGATCTGGGTGCTGTGTTCTCAGATGCATCAATCAATCAACTGGCTTTGAGTTGATTACTCTTAGCAATGGAGTTTCACCACACACCTTGGCAGGCACAAATTCACAGGAGTTGGCAGAATAACTCCAAATGCCCACTAAGGTGTAAACAGAGCAGATCTGCCTACTCTGCCCTAACACAACGCAACACAACATGTCTCCAAACACACCCACTTGCAAAATGGAAGGCGCAATTCTATTTTGCCCATCGTTTGCACCGCGCTGTCTCTCCGCTAACTAAATCTCCTCCCAGCCTAAGGTTCTTTGGCTTTCCGGGCCAAAAACAACAAAACTAGCATTGTTTGGAATCCACGGGCAGTTTCCGATCAGCTTTAACCCAGTTTAAATCCAGCAACAGGATAGAGGGCGGGGGGGGGACACGAGAAGGAAGTTTTCCCCCCCAAAACCAAGAGGGAACAGAGTTTGCAGGATGTTGCCACCCTAAACATCCGTTAATTCCAAAGGAAATTGAGACGTTCAACACGCAAGAACAACCTGGGATGGCCAAGAAGCCACATTCAGGACCAGCAATAACTGCAAAAAAAAAGAAAAGATGGAAGTCAAGAGGGGGGGAAATTATCTCTTCCTTGTTTTTAAGACTGCGAGATAAAGCAGGCTGGCGAGGGAGCCCTGGATGAAACTGCACCGCGACTCTTCAATTACTCAGAAAAGTTCACTTGTGGGATGTTATATCTGGATTTTTTTCGTTTTAATTTTTTTGTTGTTGTTCTGTTTCCTTCTCTCTCTCCAATTGGGCCCTGGGGAGATTCTTTTCAGAGAGAAGTCATTCAAAATCCAAACGGTAGCCATCAGGGGTGGGATCTGGGAGCAGGGCCAAAGAGCCCGGTTGAGTTTGTCAAGCTGGCGCTCAGCTCACCGAAAAACGAGAAATAATAATAAAAAAAGATGATCGAAACGGCCTCTCAAAGAGATAACTGCATTGGATAACTGCATTCTTTTCTTAAGAAAAAAAGCAATTATACAGCTATTTCTGGTGTCTATTTCTCAGAAGTTTTTTAAAAAAATTGTTTCTGGGAAGGAGAGCGGGGGGGGGGGGCAGAACCAGGAATGGTGGTGGCGTTTAATAAAATCCTGGAAATGGTTAGAATAGAATAAAGCTGGAAGGGACCTTGGAGATCATCTAGTCCAGCCCCCTGCTCAAGCGGGAGAAGAACCTATACCATCTCAGGCAAATGGTTGTCCAGTCTTTTCTTTAAAACTTCCAGTGTTGGAAGCATTCACCGCTTCTGGAGGCAGGTTGTTCCGCTGGTTAGACTGGATTGGGCATTTTCGTCTACCTATTGAGTCTTTTCCCAAGGACCTGGGATAGGCAGATGTGGAGGTTAGACAGTGTTTAAAAGTCTCATCGCAGGACGGAAGCTACGTTGAATCAAGCTGCCTTTTGCAATTGACTGATGGGGAGTTTGTCAATGCCGATGGTGCTCAATTGGTGCTCCAGATGTTTATGGATTGCACCCAAGGCGCCTATCACTCTTGGCGGTGCCTCGGCTTTCTTTGGCCACAGTCATTCTACTTCTATTTGCAGCTCTTTTTATTTTGTGATTTCCCCCCCTCCCCCGCCGCCCACTTCTTTTTTTTTTTCCTGTTCTGCTGTCTCCTCTATCCAGACTTTTTTTGGTCGTTCTTATCGACATTTGTTAAATCTGGGGTGTTATGTGTCTATCTGAATTCTAAAGTCCCCAAGCACTTGAGCGTCTTCATTTTGTTCTTCTTCGCTTATCTATATTGCAAAGGCTCTAATTTGCATTATGTATTATTTATACGGTTCGGCGCCCAGTCAGCCAAATGTTTAGACTGAATTTGGCATTTTTGCCCGCCTCTCGCGTTCATCCCAAGGACCTGGGATAAGCAGATGTGGATGTTGGATGGGGTTACAGACATTTATGCGGGATGTAAGCTGTTCCAAGTAAGGCTGCCTTTTGCAATTGACTGATGTATTCTTATGCTTCATCGCCCAGTCAGTCGGATGTTTTGATTGGATTTGACTGTTTTTATCCACCTGTCAAGTTTTGTTATTTTTATTTTATTTTATTTTATGGCAAGGGCTGCAATTTGCAAGATAAAGCAAACAGATTGGTGGGTGTTCAAAATGGGGAACATTATTTACCCCAACTGCCTAATTGCAAAAAAGCTAGAAAGATAAATTTGCCAGTCCTTCAAAGAGATCTGCAGCTTTTGGCATTTTTCATGACCATCCCCTGAATATTACCGAACTAAACAGAACACTGTCAGATTAGGTTGTAAAATGGGGGAGGGGGGAAAACAATTCAGCAACGGGTTTTCCCGTCCTTCTGGTCCTTCTCCATCTTTCATGCTGGGTACCACACACGGTTGTCATGGAGACAGCCCCATGCAATGTTGCCATGCTTACAAAGCATACGATGGGGTTGGGGACAACCCTCGCACGTGCAAGGGAGGAAAATTGCTCGGAAGTAGCACGCAGTGCAAACTCGGAGCGTTTGTGTCCTTTAACAACATCAAATCAGCCTCCAAAATGTGGCTTATACAGTACCTCTAAGCCATCATACCTTCTGGCCTGTGGGGGTCTCTGTGCAACATGTCAGAGACTGGGAAAACCCAAGATCTATGCAGGGTTATTTGGAACGGCTCAAAATTCAAGAGGACAGCAAGAAGTCAAGCGCTCCCCCAGGCTTTCAGTAGCCTGAAAAACCAGAATGGATCCTTCACACATTCAGATCATTAACCTGGTTACCGATTTACGTTGTTTCTCTAAGTTTACAGAAGGCATTGACCTGGAATCTAACAACAGCTTTGTGCATGAATCTCACCAAGAGGAACATTAATCAAGCTTGGCACAGCGTGAATTGAGCCTTCAATTGACCTGGTTAACGCACCATGAAATGCAAGCTCTCTCTCTCTCTCTCTCTCTCTCTCTCTCTCTCTCTCTCACACACACACACACACACACACACACACAGAGAGAGAGAGAGAGAGAGAGAGAGAGAGAGAGACCATCCATTGATGGGAAGGGGAGTTGTGATGCTTGCCCTGAAGCTATCCCTCCTACCCAACTGATTAAATTTAAAGCTTTTGATTTCTCTGCTTGAGATAAATAAGAATTTCCACCTTTTTTTTCTTCCAAGAGAAGATATTCAATGGAACGGTTTGCCTCCCAGCGTTGTGAGTGCCCCATCATTGGAGGTGTTCAACAATAGACTGGACAACCACTTGGCCAGGATGGTAGAAGCATCGTTGTAACTTTGAACAGTCACCAAAATGGTCATAAGTCAGGGACTAGCTATAAACATCAGACAAATGAAACCTACTATCCATGCTTCTGGTTCCCCCCCCCCATCAAACCATCTTCCTTTCCACTGCCAAATTTTTTAAAAATATAGTTGCAACAGTCCAGTCCTGTCACTTTTTTCCAGCATCGTTGTTACTTTGAACATTCACTAAATAAAAGGTCATAAGTTGAGGCTTATGTACTCTCTGCACTTTTTCTCATCAAGAGATGTTCTTCCCTGCTGCCAAACTTTGAAGCTATTGCTTGCAACGGTCCTAAGTATGAGAACTGATCATAAGTCAGTTTTTCCCCCCAGAATCGGCATAACTCTGAACAGTCGCTAAACGGACGGGCGTAAATGGAGAACTAGCTGTAAACACCAGAGAAATGAAACAAACCATCTGTGCTTCTCTTTTTCCCAACAAGCTGTCTTCTTAAAAAGGTAAAGTTAAAGATTCCCCCGCACATGCGTGCTAGTCGTTTCCGACTCTAGGGGCCGGTGCTCATCTCCGTGTCAAAGCCGAAGAGCCAGCGCTTGTCCGAGGACGTCTCCGTGGTCATGTGGCCGGCATGACTAGACGCCAAAGGCGCACGGAACGCTGTTACCTTCCCACCGGAGTGGTCCCTATTTTTCTACTTGCATTTTTTACGTGCTTTCGAACTGCTAGGTTGGCAGAAGCTGGGATGAGTAACAGGCGCTCACTCTGTTACGTGGCACTCGGGATTCGACCCGCCAAACTGCCGACCTTCTGATCGACAAGCTCAGCGTCCTAACCCACTGAGCCACCGCGTCCCTTTAAGCTGTCTTCTTACCTGCTGCCAAACTTAAAAACTGTAGCCTTCACAGGCCGGGGACCCGCATCAAAGCCACAATTCGCAACCCCACTGGCAATTTGAATGTTCAAACCTGAATTAAAAGCCAAACTGCCAATCTGATTTTTTTTAATCCTCCTCCTCCTCCTCCTCCTCCTCCTCCTCCAAACCCCACTCCCTTCTAGCACTGATGATGTTACCTAGTTGGGTCATGAAACGTCTGCAAGAAAGCCCCCCCAGCTCAGAGAGCAACAAGGACCCCACAATCTTCCTCCTCCTCTTCCTCCTTGTTGGGTCATGAAACGACTGCAAGAAAGCCCCCCCAGCTCAGAGAGCACCAAGGACCCCCCCTTTATTAATGCAAGAATCGCCACCCACCTTTCCAGAAGAAGGCCAGGGCTTGAAACGAGTCGAGCAGAACCGATCAACCTGACCTCGTGGCTGTTCCGAGTTCTCCTCAGGGACGTCAAAGGAGCAGAGACTTGCCTGCCCGTCGCCGGCCGCCTGCCTGAGGGGGCTTCTTTCGAGCCCGTCCGCCGGGCTCTCCCTGGCCCCCGCTAAGAATAGTTTCCATCTTTCCAAAAGTTCCCAGACGTTCCTCATGGCTGCTCTGCGGCCCAAATCTAGAGCCACATCACCTCTCTGTGCGCTGCGCTCCCTTCCCACCTGCCCGGCCTCACCTGGAGGAAATACGAGAAGACACACACGGCGTGCCTTTTTTTTTTCCTGCGACCTGAAGCGGGAATAAGCTCTAACTTGGGAGGAGCTGGGAAAACTTGCCAGCCGGGACTGTTGACCTGGTTGTGTTGAAACCTGCCGCAAAACATCCCGCGTTGATGTCACACGGCTTAGCCGAAGGTAAGGAAGGACATCGAATTGAATCACAGCTTGATGACGGTCAGAGACCAGCGTAAGAAGGGCAAAATACGAACCGCTGTTTCAAAATCTGATAATCCGTTTGGTAAACAGGCAGGCCACCCCCTTCAAGCAAACCAAGCCAAGTCCTAACAGGTACATTCACACAATCTTTTTGATGCTTAGTCCTTCCTTCCCCTTTCATCTTCCTTCTCTCCTTCCCCTTTTATCTTCCTCCCTCCCTCCCTCCCTCCCTCCCTCCCCTCCCTCCGCAGGTCATAATTATGATAGATCTTATCTTTATCTTTACCTATCTTTAAAAAAAAATCCTGCATAGAGAAAACTAGTCATCAGGGAAATGGGCCCGTTCCCCCTGACACTTTTTTTGTTTTCTACACACGGGGATTATTTCCTTCGTCAGGGCTTTAGCCAGTTCCAATCTGCAGCCTGAAATAATTCTGTATCTCCTCTGATTCTGTTCTGCTATGCCTAAAATTTCAGGGAGAAAAATGTGCCAATGCAGGCCATGGTTTCTACTCCCTGGTAAACACATTGCCAGGAGCGCCAGTCCACATGCTTTTCCTCGCTTTGTAATTCTATATCTAGATCAAGACCTCTTGTTCGTCTCCCTCTGGGGAGGAATCAAAATAGAGCCTCGGAGTTTGGCCAGGGAGTCACCTCGTAGCTCTTGACGTCAACTCTGCTGCCCGAAAAAATATTTACTTTGACCCAGGGCCAAACCAGGCTCAGAACTGGAAAAGAAAGCGAGGCAATCAATCCTCGGCTGAGGAGTAGAATCAGCGGGATCCTGGCACTTTGTAGGTGGGCAAAAACAGAGCAATTTAAAAGAAAAAACAACAAATGTGTGTTCAGGGTTTGGGATAGATAGACGCACATGACCTCCTTTTCAAATGAGCTTATCACTTGGAGAAACCTGATTTATTCTTTCTTTCTTTCTTTCTTTCTTTCTTTCTTTCTTTCTTTCTTTCTTTCTTTCTTTCTTTCTTTCTTTCTTTCTTTCTCTTTCTTTCTTTCCTTTCTTTCTTTCCTTTCCTTTCTTTCTTTCTTCTTTCTTTCTTTCTTTCTTTCTTTCTTTCTTTCTTTCTTTCTTTCTTTCTTTCCTTCCTTCCTTCCTTCCTTCCTTCCTTCCTTCCTTCCTTCCTTCCTTCCTTTTTTCACGCTTATGACCACTGCAGCATCCCCATGAACATGCGATCAGAATTCAGACGCTTGGCAGCTGTGTCATACTTATGACCGTCCCAGTGTCCCAGTGAGGACAATCAACCAGTGGAACAGCTTTTCCTCCAGAAATCGTGGGCGCTCCATCCCTGGAGGTTTTTAAGAAGAGGCTGGACAGTCATTTGTCTGAGACGGTCAAGGTCCTCCTGCTTGAGCAGGGGGCTGGACTAGAAGACCTCCAAGGTCCCTTCCAGCTCCTATTCTATTCTAAAAGGCTCCCGTGATCGCCTTTTGGCAAGCAAAGCCAGACTCACTTTACGACTGAGTTATTAACTCATCCACTGTGGTGATTCGCTTAACAACTGCGGCGAGAAGGGTCGTAAAATGGGGCAAAGCTGACTGAACAAATGTCTCACTTAACAACAGCTGCGGTCATAAGTAGAGGGCCAGCCGCAGTATCTTAACAGATCATTCTTTCAACCTTTATATATTTCCAATATATTACCTACATTTGCTCTTTTGTAAAAAAAAAAAACAAAAACAGCCACGCCGGGCTCATCCGGGGCTGTTTATCGGTTTGAACTACGAAGCTAGGATTTTAAAATTTCATTATGATTATCATCCTTCTCCCCCACCCCAGCTCCTCTCTTGGATGTTCACATGCTTTAGGTGGGCAGAAGATGGCAGCAGATAACCACTCTTAGCTGATCTCAGAGGGGGAAATTTGAGGGAACACCTTCTGCCAGCATCAAGTTCCCTTCGTCCAGTGGGCTCCCACAGGGAGGGTCTTCTCAGGGTGCCGCGGGTTAAAGATTGCCGGCAGGTAACACCCAGGGGTAGGGCCTTCTCAGTGGGTGCGCCTGCCCTGTGGAACCAGCTGCCTGCAGAGCTTAGGACTGCCCCCCGACCTCCGTTCATTCCGCCGGGACCTGAAGACCTGGCTCTTCGAGCTCTCTGGCCCAGTCTGAGAATTTTTTAATTTTAATTTTAACTGGGTTTTTTATTTTTCTCAGGGTTTTATTTAATCTTTTTAAATTTGTTTTAACGTTTGTATTGACTTCTTTTAAATGCCCTGTAAACCGCCCTGAGTTCTTCGGGAAAGGGCGGTATATAAATCTAAATAAATAAATAAATAAATAAATAAATAAATAAATAAATAAATAAATAAATAAACGAAACCGGGGTTGGCATCTCTTGGCCAAAAGACCACAAACTCAACACTTTCTGTGGACGAAACCAGCCCGTCTGAGTTCGGGGAAACTCCTGCCAAGCCGATCAGGGAAACCCCAGGAACCCACACACCCACACACACCCACACAAATTTGAGAGTAGACTGGGAAGTTGACAACAACAAAAGAGGAAGCCGGCAAGAGTCTTTTTATAATGCCCTTTCTTTCAAGTCTCAGGGAAACTTTAATTTGTATCCCAAGGGCGCCGTTGCGACGGCTTGAGTGGAACTCAAGCAAGAAAGGTCTCGCTTAGCGACGGGAATTTGGGGAGCTCGGTTGGGGTTGGTAAGACGAGCATTCCCCGTGAGTCAGCCAATCCCAGGCCAGATCCACTGCCGTTGGGTGATGCTGCTCTGTGTCAATCAAGCTTGCCAAAAATAAATTTTATATATTTCAGGGTTGAGCTGGGACCAGAAAGGCATAATGTGAAACGCAGAGTTTCAGCTACTATGAAGAAGCCAGAAGTACAAAATGGTGATTCACGAGCCTCTTGTCTCCCTAAGTATTTAGTCATTATAAAATGTCAGAACAAATTGTTCTTTTTTTTTAGGAGGGATTTGGCATCTACGCCACGCCGCCGGCGCCACCTCCTGGCCAGATCAGGAAGAATGGGGGGGGAAAGGGGGGGTACGTTTTGTTGAAAATATTACGGGTAGTTCTCGACTTACAATCGTTCGTTTAGCGACCATCTGAAGTTACAATATAGATACCAGATACTCGATACTAATGATTCACCACCAGCCTTTGCACTTAGCACCCTCACGGTCTCTGTGTTCACATGATCCAAATGACATATTGATACACACTATATTGGTATAGTATATTATTGATACAATATATTGGTGGAAAAGCCAAGTCAACGGAAGAAGTCAGATTTGCTTCAAAACGACGCGATTTCACTTAACAAGTGGCGCGATTCATTTAAGAACTGGGGCAAAAAGGTTGTAAGATCAGGCATGGCTGACTTTACAACCGCCTTGCTTAGTGGTGGGGATTCTGGTCCTCGTATCTTGAGGACTGCCTGTACTGGAATTGCAGCTTTGGGAATAGCCAGAAATGCATTCAAAATAAAGCAGTGGGGGTTGGACTGGGAGACCTCCAAGGCCCCTTCCAACTCTGTTATTCTGTTAAACGTCCTAGAGTGAACTAAGAAAGACCCCGGAGTAATCTGTGAGTACTTTCTGCCTTGGCTTAGGACGTTTCTCACAATACCTCCCTCCCTGCTATTGGGAACAGGACGGATAATATTCATTTTCCTTAGCCTGCAGAGAAAATAATCCCTTTACAACATCCAGCAAAGTTTAACTCCGAACCTAGCCTTCTTCTCCAAAGAAGCCGATCATCACCAAGGAAACTTAGCTGGACGGGCACAAATCAAAAGAATGGAAGGGAAGTTCCTGAGCACGCCAAGAGTGAACCCCAGCAGACCCCACACAAAGTTGCGGGATGGAGAAAGCGAGGAAGCCGATGGCCCCAAATGGGACTGAACGGTTTGGGGGACCCCTCAAGGGGGTCAACTCAATTTCCTGACTGGGAGAAGGATTAATCAGCCTGCCTCCAGAAGTTGTGGCTGCTCCATCACTCGAGGTTTTTAAGAAGAGACCGGGCAGCCCTTTGTCTGAAATGGCCAAGGGTCTCCTGCTTGAGCAGGGGGTTGGACTAGATGACCTCCGAGGTCCCTGTCAACGGGAACGTTTGCCATCAGCAACTCATCTCTTCCCAACTGCCAATCCCAGACGGAGATCCCAGACACCAATCCAGATTGTTTTTACAGCCAAAGTTAAACCCTGGTGGTGCCGTTTTGCCCCGTTGCAGACACAGCACAACACAAGTCGACACAGGCCCAGGTTGGCTCCAGCTGATGTCAGCAGCCAAGGTGCTTATTTGGCTAAGCCAAAAAAAAAAAAGCAGCTGAACTCCTCTTTTACCAACACCACCCCTACACAAGAAATTACCTCTTTACGGTTGGGGTTCTTGATGCATTAACTTTGAAGGGGGAAAAAAGAGAAAGAAATAATATCTGTGGCGTCCAAGTTTCCCATCCATCTGGAAGCCAAATCCAAGATTTAGCTAACCAGCCAACGCACTCTTTAACGTTTCCAAGGTAATTCTTACTCCATCACGAAGCTGGCAAAACTGGGGAGGAACCGGCTTTGCCATCCTAAGCTGGAGAATTTAACCGCCTCAAGGCCGTAAAACGCGGCAAAAGTTCGCCTGCGGCTGTCTCGCTGAGCGACAAAAAAAAATTGGGGCTGAACCGAGGTCGTAGGCCGAGGACTGCCTGCGCTTTCAGGATCTGAAATAATGTCATCATTATAATTGAAATCATAATTTCAGTGATTCAGTGGCATCATTACTGATCTTCCCAGGCTGGGGATGGTGGGGGTGTCACTGTGGACTCACGAGGGCTGAGCAGTGAAGCTGATCTCTGGGCTTTAAAATGAAGGCAGATCTAAGGTAGCCCAGTTCCTCCTTATTTCTACAGAATGGAAATGAACCGTGCGCAGTTCAGCGTGGGAAAGCCTCTCCAAGGATCATCTAGCCCACCCACCAACATCCCCACCAACATCCCACCAACATCCCCAATGACCACTCTCTCTCTATGCGTGTGGAGGGGCGGGGTGGGGGGCCTTGCTTTTAAATACCCCCATTAAGGCTTGTTCTAATGAAGCCTTAGGAACTTGAGCTGTGTGCCTGAGACTGGCTCCCAGTTCCCCTTTCCCAGTTCCCGTGTTCGGAGGGGACCTTGCTATCCTCCAGATCTGTCCTCCACCCCCCCCACCACACACACACACTCCTTTCCCAGAGGCGAATCTGGGCTTCCCCGGTGCCCTCCAAGCCCCAGCAGCTGCATTCATACGTGCCAAGCCAAGCTTAGGGGCCAGGTGGGAGGGGAAGGCGATTCCTCCCGCGGGGAAGCCGAGAGGGGAGGGAGGGAGGGGCAAACCTCCCGAGCGTTTCCCCCACCCCCCAAAACAAGGCCAGGGTCGTCAGGACGCAGCCCTCCTTCCTCCCCAGCCCCGCCACCTGCCCTTCCCGGCGCGTCTTACCTGGCTCTCCAGCATCATGGTTTTCCGCGCATCGTTTCTAAGGAGCCGGGGGAGGAGAAAGGGGGAGGGGGAGGGGGAGGGGGGCTCGATCCAGGCGGGGGGAGGGGGCTTGGAGAGCCGCTAGGAGAGGAAGAGGAGGAGGAGGAGAAGGAAGCGGCGGCGGGTGGAGGAGCGCAAGGCTGGCCAAGCAAGCGCCGCCGCCGCTGCCGCCGCGGAGCTGTTCAGCAGCTGGCCAAGCCCATAATAATCCCGGCTTCCTGCTCGCCTTCTCCGGGCGGTGCTGGGGCGATCCCCGATCGGCGTCTCCATCCACCTCGCCCGCCGCCAGGGGCTTGGCAGAGGCGGCTGGTCAATTGCAGCCAGATCGGTCAATTGCAGCCGGATCACTCGCAAGCCTGATCCGTCAGTTGCACCCAGGGCTGGTCAATTTCCTTCGGGGTGACGGGCGCGCCCGGCGGGCGCCGCTTGCAAAAGCACCCACGGAGACACACACACACACACACACACACACAAGCACGCATGCATAGACACAAGCGCGCGCGCCTTCCCCGGGGCGGAGAAGAGGCGGATCGCCGCGACGGCTTTTGGGCTCAGGATCGCGCGGGGAAAGGGGGTGGGTGGGTGGGTGGGATCTGGAAGGCGGAGGAGCCGGAGGGAAGCGCCCGGGGGGCTTGGGTGGGTGGGTGGGTGGAAAGGAGCGCGGATCTCTCCGGGCGGGGAGGTCCCGCGTGGAAAGGGGCGGAGAGCCAACGTGACTCGGCAAGCAGGTAAAAGAGCCTGCCCCCCCTCCTTCCAGCGTTTCCCAAGAGATATTTGTGTGTCTGTGTGTGTGTGTGTGTGTGCTTGTCTCTGTGTGTCTGGGTTAAACTACACCGCCCACGACAACGAGAACCGCGCGCGCAAAAGCGAGGGAAAGGGAAAGGCGCCTTGGCCGGGGGACTTCTGAGCATCTGCAGAGAGCCAGCCAGCCATCCCAAGGGATTTAAGCGGTCTCCTTGCCTTGCCAAAAAAAAAATAATGAAGAAAAGTCCAGAGACATCCTTTTTTTTTTCTTTTTGACATCCCAGAAAGACGAAGCAGTGGAAAGCCCCAAGCCGGCTGAGGTTGAAAGGAAACCAGAAACGAGGCTGTTTCTGAGCATCTGCAGAATGCCAAAGGAAAGCTCTGAGCTAAGCTAAGCCACCTTGCTGGTTTTGGACATGAAGGTAAATTTCGATCTGAGCGGTAGCTTATTTCCTCCCATAACAGTATTGCCTTATCGATTGATTGATGGTGGATTGATTTCTATAGCCACCCAATCTCAGCCCAGCGTCTCCGGCCACTATAAAACGGTTAAAGCACTTAAAAAACTTAGAAAGTTTCCCCCACACACACACACACACACAAAATGCATTCCTACAGCAGCCGAGATAGTTATTACAGCGATTACATATTTAAAATTATTGCGATGGTTTCATTGATTGGCAATCTATGGGGTATTGTTTGGCACTGGGGACTGTTATACAGCCTACTTTGCAGGCATGATATATTTTGTTTAATGGAGAACTGAAAAAGAAAGCATAGACTTTAGTTCTCCTGGCAACTATGCTTTCTGTGGGGGCAGGATTGTGGATTAGTAATGAAAGCAAAACAAGGATTTGAACATTTACGTAATGAGAGAGAGGAGGGAGGGAGGGAGGGAGGAGAAGAAAGAGAAAGAAAGAAAGAAAGAAAGAAAGAAAGAAAGAAAGAAAGAAAGAAAGAAAGAAAGAAAGAAAGAAAGAGAAAGAAAGAAAGAAAAGACAAAGAAGGAAGGAAGGAAGGAAGGAAGGAAGGAAGGAAGGAAGGAAGGAAGGAAGGAAGGAAGGAAGGAGCAAGAAAGCAAGATCTTTAAGGAGAAAGAAATCTGAATTGGGTGCTGAGAAAAGAAGGCTCCTGAGCATATGCAGAATTTTGCTTCATTTTGCCAACAGAAGCCCAAGGGGAAAAAAATTGCTGCATTTGTTCAATGCCGAGACCCACAAACACACTTCCGTCTCAGGAGCGCAAACCCACATGGTCATGTGATCAAAATTCAGGCACCTGGGCGCGTGCGTCTATGACCGTTGCAGCATCCCGGGTCACACGAATCGCCATCTGCAAACCTTCCCAGCCAGCCGGATTTGTTTAGTGACGGTGCGATCCACTCAACAACTGCAGCGATTCTCTTAACATGGCAAAAAGAGAGAGAGAGAGATCGTAAGCAGGGCGCCCTTAACAAGCGCCTTGCTTAGTCGCGAAAATTCTGCGGTCCGTCATTGGACGTTAAGGCGAGGACCGCCTGCGTGGAAAAGCGGCAAGCCAGATGGGATGGAGATGGTGTGTTTTTGTCGGTCTGCCTCCAAGCCCAGTTCAGGCCCTTGAATCATTTGGAGAAGAAAACTTTCCCTCTTGGCAGCCTCGGAGGCCACCTGCCACGCAGGCCACCCACGTTTGGGGGAAAGGAAAAAAAAAGGCAAACCAGAAACTCACTGGGAAGCTATTTGACTTTGGCTGGACAAAACCCTGAGGGGACACACACACACACACACACACACACACAGAGCCTGCTTTTTCACACGAGGTGGGGGTCTCCTGCTTATCACGGGGAGGAAAAAAGAGGGGGCTTCGTGACCCCTGGATGCCAACAAATCGCCCACTACAAAGCCTGGAAACCTAATCCAATTATCTGTCCTTAAGAGGGACGGGGTGGCTCAGTGGCTTAGGACACTGAGCTTGTCGATCAGAAGGTCGGCAGTTTGGCAGGTCGAATCCCGAGTGCCGCGTAGCAGAGCGAGCGCCTGTTACTCGTCCCAGCTTCTGCCAACCTAGCAGTTCGAAAGCACGTAAAAATGCAAGTAGAAAAATAGGGACCACTCCGGTGGGAAGGTAACAGCGTTCCGTGCGCCTTTGGCGTCTAGTCATGCCGGCCACATGACCACGGAGACGTCCCCAGACAAGCGCTGGCTCTTTGGCTTTGAAACGGAGATGAGCACCGGCCCCTAGAGTCGGAAACGACTAGCACGCCTGTGCGGGGGAACCTTTACCTTTACCTTCAAGATGCCACAGTGTGCTTTGCAAGGGGTCCCTGATCCATTTCCAGATCACAGGAGATCTCTCTCCAGTCCAATTAGCCAAACCCCCACCTCAAAACAACAAGGATGCTTGCTCTCCAGCTCATGACACCCCCCCGCGGTATTGAACCCATGCCCCACCCACCCACCCACACACTCACACCCCAAAAGCTTCGTGTCTATTCAGACAGATGCTTGCGGGAAGTCATTGCAAACCTCCTGCCCATGCCGTTTTCATTTCATTTCATTTTTTGTGGGGTTTTTTTAAAAAAAATTAAATTTAATTTTGGTCATTGGTGCTTTGGGCAAGGGACTGGTGGGTGTTGCTATGGAGACGAGAAGACTCTAATATGTATGTGTGTGTGTGTGCACGCACGTGTACAATTGGGGGGGATTTAAAAGATTGTGAGCAACGCAAACAGTGTTGGGAGTTCAGGAATTCATCTTGGAGGGTCAGTGTTTAGGCCTGTGTTATTATCAGAGAAACGAGCCCACTCTGTCTCTTTAATTTAATTAGCTCACATTCGGAGGAGCCATTTAAAGTTTTTTTAAATAATCCATCCCAAGCTGAACCTGCCTATTGTACAGATCCTCCTGCTTTTTATGACCAGAATTGGAACTGGAACTTCCGCTGTTAACCGAGAGGGTTGTTAACAGAATAACAGAGTTGGAAGGGACCTTGGAGGTCTTCTAGTATGACCTCCTGCGGGAAGCCCTTCTGCCATTTCAGACAAATGGCTGTCCAGTCTCTTCTTAAAAACGTCCAGCGTTGGTGCATTCACCACTTCTGGAGGCAAGGAGTTCCACTGGTTAATTGTGTAGTTGTGAATTGCGTCCAACGTTCTCGGGTTTGGGTTTTTAGCCACGGTTGTTAAGTGAATCTGCGGTTGTTAAATGAACCGCACGGCTGCTAAGCAAGTCCAGCCAAATCCAGTCATAAATACATGCCTCCAATCAAATGATCACATGACTGGGGTCATAAGCGTGAGGACCGGTCGTAAGTCACTTTTCCCAGCATTTTCCGTCATAAGGTCAAACGGTCACGAAATGAATGAAAACTATTTGTATAGAGAGAGCCAACTGTCCCAGGCAGACTTACGCCAGCAGCCTCCATACGTTGCCCAGAATAATATCGAAGAGGTTCCATGCATATTTCTCGGCTCATTAAGCCATATTATTTATTTATCCCTTTATTTATACCTGCATGGATCTACACCCTGTCTCAAACCTCTTCAGAACAGCCGACACAACAGGTTACAAGCAACCAAGAAGAGGTTCCCAATTAAGCCACACACCACATGACAGGTCAAAAACCGTTTTTTTTGGGGGGGGGGAAATGAAACAAAACACCAGGCTCTGCAACCTAAGATTTTGCAAAGTGGGGCTGCCACCAAGAAGAGGGGGTCAAATTATTCTCCACGGCACCCGAAGGCAGGACAAGAAACAACGGATGGAAACTGATCAAGGAGAGAAGCAACCTGGAATTAAGGAGAAACTTCCTGACAGTGAGGACAATTAACCAGCGGAACTACTTGCCTCCAGAAATCGCTCCATCACTGGAGGTTTTTAAGAAGAGGCTGGACAGCCACCTGCCTGGAATGGTAGAGGGTCTGCTGCTTGAGCAGGGGGCTGGACTAGATGACCTCCAAGGTTCCTTCCAATTCTGTTATTCTAGGTGTTGTTTTTTCCTGTTTTGAGAGTCCAAATGGGTACCCATCAAAGGGATTAAAAAAAGTTGCAAAAAAGATCCTTGGGTCCCTAGATGGAAAGGAGAACAAAATAGCCCACATTAGTTGCAGTTTGCAAAATTGGACCCGTGTTTTGGGCTATTTTTTTTCCCTCCCCCTTGCAGGGGCAAATCGCACAATGGGAACCTGGCTGCATCCACAGTAAAGGTTTTTGGCTGAGCCAAATAAACCTGGATTCACACACACACACACACACACACACACACACACAGCATGCCGATCCTAGTTGGGTTTGTCTGGTCAGCCTAAGAGAGAGTCTGGAAGGTGCTATTTTGCTCACTCGTCTCCATGGCATCCCTTGATCTCACCTGTGGGGAACGATGATGGCATTTGGCAAGCCGACATGGGCTTAAAGACAAAACAGGATTAGTTTGCCTGGGCTGCTTTTAAAAAGCTGGCGTTCCCACAGCATATAAACATCTCTGCAGACAAGAGCCAGCAGAGTTAATCCAGGCTGACATTCTCAGAGCTGCGGAGTGTCTGTGCTTCAGAGGAGCGAAGGAGGGGTGGAAAATCATACGCTTCTCTCATATTTTCCTACTGTGGGTTGGAAAAGGATGATTTTTACGCTGCAGTCTGTCAAACGGCAAGAAGCCAAATGGAAAGAGTAGTCTCTAAGTGGGCTCTGGGACAGAGGATGCCTAAATCGATCTGATTTTGAATATTTTATTTATTTTTATTTTATTTTATTTTATTTTAATAGAATACAAGAGCGACGGAATAGGAAGGGGATGGGATGGGTTAGGACAAGATTGGATCAAATAGAAAAGAGTAGAGTAGAATAGAAGAGCAGTAGAAACAGAATTGAAAATAGAATAGAAAAGAATAGAGAACAGAATAGCATAATGCAACAGAATAGCAATAGAATAATACAGAGCAGAGTAGAATAATAAAATACGGAACAGAATTGAAAAACAGAAAAGAAAATAGAAAATAGAAAATAGAATAGCATAAACTGTTATGGAATTCCAGAAGCTGTGAATGCTCCAACACTGGAGGTTTTTAAGAAGAGACTGGACAGCCACTTGTCTGAAATGGTATGGGGGTTAACTGCCTGAATAAGGGGTTGGACTAGATGACCTCCAAGGTCCCTTCCAACTTTATTATTATTATTATTATTATTATTATTATTATTATTATTATTATTATTATTATTATTATTATCATACAACACAGAACAGCAATAGAATAGAATACAGAGTAGAATAGAATAATAAAACACAGAATAGAATTGAAAATAGAATAGAAAATAGAATAGCACAATACAGCTTAGAATAGCAATAGAACAGAATAACAAAGGAAAATAGAACAGAACAGAATAAAATACAGAATAGAATAGCAATAGACTATTCTGTATTGGTGAAGTGCGATGGGACACACAAGGGAGTTTGTCAATTTTGTAAACGCTGCAGCCTGATTCTGCGCTTGATCCATTTTTTTTCCGATTAATCTACACTCAATACCCCATAATGACAAAGTGGAAAAAAAATATTTTTTTAGAAATTATGAAAGCACTGTATATTTAGAAAATCCCCCAGAAAGCAGTTTAAATGCAAATTTCCTTGGGTTCCCCCCCCTTACATAAATCTCTCCCAAATGTTCTTTTTCATGACAATTTTCCCATTAGAAGAAGGAGGGAGGGAGGGAGAGAGAGAGAGAGAGAGAGAGAAGAAAGATGAAACGAAATAAAATCCGAACCTCCAGATTGTGTTGCTGGAGAACACAATTAAGGCTACCATGGGGGTGGGGGGTGGGGTGTGTGTGTGTAAGGAGAACTATACACGGAACATCAGATGAGGTGAAGTTTAATGGTCCCCTGCAGACATGGGAGGTGAAGCTGATTCTCCCACGGCTTGGATGCATAATGGAAAGACTCTCTGCTTGGGGAGGGGTGGAAAAAAATCAAAAGGTAATTAGAAAAAAAATCAACAGGGGAGAAAGTGGCTGGTTTCCCCCCACCCTCCCGCCCAAAGAACGACAAGAATTCAAAGCCGCCCTTCACTGGGATTGGGCCTTGTTGGAAAATTATTCATGGCTTACAAAGAGTTGGAAGCGACTGAGCAGCAGTGGCTGAGTACGACCACTGTACAGATCAGTTCCGAGTGGGGTGCGCATGTCTCTGTGTGTGTGTGTGTGTGTGTGTGTGTGTGTGCGCGTGTGTTGTGACTGTAGCTATTCTTGACCCAGGATGAGTCAGAAACCTTGGCTGATGAACTGAAAAATAGCTCGAGGGTTTTCATTTACCAAATCGTAACTGACCGTGCAGGAAGTCCTCGACTTGCAACAGTTCGTTTAGCGACTTCGTTTGAAGTTAAAACCGCCCTGGAAAAAGGGACCGATGGATGGCCGTTTTCCACACTTACCACCGTTGCAGCATGCCACACGGTCGCCTGATCAAAATTTGCACGCTTGGCAACTGGCTCACATTTATGACGGTCGCAGCATCATGGTGTGTGTGTGTGTGTGTCACGTGATCCCCTTTTGCGACCTTCTGACGAGCAAAGCCAACGGTGGAAGCCGGGTTCACTTAACTAACTGAACAGTTGTGGCAAGAAAGGCCGTTAAAGCGGGGCAACGTTCCCCTTGTCTTGCTTAGCAACAGAAATTTTGGACTCATACGTCCTAAGTCGAGGACTTCCTACAATTGGTCCATTCTCTAAGGTGATTTTTGTGACTCTTAAATTTTTTCAGCCACAGCTCAACATTGCGGCTGAGGCTAGGCCAGCCTCAAAGAGTTTGCCTTAGCACCCTCTTTGCATTGTTTTGTGTTAGCACATTTGCATAACCACCTTTGTCTGTGTGTTCTGGGGCATAAAAACCTGCCAGTTGCATCTACCAGCTGACCCGGCTGCTAACAACGGATGTGGGCAAGCGAAGCTAACTAAATCAACTGGTTTATGCTAAAGTGGCAAGGCTGCAGCTGGCCACAGCTGCAAAGAGATGCAATCCTATGAAATGCACGGGATCCCGAACGTGACCTAAGCGTCACCTGTTCCGTGCGGTGATCTGGTTGAGTTATTTTGCTTTTAAAAAAAAAAGCTTACTTTTTAAAAAATGTTTTTCTCTGGTTTTCTCTTTGTAAAAAAAAAAAAGCACGTTCTTTTGAATTTTGCGTTTTTTTGTTTTCCGAATAAAATTAAAAAGAATGATGCAAGGGGGAAAAAAAGAAAGAAAGAAAGGGGACAGCAGTTTGCGGACCGCCGCTGAAAGATGCAAAACCAAAAAAAAAGAAAGAAAAACAGTGAGTTAGGACTGGTCCTCACACTTACAACGGGGGTCGCAGCGTCCTGGGGTTACGCGGTCGCCCTTTGTGACCCTCCCAGCACAGGGCGGATTTGCGCAATTACTTAATTGCGGCGATTCACATAACAGTGGCAAGTTCACTTAAGGACTGTGGCAAAACAACAACAACAACAACCTAAACGAACAACGTTCATCGTGCCCAGTGGTTAACAGCTAAGGAAACGGCTAACTCGGTTCAAGCTCTCTGAAGTTATGCTGTATCTGCTTTTGAAGATGTTCGGTTTCATATTTAACATTTGGTACAAATCTCCAGGAGTCTGTTTTCAGCTGGTAAGTATAAGCAATATTGAACGTAATCCATGCAGCCAGTCTAATGAAAACAGATCATTGAAAGTCCCATCAGTTTTAAGATGGCAGAGCTAAGTTGGAAATATTTAAACCTCCCAGACGAAGTGATGAAGCCCCATCAATTAATTTTAATCTTCACACTGCGGGCTCAGAGAGAAGTTTAAATCTTAATTTTGCTCTCTCTCTCTCTCTCTCTCTTGCTTTCTCTATCTCTCGGTGGAGAGATCCACTTCCATATTTAGTAGAGTTCTTGTGGGAGGGGGAAAAAAAACCCCTCCCAAAAGCATGAAACACAGAATGTTTGACGATGAGTCAATTTGCACACGGGGGAAAAAAACCACCCCATTTGGAAAGGATAAAAGCAATGCAACTATCTTTGCTTTTAAGATGACAGCCCGTCTCGTTGCCCTTTTGCATTTTTCCAAAGAGGTGCAGATCCTGTGGGGTTTTTTTGTTTTTATCTTTACAACTCCTCTTCAAAATTTTCCGTAACAGAATTACAAGAGTAACAGAATTGGAAGGGACCCTGTGGAGGTCTTCTAGTCTAGTCCAACTTGATGCTCAAACAGGAGACCTTTATATCTTTCTGGACAAATGGGCTGTCCAGTCTGTTTTTGAAAACTTCCGGTGACGGAGCATCCCCAGTTCCATTGATTAATTTGTTCTCACTGACAGGAAATTGTGAGTGCATGAAGGACCACCAAACACAAGGTCAAGAAAAATGGTATTTAGAACAGGGGTCCTCAACCCCTGGTCCGTGGACCGCTACCGGGCCGCGGCATGCCAGCAACCGGTCCACACAAAACAAGCAAAGCCCCATCCGCGGGATGCAGGCAGCACACAAAACTACACACCCTCCGGTCCGCGGAAAAACCTCTCTCCACGGAACCGGTGATCCCTGGTGCCCAAAAGGTTGGGGACCTCTGGCTTAGAATATACAAATAGCGATAGTGCCCTAATAAGGATTACTAAGTACAAGTAGTTCTCGACTTACAACAAGTCATTGAGTGGCTGTTTGAAGTTACGACAACACTTTAAAAAAAGTGATTGTGGTCGTTTTTTCGCACCTACGACCGTTGCAGCATCCCCACGGTACATGTGATGAAAATTCAGACGCTTGTCAAAAGGTTCATATTTATGACAGTCGCAGCGTCCTGGGGGGTGTCATGTGATCCCGTTTTGCGACCTTCCGCTAAGCGAAATCAACTGCGTTACTAATTTAGCAACTGCGGTGATTTCACGCAACCGCGGTGATAAGAAAGGTCGTATAGGGCAAAGCTGACTTAACAACTGCCTCGCTTAGCGATGGAAATTTTGGGCTCGATTCTGCTTGTACGTTGAGGACTACCCCTACCTGGAAAATACAAAAAGTGATGATGTCATAATTATTACTGACTCGATGCTGGCAGGGGAATTCTGGGAGTCGAAGTCCGCGGGTCTTAAAAGGGGTAAGTTTGGGAAACTTTTATTTTCAAGCCTTTTATTTTCAAACCAACATTCCTTTTCCTACAGGGATAAATTATAGGTCTATACCGCGCAAAGGAGGGAAGGGAAAGAGACATGGATCCCGGGAGATTAAACGGGGTTCACAAATAGAGCTGTTTGATTTTTTGCACCGACTTCTTCCACCAGTGGGCCCAGTGTTGGGTTTTCATGAGGTGAGACGAGTTTTCTTCCTTGATCCTAGCAAATTCCAGCTCCAGCTTTTCCTTGAATTTCTAATGTAAGCCGAAGTACAAAATAGGTATCCGGTTATATTTGGCATTTAGAGGGACCAAGAAGAGATTAAATATGTGGCACTAAGGGCCACAGAGTTGCCCATATTCCTCCTCCTCATTGGGCAGCCTCTGTTGCAACACGTATTATTACACTAACTGAGTAAAGGCTGAAGCAGGGATAGGTGGCTTAAATAAATAAGCCAATCGTCGTAAAATAAATACCCCCCCATCCCCACTAGCGATGCCCGCTAGGAGCCGGGGAGCGAGTCACCACACCAAATGGCTGCGGTGACTGTGATGAATAAACATTTTTTGTTCACCCCAAGTTGCTAACTTTGCAGCCAACGGATTCTCCCTCCCCGCTGAGCCCTCTCTGGTCCCAGGAGACCGTTCAGCCCGGCTGCTTACCACATAAACGGCGTCTCGCTCTTCCACGGCCGCCACGTGGCCCAGCGTGGTTTTGGCTGTGGTCACGGACGCCGTTTCTTGAAAGATCACCTGCTTCGGGAGACTTGGGATGGTGGTCTGCGGGATGCCAGGCCAAGTTCTGCAAAAGGCAAAGGAACAGCCCCTCTCCCCCCAAAAAAGGAGGGGCGGGGGCGGTCCCGAAGGGATAAATAACATTACTGCTCTTTTTAAAAGCTTATGCAAGCCTGTTGCCTGTTTTGCTGCACGCTTGGATCTTGGCAACATCATCCGAAAAGGCCCCCAAGTTGTCAAACATAGAAGGGCACCAGGCCAGGGAGCACCCCCTTTCCCCCCCCCCACAGTTCCTTTAATATACCACAAACTTACCAATGAAACATAAACATTTTTTCAGGTATTTAACATTTGTTATATCAGTAATGCTGTAGGTATTATATATCACCATACATAAATACATAGACGTAAGTTTGGGTGCTGCTCGTCCATTTCCCCTTTCACTGTATCCACCCTCCTTCTCTCTCTTCCCTCTTCTCTACTTTCTTTCTCCCTCTCTCCTTTCTTTCCTACTTCCCTCTTCTTCCTCTCCTCTTTTCCTCACCACTCCCCTCCCGTTTCTCCCCACTTCTCCTCCTCTTTCCCTCCAACCTTCCTACTTCCTTCCCCTTCCTCTACTCTCTTCCCTCTCTCCTCTCCTTTCTTCCCTCCCATCCCTCTTCCGATACAATTCAGGGGAAAGCACCCCTCTTTCGAGAACAGGGACTGGCTGAACAATACAGGCAGTCCTTGATTTACAACCACTTGGTGATCGAAGTTGCAAGAGCGACGGAAAAAGGGACTTAGGACCGTTGCAGCATCCCTGGGATCAAAATCCAGACGCTCGGCAACTGAAGACGTTGCAGCGTCCCAGGGTCACGCGATTTCCCCTTTGGCGACCCTCTGCCGAGCGAAAGTCCACGGGGGAGGCAGATTCACTTAACGACCGCGTTGCTAACTCAACAGCTGCGGCAAGAAAAGGCCGTCAACTGGGGCAAACCTCCCTTTCCAACTGTTTGCTCGGCAAACGGAAATTCGGGGCTCAATTTTCGTCGTTAAGTCGAGGACTAGCTGAGGCAAGGATCCCTTGATCACCTAAGGTCTTGGTCCCGGGCTGGGCCCCCTTCCCAAGCTGAGGGACGCCCCCCCCGTGCCCCCGAAAGAGGGCAGCGATACGTCACCTGCTGCCCCGTTCGGCCACCAGTTTCCGTTCCTCCACTTCTAAGGAGAGGCCAGCTTTTTTACGGCGCATCAGAGTTAGGGTTTTCTCTCTGACTTTTTCCGTTTCTGGGGGAGGGGGGGAACAACAAAGATCGGGTGAGAAAGAGGCCTTTGGATGACCCCCTTGTTGCAATCCATCCACCTGGCCTGTTAAGCTACTGAAAGGCAGTCCCAGACTTTTCAACACTTCGCTGAGTTACAACGGCCCTGGAAAAAACGCGACAGGACCGTACTTGGCACGTACAACCGTTGCGGCGTCCCCGGGGCCGCGTGATCTACATTCGGATGCTTGGCGACTGGCTCACATTTATGACGGCTGCACTTTCCCTCTTTACAACCTTCTGACAAGCAGTCAACGGGGAAGCCAGGTTCACCTAACAACCCTGTTACTTACTTAAAAGGGTGGCCACTGAAGTCGTAAAACGGGGCAAAACCCACTGAACAAATGTCAGGGTTATTGGGCTCAATTGGGCTCGTAGGTTTGAGGGCTATCTGTATAAATTATCTTCCTCCCCCCTCTTTTGCTGTCCAAACAGGGGTGCTAACCCCTAGGAACAAGGGGTGGGTGAGGTCTGTTTTGCTTCCCCGAGCAAAACTCGGTGCGCGCTGGACACTGAGGTGGCCAAGCGGCTAGGACTTACTTCCCAGCTGGACGTCGTCAATGGTGAGGCTGTTGTCCAGCTCCATCAGGATGGTCTCGGTGCAAGTGGCCAAGGTGGAGACAAACTTCTGGGCGCACTCTATGACGCAGACCTGTGGGGGGTGACCGTCAGAACAGTGAAGGAGATGGCACACAAAGAGATGGCTAGCGGGGCTCCGGGCCTACATAGTCTCTGAGCTTGGTTGTTTCTTTGCAGGCTATTGAAAAGGTCCTCAGTGCTGCCTTGAGGAAGGTGGGGTCAAAAGACTCTGAGGTACCTCCAGCTTCTTGGTGCAGATCAGGATGCTCTCCACTTGCTCTTCTTGTCTCTTCTCTTCCTCTTGGCACAAGGCTTCCAGCAGAGGGATGTTGTCCGGGTGGCCCAAACTGGTATGCAATTGGGCCATGTTTTTGTCCTTGAATTGAAAGGGCAAAGACTGCTTGGATGGCCATCAGAGACATTTTCCCCCCACAACAACAACCCTGTGAGGTGGGTTGGGCTGAGAGAGATGGACTGGCCCAAAGTCACCCAGCCAGCTTTCACGTTCTAAGGCAGGACTAGAACTCGCCGTCTCCTGGTCGATTGGCCCAAAGTCCCCAAACAGCTTTCTTGCTGAAGGTGGGACTAGAACTCACCGTCTCCTGGTCGATTGGCCCAAAGTCCCCAACCAGCTTTCTTGCTGAAGGTGGGACTAGAACTCACCGTCTCCTGGTTACTAGCCTGCTCCCTTCACCACTAGACCAGACTGGCTCTTTCTGGCCAGTAATGGGAAAGATGGTTGCCAAGGGACTTTATATTTTTTTTTAAACTCGGGAGGAAAGAAGGCGGTTAAAATATTTCAGAGGCTTGAAAAATAACTTACTTTTATAGCAGTCCATTTTTTCAGCTGGTCCTGGAGGTGAGCCCGGATCTGTTCCGTGGACTCGGCAAGGAGCTGTTCGTGATCCTTCAGAAGTTTGCCGATGGCCAGACGGATGACACGAGGAAGCTCTTCCTCAAACGTTTTCAGCTGAACTCGGAACTCTGACAAATTTCACGGAATGGAAACGGAGTCAGGTTATTGGGGGCAATCAGAGTTTGGTCATCTGAAAAAGTGAAGATTTCTGTGTTGAGACTGGCCTTTATGGTTGGGGATGTTACCAGGGGGGATACAGGTAATCTTCGACTTATGACCACAATTTAGCTCAACATGCCTGGGAGAAAACAGTATCCGTCATGCAAATGTGTCTAGCCTAATGAAGAGAAGGACCAGGGGGGACATGATAGCAGGGTTCCAGCATCTCAGGGGCTGCCCCAAAGAAGAGGGAGTCAAGCTGTTCTCCAAAGCCCCTGAAGGCAAGACAAGAAGCGACAGTTGGAAACTAACCCAAAGAGAGAAGCAACCTAGAACTAAGGAGAAATTTTCTGACAGGGAAAACAATTAACCAGTGGAACAACCTGCCTCCAGAAGCGGTGAATTGCTCCAACACTGGAAGTTTTTAAGAAGAGACTGGACAGGACATTTGTCTGAAATGGTGTAGGGTTTCCTGCCTGAGCAGGGGGTTGGACTAGATGACCTCCAAGGTCCCTTCCAATTTTATCATCAGCATCAGCATCATTGTGAAATTATGCACGGTGCATAGTTCTCAACCAGGTGACCGAACCCTGGGACTATTCAGAAATGTTATATTAAAATATATTTTTTTTAAAAAAAGCAATGTCCGTAAGATTCAGAGAGCTTTAAGGCCAGAGGGAAAATGCCAAGAAGGAATTTGCTTAAAGAGAAATAGACCTGTCCAGAATGACTACTGGACACAAAGAGAAATAGAATTCATTCGTTCGTTCGTTCATTTGTTCTTTCTCATTAAATTTACATGCCCTCCCTCTCACGGTCAGGTGACCCTGGGCAGCTCAATCCCTGTTTATCAATGCGGTCTTACCGGAGATGCACGCGACGTGGTACTCCTCTGATTGGAAAAGGTAGGTCAGCATCTTCTGACCCAACGCCTCAATGCAAAGGTCGTAGGTTTCCTGCAGACAGTCTGGCTTCGTAATCTGATGCTTGTCCTTTTTGTAGAATTCCTTTTAAAAAAAAAGGAAGAAGGGGGGGGAATTAAACCAGGATTAAAAAGAAGCGAGCGTCTCGGAGTAAGGAAAGCTGCTTTTCGCAGTTGCTCAGGAGACTCTGCACAAAAAGGAAATTGCCTTATGTATTTTTTAAAATTTATTTGAGCATTTATTGGCTGGGCTGAGAGGGAGGGGCTGGCCCCAAATCACCCGGCTGGTTTTCATGCCTAAAGCAGGACTAGAACTCTCCATCTCCTAGTGATTGGCCCAGAGTCACCCAGCCAGGTTTTATGCCTAAGGTATGACTAGAACTCACCGTCTCCTGGTGCTTGGCCGAAAGTCACCCAGCTGGCTTTCATGCATAGGGCAGGACTAGAACTCACCATCTCCTGGTTTCCGGCCTGTAGTCTTCACCACTAAACCCAGCCAGCTCTCACGTATATTATGGCTCAGATGAGTCCATGCCTGTTTGTGTTTCCTGTTTTTCCTAAGTACTTTTACAATTCCACATATTTTCCAGAGTGACAAACTGGATGTTTTAGCATCTTAGGGCTGTGTATTAAAGTAATCTATTGCTTGATGTTTATTCCCCTTGAAATTGCTTTACTGGGGGTTTATGATAATCAGGGTGCTAATAATTGTAAGCCAGCTTGGAAAAACAGTGAAGGCTCTCTAGGCTAAAAACGAGGAGGTGCCGAATTCAGGTTCCGCCTTAGGCAGGAAGCCAACGAGGTGACCATGGGCCATGTCCCTCTCTCTCAGCCCAAGAAATGAGGCAATGGCCCACCACTTCTGAAAAACCTTGCCAAGAAAACTGGAGGGACTAACAATAATAGTAACGGGGGGAAAAATTAAGTTCCTACCTCAGCAACGTTCATGATATTATCAAAATTGTCCCACATGATGCTGAAGATAATCCCGGTAAAGTAATCCGAACTAGACAAGCAATTGAAAAGGAGGCATTACTTCTTGATCTTATCATATTTTGCTTTTTTTTGAAAAAGTGCCAAAATAAACCTGAAAATGACTTAAGAGTAGACTTTTTTTAAAAAAAAATAATTTATTTTTTTTTAAATGGCAGGCCAATCAAATGCAAAATTATTCTCTCGTCCTAAAAAATATTTTGTGGCTAAGCAGCTCTATGGGATGAGGTGGGATGGCTTGACTTTACAGCCTTGACTTACAACTACGTTTAGTAACCATTCAAACTTACAACGGCACTGAAAAAAGTGACTTAGGAGCATTTTTTCACACTTAAAGACCTATGCAGCGTCACTACTACAAGGAAGGTCATAAAATACTGCTAAGCTTGTAAGCCGCCCTGAGTCTTCGGAGAAGGGCGGGATATAAATGTAATAAAATAATAATAATAATAATAATAATAATAATAATAATAATAATAATAATAATAATAATAATAATAATAATAATAATAATAATAATAATAATAATAATATAAAAAATGAGGCAAAACTCCCTTAGCGACGGTCTGGCTTAAGCAATGGAAATTTGGGCTCAACCGTGGTCATACGTTGAGGATGACCTGATCACCTATAGAAACTGCATGAGGATATATGTAAATCCAGCCAATAAAGGTGGCATGTTGGAGAAGTAAATTAATTCAGATAAAACTCCAGATCTGTGGAGTCTCAAAAGGAATAATCTGGACTTACTCGGTCTCTTTCGGCTGCCCTCCGAAAATCATCAACTTCCTGTCAGCTTTGGTGAGCCTGGTGTATTTTTGGATGGAGTTCCCGCTGCATGGCGAAGGAGACAATTTAACAGCTGCCCTGCCAGCCTGTCAGCCCAGCAACACTTTAATCCAGTAGTGGATTAATTTTATCAATGCCACAGGCCAGATAAAACTCTGGAAATTAAAATAAAACTTGGGCCAGCTTCCTGGGGAAGAAAAGGATCCAGCGAGCCCACTGAATCTTCCAAGGGAAGCGTATCTGCTTTGAAACAAACACATCAAAGCCCCCGTGGATCGTGGACAATTTTTCCAGAGGGAAAAATGAAAATAAAGCGGGTTGGAGAGAACAGGACACGCTTTTCACCCAGAATGTGGAATTGTAAGGCTGGGAGGGACCGTGGAGGTTTTCTAACCCAATGCCCTGTTTCAGGCAGAGACATTATATCAGCTCAGACAAATGTCCAGTTCTTGATCGAAAACTTATAGATAGATAGAGGATGATAGAGATAGAGAGAGATGGATTGACAGAGATGGATGGATGGATGGATGGATGGATGGATGGACAGACAATAGGTCCACACACACACACACACACACACACACACACACACACACCTCTTCTCTGTGACGGCCCCTCAAAGTGCTGGAAGACAGCCATCGTGCCCCCAATCCTTCTCTTCGCAAGACTAGATGTACCTGGTTACCTCATCCGAGGAGGAAGGATCCTTACCTTTCCGAGACTTTGGTACTGGAACTGGACTTCTTGCCCGGTAAATAGGATGCTCCCAACGGAAGGCTCTCACGGTGACCGCCCCCAGTTAAGAGAGGCGGTAAAGCTTGGTTGGGAACGTCTGAAATAATAACAGAGGAAAAGGTGGATGGAACTAAGCAGGATAGGCAAGGGATCAGCCAGGGGAGCCCAGATCCAAGAAATGGCGGCCGAGGATTCCAAGACGACCCAACGGAAAGAGTCTCCTTCTGTCTACGCTGGGTGGGTATCTAAGGCAACATTTGCCTTGCCTGCCCCCCGCCGTCCGATCCAACCAGCGGATCCATGGAAGGACTCTCTGCTTGTTGGGCAAAGTCTGCTCTCGGCAGCCATGGACCTGAATTTCGTTGCCCTTAAAAAGGTTTCCCGCTGGCCAGCAGTCTCCAGTTCTAAGGGAGGTGCTCCCCTCCGTTTCTTGGCTGAGGGAGCCAGCGTGCTCCGAAGACACTTCCGTGGTCATGTGGCCGGCATGACTGTAGGCCGAGGTCCAAGGAATGCTGTTCCCTTCCCACCAAAGTGGTCCCTATGGACCACCCATCCACTCGCATTTGCTTGCTCTCGAAGCGCTAGGAGCTGAAGCAGGACCGGGCGCTCGCCCCATCCCACGGTGCCGGGGTCTCAAACTGTCAAGAAACCTAGCATCTGAACGGCTAAGCCACCGCATCCTGCGTCCAGGTTCTGCTCCTCACCTGCTCGGTCTGTTCCAGGCTGTCCTGCAATGTCCTTTTCGTGCTGACCATCCATCATCTTTCTCCCACGCACAAATCTGGCATGAACGGAAGACAGGAAAATGTCATCGCTCCCAAATTCGGCCTCCTGATCTGAGGCGAGGAAATGCTTGATCATGAGGCAGAGAGTGTCCCGCCTAGGTTGGGCTAACTTTCAATTTGACCGGCTCTCGGCCAGAAGACAATAAGCTGCGGGGTCTTTGCGAGTCAGGTAAGCTGCCGTTAACTTGATAAGCTTTTAGTAGCCTGAGATTGTGTTGTTGTGTTGACTCTCTTGTGTTTGGAGCCCACTGATGTGGATCTACAGGTAGTCCTCGGCTTACGCACACCAAAATTTCTGTTGCTAAGTGGGACAGTTGTAAAGTGACTCTTGCCCCATTTGTTAAGCGAATCACCACACTGGTTATTTAGTAACCACTACAGTTGTGAAGTGAATCTGCCTTCCCCCTTCTGACTTTGCTTCTCAGAAGGGGATCACGTCACCCCGGGACACTGCGACTGTCGTAAGTATGAGCCAGTTGCCAAAGGTCTGAATTTTGATCTCAGTGACCATGGGGACGCTGCAACGGGCATGTGAAAAAGGCTCATGAAATCACTTTTCTCAGTCACTAAATGCCTGGCTGTTAAGTCGAGGCTGTTAAGTACTTGAAAGAACCCGTCACAAAGTTCTAGTCCCTGTGGTTTTCACCCCGAGGCTTGGTCAAGTCTTCCCTGGAGGCTCACCCGGTGAGATTTCGGATCAGGTGGAACGAGGCGTCATCGAAGGCCGGCTTCCCCATTCTGCTCGGATTCAGGACGGGCGTGTACTCCATGCCCATCACGGTCACCTTGCTGTCCGGAAGCGAAATAGCCGATGGGGTGGAGCTTATGAGGGAGTCTTGGGCGAAGATCACCGGCACAGAAATGATCTCTGGTTCCTAAGAGATGAGAATGGAGAAGGAAGAAGGCCGGAACAACTGAGATCAAAATTTATGTGGCTAAGTCAGACAGTTGTTAAGTGGCATTTGCCCCACTTGACGACTTTTCTGGGTTAAGGGAATCACTGCAGGGGTTAAGTCAGTCACGCGGCTGTTAAGTTTATCGGCTTCCCTTCTTGACTTTGCTCGTCAGCAGGTCCCGAAAGGGGGATCGCCTGACCACTCCCGGGACACGGCAACCGCCATAAATGCGAGAACGGTGAGCAGACGAACCGTCGCAGCAGAAATATTGTCACCTGTATCCGGAGCTGACAGTTGAGGTATTTACATCTCTTCTTCAGTTCTTCCATGACGAGCTTGGCAAATTCGTAAAGTCTTTCTGGAGTGATGCTCTGAGGAAAGTAAAAATAAAAATAAAATAAAATTAAAAAGAAGAAAAAAATAAAAGAAAGAAAGAAGAAAAAAAGACAAGAAAGAAAGAAAGAAAGAAAGAAAGAAAGAAAGAAAGAAAGAAAGAAAGAAAGAAAAATGAGGGAAGGGAAGGGAGAAAGGAAGGAAGAAAGGAAGGAAGGAAGGAAGGAAGGAAGGAAGGAAGGAAGGAAGGGAAGGGAGAAAGGAAGGAAGGAAGAAAAAGAAAGAAAGAAAGAGGGAAGGGAGAAAGGAAGGAAGAAAGAAAGAAAGAAAAAAGAGAAAGAAAGAAAGAAAGAAAGAAAGAAAGAAAGAAAGAAAGAAAGAAAGAAAGAAAGAAAGAAAGAAAGAAAGAGAGAGAGAGAGAACGAACCGGACTGTGGTCTCATGCTGGTCTTTTGAGGCAGGCCCCCTTCAGACTTACTTCCTTGTCCACATTTGGGTGGGCACAGGCATCGATCCTCTTGACCAACTTCTCCAAGGAGTTATTCAACGTCTGGGTCTGCCAGTTGGATTTGGCCACCTGGAAAGTGAAAAGACCCCACCCCACCCCCCACCTCACAGTTAGATGAATCTCACGGAAGAAAGCAAAGGTGTTCTCTAGCTGGTCCTCAGCCAGGCGCGAGGGAGAAGAACCAGGCATGAAGGCTTATGGTTTAGTCCCTGATGTCGCCAGAATCTTGCCAGACTGACCGCATTCCCTCGGGAAGGTTCAGATACGGAAGGAAGGAAGGAAGGAAGGAAGGAAGGAAGGAAGGAAGGAAGGAAGGAAGGAAGGAAGGAAGGAAGGAAGGAAGGAAGGAAGGAAGGAAGGAAGGAAGGAAGGTAGAGAGATGGAAGGAATGGGAGATAAGAAAAGGAGGGAGAGAGGGAAGTGAGATAGAAGAGAGGGAAGGAAGGTGAGGGAGGCAAGGAAGGAAGGAAGGCTAGAGATAGAAGGGAGATGAGAAAAAGGAAGGAAAGAAAGAAAGAAAAAGAAAGAAAGAAAAAGTAGGTGAAATAGAAGAGGGAACTGAGATAGAAGGGAGGGGAGAAGAGGGAAGGAAGGAAGGAAGGAAGGAAGGAAAGAAGGAAGGAAGGAAAGAAGGAAGGAAGGAAGGAAGGAAAGAAGGAAGGAAGGAAGGAAGGAAGGAAGGAAGGAAGGAAGGAAGGAAGGAAGGAAGGAATCTTTTTCTCTGGGTACCTCCGTCTTGATTTTCACTTGAATGTTGGTCAGAAACCGCTGGATTTTCTCCAAGAAGACTCGATCCATCGCCAGATAGCGAAACCTGTTCTCAAACTTGCTGATAATTTCGGTTGCCTGGTTGGGAGGAATTGGGACCCCGTCACCCAGCAGGAGGGTTTCATTCACACCCCCCCCCGAGGAAGCTGATTGTGGACAATCGTTACTTATTTGCTTTTTTTACTTTCTTGATCAAACTTGCAAGCCGCCCATCCCGCTGAGGGCCGAGTCCAAGGCGGCGAACAGACATCGAATGAAAGCCAACTCCGGCAGTTTGGGCGAGGCTCTCAGGGGCTCACCTGCTCCAGGTAGCCGGTCTCTGCTTTCTCCATGTCGATCATGATCAAGCCTTCGACAAACTCTATGCGCGAGTTCTCTTTCTGCAGCTGTTTCATGAAGCCCTCCAGTTCCTCGGGTGAGAAGTTCCCACCATCTGAAAACAGTCTAAACCCCCCCCCCCACAAGGATGGGGTCAGCAGCGGGTGGAAACTCATCATGGGGAGAAGCCACCTGGAGCTAAGGAGAAATTCCCAGACAGGGAGGAGGACAATTAACCAATGGAACAGCCTGCCTCTGGAAGTGGCAGATGCTCCGTCATGGGAGGTGGACAGCCATTTGGGTCTGGAATGGTACACTTGAGCAAGGGGTTGGACTAGAAGGCCTCCCTGGTCCCTTCCGACTCGGCGGTGTTCTGTGTTCTAGGTACCTGCAGGCTTTCAGGAAGTCCGTGTTGCAATCGCGCAGTTTCCCCAAAGTTTCCTCCAGATACTGCCGGTAGCTCCGCGTGGAGACCTGTAGTACTTCCACGTGGTTCAGCAACTCCATGTGTAAGTTGCGGGTGAGGGCCATCACCCTACCAAGGAGAGAGCGGATAGAGAAGCCCTGACTTCAAAATCACCTCTGAAGGTGGGAAATTGAGAAGGATGTTTGGATAATGTTAACCTGAAATTAGGTACGGAAAACTCTTGTTACTGAATCTCTGATTACCCAGTCATCGTGATGCTTTCTAAATATGTAGATTTTAACTGAAACCCCCCCCCCAATAAAACTTGTTTTAAAAAAAAACTTTGAAATCACCTCTGAAGGGGAGCTGGTGTCATGGCTGTCCTTCTGCTAGCCAAACACTGCCAGCTGACAACCTGACACTAGCAACGGGGGTGGGTGGGGGAGGGAATGTAGGAATTAGGGGGAGGGATGAGAAACCAAGCCACGCCGGCCTCAAGCTTGAGAAGCACCAGCCAGCCCCAAGGTGAATTGTCAAACTGACTTTTCGGCCCGGCTTTCCATCTGGAAGACTTTCTCCATGTCTATGATCCGGTTTCGGAAAGATCTGCT
Source organism: Vipera berus (assembly GCF_964194415.1). Lineage (NCBI taxonomy): Eukaryota > Metazoa > Chordata > Lepidosauria > Squamata > Viperidae > Vipera > Vipera berus. Next base: position 9,567,012 of record NC_138218.1, read on the forward strand.
GATGGCGTTGTGGTCTTCCCGAATCTTGAGGAAGGCGCTCTTCTCCTTGTTCAGCAACTCGACCAAGCCGGCACAGTGACGCTTCAGGCGGTCGCTGTGAATCCGCAGCTCCGCTGAGAGAAAAAGACGAAACGTTCCCAAGTTTAAAGTGAGGGAAGGAGTAAAAGTGGTGCCGGTGGTCCCAAAGGTGTCTCTCCCCCTCCCCCCCCACCCCGCCGAGGAGGCAACTGGACTATTCTTGCTTTTTCTCCGAAGACGTTTCGCTTCTCCTCCAAGAAGCGTCTTCAGCTCTAACTGGATGGGGAGGGAAGCGGAAGCAAGCAAGCAATATAAATCCTCCCATTTCCCCCGCCGTCCAGTCAGAACTGAAGAAGCTTCTTGGAGGAGAAGCGAAATGTCTTCAAAGGAAAAGCAAGAATAGTCCAGTTGACTCCTGGGGGTGGGTAGGAAAGGATCCTGGCTACAGGATTAAAAATAAAAACACCAAAAAAAACCCAAAAACAGGTACCCATCCGGACGTTGTATACGTCTTTCTCGATGCGCTCCCGCCGGGGTTCGTGAAGATGGAGGCGCAGCTGTAGCTCGGAGCTGAGTTCTTCCTTCTTGGCCACCACCACCACCCAGGTGCTGGATAAGGTGTCATCAAACCACTTCTCCAAATGTTCAAAGAACTGGAGGCGGATACTGCCGGCGGAGCAGAGGGGAGGGCGAGAAAGAGGCGGTTTGAGGAGAATGGTGTGTGTGTGTGTGTGTGTGTGTGTGTGTATGCGCGCACTGGTCCTGTCTCAAAAAGCACAGCAAGGAAGGAAGGAAGGAAGGACCAAGCTGGTTGAGAAGATCTTGGAGAGCAGATCCTTGGGGGACGGGGGAGGAGGAGGGGGGGCTGAAGTGTCTACAACTGAAAGACTCTTGCCGAAGGCAAAAAGGGGGACATGCTGGAAGATATCTCTACAGCGGTACAAAAAGTGCTGGATATAGAATACAGTAACAATAGGAAGGAAAAGCAGAGGGGGGGAGTTGTATTCCAGATGTTATGGTACATGTTGCTGGAGAAAAGAAAAGAAAAACCTAAGAAAAGTGAAGTGGAACCCACATATCCAGATTCCGACTCTGAGAGGAGGAGAAAAGGACGGAGGGAGGGAGGAAGGAAGGAAGGAAAAATATGGAAAACATCCAGGCAGGAAAGAAAGAAAGAAAGAAAGAAAGAAAGAAAGAAAGAAAGAAAGAAAGAAAGAAAGAAAGAAAGAAAGAAAGAAAGAAAGAAAGAAAGAAAGAAAGAAAGAAAGAAAGAAAGAAAGAAAGAAAATGAAAGAAAGAAAGAAAGAAAGAATGAATGAAAGAAAAAGAGAAAGAGAGAAAGAGAGAGAAAAAATGAAAGAAAGAAAGAAAGAAAGAGAGAGAGAGAGAGAAAGAAAGAAAGAAAGAAAGAAAGAAAGAAAGAAAGAAAGAAAGAAAGAGGGAGACAGGGAGAAAGAAAAAGAGAGAGGGAGAGAGAAAGAGAGAGGTTTGCACTTACTGTCTTCTGACGTCTCTAAAGAAAGCCTCCGACAGATACACCTGCTCCAGGTAGGAAGGCAGAGAACCGCTTCTCAGTTTGCCCAGGTGATATTTCTCGGCCTTCCGGAGCTTAGACTTCTTCAAGTGCTCCGTCACTTTGTACGTGTTTCCGCTGGAGGTGCTGAAGAATTCCTCAATCACCTCTTTCCGCTTGGACTTCTCGCCCGAATCCTTTGTCTGCAGAAGGAGGAAACAGGAAAGGGGAGGCTGAGCTGCTGGTTTTTGAAAGGAAAAAAAGAGAGAGAGTTCAAAACAGAAGGAGCAGGCTCTCTCCCTTTTCTTTATACAAAAGGGCTGGGGAAGGAGTGAGAAGGAGGAGGAGATTACGTTCTCACCCCCTTAGGTAGACTGTTGGGTCTAGTGGCCAAGGCACCAGGCCAGAAACCTGGAGACGGTGAGTTCTAGTCCCGTCTTAGGCATGAAAGCCAGCTGGGTGACTTTGGGCCAGTCACCAAGAGACGGTGAGTTCTAGTCCCGCCTTAGGCATGAAAGCCAGCTGGGCGACTTTGGACCAGTCACCAGGAGATGGTGAGTTCTAGTCCTGCCTTAGGCATGAAAGCCAGCTGGGCGACTTTGGACCAGTCACCAGGAGATGGTGAGTTCTAGTCCCGCCTTAGCCCTGAAAGCCAGCTGGGCGACTTTGGACCAGTCACCAGGAGACGGTGAGTTCTAGTCCCATTTTAGGCATGAAAGCCAGCTGGGTGACTTTGGGCCAGTCCTTCTCTTTCAGCCCAACCCACCTCACAGGGTTGTTATTGTAGGGAATAAGAGAAGAAAGAAGGGGTGTCGGATAAGCTCCCCGCCTTGAGTCATTTGTAAAGGCGACAAAGGCGGGTTCGGAACAAATTAAATAAATAAACGGGACGGGAACGTCTCCTTGGAATCGACGGGCAAGGAAGCGTGGGGTGTCCGCTCATCCTCCAGGAGAATCCCAGCTCACCAGAGCCGGTTCTGTGGCATCTTCAGTCTTGGGCCCCGAGGCCTTGCCTTCCTCTGATCTTTCTACGTCATCTCCACCAGCGCCGCCCCTGTCGGTCTTGGGAGAAGAGGTCTCCATGTCCTCCTGCTCGGTTTCCTCCTCGGTGTGATCAACTCCTTCCATCTCCTCCAGAGGCAGCCCTTCGTCACTCTCTTTCTCCAAGGAAACCTCCAGAGCCTCTTCTGTCTCTTCGGTCTCCTCCTTTGTTTCTGGTCAAAGCGCACAAGGGGGATTCCAGCCCAGTCAAAGCTCTAGAGGCCTTCCAGCTGCTGCTAAACTACAACTCCCAGCATCCTCTCAGCAGTGGCCAACACACACATGTCGGGTATTTATTATTATTTATTTATTTATTTATTTATTTATTCGGTTTATATACCCGCCCTACTCCCGAAGGACTCAGGGCGGTTTTACAAGGCAAAATGTAAAAACAATACAATATAAAATTAAAATAAAATTTTAATGGGTTACGCTCACAACTGAGCCTCAAATTTCGGGCGGCTAAGGGGTTAAGTGCGTTTGGCCCCCGCTTTGCAAACTTTCTTGCCACAGTGGTCGGCAACCGTGATTTACTGTGGTTGTTAAGTTAGTTAAAATGAATCTGGCTTCCCCCCCCCCCCCACTGACTTTGCTTGTCAGGAGGCTGACGGAGGGGATCACGTGACCCCAGGACTCTGCCACTGTCACTTAACGACCAAGATGGTCAGCGTTAGAAATTCTGGTCCCGATTCCAGTTAGTAAGTCGGGGACTTACCTGTTTTTGAAAAAGGACTTTATAGGAAGTAGTCCTTACCTCCTTCTTCCTTTCCTTCTTCACCTGAGCCTCCTGGTTTCCTTAATGTCTTCTAAAAAAATAATAATGGAGAAAATAAAAGGGGAGGGGGCGGGAGAAAGGGAGTCACCTCTTTGAAAAACCACAACTGCTTCCCCGCAAGGTCAGCAAAGGAACAATTAAGAGGAGGTCTGCCGTGGCTTTCAATAAATGGCCGATGCGCCCATCGAGCGATACCGATGGAATTCATCAGTCCCAGGGTTAGGGTAAAGAGACTGGAACGATCTGCTTAGACTCGGACGGCAAAGCAGGCCTTAGTTTGTAATTTTGCACTTGTGGTTGGGGAACCGCAGTTCAAACGCATTTGTTAAAATGCTCGTCCCTCCCAAGTCCCTTTCAACTTTTGTTATTCTGTATTCTGCTCTTTCGGTCCTCTAAACCAGAGGTCCCCAACCTTTCAGGCACCAGGGACCGGTTATGTGGAGAGTTAGGTTTTTCCGTGGACCGGAGGGTGTGTGGTTTTGTATGCTGCCTACATCCCACGGATGGGACTTTGCTTGTTTGTGAGGACCGGTTGCTGGCATGCCACGGACCGGGGGTTGGGGACCCCTGCTCGAAACCAGGATTCAAAAGGACTGGGAATGCTGTCTCTGAACACCGCTGGGGGCTGGGTTCACCCACTGTACGAAGCAGGGCACAGTTGGGCTAAGCTTCACGCGTGTCGTTATGAACAGATCTGTTTTCCTGCCTACCCCTTTGTAGCTGCCCAGGATGTAAAAATAGCGACTGACGGTCGCACTGTAGGAAAGAAGTTGGTGCCGAACATGGCCTGGGTAAGCCATCACTTTGGACAAGAGATCTTGATGGAAGACTGTGTACCTTGAGAAAATAAAAACAGCAGAATGAACCTTTCCTTCCTCCAAACTGTCCCAACAACAATATTAGTGGCAGAACGAGCCTTCCGCCATTCTCCGGCCTATGGGCCCAAATCCCTCCCAGCGACTCAGGCAGGCCTTCACGTACCCATTGCGAATGATGTCCAAGGCACCATAAACCTTCTCGAGATAAGCTTTCAGTTTTTCATCGGTGCTTTGCATCCTGAGTTTGTCCACCGCTATATCCAGATTCATTTCCCTTAGCTGGTTGCGCACACAGAAAACAAAGAGGCGTAATTGTTAGATGTTTTGTGCCAGCCATGGCAGTTCCCCAAAAAGGTCATCAGATGGGAGCAAAAAGGCTTCTTTGCTCCCACTGGTGGGTCAGGGGTCCCCGGCCCCTGCAGCCCCATTGGAGAGAGTTAATTGGTAAGGGAGGGGCCGAGGCCCCCCATAAAAACCTCTGCTCAGGGGCTGCTCTCTCTCTGCTCTCTTTGTTCTTTCTTCTGCTTGCTTGCTTGCTGATCCATGAGCTCAACCCAGGCATGGATGCCTCCATGCCAGGGAACTCTTTCTATTTACTTTATCGTTAAATAAAGCTTTGAATGATTGCATCCCTGCGTGATGCCTTTTTACTTGGAAGCACCTTAACGAAACATCGGCCTCGTGAGACCATCTCACAGTAATAATAATAACAATAACAATAACAACAAAAAAGAGCTGCACGTTAGAATGATTTTAGCTGACGTACAGTGGGAGCACGCTGTAATAATCAGCCTGCAAATAAATGTTCTTCTAAATGTTCTTCCCAATAATTCTAAAGTTGGCCGTTTGGCATTTCGCCCTCCCACCCCTCAAAACAAAGCCCCATAATCCAATGCCTATGTTCAAAAGCAGATCACCCCGAAATAAATTTGGTTCTTTTTGCATCCTCCAAAAAGAGGAGAGAGAGAGAGAGAGAGAGAGAGAGAGCGTTCTGCATCTTCTAGAGAATTTTCAAATTAGACAGAAAGGAGGGCAGAAAAATTACTCCCTGGAGATCCAATTTCTGTAGTCTGCAAAAAAAAAGAAGTTGTAGAATCTCCTCCTGGACACACACACACCCCGAACACACACACACACACAAACACAAACACTTGGACCAGTGCTCTGACCTTGTTCATATTTTCGTGCTTGCACCGACAGTCGTTTAAAGCTTTCTGAAGATCGTTCTCCTGTTGGGTGAGTTTCTGCTGGTGGACATCAAAGAGGCCCAAGACCTCTTGGAAGTACTGATAGAGGTGCCTGCAGTTGATTTCTGTATTTTTAGCCAGGTGTTCCAAGTCAGCCTGGAACAATCGGGAAGAAGAAGGAGAAAAGATCCGCGTAAGCGATGGGAAAGGAGACGGTCCTCAGCAGGGAAACCCAAGAGAGGAGGAAAAAAGCTGAATCTAAACAAACAAAGTGGCCCAAGGAAAGACATTTTCTCCCAGTTTTTAAAAATGTTATGATGATCCAGCCTTTATTATTTTTATAACGGCAGTCAACGTAAGTAAGGTGCCTTCCTCCTCTTATTTTCTCCACCACAACAACCCTGTGAGGGGGCCTGGACTGAGAGAAGGGGACTGGCCCAAGGTCACCAAGGTGGCTTTCGTGGCTGGCAGGGCTAGAGGTCCCAGTTTCCTGGTGATTGAGCCAAAGTTACCGAGCTGGTTTTCATGGCTAAGGAGGGACTAGAACTCACCGTCTCCTGGTGATTGGCCCAAAGTCACCCAGCTGGCGTTCGTGCCTAAGGCAGGACTAGAATTCCCAGTTCTCTGGTGACTGGCCCAAAGTTACCGAGCTGGCTTTCGTGCCTAAGGCAGGACTAGACTTCTCAGTCTCCTGGGGACTGGCCCAAAGTCACCCAGCTGGCTTTCATGACTAAGGCAGGACTAGAACTCACTCTCATCAGGTTTCTAGCCTTGGATTTTAGCCACTAGACTAGACCAAACTGGCTCTTTTCCCATTTCTTTTAATGATATTTTTTTTCCATCCCTCCCACCCCAATTTTTTCCTTTCTTTTAATGAACTTTCCTGTCCCACTGATGGGAGAAAGAAGGCTACGCTTACGTCCATCTTCTCTATCTTGACTTCAAATTGAGTCTGCAACATCCCGATTAACTGATAGAAATTGGGGTTTACAATCTTCTCAGCCTCTTTGGGGCTACAAATCTTCATGTCCGTCAGATTTTGCTAAAGGGAGAGGGGAGGGGGGGAGAAAAAGGGGGAAAAAAGAAAAAAAAGAACCGAGTTGTTGGCCTGCAATTTCTCAGCAGCCAAGGCATCCTAGCTGTTTCCATAACACCCCTGGGATCCAGGGGAAAAAAAAGTTCGCGTTTTATTCAAAGGAAGAACGATGGTTGTCTTACATTCACTTATAACGGAAATAGCCTAATTGATAAGTTTTAGATTGAGAGCCCGGGTTGTCCTCGGCTTACGACGGTTCATTTAGTGACAGTCCAGCATAGGGAAAGCTCACCTTGCATTCCTGGAGTTTTTCCAAACACTCCTGACAGACCCTCTCGTACTGGAGGCGAATTCTCATCATGGACTGGACGTTGTGAGTGTCTTCAGGCGAGACAGGAAGTAAGGGAGGGAGGAAGGAAGGGAAGGAAGGAAGGAGGGAGGAAGGGAAGGAAGGAGGGAGGGAGGAAGGGAAGGAAGGAAGGAGGGAGGGAGGAAGGGAAGGAAGGAAGGAAGGATGGAAGGAAGGAAGGAAAGGAAGGAAGGAAAGAGGGAGGGAAGGAAGGAGGGAGGGAGGGAGGGAGGAAGGGAAGGAAGGAAGGAGGGAGGGAAGGAGGGAGCAAAGAAAGGAGGGAGGGGGAAGGAAGGGAGGGAGGGAGGAGGGAGGGAGGAAGGAAGGAGGGAGGGAGCAAAGAAAGGAGGGAGGGGGAAGGAAGGAAGGAGGGAAGAAGGGAAGGAAGGAGGGAGGGAGCAAAGGAGGGAGGGAGGGAGGGAGGGAAGGGAGGAAGGAAGGAAAAAAGGGAGGGAGAGAGAATAAGAGGGAAGGAAGCAGGGAAAGAAGGAAGGAAACAAGAGAGAAAGAGTGACTTTGGGAAAGCCTTTTTAAAGTCTAGGCTACTGGCAGGCAGTGCAATATGCCAGTAGCGGTGCTGACTTACAAGAAAGGAAGCTCAAGTCTCAGCTCCATGGGATGACTTTGGTGTCATCAACTCTTTCTTCTCTGCCCAGCCTACCACACAGGGCTGTTGTTTTAGGGAAGGAATCAGGGAAGCCCCCTGGTTGGGGGATACAAACCGTCCGTGGTCGTCCTTATCATTGCGATCGCCAGAGGGCGCAGCTCCTTACCTATTTGTTTATTTAAGTCCACCAGGGACTCGTACCATTCGTTGACTTCGGCCTTGGTGTGCTTCAAAGGCAACAAGTAGCTGTGGGGGGGGGGGGGGGGAAGGAAAAGAAAATGTGTTGACGAGAGGGAGGGCTTCACTGAACTGAAAACACAAAAGCCTTGGGTGGAAGGGTAAGAGAGCACCCTCGGAAAAATGGGAAGAATGGGAGGGTCTGGGCCCCCTCTATAAAAGAAGCTGCACCCTGTTTCTAGGTTCGCCTACCCCAGAGAGAATAAATGCTCCCGTCTCTTTTGGGCCAGCGACCTCTGCTCTTCTAGCATGCTCTCCAGTTCCCCTTCCACAGCTTTGGGGTTCTGGATTCTTTCGCTTTCCACAAACTCTCTGCAAGACGGAAAGCAAACTTCCGATGAGATTGAACGAGGAACAGATGATGGTTTGGCTTTCTTAAAAGAAGTAAAGAAGACGCCAAATGGGGTGCAGAGTCAGGAGGAGGAGGAGGAGGAGGAGGTTTACTCAAATGTAGCCAACTTTGGGCAAGCCACCCAATGAGGACTTCCTGGAGAAGCCACTGATGCTGGGAAAGAGGGAAGGCCAAAGGAGAAGGGAACGCCGGAGGAGGAGATTTATTTATTTTATTTTTATTTTAATTCCATTTATATCCCGCCCTTCTCCGAAGACTCAGGGCGGCTTATGGTTAGATAGGGTCATCAACACAACGAACGTGAATTTGGGCAAACTCCAGGAGACAGTGGAAGACCGGGGGTGGGGGCGGGGTGGGGTGGGGGCTGGCATGTGTGGTCCACGAAATCAGAGTTGGACACAATTTAGCAACTGAACAAGAAGGGTGTGTGTGTGTGGAAAACAAGCTGCTTGCCAACGCAGCAAAATCCAAGGATCCGTTTCAAAGTCCGAATCCCCCGTGACCTGGGCCGTGTGTTAAGAGAGATCGCTAGATCCTCCTCTATCCTGGACTGCAGTCTTGACCTCTGCCACTCGTGGGCTTCGCAAGACCTTCCACAAAGTTTTCCTTGCACCCTGCCCTCTCGCCTCGGCCCGTTCCTCACCGGAAGCTGGAAATGATGTGCTTCTTCTGCACGGCTCTCCAAATCTCCTTCCTCTCTTCCAGCTGACGGCGATAAAAGGAATCCCGCTTGAGCTCAGCCTCCATCAGGTTAAGGAACAACCTAGAGATCGCCCTCCGATTGGCCAGGAGAGCTTGGTTGATCATCTAGGGGCAGGTGTGAGACAGCCAGTTAGGTGTATATTTTATTTATTTATTTATTTGTTATTTATTACCGTAATAAATAATTTATTTGTATAGGTCGCTTAGGGAGCGTTCCAAGTTACAACAGGACTGGAAAAAGTGATTTATGGCCATTTTTCACACTTAGGACTGTTGCAGTCACACTTATGATCATTGCAGGCACGTGATCCCCTTTTGCGACCCTCTGACAAGATTCACTTCACAACCGTGTTCCTAATAACAACGGTGGCAGGAAAGGTCGCAAAAGGGGGCAAAACTCGCTTAGCCACCCTCTCGCTAATTTTGGGCTCAGCTATGCTCGTAAGTAGAGGAATACACCCTTGTTTTGGGTTGCAAAAGGGGATCACTTCACACATACACACACACACACTCCGGGATGCCACAACCGTCGTAGATACACACCAGTCGCCAAAGCGTCTGAATTTGGTCACATCGCCACGGGCTGCTACGACAGTTGTAACTCTGAAAACTTGCCATGCGTCGCTTTTTGTAGTGCCGTTGTTAACTTTGCATGGTCAGTAAAGGAACGATCGGAAGACGACTGTACGATGTTTCAAGTGGTGCTTACTGCAGACACACACACACACACACACACACACACCACCCCCAAGATCTTAAGAAGGAGGATTCTACCATGGCTTCCTTGTGTATGAATCTGTGGACATCCGAGGATAAGAGATAGGCCAGGTCCTCCAGCATCTTGGTGTATTTGCTCAGTGTGACTGTGATCTGGAAATGCAAGCAATATGACGGAAAAGCAGAGTTGGAAGGGACCTCTTGAGGTCTTCTAGTCCAACCCCCTGCTCAAGCAGGAGACTCTTAAAACCTTTACAGAAGAAATGGCCGGCCAATCTTATCTTAACAACCTCCAATGATGGAGCAACGGCAACCTCTGGAGGGAAGCCATTCCACTGATGGATTGGGATTTCCCCCCCCCCTTCTTATTTCTAGGTTGTTCCTCCCCTTGACAGATTTCCATCCGTTGCTTCTTGTTCTGCCTTCAGGGGCTTTGGAGACTGGATCAGCTCCCTCTTCTCTGTCTCCTCTTTATATATTTAGCCCTCCTCTTCCGCAGCGACTCACCTGTTCTGCTCGGTCCACCTCGGCCTGGCGTAAAGCTTCATCCATTTCTTGAATCCACTGCCTTCTTTGCTGGGTCTCTTGAAGGAGAAGACCCCACATTTTCTCAAAGTCCTGGAAAGAAGAAATGCGGCGTGACACCCGTTGCATTCACAAGTGACGTCTTTGTAGCCCGGCAGCGTTAACGGCACAAAACATTCTGCGACGAGACTTTGACATAGCTAGTCTCTTTAATTTTCCTCCTCTTTCTCCTCTCTAGTAATGGTGTTCAAAGCCCTCCATGGCATGGGGCCGGAGTACCTCAGGGAACATCTGCTGCCGGCATCAACTTCCCTCCGCCCTGTGCGTTCCCACAGAGAGGGCCTCCTCAGGGTGCCACCGGTCAGAGAATGTAGATTGGTGGCCCCCAGGGGGAGATCTTTCTCTGTGGGCGCCCCAGAATTATGGAACCAGCTACCAGTTGAGCTCCGGACGGCGCCCGATCTCCGCTCCTTCCGCCACGACCTAAAAACATACTTGTTCGAACAAGCCGGCCTGGCCTGAGGGGGGATTGGGGGGGTTATTATTATTTTATTGGGGTTATTTATTATGTATTAATTGTTCTTTTAACGGGCATATATTTAATTACTTTTAACTTTTGTAATTTTGTATTTTACTCTTGCCCTGTACACCGCCCTGAGTCTTTCGGGAGAAGGGCGGTATAGAAATATTAATAAATTAAAATTAAATTAAATTTTATTCTGGAGAAAGACAGGTTTAGGAGGAACATCCGGAATAGTTTTCACTTCAGCTCTCCATGGAAAAATGCCTCTTACCCAGCGACAAGAGAGCCCTCAGCTCGCGACCTCGACTGAGCCCCAAACGTCTGTTTGCTAAGTGAATTTTACCCCCATTTTACAACCTTTCTTCCCACAACTGTTAAGCGAATCGCTGCCGTTGTTAAATGAGTCACACAGTTGTGAATGAAGCCGACTTCCACAGTGGTCACAAAAAGGGGGTGACATGATGCCGGGAGATACAGCGAATGTCCTAAACAGGAGTCAGTTGCCAAGCGTCTGAATTTGGATCATGTGACCCTGGGGATGCTGCAACGGCCGTGTGAAAAACGGTCCGAAATCTCTTTTTTATCACTGCTGTGAGTAGCTCTGAACGGTCACTAAACAAGTCGAGGATTCCATGTATTGTTTGTCCCAGAAAGAGGCAGCAATCAGCAGCTTTAGAACTAAAAACACCCTGCAAGGGACAATTTTCCAGCAGAAAGCTGGAAGAATAACATAAAAAAATAAAAATAAAAATGGTCTGGATCAAACTGGTTTATCTGCTCCCAAAAGTGGGAAAATGAAGCAGTGGCGACTGAGATTTTCGGGAAAAGGAAGCACCCACTGACCTGTATAGTGTAGGAGATTAAAGTGACGTCACTTTCAGAGGCACGAAAAAAGGATTCAAAAGCCTGATCCGATTCTTCTAACTGGGTCAACAATAATTGCCCAGGCTTCACGTAACGTTCTTCTATTTCCTGAAGCAAAACCAAGTAGGGTTTTGACACATGACAGAGGATTATGACACCATTAGAAGTAGTTCTCAATTTATGACCTCAATTGGGACCGAAATTCTGGCCGTTAAGTAGTTTTGGTCGACCCGACCTGATTTTTCAACCATTTTTTTTTAACGGCAGTTGTCTAGGTGAACCTCGCGGTTATAAATCCGAATCCACTCTTCTGGGTTTTTTTTGTTTTTTGGCCATTTAAAACGACCGGCCATAACTTGAGGACTACCTGTAGAAGGAAAAATAAAAATCTGGCTAGGGCTTAAAACAGCCGCCTCACCTTTCCGACGCGTGCTAGCTCCTGCCTGAATTGTGCCACAGTTTCTTCGTAAGACAACTTTTTGTTCTCGTAGATACGCTCCACGAGACTGCTGGTTCTTTTCTCTGAAACTGGAAGGATGGATTTCAGACACTGATCAGGCTCCTCCTGCTAATGGGCGAAGCCCTGGTTGGTTTAATTATTTGTCTAAATATAAGAGGCTGGATTTGGGGGAAAAAGGCTGTTTCCTGAACTTCTTACCAGCCACAAAAATAGGAAAAAGAGTCAGATTCAAGAGGCAGTTTGGTGTAGTGGTTAAGGCACCAGGCTAGAAACCAGGAGATGGTGAGTTCTAGTCAAGCCTTAGGCACACAAGCCTTTGGGTCAACCACTCGGAGTCTGGGAGTTCTAGTCCTGCCTTAGGCATGAAAGCCAGCTGGGTGACTTTGGGCTACTCCTCCGCAGTCCAACCCACCTCACAGGGTTGCTGTTGTGGGGGAAGTAGGAGGAGGAAAGAGTATTAAGTACTTTCATTACTTTGAGTGATTTATAAAAACAATAAAGGCACGATAAAAACTAAATCTTAAAAAAACAACCATAAGACTCTTCTCCCATATTCCTAAACGTAAACTGGGGTTTTGCACTGATATTACTAAATTTTAAAAAAGGATGTTTCAGTTCACCACACACAGCAATGTCCAGTTAAAAATGTTGATATTTACTGATGACATCGGCAAGGCCTCTGACTTCCCTCGCGGCAATTACATTCTCACTTTCTTTAGCCTTCACACGTGCCACAGTCATAGCCTCCCTGCAACAGAAAACGGAAAACTTTCAAATTTAGCCGAGGCATTTCTTAGAAAACACAGGTTGCCGTTTTCGGCTTTCCCAGATGGCTTCCCACGAGCAAAATCAAGTAGGCGTAGCTGGATTCCCTTAACAACCTCGTGATTTATAGGTAAAGTCCTCGATGTACGGCCGCAATGGAGCCCAAAATTTCTGTTGATAAGTGGGACATTCATTAAGTGACTTTGGTCCCATTTTACGATCTTTTTTTTTGCCACAGTTATGTGAATCACTGCCATTATTAAGTTAGGGACACGGTTGTTAAGTGAATCTGGCTTCCCCCATTGGCTTTGCTTGTCAGAAGGTCATAAAAGGAGAAACTGCTACCGTCATAAACATGAGTCAATTGTCAAGCATCCGAATTTTGATCACGTGACCAGGGGGATTCTGCTATGGTCGTTAAGTGTGGAAAACGGTTGTAAGCCACTTTTTTTTATTGCCATTGTAGCTTCGAACAGTCACTAAATGAACTGTTGTATATACAGGACTGTTTGTACTTAACAACCTCTTTAATATTGTCCTCCCTTACTTGTATTGCACTGGATTTTCAGTGAGCTGATCATTGGGCATTGCCTCGATCCACGTCTGCTGGCGTTCGGACAAGAATCCATAGCTGGTTCTTTTTTCCAAATCCTTCACTAGCGGAATCTTTCCTGGAAGGACTTTGTGCCGGCTGATCTTGCTCCTAGCCCTCCCCAGAGCGTGCACCAGGTTGATCTTGGCAAAGCAAAAGGGAAAGGAAGAAAAATAAAACTGGCTGCGATGATGGTCATGAGGATTATATTTATTTACCCCCCTCATCTTGCTGTGGGGATACTCTAGGCAGCTCACAACCGTAAACGAAAAACAAAGAAGTAAAAAAAGGAAATTTAAACAAAACCAAAATAAAATAATCAAACAAGGGGGGAAAAAAAAAGACAAGACATTGATAAGGCTAGTAAAATGGCACAACGGGCCGCTTCGATTAAAGATTTTTTTTTTTTTAAAAAAATGACCATTTTTCTTTCTGGATGGAGAGCACTTTGGGAGATTTTGCTGGATAAAGACAAAAATGAAGTTTTGATTCTGGGATTTGGTGATTCGATTTGCTACTTCTACAGAAATACTCGGTGTCGTTTGAGTTTTATATGTTTATGTTTTTATTTGCTTATTAAACTCAAGAGCAAAAGGTTACAGATATTTGTTACAGAAGTAACCTAGTTCTCTTGTGTGCATTTGTAGAATGCAAGGGAGGGAGTGAAGAAGGGATAAAATACAGAAAGAAATAAAGATAAATACATAAAAGAAGAGGGAGGGGTAGGAACGACAGGAAGGAAGAATAGCAGAAAGAAGGTGGAAGGAGGGAGGGAAGAAAGGCAGGAAGGAATTCCAGCTAAAAAGGGAGGGGGAAGCAAACTTCTTCCAAATCCCATTGACTAATCCCCCCCCTTTTTTGACGGGGGGGGGGGGAGAATAAAACATAAGCAGTGAATTGCTCCAATACTGGAAGTTTTTAAGAAGAGACTGGACAGCCATTTGTCTGAAATGGTATAGGGTTTCCTGCCTGAGCAGGGGGTTGGACTAGATGACCTCCAAGGTCCCTTCCAACATTATTCTTATTCTTATTATTCATATTATTCATATTATTCATATTATTATTATTATTATTATTATTATTATTATTATTATTATTATTATTATTATTATTATTATTATTATTATTATTTCCATCCCTCATGCCTCCATCCCCTAAAGATAAGAAGGAATTTCACAAATAGGCCACAAAGCTGAGGTGGTGGGAACCATTTTTCCCCCTTTTCGGCTCCTGCAGTCTTCGCACCTCGTCATCGAAGATCTGCCTGTAGACCTTCCCGCTGGGGAGGACACGTGCAACCCCCACCGTAGTGGCGATGGGAAGCACGTGTGAACTCTTGCTGGATTTGCACATCGCGGGTTTAACTGAAGAAAACGCAAAAGAAAGTGGACGGGGTTAGAAACAAATGGATTAAAATATTTTTTTCTCTCCCCCCCGCCCTGTCAAACCTTCGGCCTTCACCCCCCCCCCCGCCGACAGAGCCGACCCACCATCCCCAAGACCACCTCCAATTCGCGAAACCCGCGTCTCCGGTTTCCCTGGTAACAACTCTAGAAGAGGCGGAGAGGCCTCGTCTCGCGAGAACCCGCGGGAATCACGAGCCGGCTTCCTCGTCCCCTCTCCACCCGTTGCCTGGAGACGCCCGCGGTTGCTAGGGGGAGACAGAAAAGAGCGCGAGGATGCTCTCGGCTCCGGCTTAGTCCTTTTTCTGGGCAACAGTCAATAATGCCAGGGATAAATAAACAAATTTATAAAATTTATGGGCCGTCCATCATACCATCTGGTAACCACTGTCCTCCCCCACTCTCCACCCCCTGCATCAAATGCCAAAAATTCAGCATTTTATCCATTTTGGATCATACGTTGCCCAAGGAAAACTACTCCTGCCATTGGATGGGGCAGACAACAGATTATTATCCAGACTAAGGCAGGGGAGGGCTGATTCCAAGTTTGCCAGAGCTCCTGCCCAAGATTTTTCCTTCAAAAGCCAAGATCTGCCCAATGACAGCACAATGCAAACAAGACATATGTGTACTCACTGACAAGCCAGAACCACTATTTGCATCACATACTATATCAGGGTAATGTTAATTTTGCTGTTGGTGACTCAATGCAAGGGGCATAATTCACCAACCAGGTTAGGGGCCTTATATAAATGCAGCTGAAGGTCAAGCCATCACCTTGGCACACCCATGTCCAACTGTTTATAATTGCAAGTATCTTAATTAAAAATTACAACCAAGATTAAACACGTTATGCGAACACAGCCACAGCATGGCTTGCTTTGGCTTATGTGCTGGGCAACACTAGTTTGTTTAAAACCCATTATGCACACAGCTAATGATGGTTTACTTGGTGAAACCACAATTAAGCCAATCATTATTTAGGGTGGAAGCCGCTTTCACCCAATGGGTTGATCCAATGCTTTTTTTAAAAAAAATGTTAACAGCAACAAATGAATTGGTGCACCTCTATTACTACTGATTTGATAAGCAGTGATTTTCCAAGTACAGATGTAATTCCATCCTAAAAGACTTGAAAACAAGGCAGAAATTTCCTTCATGTATGTTTGCATTGACTATCAAGTCGCTCAATGAACAACCACCCACTGGTATTGCACCAGCACAGATTCTCATAAGCTTATAGAAGAACAAACTGCAAAAAACATCTCGGTTAAAGATGTGTAATTTAACCAGGCTTCTAGTTCTGCACTATGTGTCAGATGTGTTTATTTGAATTCAAAGATGCTTCACTTTGGCACATCAAGCTTGGATAGAGGAACCAATTGTGTGTTTCAGTGACCACTGCTGAAAACAGGATAAATTGAGCTTCATTAAACTCAAGCACATTTGAGTTGAGGGATGCATTTTCTGGAAATGTAACCAAAATATTTATCCACTAGCCAGTTCCCGACAAAAATCTACATCCCGTAATATGTTTAACCAGGTCATTTAAAATCTAGGCAGTTACAAAACTGAATGTCCATTTTTGTTTGCATTTCAACCTGTTGTATAAATCCAGGCAACTGGGTTGATTTATGTTGTTGTTGTTAGCTGCGAAGTCGTGTCCGACCCATCGCGACCCTATGGACAATGTTCCTCCAGGCCTTCCTGTCCTCTATAGTTTCATGTATTATACCAAACAATATACCAAACCAACAAACAAGCTGAGAATGCAGACTAGAATAGAAAATTTAATAATCCCCGTTTTCCTTTAATTTATTCCTAGCATTAAGAGGACATTAATAGGACTTCAGGTCTCACTCCCCAAAACAGGAAAGGATAAATTGATAGACGTGTGGAAAGAGACCATCTAATGGCTCAACTTTGGTTGAGAGACTTCAGAAAGAAGGTCCTTCTCAAACTAAGGGTTGACCCAAACAGACTTGGTTGCATCATCTCCATGCCCCATCAGCTCAGAGGAAGATTTTTGTGGATTCTCTAACATCCATCACACTACTCATTCAAACCCGGATTGGGTTAAAACCCAGTTTCAGTTAGAGCCAGCTTTCTTGAGATCTTCAGGAAGAATGCGGCCTTTCTTCCGAGCTTTAGCCTTCTTCTTCTCAATCCTGGCCAGCTTCTTCTGCTGGATGTTCTTGCGACGTTTCTCTTGGCGCTGCTGCATTCTCTCCACCACCTGCTCTGTTCGCTTTTCCCATTTCCTCTGACGCTGGGCCTTACGCTTCTCCTTGCGTTTCAGGGCGGCCTTCAGCTTCTCTTCGTCATCACGGATCTTCACACCTTCTGCCTTGTAAAGAACATTTGTCCACTGCATCTTTGCTTCCAACTCCTTAGCTTTCTCCTCATCTTTGGCCTTCAACTCTTCCAGCTTAGTCTTCCGAGACTCCAGCCGGTTCAAGAGTTGCTTATAATTCTTGCCAGTCAGTGGCGTTATGTTGCCTTTTACGGATTTTCTTTTATCCTCCTTCTTCTTCGCTTTGTTCAGCTCCTCTTCCGCGTGGACCTCCACCTTGTTAAACAAGATGTCAGCCTTGCTCTCCGCCTGCTGGGTCTCTGAGTCCATGGCGGACGACGCCTCTTCCGCTGTTTCCTTCTCTAATTTCTCCTTCATTTTGATCTCTTTCCTCCGGCGTTTCTTTCTTTCTCGTTCGTATTTCCTTCGCTGGCGCTTCTCCAGCACGGTGGGTGACAGAGCTTTGGCACCAGCCTGCAAGAAACACGAAACGATCCAGAAAGTCATTTTGATCTGCTCCACTCAAGTAGACAACCTTGTCCCTAATGTGGTAACTCCAGAGATTCCAAACAAATAGGTGATCACACGACAAACTATTGTAAGTTGAGGACTATCTGTATTTTAAACACTCCCCATGAGGGTGTGAAAAGATGTGGAATTATTGCAGTACCTGTCCAGAGGTCAATGGCTATATTCCCAGATAAGTTATATAAGCCTGAAGGTCAAATTAATACTCATTTTCTCCTGGACCTGGAAAGATATTTTTTTTAAACTTATGTCTCCATCTTACCTTCCCAGATATTTCTTGAATTTTGCTGTGTAGCCTCTGCCGCAAGAAATCCATTGCAAAATTCGTGTCAGATGTCTTTTTACCACCTGGGTACATTAAAAAAAAGAAAAAGAAAAAGTATAGCCCACCCGTGCAACTTCACAACAATCCTGTGAGGTGGGTTGGGCTGAGAAAGAGAGGGATGGGCTCAAAGTCACCCAGCTGGCTTTCGTGCCCAAAACATGATCTAGAACTCTCAGTCTCCTGGTGATTGGACCAAAGTCACCTAGCCATGCTAAGGCAAGACTAGAATGACCAGTCTCCTGCTTTCTAGGCCAGCATCTTCACCATTAGACCAGGCTGGCCCAGTTCCCCTCCGACCACATTCTTACCTGTAACACCAGGTGCTACCGATGTTTCTTTCCCATTTCTTTCTTCTGCATTGGCACCAGCTGTGATTGGAGTAGCTGAGTCTGGCTTCTTAGCATTGGAACTTGCTGGCTTGGCTGGCGATGCTTGGCTGAGTTTGCTCCCAGAAGCCCCCACCATATTTTTCTTTTTCTGTTTTTTTTCTTTCTTTCTCTTCTTCCTGGCCTGGGTGCTCTCGTCCCTCAGCCTGCTTCCCGGCGCTCCTTTGAAAACAGACCAATGGATTTATTATGTATTTAATTTATACCCTGGCTTTATTATTTTTACAAATAGCTCAAGGCTGCTAATATATCTAGTACTCCTTCCTTCTCCTATTGTCTGGACAACAATCCTGTGAGGTGGCTTGGACTGAGTGGGAGGGACTGACCCAAGATCGCCAGCTATCTTTCATGCCTAAAGCGGAACTAGAATTCACCATCTCCTGGTGATTGGCCCAAGGTCACTCCAGCTGGCTTTTATGGATACGGTGGGACCAGAACTTACGATCTCCCAGTTTTCAGCCTGGTGCCTTAACCAGTAGACAAAACTGGATGTCTAGATTTCCCACTCAATGAGAGAAAATGAAGATAAATCAGTTCCCGTTGTCTAACCACTTCTACCTGCCCATTTTAGAAAAATATCCTTTTTCAAGGCTCTAAAGTGAGTATTTCCAAGGTCTCAGATTTAATTAGATGATCAGTTAGAGAAAGAAGAAAAGCAGTGACTTTGTATAGAAAGCTGCAATTTGAATTTTAAATGACTTTAATCTCTGAGAAAAATAAGGGTTGCCTAATCCGCTAGTCCTCTGCCTGATCCTTTTAAAAACAGCAACTTTAGTATTCTATCAGAACCTTCCTTTGAATGCCCAGAGTCACTGAACAGACAGATGGGAGGCATATAAATTTAATCCACAAATGAAAGTCAGGACGTGACTCTTCTAAATTCCAATATATAGCAGTGAGCTAAATTGGTGTAATTAATAAACGTACCAAACTTCCTTTTTGCTGGCTCGTGGACTTCCTGGGTGCAAATCTTCTTTGCCAGCGCTTGCAAGTAAGAGTCCGTAGCAACTAAGCTGGCCATTTTAGAGCAATGCCCAACCAAGATCAAACCAGGTTTTCTCCAGAGGGAAAAAAACACCGCTGAAATGATGGGGGGCTTCACGTCGCCGTTTGGCCCTTCATCTGTTTTGCCGCCGAGATGAAATCCTGTGCAAAGAAAGAAAAAAACAACTGATGGAACAGTGCAAAGCCATAAGGTTGGCCTTCCGTATTTTTTTTTTAAATGCAGAGGGAAGATTCAATTGATCAAATGTTTTTAAGACTTGAGGCCAACCTAGAGGAATGTTAACCTCTATTGTCTGATGTTTTTATCTTGTCGTTTTTATCCCTAGAATCACTTGATAGAAAGAAAGAGGGAAGGAAGGAAGGAAAGAAAATAGATGAGGAGGTGAAAAAGGGTTTTGCATTCTCTCTCTTAGCTTCCCTTTTGTAGAATTGGGAAAGAGGGCAAGGTTGGTAGATCAGTTAGCAAGCCAAAGACCCAAACTTCCAGAGCTAGGAGTCTTCAGGGGCTGGGGAGAGAAATCCATTACCTACTGGGGGGGGGGAAGGAGGTTGTCCGAAGCGGGCTTAGGATCGGAGGAGGGTGGGCGCAAAAGGAAAACCCCGCGCGCAAAAGCGGGGCGCGCTCGGGCAGCTTCTGACCCACGTGGCTGGAGAGGTAGGCTCGCCAACCGATCCACCCGATCTCTTTGCAAGCAGATCGGGGCTCGATTGCTTGCAGCCTGGGAATACTATGGGATGGCGGAAGGGTGGGTCAAGAGGAAGGCAGGGGCGGGGCGAAGAGGAGGAAGCTTTGCGCGCCTGTTTTTTTGCTGCAGGCTGGCGCGCAAAGCGGCACCGGCTTGCGGTCCCTGCGCGCGCTTGCCCGGGATCGCGCATCTGCACGGCTTCTGGTTGCCCCGATGCTTCTCCTGCCCCTTCCAAAAATGGAAAAATAGGGTTTTCAGCCCAGAGAACCGGGCTAAGCAGAACCCCTTGAACCATTAGGACTCAGGGTTCCAAATTATTATTTTATTAAACTAAGCAAACCACAAAGCAGCCATCGTTTTAGCACAGGCTTCACCTATATTTTTAGCTTTTGATTATAGGGCATCCTGTTAACTTAAAACAATAGCTTGGCGCCAGTGTGACTGTTAAAAGCATATTTTTGAAAGCTGTAAAACTGATCTGCCCTCTGCAGCTGACTCACTACACCACCAGGACATAAATTAACCCAGCAAAATAAACTTTGGATATCTTGTTTTGCCCTTCACGCTGTGACATTCTTTCCAACATCGGTCTTAATTCTGCAGTTCAGTACATAAGCTCTCCTATCAAAACCAACGTCTCATTTTTGCAATTGGGTTTTGTGACGTCCTTCGAAACGTCTTTATTTCTGAGTTCAGTTTAGTGACAAGTCTTCCGACACAGACACTCCAGGTTCAGGTCTTAAGTGTTGGAAAGAACTTGGGCACTGCCAAGCTCGGCTACTTTTATTTCAACAGCCTCGTACAATAAGGAAAAGCATACGCTTAAAAAAGAAACAGTAAATTTTACCATTAACGGATAAATCTTTCACATGCTCAACAGGTAAATTGTCTGTCTAAGGTTATCTGATTTTTGAAATCACATCTCACATCGAGTGGAAAAGTTGTGGGTCTCTTAATATCACTGGTACCTTAAACCCCATTGGCTGGATTCTTTGCGGGGTTTGTAACTCAACAGTATTTGGGGACCCGATGTTTTCTCTTTCTCAAGAGTCCCAGAAAAATAGACCTCACAACACCACACCGGTCATTTTCCTAATCTGAGCATCTCCTTAAAGAAATGTCTGAGTTGTGATGTTAAAATATCTCACAGGAAAAAAAGAAAACATTTCCAGAATTATCAAAGCTGTTTTGCAACCACGAACGAGAGGGAGACAGCTTTTTATATGTTGTCCTTAACTTACGACTACAACGGAGGCCAAAATTTCTGTCACTAAAGGAGACTGGCTCACTGAGCATGGCCCCATCGTACGATCTTCCTTGCCGGCGTTGTTATGCGAATCGCTTCCCCGAAGTTGGATCACATGACCACAGGGATGCGGCAACTGTCGTGTGTGAAAAACGAGCATACGTCCCTTTTTTTCCCCCAGTGCCGTTAAATTTGGTCACTAAATGAATGGTTATAAGCCAAGGACTGCCTACAAGGCCCAACGAAAACAGCCAGGTTTCCTATGCAATACAAGGTATTCCTGGCCTCACGACCAAAGTTTCTGCTGCTAAAGTTTTATTGTTCCAATGCCGTCTGCGTGGAAGCAGGGGATCCTTTTTTAGGGGTGTTCGGGAGCACCCACTCCGTGCCCATTAATGTGCGGATGCAAAGGCCCTGAGCCCTGTGAGCTGGGCAGATTCTGCTCCATGGCGCTGGCGCTGGCGGCAGCCAGGGAGGTGCTGACGAGATTTTCCAGAGGTGACCCGGCTGGTTCCTGTCTCCAGTAGGCTTCGGAAAGAGAGAGATTGGTGGCATCGCAGACGCCGTAGCTTGGCGGAACGAGAAGCCCGTTTTAAGGCAGCGAGGAGCGTCAAGGAAAGGGAGACAAGAGGCCGGAGGGAAAGGAAGAAAGCAAGAAAGAAAGAAGCAAAGGCGTTACAAAAAACAGCAGCAACACGTTTAAGAAGGCAGTAGCAACAAATTGGGGGTGGGGGGTGGGGGGTGTTTTCCCCTTTTCAGAACCAGGGTTTGGCGATGGGGCTCTTTAGAAGAAAAAAAGAAATTCATCCTAGGGGTAAGTCCTTGACTTACAACGGGTGGACTGTTCGACAAATGGGACTGAAAAAAAAGGGATGGCTGTTTTTAGCATTTACAGCATTCCCCACCCCCTGTGGCGACATGATCACAATTTAGACACTTGGCATTTAGACTTCCCGACAATCACAGTCATTGGGGGGAAAACGGATTCAATTAACAGCCAGGTTACTAACTTACAAAACTGCAGGGGTTCGCTTAACAAACGTGGCAAGACAAGTCGTAAAATGGGGGGGGGCAAAGCCCACCCAACAAATGTTTCCCTTAGCAACAAAAATGTTGGGCTTAAATGTGGCCGTAAGTCGAGGACTATCTGTATTTTGTAGAGGGGGTTTGTGTTAAAATCTCCCAAATCCTGCCCCACCTTCTTCCTTCTCTCCACCAGAAGCCCTGCTCAGAAGCCAGCAGAAATTGCAAAAAGAATGCAGACAAGTTGCGGAAAAGAGGCAAGGCCAAGCATTAAGAGACAGCAGGAGAAATAAGGCGATTCTCAAACAAGCTAGCTGCAGCATTCATTTAGGGGATTCTCATATACTATTAGAGATATACAAAAAAAAAAAAACTAAGAACATCATCAAACGTTTAAATAAAATAAGAACTGGCTATTTCAGACTGAGGAAGGGGGGAAAAAACCCCAACCATTTAAATACATGGGATTGCAAACAAGGAAATACGAGTCGCTTGATTTTTTTTTTTTTTTGAGGATGGCCAGAACCACCCTGGAAATATTAAAATAACAGTTTTTTTAAAAAAAAAATAAAAAATCAGTTTTAAGAAGCCTCAGAGCGCAGCCTCTGTCTCCAGGGTCAAAAAAGAGGCCACGGTGTGGTTATAAAAGGTTCTCCGTGGATTTATTTGTACCTGGAAGAGTAATATTCCTCTTCCAGTTCGTAGAGGTCGACGGAGATTTCATCCCGCAGCGCAATCAGTTTCTTGTCGCATTCCTCTTGGAGAGCCCGCAGTTGTTGGTTGCGTTGGTTGATGGCTTCATTGACCGAAGGAAAATCATTAAGGATTAAGAATTGCTTCAGATCCGACACCAGCTTCATGAGGGACTCGCCAGCTCGGACCTGATGGAAAAATTTGAAAACATGGCCAAATTTTATCAGAGCGATTAGCAATTTCGGTCACGGCTTATTTCCTTCCCATTTTCTGGTGGGACCGAATTAAAACCCTGTTTGTGAGGGTGGGCTGGCAGACTCTTCTTGCTAATGAAATTAATTCAGTTTATTTTATCTAGTTGTTTATCAATAATATGCCTAAATAAAGGTAAGTTAATGAAAGGCAGGCATCACAAAGCAACCCTGGGCTGGAGAACTCTCAGATCCAGCCCACTCACAATATTTGCTGCTCTGACGTGCATCTCGTAGTTGTCCTGTTCGCCTTGCGTTGCACGAGATACTTGCGTTTCTTCTTCAATCTGAAAAAAGGAAGCAGGAACAAAATCTGAGAATCTGGGCGTTTTCCCGATATGCAAGAATAAAAACACTTGATGTGTGAACCACAATGAAAGGGTTCCCTTATCCAAGCTGATAGCTTCATCTCAAAATGCAGGCTATCTTCCTGCACAAGTGTCTACATGTACTCCTTGACTTACAACTATTTGTTGAGCAACCTAAAGGTAGGACACTGGAAAAACTGATTAACAACCGGTCCTCACACTTATGACATACTTAAGTCAAGGGTTACTTGTACTTTGCTTGATTTGCAGGAACGATCATTTTATTCCTTCTGCTATGAAAGTCAATGTTCTGGTCTTTTAAAAAGCTGTCAAGAATTTTCCCCTCTGCTAATAAAATCACTTTTTCTGTTTCTTTGCACTATGCCATGTTGTTTGCTCACGAGACATTTTCAAAGCATGAGGAATATGGCAAAGAAACCACGGAGGCTTATAATGAGCCAAAGTTTAGGTTTGAAGAATGGGGAAGTTGGGAAAAAAGGTCTCTTCCCAGATATCTACCTTTGCAGATTTAATGATTTCTGTAAAGTTGTCCATGATGGATTTGACATCATCTTTCAGTCTCTTGTTATAAGACTGGAGGAGAGTTTCTTTGCTCTGGGGTAGGACCCTCTGCTGCGCCATGGCTGGGAAAGGAAGGGACCAAGAAATGGCATCACTAAATTACAAAGTCCCGGGATTCAAAGAAAAAATGCATTAAAAATCAAAATTGAAAACCATGTTGTTGTTGTTTTAAATGAAACATTGCCCATAAACAGTGCATTTCAGTTTTCAGAGTTAAAATTTGCACTTTGTGTCAAGGTCAGCCACACATTACCTCCACTGCCCATCGATATTAACAAGAAAATTAAAAAGAGAGGCCACAAATAATCCAACAACTGATAAAAGTCTAAATTCATAAATACACACAGGTGCACATGCGTGCATGTCGGTCTGTGTTTGTAACCTGCATGTAGACAAATAGAAGATTTGATTGATTTGATAAGGCAGATCTATCAAAATTGAGGAGCTGAAAACCAAATCGCAGAAGACGGTATTGTCATGTATTGCCCAAAGTGTTTTAAATCGCTTGCTTAATGTCTGACCTAGATTGCTGTATTGATTAACGGTTTTTTAACGGTTGCTGTCACTTGAAAGCCAGACTGGCTGTCTCCGAGTTGATATTTAGGTTTGGGGCGAGAAACCGTTACTTTAAACCTATTGGTTGCCGCCTAGAGGCTAACCGTATAAATAGCTGTGCAGCAGGCTTTAGGGCTGCCTCTGTTCTGAGTTTAAAAGCTTGCTTTCTGTTTCAACACTTCTGCCTCGTTCAATGCCGAGGGAACCGGAGATACATAACAGGTATGTTGTCACTGTGTGTTGGGGGGAGAGAGCAAGGGGGGGAGGCTCAGCTAATCTCAATGTACACTTGTACTTTAAAGGTTTATTATTATTATCTTTCAAATTTATTTAACTAACCAAGGGACAGAAGTGGAAGAAAGGCTGCTTTCATACTACACAATGAACCACAAACTATATATAGATAGATAGATAGATATTTTGCCCTGAGTCCTTCCGGAGAAGGGCGGTATAAAAATATAATAAATAAATAAACTAACCACGTCCCGTTTGGCTCAAACGATTCCTGGTCATGTAGCTAATTCAGGGTTCAGAGTGTAATGCAAATTCCCTCCCTCCCAAATATAGCCTCCCATTAACCATGAAATGAAGGTGGGCGCCGTGACAATAAGGCTAATGAGGACTAGAGCCTTGCTCCACACAATTAAAAGGCCAGGGGCAAAGTATTGCAAAAGCGGCTTGAGACTGCAATGCAATTGTTTAATTAAAAAAAATCCACGTTCTTACCTTACCAACATCCACCCTTCTTACTTCCACTCCTTAAATCAAGCATTTCCCATCCGAAAAGGGAGTTTTCTCACGATTGGCCGAATTAACCCATCTTGAAAGATGATTGGCTGTTCGGGGAAGGAAACACTCTTCCGTGTTCTATTGGGTTTGTCCCTGCAGGCCTTGGACAGGTGGACACTCTAGGAGCTTGCAGAAGCCGGATGGTCGCTTGTCTCTGGTGAAGGTCGGCTGAAAAAAACGAAACAAAATCAGATCGGTCTTCCTCTTCCGCAACTTGCCGCGTGGTTCAGCGCCCACCTCTCGCGAGAACCGGCGGGACTGCGATATACTACCCAGAAGGCACCGTTCTCTCTTTTCTTTCTCCAGCCAAGATGGTGAGTCCCTGCGATGCGTCGGGTTTACCGGATCTTCTCATCCGGTGCCATCCGCCCATCGGAGGCCCGACTCGGGCGGCTTCACCGCGCCCCAGAAGGCCAGGAACCCCACCGAACCGGGATCGGCTCCTATGGGGGGGGAAATAATGGGAAGCCGATCCTGGGCTGGCTGGGCTGGAGCTTCGGCCTCTATGGAGCTGCTGCTTAAAGGCATGTCAGCCATGCCGATTGGGAGGCAGAGCCAACGACTTAGTCCTTTGCCGGCTGAGGAATTGTGGGAATTGAAGTCCACTTCGTTTTAATGCTTTTGCCGAGGTTGGGGATCCCCCAGAATTAGGCAGAGTGCCAGGGATCTTCCAATTGGACTTCAGCTCCCAGAATTCCCCAGCAAGCCTAGTCATGCCACGCTGGCTAGGGGATTCTGGGAGTTAAGTGCAAGTTTTAAAAAGTCGGCAAGTTGGGAGATTTCTCCCCCCCCCATTGAGAGCAACGGAAGTCTTAGTTTATTTTATTTATTTTTATTACATTTATATCCCACCCTTCTCAGAAGACTCAGGGCGGCTTACAAGCTTAGCAGTAGCCTTCATTCTATGTATATGCCTGCTTGTTGGAGAAAGGTTAATATTTAATCTAGTTTAGGGCGTTAATGGGGGGAGTTTTAAAATTGATATTTGCAAGTGGATCCGCACTTGGTTGGGATGCTGGGAGTTCTAATCCAGCGCCTAGTCTGGTCACCAGCTTTGGGAACAGCCATTTGGGGAAGGGGTCAGAAAGCTTGGAAAAAGTTGTATAGGAGATGGTGCACTTGCAGATCTGGAGCAGAGAGGTGGTTTTGAGCTATCCTGGTTTAAACTTGTGCTTCGTCTTTGCAGCCGAAGGGAAAGAAGGCCAAGGGGAAAAAGGTAGCTCCGGCCCCTGCAGTGGTCAAGAAGCAGGAGGCCAAGAAGGTGGTCAACCCCCTCTTTGAGAAGAGACCCAAAAACTTTGGCATCGGTGAGTTGGGAAGGTGGGTCTAATCATGCAGGGAATGCTTTACGTCAAGAATTGTTTTCGTAATTTATTTGCTTTGGAGTCCTTGGTGCTTCTGAGCACGGTTGTTTTCTTGCAGTTTATTCGACAAAAATTGGAGATATTTCCATTTGGAGAATACAGATTACTGCTTTCAACTGGATGCTTCCTTCGAAACTGTTAAAACATTAGCCATTCCAGCTTAAAAAGAAAACTTAAGGTCGCTTAACAGATCTTCTCTCAAAAGCCCTTTGGAGCAAAGCACCGAAAGAGATGCATTGGTTACGTACTTTAGCATTTTCTGGTCTGGTAGTTAGATCTAGCAGTGTGCTTTTACTTCTACGTATCTTGTGCCAATCAGGAGAAATTGCCCTGCTTCAACTGTTATTACAGCTGTTAGGATGAGCCCTTTTGAAGGTTAGGGAGACCACATTTTCATTATATATTAGAAAACTTAATTGTTGCCCTTGATTCTTCATGGAACCTGTTTATTCTTTGTTGCTTTTGCTGTCTTGTTTATGAAATGTACATGCCGCTCACCGTGCAATCGAGCAACTCTTGAAGTTAACTGTTGTGAAAAGGGTGCAAGCAAATGATGGAGAAGAATATTTGCTAACTGAGTGGCAGTGCTGACAAGCTTATCCACCAAGATCTCTGATGCTGGTGCCCCTTTTCCTTTTGGAGGGAAAACGCCCGCGTGGCTTACAAAGCACAATCCTATGAGTTTAATGCTGTATCTTTCAGGCCAGGATATCCAGCCCAAACGAGACTTGACCCGCTTTGTGAAATGGCCTCGCTACATCCGACTCCAGCGCCAGCGGGCAATCCTTTACAAAAGGTTGAAGGTGCCCCCGGCAGTGAACCAGTTCACCCAAGCCCTGGACCGCCAGACTGGTAAATTGTGATTTTTCTATTACTCTTGCAAAATTCAGGGCTACAAATAAAAAAAAAAAGGTCTTCCTGTCTGCAGGTAGCTATGATCAGAATTGAGTTTCTTGATAACTCCCAACCACCAAGATCGCTGATGCACAAAGGAGAGTTAGGAGAGCCGGCCAAGAAATCCTCCAGTTCTCATTTAATGTCTTTCTCCGCAGCGACTCAGCTTCTGAAGCTGGCTCACAAATACAGGCCTGAGACCAAGCAAGAGAAAAAGCAGAGACTGTTGGCCCGGGCAGAGCAGAAAGCAGCGGGGAAGGGCGATGTTCCAACCAAAAGGCCGCCTGTGCTGAGAGCAGGTAAACTTGGAGCATCTCTTGTGTGGCGTTCCTAAGCTTGGTTAGCTAGAAAGGAACAGCCTTCCCTGGGGGTTTGTCTCGACAACCGGCTGTTGCAATGATTACAATTTCTTTACCTGAGCTGCTGAATGAAGGGGAAAAAAAATTAGGGTTATCTGAGCTTTAGCAGGTTGTCCTATTCCTCGTTGGCGTCGCGTACGGTCCAGCTTAGTTAATGCTGCAAAATTAAGTTTACCGATTTTTCAGGTGTCAACACAGTCACAACCTTGGTGGAGAACAAGAAGGCTCAGCTGGTGGTGATCGCACACGACGTAGACCCCGTTGAGGTAAGCAGATGGAGAAGACTTTGTCCTTTTGTATTTCCAAATGTTGTGCTAGAGAGCGGTTGAGTCCCAGGCTTTGGGGTAAAGAAGCAACAATTATTTCAAAATAAACTTAGCTCACAGGCAGGAAGTCTGGAAGCGGCTGTCTTTTGCAAAGCAATCCTCAAAATCCCTTTGGGGTTTGCTTGGGCTCGGCGATTGCAGTGATGTTTGAATTTCTTCACCTGACTTCCCCCGTGGAGATCAAAACTAGACGAGCTTTTTAACACTGAGCGATCGCCACTGCCCGAGTCTCCCCTCTCTGGTGGAGGGGCCGCAGGGCCCCCTAATTGAAGAGGCTTCCCTTCTCTCTGGTGCAGCTGGTGGTTTTCCTGCCCGCCTTGTGCCGAAAAATGGGGGTCCCCTATTGCATCATCAAAGGCAAAGCCAGGCTGGGCCGCCTCGTCCACCGGAAGACCTGCACTTGCGTGGCCTTCACCCAGGTTAATCCGTAAGTAGCCCTTAAGGGAGCTTTGAAGAGGGGGGTCCTGCCCGCTTTCCGTACACAGCGGATCAAATTGGGGTTTGGTCCAGATGCCAGCAGAACAGTAATTTCAGTAGCTGCTAGAAGATCAGAGACTTGTGGTGGGTTGGAGGCCCGTTAAGAGAGCAGCTGGACACAGGTAGCCCTCGAGCAACGGCCCCGGTTGAGCCCAAACGTTCCACCGCTAAGCAAGACGCTTGTTAATTGAGTTTTGCCCCGCTTTAACGACCTTTCTTGCCACAGCTGTTAAGTGAATCACAGCAGCTGTTAAGTTAGTAACATGGCTATTAAAGGAATCCGGCTTCCCCCTTAACTTGCTTGCCAGAAGATTGCAAAAGGGGATCACGTCTCTCTCACACACACACACACACACACACACACACACACAGTTGCCAAATATCTGGATTTTGATCATGGGACCATGGCAGTGCTGCAAGGGCGGGCCATGTGGGAAAATGGTAATAAGTGAACTTTTTCAAGCGCCGTTCTAAAGTTATAAGTAGAGGACTCTGTGTTTCTGGCGTGCAACTTCCATTTTTGAAAGGTTGGCCTTGACCCTCTCTCTCTCTGTGCAGTGAGGACAAAGGAGCCTTGGCTAAACTGGTGGAAGCCGTTAAGACCAACTACAATGAGAGATACGATGAGGTAAGACTGCCTGATGTCTGGTTGGGTTTCTCTTGCAAAAACGTAGTCCGCGGGTCTCTTAAGGGGCTTGACGTAGATTATACGTTAGTACTCTTAGCTTCTGAGATACTGCAGCACACAATAATTGGGAAGGGTACCGCAATTTCACTATGGCAGAATCGACATTTCTTCCTGCTTTCAAACAAATGTCCCTTTTTTTTTTTCTTTCCAGATTCGCCGTCACTGGGGTGGGAACGTCCTGGGTCCCAAATCGGTTGCTCGGATCGCTAAGCTTGAAAAAGCCAAGGCTAAAGAGCTGGCCACCAAGCTTGGATAGATGTGTCAGTTTTTCTGTACATAAAAATAAAATTCTAAACAAAAAAGGCTCTTGTGTGTGCCTCAATCGTCTTTCCTCTTCCTATTTTCCCCAACAACAACCCTGTGAGAATTACTGGCCCAAGGTCACCCAAATGGGCATTATCTTAAGCCTTCGTTCTTTGTCCTATTTTCCATGATCACCTCATTCGATATCCAGAAGAGCTAAAAAGGTAAGTTTTATTTACAATCGGCATTTTAAGAAACATGAATCTTATCCACCAAGATGGCTGATGCACAAAGGAGAGTTAGGAGAGCCGGCCAAGAAATCCTCCAGTTCTCATTTAATGTCTTTCTCCGCAGCGACTCAGCTTCTGAAGCTGGCTCACAAATACAGGCCTGAGACCAAGCAAGAGAAAAAGCAGAGACTGTTGGCCCGGGCAGAGCAGAAAGCAGTGGGGAAGGGCGATGTTCCAACCAAAAGGCCGCCTGTGCTGAGAGCAGGTAAACTTGGAGCATCTCTTGTGTGGCGTTCCTAAGCTTGGTTAGCTAGAAAGGGAACAGCCTTCCTGGGGGTTTGTCTCGACAACCAGCTGTTGCAATGATTAAAATTTCTTTACCTGAGCTGCTGAATGAAGGGCAAAAAAAATTAGGGTTATCTGAGCTTTAGCAGGTTGTCCTATTCCTCATTGGCGTCGCGTACGGTCCAGCTTAGTTAATGCTGCAAAATTAAGTTTACCGACTTTTCAGGTGTCAACACAGTCACAACCTTGGTGGAGAACAAGAAGGCTCAGCTGGTGGTGATCGCACACGACGTAGACCCCGTTGAGGTAAGCAGATGGAGAAGACTGTCCTTTTGTATTTGCAAATGTTGTGCTAGAGAGCGGTTAAGTCCCAGGCTTTGGGGTGTAAAGAAGCAACAGGTTTCAAAATAAACCTTTGGCGCTCAGGTAGGAATAAGCAGCACATCACTTGAGGAAGGAAGGAAGCGGACCGACGTTACCTTAACGTTTGCAATATTCAGGGCTACAAATAAAGTGTGTTCCTGTCTGCAGGTAGCTGTGATCAGAACTGAATCTGAAGTTACACCCATTAACTCGTCCAGGTCATTAACCAATTCGCCACATAACTACACCTGATTTTATGACCACTTTGGGGGGTAGTCTTTAAGTGAGCAGTTAAGTAAACATATTGGACCCAATTTTTGGTGCTGAATTGCCAATTCAGAGCGTGCCAATAAAAAATTTGATTTCAGGGTACGAATTTGCTGGCTACATTCAAAATAATGTGGGGTATATGAAAAGGGAGGAAGGGAACCCTCTTGGGTTTAGCCCGAAGGGGAGGGGGGGAAAAGCATTCTCTAATGTGCAGATGATGGAAGCAAATAATCTGAGTTTCTTGATGACTCCCAACCACCAAGATCGCTGATGCACAAAGGAGAGTTAAAAGAGCCGGCCAAGAAATCCTCCAGTTCTAATTTAATGTCTTTCTCTGCAGCGACTCAG
Source organism: Vipera berus (assembly GCF_964194415.1). NCBI lineage: Eukaryota > Metazoa > Chordata > Lepidosauria > Squamata > Viperidae > Vipera > Vipera berus. Next base: position 9,598,013 of record NC_138218.1, read on the forward strand.
CTTCTGAAGCTGGCTCACAAATACAGGCCTGAGACCAAGCAAGAGAAAAAGCAGAGACTGTTGGCCCGGGCAGAGCAGAAATCCGCGGGGAAGGGCGATGTTCCAACCAAAAGGCCGCCTGTGCTGAGAGCAGGTAAACTTGGAGCATCTCTTGTGTGGCGTTCCTAAGCTTGGTTAGCTAGAAAGGAACAGCCTTCCCTGGGGGTTTCTCGACAACCGGCTGTTGCAATGATTAGAATTTCTTCACCTGAGCTGCTGAATGAAGGGCAAAAAAAATTAGGGTTATCTGAGCTTTAGCAGGTTGTCCTATTCCTCGTTGGCGTCATGTACGGTCCAGCTTAATGCTTGCAAAATTAAGTACTGATTTTTCTTTCCAGGTGTCAACACAGCCACAGCCTTGGTGGAGAACAAGAAGGCTCAGCCGGTGGTGATCGCACACGACGTAGACCCCGTTGAGGTAAGCAGATGGAGAAGACTCCTTTTGTATTTGCAAATGTTGTGCTAGAGAGCGGTTAAGTCCCAGGCTTTGGGGTAAAGAAGCAACAATTATTTCAAAATAAACTTAGCTCGCAGGCAGGAAGTCTGGAAGCGGCTATCTTTTGCAAAGCAATCCTCAAAATCCCTTTGGGATTTGCTTGGTCTCGGCGATTGCAGTGATGTTTGAATTTCTTCACCTGACTTCCCCCGTGGAGATCAAAACTAGACGAGCTTTTTAACACTGAGCGATCGCCACTGCCCGAGTCTCCCCTCTCTGGGGTTTCAAAATAAACTTTTGGCTCACAGGCAGGAATAAGCAGCCACGTCACTTGAGTCACATTTTCTCTCTCTTTCCCCCGTTTCCTCTTTGATAAATTAAGTGGACTGGGAAAAACGCAGGGAATAACGAAACTGGGATCCGCTTCCTTGGTTGGCCTAGTGTTAATCTTTACCTTCTTGCCTCTGAAGAAACGGCTGCTTTGCATCACTCTTGTGCTTTCATAGAGTGACTCTCGGTTATACTGGTTAGATTACATGTTAGTACTCTTTGTTAGCTTCTGAGTTACTGCAGTACACAGTAATTTGGAAAGATACTGTAATTTCGCTATGGGAGAATCAACATTTCTTCCCACTTTCAAACAAATGTCGCTTTTTTTTTTCCTTTCCAGATTTGTCATCATTGGGGTGGGGACATCCTGGGTCCCAAATCGGTCACTCGGATTGGTAAACTTGAAAAAGCCCGAGGCTAAAGAGCTGGCAACCAAGCTTGGATAGATGTCAGTTTTTTCTGCACATAAAAATAAAATTCTAAACAAAAGGCTCTTGTGTGCGCCTCAATTACTTGAAAGGGGTTAACTCCCAGCTCTCCATCTGATTTTTATAGAATTCTAAACACCTTTCCTCTTCCAATTAATTACTGGCCCAAAGTCACCCAAATTGGCATTATCTTAAGCCATCGTTCTTTGTACTATTTTCCATGATATCATCCACTATCAGGAAGAGCTGAACACTATAAAAGGGTAACAATTTTATTTACAGTCAGCATTTTAAGAAACATGATTCGTCTTCGCAGAAATACAGGGTTCCTCCGATGCCGAAGCCCCTAGTTTTAATTTCTTGTTCACGGAGTAGCCTCCAGTTGAAAAGATTTCCTCAAGGCTCTCCCCATGAGTGTCTTGATACCAGTAATATTTACCCAAATATGTGAGAATAAGCTCTGCCTGGATTCTAGCAACTTCTGGCTTGGGTGAGGTTCTTTTCAAGATTGCTGATGTCCGTCCAGAAGTCCCACATCGTCTTTGAAATGCTCCGTTCTATGACCTGGGCTAGACGGGCCACTTTTAAAAACCGCACCTGAACCCCCATTCTTCAATTGTAGGACTCAGAAAGGCACCTTCTGAATGAATCTCTTGTACCACAAGAAGGAAGTGGCCGCACACAGAGTGTACCTGTTGCAAAAGGAGCAAATTGTTTGATTTTCATGGACATGGAACACTCGGCTGGATGGTTTTCTATGATCCAGTTGACCTATTGGTTCAGTAACAATGGCTTAATTTCTAGACCCCCTCCCCGCCAGCTAAAATAAATGTATTGCTACTCACCAAGTAAGTATGTACTGCATGTGCTCATTCCGTAAAGTTACTCGGGTCTGGCCACCAATTGGCCCACCAGGAACGGAGCTTCCTGGAGTCAGCGAGAGAATTCAGTAAGATTTCATTTGCGTCATCGATTGCCCGTTAAGTTCAATAAACTTAGATTAATCACTGCGAGGCTCTCTTAAATATTGCTTCAAGGATTTAAGATTTCCCCAACCCTCTGCCCTTGAAGTTTGTGGAATTTTAAGTCCCAAGGTTGGGCTTTTCTAGGGAGACCACCACCCTGCCATTAAGACTATTGGCATGTCTTCCCAAGGGGAGCGCATAAAGATTGCTGCCCATTAGTTTACACCTTGAAGCCGTTTTAAGCTTTAATAACTCTTGAAACACTATTTAGTACTAAAGTAACCAAGATAGGTACACAGATTACATGTGATGGTTTCTGGGTCATTAATGTCACTGCCACGTGCCAGCATTCCAGTCTTGAATTTCATCAAGATCTACTAGGCAAGCTGGGTTACAGAGTCCGACATTCTTTGCATTTAGCAAGGCATTTAAATCTCAAATACTGTATTGGGGGGGCCACCGAGTGGCTTACTTAAGTCCTGTTCCACTCAAATAATTCCTTAAACTATCTCGATCTTAGCAAATTTTAAACTTCGCCTAGGAAAGCTGTGCGTAACATCCAGGAAAATCAGAGGGGGACTTACTGTAGTCTGCATCAATAAAAATGGGTTCTGCTCCCGTGACTTTGGCCATGGTGTCCAAATCACGGTAAAACCAAGTGTTTTGTTCAATGTTGTTTTCTGGCACAAAAGGCCTCCGAGGTTCTGACAGCCTCACCAGCCCGGTGAGTTCGATATCCCCTTGGATCTAAAAAACAACAAAAACAAAAACCACCAGAAGAATCCAACTGTAATTTCTCTTCTTCAAAACTTGACTAGCTAAATCCAAAACAAATATGGAAAGGAATAAAACCGTTTCAAAACATTATTAATAATTTCAGTTAAAGGACCTATTGTTTGGCGCAGAATTTCATTTTATGAAATTATGAATTATTATAGTTAGGAAGTTATGAAACTCAGCGTGCCTGGCTGAGGAATTCTGGGACTTGAAGTCCCCAAGTCATAAATGGGCCATGTTTGAAGACCCCTGCCTTAAGCAGAGAGTGCTAATCCCTACAAACCCAGCGACATACCTGTCCCTTTAATCTGGTCTCCGGATTCATCAGCTTTCTGGAAACAAATCCTCTGTTGACTAGGATTGTTATCCTGCAGTTTTGTTTTGTTTTAAAAAAATAAAAATAAAAGATAGTTAGTGGGAACTTCCACCCAGTTAATTCTCAGGGTGAGTGCAAGACTGCATTTTATTTGTTTATTTAAAACCCAGGCAGCTCCTTAAACCTGGTAGCTGATAATATATACACACCCAAGGTCAGTGCAATAAAAGGGAGTGATCACATGGGCTCCGCTCTCTACGTTCGACATGATACGGCCAGCATTCCTGGCTTCTTTCTCAGCATCTACTGGGGAGCGTGGGAGTACGTATAGCTCTTTGCTGTGGTTAAAATGACCTCTGACCTTGACCGGCACGTATTCCATTTTGTTCAGTTCATAGAGGCTGTAGAAAAAGAGCACGATAAGGAAGGAAAATCTGGGTTATAGCTTAGAAAGCAGAAGCCCCAGTGAGAAAAAAAATTCCGCCGATTAGTATCATCTCAGTAATATTCTATTTCTCTTTACCATTCCCAAAAGACACTTACTCGGTTGGCAGTGGAATTGGCTCGGCAAAAACCCTGCTTTCCAGCTCGGAAATCAGCCTCAGCTTCCATTCCCGCCGCTGAATCTGACACAAAGCACAAAAAGTTGGACTTTTGTTCCCTTGTGAAGGGGGAGAAAATGCATCTCGATCTACAGAATTCTTCACTCACAACAGCATGAGGTATTTTACCCAGTAAATTAACAAAGCTTTTAAAATTGCCTGTAATTAATTCTACGTAAAACCAAAAGATTCACTGCCCTGGAGAAAAGAACACATTTAGCACAATAAGGAATTGGCTGAAGCCATAATCCTTTTCTTACGTTGAGAGTCCCTTTGCATTCTGTACATGGCAATAGCTTGATTTATACCACAAAAAAGGGTAAGGAAATATGAGAATAAGGTATATTAAGCTACCCAAAAATTTATCCGGACCTCAGTTTAAAAGGTCCAAAGAGCCAGCCTTCACTTCAACAGTGTGTACCTGCCAAGATCCAAGGAAAAATGAACCTATTGGGATGAGCAGAAGTCCCCATTTTAGTATGTTTTCTTCTGTGGAGCGGGCAGTAGCAGCTGAGGCAAAGTTTCTCGCTGGACAAAGCCTCCAACAAATCTCTTGGGGCGGGGAAAAGGAGAAAAAAAAGTATGATTAATGGCAAAGCTATTTGTAAAAACTCGGAGGTGGCATCCGGTTTATTTCTCAAATTTCTACCCCACTCATCTTAACTAGCTGACTCTGGGCAGTTTATTGATAATACCATACCACTGAATATTTTATTGTAAGCTGCCCAGAGTCACTCAGGTAGATGGGCAGTACAGAATAAGCAACAGGGCTGCTGTTTGCATTTGTTTGTTGCATGGATGTTTTTACTGTTTGATTGTTTTTTCCATGGTTTTTGTAATTTTTAGAATTGCAAGTTGCCCAGAGTCCCTTGATTGAGCTGAGTGGCTAGAGAAATTGGATGAATAAATAAAAATATAAAGCAACGGTGTTCTTTTTTAAAAAAAACATAGGGTTTTTTCCTAAAGCAAAACACCAGGTTGTTTCACAACTCACTCGGCGGTTGCCGTAAGGCATCTTTCCGACAGCAGCGGGCAAAGGACCTCCTCCCATCATCCAGGCAGGAGAACTGAAGGAAAAGAGTAGACGTTGAAGGAAAAATGGGAAAAGAAACCCCAAAGCCAATACATTTCAATTTATTCCACGCACTGACAGTGAACTTCAACCCAGCCCCTCAACTCACTGAGAAGAAGCCCCAGCCTACCTCGCAGGGCTGTTAATCCAGCTGCTTGGAACCCCAATGCCCACAGGCTTTCAAATGACCCTTGCCACTGAAAGCTAGGGCCCTCCAATTGTTTGGCACTCCAATGCCCATAACTCCCCATGGGGGCATTTCCAACTCCCATGCCACTGAAGCCCCTGCCCCCCACATATATTTGGCACTCCAGTGCCCATAACTCCCCATGGGGGCATTTCCAACTCCCATGCCACTGAAGCCCCTGCCCCCCACATATATTTGGCACTCCAGTGCCCATAACTCCCCATGGGGGCATTTCCAACTCCCATGCCACTGAAGCCCCTGCCCCCCACATATATTTGGCACTCCAGTGCCCATAACTCCCCATGGGGGCATTTCCAACTCCCATGCCACTGAAACTCGCGCCTCCCAATATAGTTGGCACTCCAGTGCCCATAACTCCCCACAGAGGCGTTTCCAACTCCCATGCCACTGAAACTCGCGCCTCCCAATATAGTTGGCACTCCAATGCCCATAATTCCCCACGGGGGCATTTCCAACTCCCATGCCACTGAAACCCCCCCCCATATATTTGACACTCCAATGCCCATAACTCCCCACCGGGGCCTTTCCAACGACCCATGCCACTGAAACCCGTCCCCCACATATATTTGGCACTCCAATGCCCATAACTCCCCACGGGGGCCTTCCCAACAGCCCCGTCCCAAGCCCCGCCGAGCTCAAGGCGGCTGCCGGGCAAGGTCAAACGGCCCCATCGCGGCAGACGAAGGAGGCTCGACCTGCCGGGCGGCCGCCTGCCAGGGGCGGATGTTATTACGGCCGGGGCGCCTCGGCTTCCCTCACCCGGAGCCTCCGGAGAGCGCCCTGGAATCCCCCGTCGCTTAGTAACCGCCGCCACGCCGCCATCTTGCCTGGGGGGGTCAGCGGGTGAGAGCTTCCGGGTCGCGCAGCCGCGGCTTCCGGTGCGGCGCGGAAGCATGGCGGAAGCGCCGCACGGGCAGGGGGAAGCTGAGCCCGGCTCGTCCGAGCTGGAGCGGTTCCTGCAGCGGCACCCGAGTTTGCGCGTCCTCCCTCCGGGGAAAAAGGTGATGGGCGCTCGCCGGTCCGGCGCTGCGGAGCAAGGGGAGGCCGAGCGGGTTGGATGGGAGACCACGCGGAGATCCCAAGGGAGGCGGGGCTTGGGAGGCTTGGTGCAAGCTGGGGCGCCTCCCTTTGAATCGGGCAGGCTGGCTTGGCGGCGCCTGCCCTGCCGGGTCCAGCTTCGGAAGCTCGAAACTGCTTGGTGGAGGGGAGACCACTGGGAGATCCCTGCTGCCCAGGCTGGGAAGTTGCATGCGAATTGGTCTCGGCTTAAGGAGGCGACTCTGGTGGAGAGGATGGCTTGGCGGCACCTGCCCTGCCTTGTCCGGCCTCCAAAGCTCTAAAAACACCTGGGCTGATGGACGGGAGACCAATCGGAAGTCCCACCGGATTGAACCAAAGTGGAAAATTCAATTTGAACTGGTCTTGGCTTAGGCAGGCTGTTCCTGAGGGCATGTTGGCTTGGCAGCACCTGGCCGGCCTCAGCTGGTCTCCAAAGATCAAGATGTCTGGGCCGATGGACACCTGGATGGGCCACCACTCAGAAATCCCAGGAGTGGCCAAACCACAGAGCTCCATTCAAATCGGTCTTTGTTTACCCTGCCTTTCTCCTCCAGGTCCGCTGCACGTTGACCGGTCATGAGCTACCTTGCCGGTTGCCTGACCTGCAGGCTTTTGCAGCTGGGAAGAAATACCTGCGTTTGAGCAAGGCCCCAGGTGTCTTGGACTACAGCGAGTACGAACCGCACATTGTGCCCAGCACCAAATATCCGTACGTGTGGTTCACAAATGGTGTCCCAGCAGGGGAAACGGCTGAGTTTGTGCATTATGCTCAGACTGAGGTTCCTGCGGGAGGCAGCCTGGGATGGGTTGTGCTCAAATCGAGCAAAACCTTTTGACAAGTTAGTGGGATGGATTTATGGCAGGATTTGATGGGCGGTTTGTTTAGCTGTGGTGTAGCACAATATGCAGTGGAGTGATCCAGTTTCCTCCTTCCCCTTTAGTTACACACCACAAATAGCATCCTGGGATCACAACTTGCAAAAATCCCAGCCAGATTAGGTTATGTGGACGAGTGACCATGTCTGTACAGTATTCATTTAATATTCAGTCTTTTTCATAGGTAAAAGTTTTCTTTCTTTTTTTCTTCCTTCTTCCTTCCTTCCTTCCTTCCTTCCTTCCTTCCTTCCTTCTTTTCCTTTTCCTTTCTTTCTCCTAGGAATCAACTTTTCTGCAAACTGACCCTGCGTCACCTCAATAAGATCCCGGAGCATGTTCTCCGTCACGTCCAAGGCCGGCGTTATCAGAAAGCACTTCGACAATGTGAGTTGGCAGTAAAGTGGGGTTTTTTTTCTTCTTTTTTTCATCCCAAGAACAGCGTTTTTTCTCAAAACGGTTCCTTCGTTTCCTCGGCTTCGTCAACCTACCCCAGGAGGTGGTTAGATCACCTGCTCCAATCCTTGATGTTGTATCCAAAGATAAAGGGGGAAGAAAACTTTCCTCCAAAGGGAGAGAAGCTGGCAAGGGGTGTTGGGTATCGCAGGATAGACTGCCCGAGACGCACAGGTTCTACTTTTAGCACTGGTGGCTTGAAAGAGCCTGAACTCTTTCCAATCGGATCCTTTTCTCTCTCCTTTACAGATGAGGAATGTCAGAAAGAGGGGCTGGAGTACGTCCCGGCTTGCCTCTTGCAGAAACGCCGACGGCCACGGCAAGAAACGGGCAACGGCCTTTGCAAACGGAAGGGGAAGCCGAGAGGGGCATTCTGGGAACCTCCCGCCAGCGATGAAGGGGGCAACGAAACAGACGACAGCCTGAGCGACTTATACCCAGGTAAGTGAACTAGAAGGCCAAAAGAACAACATCCGGATGCGAGCATTGATTTATATTCGTGTTCCCTTCTCTCCCCCTCTTTTAACCTTTTTACTGATAAAACTTTTAACTGTAACTATGACGAATGTTATTACTGTTTTATCTTTTCCAATGCTTCTGGTTTTTAATGTTTTCTAAGCCGCCCGGGATTGTTGTCTCCAGACGAGAAGGCCAGGACAGATAAATCCAATAAATAAATAAATAAAAATATTTTAACTCTGTTGTGAGGAATGGGATCTTACTCGCTAACGTAGCTATTTTCGGAAAAACCTCTTAGGTTTTACGCCACCAAGGCTGGTTTCCAGAGGCAGAAATTATAAGAAAACTTCTGGTGTTGATTTTAAGGGATGATTTTTTTTAATGTTTACATTTAACGTTAAATGTTTAAACATTAATGTCTAGTGCTTATTTTCAAAGCTGAACTGTTCGAAAGAAAAAATGCCACGGGCAAGGAGACCACCCTCCACGAATTTATGAGCGACAGTGACGAAGAGCCCCCCAGGCCGGTGGTGGAAAACGGCAGCCAGGTCGAAGCGATGGAGGTTGATTCGCAGAGAGCCACGAAAAGGAGAAAGGTAAAGCCGGACAGTTTGACATCCGTGGTTGTGTTCGTGCTCACCTTTTGCTAAGTTAGGTTAAGACTTAGGAGTTGCACGTGCTAAGCTTGGTTCCTTTTAAGCTCTGCTTACATTGCATCCATTTCTGGCCCGTTAGGAATTTGGGGATAGTCCCATTCCTTCCCACTGTTAATGCTATTTATATATTAAAAGTGATCGCTGTTTTCCAATTCTTCACACATTCGTTCTTACACAGACAAGACACTGTTCGCTGTTAACACGATCCAGGATTTGCAGAATTTAAATAACCTTTCTTATATTCCCAGGAGTGCTCAGGTTAAATAGAAGGTAATATTTTTAGTAGTGAGATGATTCTGGAACAGAAGGCCAGACATTCCTCTGGTTCTCTTTTAAAAATTAGCTGAGCGGGGACTGCATATAATTCTAAACATACTGAGAACTTTTCCTTAGCAACATATACGAGAACTAGACTTGGATTGCCAGTTAGTAAGTCTTTGGACCATCCTCATGAGGCTTAGAAACTTCTTTAATGAACAATTTCTTTACAAGTTTCCACTTAACTGTCTGCCTTTTTTCACCCCCTCTTGTCGGTCCAGAAACAAGTCAGCCCTCAAAAGAAGAAATTCAAAAAGTGGAACAGAAAATCTAAAAAGCTTCGGAAGAGTCATTAACAGGAACTCAGTCTTTCTGATGGGTCAAGCTACAGTTTGTGCAGCGAGAAGACTATCGTTAGAACTTGAGCATGTTGCATTTTATTTAAGCATGGTCCTTTTTTGTGGGAGGGGGAATTGTATACATGTTACTGTTCTTCGATTATATAAAGTTGTTCAACTCTACTGCGTTTCTGAATTCTTCACTTTGACAGTCAAGGGCAAAATTGCCACAAGGAAATCCGGTTTGTTCAGAACCCCAAATTTTTATTCAATTGCTAATTCTGGCTGCTTCTAGGCAGCGAATAATTACAGATAAAGGCCAAATAATACTTGTTTTTCTAAGATTTTTCTTAGAAAGAGGGAGCGGCGGGGGGGGGGGAACATTGCTGGTTTAAAAATTGTGATAAACAAGAGCGCACCTTAACAAAAACCCAACAGCCGCTCAAGCAACTGCCTGGTGTCTAAGCCAAAAGTTGTGTGTTTGACTTTGAACTTGGAAAAGAAGGCGCCACAAAATGTTTTCAGTTTTAACGTCCCAGCTCTGCCTTCCAGTACAATCAGATTAGAGGTCTGAAAACTTTTGTGCAGTATAAAATGTTTGGAGCAGTGAAAGGTCACTACACCTAGACAAGCTGATACCAGGGAACACTGAAGCAGGAGATAAATTATAGCTAGTCCTCAACTTACAACAAGGGAGCCCAAAATGTATGTTGGTGAGGCGGTTGTCAAGCAGCTTTTGCCCCATCTTACGACTTTTCTTGCCACCGTTAAATTAACTTGAAGACTTCCTGTAGTTCCACTCCTGGCTAATAGAGTTTTCAGCTCCAAGATGAAGCATCCAATTGACTTTGAAAGTAATTTTGATGTCTGCTAAGGGGACCCATGGGTGGTAGCTCCCTTTGCAAGTATCTTGTTCAGAATCAAATCACGGCTTTGAAATGCAGCTTGACTCACATTTATGACGGTTGCAGTGTCCCGGGGTCATGTGATCCCCTTCTGTGACCCGACAAGCAACGGAGAAGCCAAATTCACTTAACCACATTATTAGCTTCACAACTGCAGCGATTCATTTAAGAACCATGGCAAGGAGGGTGTAGAATGGGGCAAAATTCACCTAAGAACTGTCTCGCTTAACAACAAATTTGGGGGCTGGGTTGTGGGCGTAAGTCGAGGATTACAATACATTTGTTGCAGGGAATATTTCCCAAGTTAAAAGGTGGCTGGAGAGATCCTGATTTTGTTCCGACGTGTCAGAGAATGAACATTTTCAAGCGCTGCAGTAATGTAAAAAAATTCTCTTTCGGACTAACCATTAAGATTTATAACTTGGATGGTCTGTTCTCCATCTGGGATGTGATTTCATTTAATTACAACTTGAGCGTCAACCAAAAACAAAAAACCCTTAAAATACAAGATGGAACACCCATCACACTGAAAAGTACACAGCAAGGTTATCGGATCAAAACAGTTTTTAAATTTAAGGGGGGGGAAAAAAACCCGGAAAAAAACAGTTGTCAAAAGAAATTCAGCTGTGGCAGACTGTGGCCGCTTCTTCGTTCCCATTTTTTTCCCCCTCCCAGGAGATTATACAAGAAAAAATGCAAGAGAAAGACAAAAAGTTCTTGAATGAAGAAGAACTTGGCAATGGGAATCACCTTTTTTAAAAAAAAAGAAAAAGAAAAAAGAGATTGTGCCTTTAAAAAGGGGGAGGGGAGAAGCACCTGTGTAAATGCTTGCCAATGCTTGTAAATGTTTTCGTTTTTAATTCCCAAAACTGTTGAGTCGGTTCCCGGATGCCGAGACGCTGTGTTCCTTTTTTTTTCTCTCTCTCTCCCCATTCCTCCGTTCTTCTCTACCATTCCTTCTTCTTCTCGTCCATGGAGACGCCGCCGGGGCCCAGGGCCACCACGAGAAGCAGGCCTCCGATGACCGACATGGTTTGGAAAAAGTCGTACTTAAGGAAGTCGTGCATAGGCTTGTAGATCGGGACAGTCCAAAAAGCGTTGAAGTACAAGTTGATGGCAAAGAGCCAGATGACCAGAGTCAAGGCCGCCAGCTTCGTCTTGAACCCGATGGCCACCAGGATGATCAGCGCCGTGCCCACCATGTTCTGCAGGATCTGCGGCAACCAGGAAGAACAGACCATGAATAAGAGCTAGGCAGAAACGGACACACACACCCCACACAAAAAAAAAAAGGCTCGCCTCTCCCTCAGGGTTTTCCGACCTGGCCAACTTCCAGATGTGTGGCCTTCCCAACCAACAATGGTCAAGCTTGTTGGGGACTCGCTGAAGTCCGTTAGTGACCGTTTAGCGACCGTTGGAAGTTACAGCACTGAAAAAATGTGACTTGTGACCGTTTTTCAAGCCTACGACCGTTGCAGCGTCCCCCAGGGTCACGCGATCCAAATTTAGATTCTTGGCCACTGACTTGTATTTATGATGGTCGCAGTGGCCCGGGGTCACGTGATCCCCTTTTGCGACCTTCTGACAAGCAAAGTCAATGGGGAAGCCTGATCCACTTAACAACCGTGTTGCTAACTTAACAACTGCAGTGATTCCCTTAACAACGGTGGCCAGAAAAGTCGTGAAATGGGGCAAAACGTGCTTAAGCAATGTTTCACTTAGCGACAGAAATTTAGGGACTCCATTGCGGTCGTAAGCCAAGGACCACCTGTGTGTTTTGACTGCTTACTCAGTCCAAATAAATCCCATCAGAGAGGAACAAACGCCTGTAATTCAGATTTAATACCGTCTCAAATGTATAAATGCATCTCTTTATCAATGGAATAAACACATTTCTGTTCAATTTTAACATCTAAGGCTTTAGCACCTTGCGTTTTGGACATTACGAGCCACCCAGAGTTATAATTTTAGAATTATAGTTATAATAATAAAAAAACCAAGGTCAGATGATACCTGTCTGTCGTAACTTCAAACAGTTGCTAAGCGACACATCGTAACTTTGAGGACTCCTTCCATCTTGTGGAACGCCTGACCTGATGGAGCGGGACAGAAGCCCAGGAACTCTGTACCTTCAATTATGTTAGGCACTTACCGAAAAGAAGCTAACATCTAAATGCAGGAGGGTCATAAACATGAGGACTAGAAGCACTCGTCCCCCCAGCTGCATGTATTGCTTCGGGGAGCTTTCCCGCATGGTGGGTACCCCGGCAAACATGCTTTTCCCTTCCGACCGAGACTCCGCCAGCAGCAGCAGCAAACCCCCTCCTAGGGCAAGATTTCTGCAGGGAGAAAGAGAAGAGACACCCCCCCCCAAAAAAAATCATAATATTTGGCACAAGCAAACTCGCAAAAACCTTTCCACCCAGGTCCACAGAGGTGAAAATGTTTCCAGACTACATGCCATATCCTTCTGGGGGGGCGGGTTTCCTGTCTCCTTTGGGGACCATTTTAAAAGACCGTAAATTTGACAGGCAAGGCAGTTCAATTAAAGAGCCGATTTTGTCTAGGTCTTAAGGCACCAGGCTGGAAACTGGGTGACGGTGAATTCTAGTCTTGCTTTATCTGTGGAAGCCAGCTGGGTGACTTTGGGCCGAACACCAGGAGTCGGGGAGTTTCAGTTGTGCCTTAGGCATGAAAGTGGCTGGCTGACTTTTGGGCCGAACACCAGGAGACGGTGAGTTCTAGTTCCACCTTAGGCACGAAAGTAGCTAGGTGACTTTGGGCCAATCCCCAGGAGATTAAGAGTTCTAGTCCCAAATTTTTATTTATTTGTTTTTGGACCGGGTGCTACAAGATTGGTTTGCCAGGGGTTCTCAACTCGGTTAGAATAAGTGTGTGTGAAGCAACGCAAAGTGAGACATACCTCATCAAAAACTTCAAGTCCCATAAAATGCTGTATGCAATTGTCTAAAAGGGGGTGGGGGTGGGATAAAAAAGAGAAAACAATGAAAACCTGAAATATATTCACCCGTCTGCTCAGAGCCCCACTTCAATCCCGTTTTCCGAGACAGGTTTTGGAAAGGAGAAATTGGCGAGGTTTCTCACCTGTAATGCAATAATTCCGAATAATCCAAAGCAGGCATATTGGACAAAATTCCTGCTCAGCACGAGAATGCAACCGCCTAGAAGAAGGAAAATGTAAGAATGCAGGTAAGTGCTCAACTTAGAAAAACAACTGGGCCCAACATTTCTGTCGCTCAGCGAGACAGTTGATTTTGCCCCGTTTTTATGACCTTCGTTGACGCCGTTGTGAAGTCAACTCAGAAAAAAAAATCAAATGTCCTCCTTGCTCTGCCCGCTGCAGTATGTGCCCATCAATAAAATATCCACCAGTTTCCCACCCAGGAACCTGTCCACTCTCTCGAGCTAAACCCAAAGTGATGATGATAAAAGCAAGCTGGGTGACTTTGGGCCAATCACCGGGAGGTTGTGAGTTCTAGTCCCGACTTAGCCAATGAAAGCCAGCAGAGTAACTCTGGGCCAATCACCGGGAGACAGTGAGTTCTAGTCCCACCTTAGGTCATCTGAGTGACTTTGGGCCACTCCCCAGGGGACGGCGAGTTCTAGTCCTGCCTTAGCATGAAAAAGCTGGCTGGGTGACTTTGGGCAGTCCCTTCTCTCTTAGCCCAACCTACCTCACAGGGCTGTTGTTGTGGGGAAAAAGGGGAAGAGGAAGGAGTATTAGGCACGTTGGCGCCTTGGGCTGTTTGTAAGAATAATACAGGTGGGATGCAAACCAAGAAACAAAACGGTCTCCTGAGAAGGCGGGGCCACAGCTCCGGCTTCTGGGTTCGAATTCCTGGATTGCGCCCCCAGGAGAAACCCAGCTGGTGTAAACCCCGAATCCCGGTGGACCACTTACTCAATTGCCCAAAGAGGTTAATGAAGACAAAGATGGAGGCCAGCAGGTAGCCGCAGTTCCACGTGCTGTTGATGTAATCTCTCTGCTCGCTCCACTGGAACCACATGCGAATCCCGTCTTCCAGGAAGGTGCTGATCAGACAGAGCCGGGCCACGTGGGGAAGGTATTGTTTCGTCACCCGCAAGAACTGTCCCGAGAAGTCAAAAGAAGGACAAATCAAGGAAGGGCGAAAGGCCGGATCCCATGGTGCTCTATTTGCTTCCCAATAAAACCCCAGAAACATCAGCAAAGGATCAAGTAGGTCCTTCTCCCCTTCCCCGTCCTCCGTCAGATCTTGGCAGTGCAAATTATTTATTTATTTTATTTATTTTATTAGATTTATATACCGCCCTTTCCCGATGGACTCAGGGCGGTTTACAGGGTATTTAAAACCAAACCAATATGAAAGTTAAAAACAATTTAAAAAGATTAAATTATCCCTAAAAAATAAAAACCCAGTTAAAAATTCTCAGCCTCAAATCATGAGGACATCTCCTGCGTCACTCTAAGTAGTCCTCAACTGATGATCACAGCCGAGCCCCACATTTTCGGCGCCAAGTGAGGCATTTGCTTAAGTGAGTTTTGCCCCATTTTAACCACCTTTCTTGCCTCCGTTGCTAAGCGAATCGCCGGTCCTTAAGTTGGTAAAACCGGTTCTTAAGCGAATCTGGGTTTTTCCATTTGGCTTTTCTCGTCAGAAGGACGCCAAAGGGGATCATGTGACCCCGGGAAGCTGCAACCGTCGTACGTATGAGTCAGCGGCCCAGTGGCCGGATTTTGATCCCGTGACCACAGGGGGAACGCTGCAACAGTCGTAAGTGTGAAAAAGGGTCATAAGTCCCTTTTTCCCAGTGTTCACTGAATGAACAGTTGAGTCGAGGAATAACTATATTTACCACTGCCAAGCTTAGGGTGGAATTTTTCCACTTAAGGATACAGGCAGTCCTCAACTTATGACTGATGGACTTCTCTGGGGATACGGATGGCCTGGATTTGAAATTCACACGTTTGCATTTTGGAGGCTCGGCAGCCATTCACAGTCCTCTGCCGTGTCTCCATTTGCAATTTATAATGCTACTACTACAAAAGCGTCAGCTTAATTCCCGTGCTCCCTTTCCTACAATTAAAAAGCCTGCCCTGGGTTTTCAAAGGTGACAAAAATCTCTCCGCATTGCACTTCGCGTGCCAATCATTTTGATTTTCTTCCAAGAAGCCAAATCAGATTTGTGAAGAATCTTGAGTTTCTTCAAAGAGACTGGAGAGAGAGAGAGAAACACCTTGCTCGCATCAATACTAGAATTTTTTATTAGCTTTAAGGATTTGTGGTTTTTGAAGGAACAGGTTTCTAGCCCTGATGGTTATAACTTCTCCCCCCCAACAAAGAAAAAAAACACCTTTACACTGTGGATTATGCCTCAGACAGCAGAAGTACAGTAGCTGAAAAAAGATTTTTGGCAAGGAGAAAACACGGCCAGCAACTCCGTGCTTGCAAAATCGGACTAATTATACAGTACAATGATTGCACAAGGAGAGAGAGAGAGAAAAAAAAGACGTAATGCATGTTTTCTTCGTTTCTATCATTTGCCCCCTGTTTTTCCTTCCATTGCTAAGCAAAATGGTTATTATGAGTAGTGCCCAAATTATGACCTTTTTGCCGCGGCTGTTAAGCGAATCACTGCAGCGCTTAAATGAATTTGGCTTCCCCATTCACTTTACTTGGGAAGGTTGCAAATGGCAATCAGATCTCACACACACACACACACACACACACACACACACAGGGATGTTGCAACCATCATAAATACTGGTTGCCTAAGTGCCTGCATTTTGATGACATAGGGATGCTGTGAACAGTTGTAAGTGCGAGGACTTACTAAGTCACTTTGTTCAGGGGTGTTGCAACTTCAGTCGGTAAGCACACCGTTGCAAGTTGAGGGCTTCCTTCACGTCATCAAACCCTCTCTATAAAATCAAGCCAAGATCCATCCCCACGATCATAAGACTTTTCAGATACCGTACTCCCTATTTCAAAAAAAGTCATTCTCTCTGAACAAAAGCACCATCTTCCTGGAAAGATTGGGGACTCCCCAAATAAAACAGATAAAATTATACAGATGGATCACATGGATTAAAAATTATACAGATAGGAATCTGCGTGTTCAAACCCCACAGTTAACCCTGGGCCACCTCAAAACATGTTTTATTTTATTTCTCGGTTAAATAGATATTTAAGCCCGTCTCACCATCCAGCGACTTTTGAAACACAGAGGAAGGTGTTCTGACTTTACAACAGGACGCAACCATCTACAACGGTTAGATATGCTTAGCAGAAAAGCGGAAACGAGATCAAATCTTGCTGAAGACGTCTCTGCACGCAACGAAAGCCGTAGAGAGCCTCTTCAGATGTAACCACAAGCAAAGATGGCTTGCTAAACCCAATATGGGCGCTCCCTGATTTGCAACAGTTCATCTCGTGACTGAAGTTAAAATGGCGCTGAAAAAAAAGTGACTCAGGGCGGTTTTGCACACTTACGGCTGTTGCAGTCTCCCTAGTGGTCGCGTGATCCAAGATTCGGACACTTTACAACTGCAATGATTCACTTAAAGACTGTGGCAAGAAAGGTCGTAAAACGGAGCAAAGCTCAGTTTAAAACTTTCTTGCTTAGCAATGGAAAATGTTGGGGTTCGGCTGCCGTAAGTCGTGGATTATCTGCATTTATTTATTTATTTATTTATATGTAGTTATTGAGCTGTTATTTTTCTAACGGCAGTTTTAAAGCAGCCGGGTCTTCTTTGGCTGCCAATGAAATGGCTGGAGCAGATCAATCAATTAATGATAAATTAATCTGTCCCAAGTTAAGGGCAAACCTAACTTTATGCAGTTCCTGTCGCTGATATTGTGCTAGCAACGTAAACAGAGGCCTGGAGAGGAATCAACAGCAGGAAAGAACAAATAAACACAGCAAACACACGGATAACAAACCAAAGACATGAGAACGTGGTTCATTGTGACTGTTTTTGCGGCTCGAAATGTTAGATTTACTGCCATTGTGGGTTTGCTATGAGAAGACAGCCGAGCTCATACATTTATTGAAAGGGACCTTTTTCGGTGAATGTTTAGGGGCTCAGCATGTTGTGTGAATTAGCCCACAGTGAACAAAACAGACACGAAATGGGGCACACTAGTGTAGGTTGCGGTGTCAGACCTGCGTTGCTAATTAAATAAACCCAGTTTATCAATAGATGAGAATATTTGTAGCCCAGGGTTGAAATGAGGGGTCCTTGGTGCTCTCTGAGCTTGGTGGGCTTTTTTAAAAGATGTTTCATGACCCAACTAGGGAACATCATCAGTATTAGAAGGCACTGTGTGTGTGTGTGTGTGTGTGTGTGTGTGTGTGTAGAGGAGGAGGAAGGAGGGGGAGGATTGCGGGGACCTTGGTGCTCTCCAAGCTTGGTTGTTTTCTTGTAGACATTTGTTTACCCAACTAGGTAACATCATCAGTGCTAGAACGGAGTAGGATTTGGGGAAGGGTATTCTTGGTAGTCTCTGAGCTTGGTGCTTTTCTTGCAGACGTTTCATTATCCGACCAGCCTCAGGTAGCACTGATGATGTTACCTAGTTGGGTACTGAAACGTCTGCAACAAAACCACCAAACTCAGAGGGCCCTAAAGACTCCCCAAATTCAGTTTATATATCATATACTGAAAAGGTCAAATTGTAGATTTATTTTTTTTAAAAAAAAATATAGCCTAGGAAAAAAAAAAGACCGTCCAGGTCACCTTTTGGATCCTTTCCATGATCACAGATTATTGGCAAGGCTCTTCTTGCCAGGCCTTGACTAGACTTTTATGTTTTTCATTGTAAGTGTTTACTTTTCAACAGCAGAAGAATACTCATTTAAAAAAGAAAAAGAAAAGGCAAGCCAAAAAAAGGCAGCCTGACCTAACTTTTTGCCCTGCTCATAGGATGCCGTGGGGGGTAGGGGGAGTTGGGGCAAATTGTACCAAGACAATCCATCTAAAACGCTGGAGCGAAGGAAGCCGAGGACATTTTCATTCATTTTATTCACAGAGAAGACTGAGCGGGACGGTTTTATAAACCTTGTTTTGCGTCCTTGTCAGCTTATCTTACTCAGCGCAACGTGATTTTTTTTTTAAGAACTAAGATTAATCCTTATCCAGCAAAGCATGCGTGCAGTTCATTTAGCGACCGTTCAAAGTTACGATGGCACCCGGTCACTTAGCAACCACCTGGCTTAGGGACACCAATTCTGGTTGCGTGGTGAGGACCACCTGTTCCCATCGTGTGCCCCATCAGCTAACTGCGAGCAAGGAAGAGCCATAATCCAGGGCATTCAAAAAGCAGGCGTGGAAAAACTAACCAACCTAGATCCCACGTCAAACCAGGTTAAATTCTGGGAAGTGGCTCCAATTCCTCAGCGCTATAAAAGATGAAGACAAAAAAAAAATCCAACAGCCAGGTCTGTTAGGCCGGATCTACCATTTTGTAGAGGAGCGTGTGCATTTTGCAGAACCCCCTTAGACCATCGCTCGTTCTGAAGCCCTGGTTTACAGCTCAGGCTGTGTGTCAGGCTAAACCAAAGCTTATTCAGCAACCACGGTTAACGCTGGCCATCTTCCGCTTGGAGTGGGCCTCTTTTCCCCCATCATCCTTCTTTTTTTTAAAAAAGAAGGCTTTTGTTCAGCCAAACCTCCCCAGTCAGCTCCAGAGAGAGAGCTGGGGGCAACTGCCTGGCTACCCCCACCCCCACCCCACCCGGCTCCCCAAATGCAGGGTCAGCTCTGGATGGGGGAGAGCCCTGCTCCCCACGCCCTGCCGCTCCCCCACTACAAAAGGGACCTCTAGACCTTCCTGCCTTCCGTTTTCGCTTTATGTATTGGTTTATTTTAATTTTTTTTTTCGCAGAGGGATAATTTTACAAGCCGTCCAGGCAATGGACACACAATCACTTTCAATTCCAGGCTAAAAAAAAAAAAGTGGAACGCAAAAAAAGAGCGATGGAAACGGCCCGGGAAGAGGTGGGGAGTGGGGGTGGGGGGCGCCCGCGGGAAACCCCCCCCTCTGACCCTCCCTCCCATCTCCCACGTTTCCCTCCCCCGCCTCTTTGCAAACCAAAGGGTCCAGAAAGCCCCCCACACCCACCCACCCACCTGCCCTGCCACTTGGCCGGAGCCCTCCCGATCCAGCCCAAGCCCCACCTGGTCTGCAAAATCCTCGGCGCTGCCCATCAGGTCGTTGTTGCCCATGGCTGGTTTTTCCTCTTTCTTTCTTTGGGGCGCGGGGGGGTGGGTGGGAAGGAAAGGAAAATCTGCTGGGAAAGCCGATTTGTAAGCACCCGCCCCCCCCCGGCTCTTGGAGCGCTGCTGCTGCCTCGATTGCCCAGGAAGTGGCGGAGCCGCCGCGCTCGCCTCGCCTCGCCTGGGCTGTGCCACGTAGGCCGATCCTTAAAGGAACCGCGCGAGGGCCCGAGCAGCCGGCAGGGAGGGAGGGCGGGCGGACGGAGGGCCAGACCCACCGGAGGCGGGCAGAGAAGGGAAGCCCGGCCCCGTCTCGGATTTCCCCCGCCCCGCCGCCGCCTGCAGCGCCCAAAGGCTGGAGAGATGCGCCGCGCGTAAAAACGCCGCGCGTAAAAACGCAAAAGCGCCGAGCCGCTCGGCCGGGAGAGGCTGGAGGGTGTCCCCAAATTTCTGAGAAAAAGCGCCGATCGCGGACGGTCGGGGGGTGATGGGGGTGGTGGTGTGTGTGGGGGTGTCAGATATTGATGGGGCCTCTCCCAGATCGACTCAGCCGGCCAGATGTTTGGGCAGGCTTTCCCATTTTGGGCCTAGCTGTCAGTCATCCCCAGGCAGATGTTTGGATGTTTTCACACACACACACACACACACACACACACACCCCTTATCAAGTCATCCCAGCCGGGATGTTAATACTGGATATGGGATTTGGGCATTTTTGATTCCCAGTCGAGTCATGCCGGCCAGATGTTTGGACTGAGTTTGGCATTTTGATCCACCTCTCATGTCAGCCAACCCAGATGTTTAGGCTGGATTTGGCACTTGGGGCCACCTATCAAGACAGACAGCCAACTGGGGGAAGAAAGGCCATCACATGGGGCAAACCTTCCTTCCTTCCTTCCTTCCTTCCTTCCTTCCTTCCTTCCTTCTTCCAACTTCCTTCCTTCCTTCCTTCCTTCCTTCCTTCCTCTCCTTCCTTCCTTCCTTCCTTCCTTCCTTCCTTCCTTCCTTCCTTCCTTCCCTCCACCTCCCTCTATTATTGTTGTTACCAGAGTTTCCAAACTCTAAACGCTGGTTAACAGTGAGAAGAGCCTGCCCCCCCCCTCGCCCCCGTTTCCGGATCATTTTGCTTTCCTTTGCAAACGGTCCCTCCCAAGTAATTCTGCAGAGGCTCAAAGACCCCTTGAGTTTTCCAAACGGAAAAGACCCCCCCCCTCGGGTCTCAAAATAGTTTGTCTGTTTAGTGGATCCCCGGGGGGGGGGAGCCCAATAAAAGCACTTTGCACCTTTGCCAGACCACGGAGCGAACCTCTTCGCGAGTTCAAATTCTCCCCCCCCCCGGGAAGGTTCTGACCGATTGACTGATGATGGTTGACTCATCGATTTAGGAAAGGAATACGGAACGGGGGAGTGGGCGGAAAGGGGGGGAGGGCTATAGAAAACAGCCAGGGAGGGGCAGGAAAGAACGATCTCCGCGGGGAGGGGGCTAGAACCGTTTACGCCCGACGCCCCCGCCCCGTGATTGTTTAGCCATGGAGAAGTACCAGGTCGGGGGTGGCGAAACTCGCGGCGGGCGGGGGGGGGGAGTATTGGACTTTGGACCCCCTTCCCCCCCCCTTTTATTTTCCAAGAAAGAGAAAAGACTCTTTCAAGTAGCGGTGGCCACTTGTCTGAAATGGTCTAGGCAGCTCTCCTGCTTGAGCAAAGGGTTGGACTAGAAGACCTCCAGGGGCCCCTTCCAGCTCTGTTCAGTTTGATCTGATTGCTCCGTACCCAGACTTAAACCCCTTTCACACAGCTGGGCGGTTGGTGGGTCAAGCCAGGAGGCCGTTTTAATCATTGATTTGTTTAGAAATCCGGGATTTGGGGAGCCGAGGGGATGGCCCCGGGGTTTAGCAGGTTGTACGAAGCCACCCAAGGCGCACACGTGAGTTTCTGATTTGGGGAATGTAAAAATATGAATCGGCCATAATTTCTCACTCTTGGTCCTTTGGATGGGTTTTCCTGCAGGGTTTGTGTTGCTGAGTGTGAAGGGCTACTGGGAATGAGATGTGTGTTAGAGCCACACAATGGCCATGAAAATCGAAAGATTTACATGATATTAAAATTTATAGATTTAAAAATTTGGTTGAGTGGGGAAGGCACCAGGCTAAAAAGAATAAAGATTGGATAAAAAGAATAAAAACCACTTAAAGTATATATAGCATCGCACACCCCCACATTGTGCCATAATGTGGGTCATTTATTTATGCCTTAGTCTGTGTTCCTGCTTATCCAATCAACCACAGTTAAAGAAACCATGGTTTAGTGTAATGTGTAAAACCAATCACAATGATTGTGTGTGTGCACGTACATACACACATGTGTGTGTATATGTCTAGCTGTACATACATACGTTAGATTAGGCAAAAGATAGATAGATAGATAGATAGATAGATAGATAGATAGATAGATAGATAGATAGATAGATAGATAGATAGATAGATAGATAGATAGATAGATAGATGTAAAGTTTGAGAGAGATTAGATGAGATAGACAGATTAGATAAATATAGAGAGGGCAGGTAATTAGATGAGATAAAAAGAGAGGATGGATAGATAGATAGATAGATAGATAGATAGATAGATAGATAGATAGATGAGATATAAGATGGATGGATGGATAGATAGATATGGATAAGAGAGATGGATAGACAGACAGATCAAGACTGAAAGATGAGACAGATATAGAAAGATGGATAGGTAGACAGACAGACACATCAGACGTGAGCTGGGCCATTATAGAGTACTTGTATAATATTATTAAAATCGGATCTGTTTGCTTCCAATGCAGATTGTGAAGGAGCTGCCCCCAGGGGCTCTGGGAACGATGCTGGTGGTAGAATCCATGGTAAAAGGGAAAGAGACTGCAAGAAAGAAATACATGTTGAAAAAGGTGAGAGGGATGCAAGGAAACGCGGGTCGCCATGGCAACAGGCTGCAGTCCCCCAAAAGACATCCCTGGGAATTGTCTCAAGAGGCCAACCCGCAGGTCGAAACAACACAGGCGGAGCATTTTTCAGAATAAGATCAGATTTTATGATTCCCTCATAAATGGAACAAAATCAGGTTTATGGTCCATCAGCTTAGCCATAGCCAGGACTTCATCGATGGGTTTAGCCTTGCCGCCTCTTCTGAAGGATTTAAAGTGGACGTTCAGCCTTTTGTTTACGCTCTGTTTAATGTTCACCAAAGTCTTTCTGCTCCTTTCAAACATAAAACTGGAATTACAAGCAGCCGCTGGCAGGAATGAATATTGTGCCTGGTCAAATGCTCAGCTTGACAGAGAAAAAGAAACGTTTACAGGTAGTCCTCGAATTATGACTTAAGTGTTGCTAAGCAAGATGGTCGTTAAGTGATTTTTGTCGCATTTTATGACTTTTCTTGCCACCGTGGTTAGGTCAGAAGGTCGCAAGAGGGGATCACGTGATCCCGGGACACTGCAACCGTCGTAAACACGGGTCCGTTGCCACGTTGTGAACACGAGTCCGTTGATCACGTGTCCGTGGGGGAGGCTGCAGTGTTCCTCGGTGTGAAAAACAGTCATAACTCCCTTTTTTTTAGTGCCGTTGTCACTTTTAAACGGTCGCTAAATGAACTGTTGCAAGTTGAGGACTACCTGTATTCGAAAAAGAGGAAATGTATTTATCTTTAAGGGACCCGGTGGCTCAGTGGGTTAGGACGCTGAGCCTGTCGATCAGAAGGTCGGCAGTTTGGCGGGTCGAATCCCGAGTGCCGCGTAGCAGAGTGAGCGCCTGTTATGCGTCCCAGCTTCTGCCAACCTAGCAGTTCAAAAGCACGTAAAAACGCAAGTAGAAAAATAGGGACCACTCCGGTGGGAAGGTAACAGCGTTCCATGCGCCTTTGGCGTCTAGTCATGTCAGCCACATGACCGCGGAGACGTCCTCGGACAAGCGCTGGCTCTTCGGCTTTGAAGCGGAGATGAGCACCGGCCCCTAGAGTCGGAAACGACTAGCACGCAACCTTTACCTTTACCTTTACCTTTATTTATCTTTATGCGTTTGTTTCTTGGTGTTGGATTGTACATGTTTTGACTGGGTCTGTTTCGGGCAGGTCGAATGCATTGATGAAAATCAGGCGAACGATGCTCTCAAAGAGGTAGGCGTGTTTTGATTATCCTCTATTTAAATTCCATCCAGTGGAATAATGTAGGATCTTTGACTGTTGTGCCTGGGAAAACATATGCCGGGATGTGTGCGCTTAAGTGTGAAAACCCATCATAACTTGCTTTTTCCAGAGTGCTTGTTAACTTTGAACGGTCACTAAACAAAAGGTTGTTAAGTCAGGACTAATTGTATACCTTTAATTCTCTCCCATTTGTCTTTTGTCAGACATGCCAACTAGTATCTGACATTATTACAGCGGTTTAGTATCCGAACAACTTAGGCACCACATAAAAACGTGAGAGGAATCTAGGCACAGATTTCAAATTTAGCATTGCAACGTCGTTCTTAAGCATAGTTAGAAAAAAAGGCTATTTTTCCCCCACCCGATGGGCCATTTTTTTCCCCTACAGGTGATGGAGCTGTTGAAACTAAAGCATAAGAATATTTGTGCCTACAAGGAATTCTTTATAATCTGGGACAACAAGGTGAGGAACGGGAACCCCGAAGTTGCAAGCATCCTGAGGTTCTTTTTTAGAATTGAATGGGACTTGCCCCTCAGCAGAATTGATAGGATAATTGTATACACTATGATAGCTGTAATAAAATGGGTGTAAGAGCTGGGGGATTTGAACACAGCTAGTCCTCGAGTTACGACAACTGAAACCCAAAATCTCTGTTGCTAAGCAAGACGGTGGTGAAGTGAATTTTGCCCCATTTTACGACTTTTCTTGCCGCCGTCTCGTTCAGTGAATCCCTGCCGTTGTTAAGTCGGCCACAGGGCTGTTAAATGAATCAGGTGTCCCCGTTGACTTTGCTTGTCGGAAGGCTGCGAAAGGGGGGAATCACGTCATAAATATGAGCCGGTTGCCAAGGATCTGGATTTTGATCAACGCGACCCTTCTCTTTTCAGATTTCTTCTCTCTTCCTTTGCTTGGTGATGCACCATTCTCACCATGAGGATCTGTTCTCGCGTATCAAAGAGAAGAGGCTAAAACACGAGAAGTTTCCGCACAAGGTGAAGTCAAAGCTGGCGGAACCGTCACGATCTTTGCAAATCTGTTCTGATGTTTCCCCCGTAGCCAAAGCAGATCGGCCTGTGTTTGTAACAAACATGCTTAATCAGCTTAAATCAGTTTGTAATTCCGGGATTTGTTTGGGTTTTTTATTTTTATTTTTTTGTAGAAATCAATCTACTTCTTGGAACCTGGTGGATTTGTTTGAGCTAAGCACGCTCGGCGAACACAGCCAGTGTGTTTTGTTAACCTGGATCCATGGGAAGAGGGGAAGGGTTGCAAACTGGCGTAAATCCAAGTAGTTCCAATCTCAGACTTGAAAGCGCACGGCAGCAAATTCTTTTAAATTGCAAATTGCAAATACAGCCCTCCTCGACTTATGAAGGAGCAGAATTAACGTCGCTGAACCAGACGGTGGCGAAGGAAGCCGTAGCTGGCCTTTTTCTGCAACGGTCGATAAGGAAATCGTTGTGGTTGTTAAATGAGTGAATCATGCGGTCTTTGCTTATTGGAAGCCTGCTGGAAAGGTCCTTAATCAATCAATCAATCAATTTTCGTTGGCATCCTTTGGAGGAAGAACGGATCCATCCCTTGAGAGATTCCAGGAGAGGCAATAAAACACGCCTTTTGTCAACTTGAAACTATCATTTGTCAAATGAAATTATAATTTCGTTTCCCCCGCCCTCTCTAATTGTGGGTCAAGAACTCTCCCTTCTTTTTTAAACCGGCTCTCTTGTTTCTCTCCTCAGGTGATTCGGATGTTCTTAGGTCAGATGGTGGATATATTAGTTTACCTCCATCGGCTCAAAATTTTTCACCGGTGAGAAGGATTTTATTCTTTGGGGGTTTTTTTTAGCAGAAGGCACACAACCCCCATCAGCTTGAGGGTGGCTTGGTGGGTTCAGCCCCTGTTCCAAATGGGGGGGGGGTCTGGCCCACTGGAAAATGCGCTGGTGTTTTTAAGGGGTGAAATGGTACAGAAAGAGACTCAAATATTTACCCCGACCCAATCTGGATCAGGGACTTCTAACGTGCCGATTCTCCCGCTATTACTGTAGGCAGTCCTCAATCAACTTACAATATCCCCTTACAACAACTGTTAGAAGTTGTGGGGGTTTTGGGGGGGGGCGGGGGGGGCTGAAACTGGCCCTCTTCTGCGATATTTCAGGAATCTCAAACCGTCTAACATCCTTTCCACTGGGGAGGCGTCTTTCATGCTTTGCGATTTCGGCTCGGAAACCCTCATGACAGATGAGATAAAATGGAAAATCAGGGCTGAAGAAGGTAAGTCGCATCTCGGCGGCTTCCGTACCTATCACGGAAAGGCATTTGGATAGAATAGAGGTGGAAGGGACCTTGGGGGTCTTCTAGTCCAGCCCCCTGCTCAAGCAGGAGAACCTATACCGTCTCAGACAAGTGACTGTCTCTACCCTCTTCTTAAAAATCTCCAGTGATGGAGCACCCAGGATTTCTGGAGGCAAGCTGTTCCCCTGGTTAATTTAGCCTGGGGTGCTTGGAAAAGAGGGGAAATACGGATTGTACAACCCCTGTTTGTTTCAAGGGAAGGGGGAGTGATGGAATAGACATAATCCTTGACTTACAAACCATTCGCTCGAAGTTACAACGGCTTACACTAGTTTAGTGACCCTTTGAAGTTATAAGGAGACTGAAAAAGTGACTTAGGATCCTTCTTCACACTTACGACCACTGCAGCATCCCCAGGGTCATGTGATTAAAATTCAGATGCTTGGCAACTGGTTCATATTTATGATGGTTGCGGTGTCCCGGGGTCACGTGATTCCTCTTTCGAGAACTTCTGACAAGCAAAGTCGAGGGGGAAGCTAGATTAATTTACGACCACGTTCCCAGCTAAACAACTGCAGCGATTCCCTTAACTGTGGCGAGAAAGGTCGTAAAATGGGACAACTATCTCACTTAAATGTCTTTCTTAGCGACAGAGATTTTGGACTCAGTGTCGTAACTCAAATCTGCTCTTTGTAGTAACTTCAAAATTGTCCTGGTGGGTTTCCTTTCCTTTCCTGCAGAGCCCGACTCCAAATGCTGGATGGCTCCAGAGGCGCTCAATTTCTCGTTTAGTGACAAATCCGATATTTGGTCACTGGGCTCTGTTTTGCTGGACATGATAGCCTGTTCTCACAAGGAGGTACGTGGTGCCCTTCCTGCTAAGAGCACGATAAAACGTTTGCAAATTTTAAGTCTTGCGAGATGACGCCGAGGGAAGGTGATAAAAAGCAACTTAAAGATGGAAAACGTCGTGATTTTTAAATGTTTAAATGATAAATTTGCATTGCAAGTTCCGGCTTGGGGAAAGGATGTCCGAGCACAGGTTGAGAGAATGTCTTTTGAAAACTGGGTGACAAGCCTTCAATTTAGCAGACGTTCCTCTGTTAAGTGCGGAGAAAAAAGCTGACATTTGCCCCGTATCCTCAACTTTACGACCATTCATTTGAAGCTACAATAGTGCTGGGGAAATAAAGTCCTCATGCTTGCGACTGTTGTAGTGTTCCCAGGGTCATGCGATCAAAGTTCCGAGGCTTGGCAACTGGCAGGTACTTACGAGTGTTGCACTGTCCTGGGGTCACATGATCTTTTGGCCTTCCCAGCTGGCCAAGTCAGTGGGGGAAGCCAGAATCACTTGTGATTCGCTTAACAACTGGGGGGGGGAGAGGGAGGAGGGAAGGGCATAAAATCGGGCGCCACTCATTCCACAACGGAACCAGGTTGCCAAAGACCTGGCTGGGGAGATCTGTTGTAAGAGTGAACGATTGCTAAGTGCCAAGTGATCTGTCGTAAATGGAGGACTAGCTGCACTGTGAACCTGCCAGCCAACGGATTACTGTTCTTAAGGCGTCCTGTAAGACTCTGTCTGGGTTGTGTGTCTTTGTAGGTGAAAGAGCCTGCGTTGTTACTGCACAACATTAAGAAGGAGGCCACAGCTCTTGAGGAGGCTTTGAGAGAGATGAAGGAACAGAAACCTTTGCTCTCCTCCGTTCTCTTTCTGATGCTGAAAATTGACCCTTCGGCGAGGCCCACGGCACAGTGAGTCCCTGCTGAGCTTCTCCCATTAGAACAGAACTGGAAGGGACCTCGGAGGTCTTCTAGTCCAACCCCCTGCTCAGGCAGGAAAGCCTATGCCATTTCAGACAATGGCTCTCCAATCTCTTAAAAACTTCCCGGGTTGGAACATTCACAACTTTGGGACGCAAGTCGTTCCACTGATTAATGGTTTTAACTGTCAGGAAGTTTCTCCTTAGTTCTAGGTTGCTTCTCTCCTTGATGAGTTTCCATCCGTTGCTTCTTATTCCTGTCTTCTGGTGCTTTGGAGAATAGCTTGACTCCCTCTTCTTTGGGGCAGCCCCTCAAATATTGGAAGACTGCCATCCTGTCACCCCTGGTCCTCCTTTTCACCAGACTAGACATACCCAGTTCCTGCAACTGTCCTTACGATCTTTCGGGCCAGTTATTAAATGAATCAGTGCAGTTGTTAAGTGACTAAGCGGTTGCAAAAGGAACCTGGCTTCCCCCTTTGAACTTGGCTTGTCGGAAGGTCGGGAAAGGGGAATCACGTGACCTGGGCACATTGCAAGTACATGTCAGTTGCCAAGCCTCTGAATGTTGATCACGTGACCACGGGGGATGCCACAGCAGTCATCAGTGTGAAAAACTATCCTAAGCCTCTTCTTTTGATGCCGTTGTAACCTTGAATGGTCACTAAATGAATGACTGTAAGTTGAGGACTACATATACACATTCTTCAGCCACGTTTTATTCAAAAAAAAATGTTTCGATCTTTTTCTGTAACTTTAGGGAGTTGGTTGAAAATCCACTTATCCGAGAATGCCTCATTGAAGCCAAATCTCCTTTAATAAAGGTGGCAAAGAAACTTCCTCCAGGTTTCCTGGACATAGTTCAGACGAATAGGATCCAGACAATTTTAGGTAATGCTGGCTAAGTAATTTAACATACCACTTTCATATTGGGTTCTTTTTTCTTTTTATGTCTTATGGAACACAATATAGAGAAAGTCACGTTTGGCTATTTTCAGAGCTATAACTGTATACTATATGGAACTATACTGTATACAATTCAGTAATTGTATATGAAATTAATGGGGGAAAAATATCTCAAGTGTTGCAAAGCGTGACTGGGTAAGCTTGACGGGACTGAGAGTGCAATCCTTAATCAGAAATAAGTCCTGTGGAAATCAAGGGGGGGTTAACTTCTAATAAAAGGATGTGGGTTGAATATTTGTTTTTAACCAAGTGTGAGAGAAAATCCTAAAGACGCCTCTGAGGATTAAGGAAGATTTCAGGGGTAAAACAAAAATCCTGCCTTGCGCATTTGTGTAAACGCATCAGAGAATTGAAACTGGAGCTTCTACGGAACTTTAAAAAAAAATTGTAAGGTGGATTGCATGGGAAGTTGCTTTTTTAATTTTTAATTCTCCTGCAGAATTCATGATGTCTTATCCAGAAGTTGAGGAAGCGCAAGAAAAGAGCATTGAACGTCTCAACAGCCTGTTGAACGAGGGGCAAAGTACTTTTATGACTTTTCCAACAACTTGATGGGTGGGGGTGGGGGTGGAGGAAGCTGAATCTGCTTAATGACCGTGTGATTCATTTAACAACTGCAGCAATTGCCTTAGCAACCAAGGCAAAACAGTAGCTATCAAGCGTGACTCATTTAAGAAACGCTTTGCTTAACAATGGCCCTAATTGTAGACCTAAGTCAAGGACTACCTGTATTTCAACATATTGGGTTCCTTGCTGATTAAGACCCAGGCTCTGGACTTGGAGGGCTGAGAGTTTATTTTCATATTTCAATATTTTGCTGAAGACGCCGTCATCTCCTGATTTAAGGTGTAGAAGCCTCAATGGCCGAGCCATACAACCTAACAACTTCACCATAATGAGTGGAAAACAGGAATTCAGTTCCTGGCTTTATGCGTGCAGAGGATTATTGTGTTATTGGACAAAGGATCTAGGTTAGCCACCCTCAAATTAATTTCTGATACAGTACTGCCCAAAAGAATGTTCCAAGCCAGGCTGGAAATTCACTTTTTTTTTTAAAGGGTGGTCTTGGGACTGTAAAGGTAAAGGTTCCCCCGCACGTGCGTGCTAGTCGTTTCCGACTCTAGGGGCCGGTGCTCATCTCCGTTTCAAAGCCGAAGAGCCAGCGCTTGTCCGAGGACGTCTCCGTGGTCATGTGGCCGGCATGACTAGATGCCAAAGGCGCACGGAAGGCGCACCTTCCCACCGGAGTGGTCCCTATTTTTCTACTTGCATTTTTACGTGCCTTCGAACTGCTAGGTTGGCAGAAGCTAGGAAGGGTAACAGGCGCTCACTCTGCTATGCGGCACTCGGGATTCGACCCGTAGCTTCTGCCTATTGGTCTAATCTGTGGCTATCAGTCTGGTTTCCCAAATCCCTTTGCAAATGATCAGTTTTAATTTGGATTTCCAAGTATTTCCTGTTCAAGAGAGCGAGAAAGCCGCCAATCGGTGCTGAAATGCAGGAAAGTTATAATTAGGCACGAAAAAATGGAAGTGAGCAGTTGATACTTCTTCCCCCCACAGTCGATGTCAAGGTGTTCCTTCACTTGGTGGACCCGGTGATCGATGCCATGAACAAACACAACGACTCCCTTGAGACGCTGTTGGCTGGATTTTCGTTGCTGCTTGAAATCACCGGGAGAGGTGAGAAGACCAGCCACCGTTGGGTTCTCTGCGATAACCCAAACGATGGTTTATTGTTCCTTAATTTAACAAGGGGCCCAGATGTTTCCGGGCTCAATTTCTGCTTTTGACAGCTGTAGCTCAGAACCTGAATGTGGAGATTCTGGCTACGGAGAACCACCTCAGCTGTCTGCTGAATTCGATGAGGACCCATCCGGACCACGAAGACCTGCTGTGTATGATCTGCACCTTGTTTATGATGATGTCCTCCAACGGTAAGGGGCTCTCACCCAGCCTGGTGGCCTCGCCGGCTGGGAATTCTAGCACACCTCCAATGATGGAAGATGGGTCTACAGCTCTGCCATCTTGCCCCCGTTGTTCATCACCACCCTCTTTTTTTTCCTGCCGCTTTCTAGAAACCGCCGCTGCAGCCCTCCGGGGAGCCAACATTTTCACGGAGGTCTTGACCACCTTGTGTCGTTTTGCTCACAACAAAGAGCTCTGCCTTGCTTGCTGTGGCCTCATTTGGACCCTGGCTGTAAACGGTGGGTAGAAAAAAAAGAAAAAAAAAGGGCACCAGACGCCTCCGATTGTGCAGCTGGAAAATATGGCCTCTCTTTGGACACGGGTGCCTAGCTCTTCCAGATGTTGTTGTAAGCCACTTGGGATGGAGAAAAAAAAAACTATGGCAGCAACTCAGGCAGTGGATGGGCTGATGAAAGCAGCCAGGTTGATCGAGCATTAAGGAAGGTGTAGTACAGGTGGTCCTCAACTTACAGCCACTTTTTTTAGCGACCTAGACGTAAGGAGAAATTTCCTGAGAGTGAGAACAATTCCTCAGTGGAACAGCGTGCCTCCATAAGTTGTGGATGCTCCAACACTGGAAGACTTCAAGAAGAAATCGGACCGCCCTTTGTCTGGAACGGTCTAGCATCTTCCTCATTTAGTGTGGGGTGCCAACTGTCAGGGCTAAGCCACAACACAAACAGAAGTTGGACAATCATTTGTCTGAAATGGGATAGGTCTCCCTGCCCGAGCAAGGGGGGTGGGGGGTGGATTAGAAGACCTCCAAGGCCCCTTCCATTATTCTGTTCTTTGAAGTTATTTTGGCCTCAGTTGAGGAACCAAGTATACTGCACTTTGTGGTGACTGTTGTGGCCTTCTTTTGTCAATTCAGTGGCCGACGTGGCCGAGAGCCCACTGAAATACGCCACTGAGCTGGTCTCCGTCATCCTCCACCTGCATCTCCCCCACGTGGAAGTCGCAGAGATGGCCATCAGTGCATTTTGGGCCCTTTCTCTTCACGGTGAGTCTCCGGAGCCAGGAGGAAGATGGGCCGTTCAGGCAATCACATAATCAGGAACAGAATTTCTCCTGTTAAGTTGCTTTGGTCGTAAGTCAAGGCGGACTCAGTTTTAGGACAATTTCCATGCGGTTTCTTAAGCAAGTCAAGCGAATACAGCTTCCGCTGGTGGATTTATTTATTTTTGCAAAAATGGGCAGAAACAACACAGCTTCTCGCAGGGCGCATTTTATTTTTTAATTTTTGCAAAAAACGGGCAGAAACTACCCGCAAATTACGATCGCGTGTCCCAACGAGTCGTAAGTACGAAACCAGGGTCCCAACTGCAATCCTGTGACCGCGGTGTGTGTGTGCGCGCCACAGCTGTAAGGTACGCATGGAGTTCACAAGTCATTTTTCCCATGGCTGTCATAACTGAACCGTCTTTGAACAAATGGTCGTAACTTGAGGACTGCTTGTCTGGCGTTGAAGAAACTACGTATTGAGTTCTACTAGGCCGGTCCATTAAAAAAAAAACGCTTTCCGTTTCCTTCGCAGTAGCACCACTTTTTTGGAAATATAATAATTGTCATAATTCCGTGGGATGTTTTTTGGTTTCCTTTGCAGGATGCGTAGATGAAGTCAAATATGAACCTTATTCCCTGCTTCTGCTGGAAGCTCTGAGACAGCATCTGGACAGCCCCGTGTTGGTGAAGAATGCTTGCCTGGCCTTGGCCAGCCTCCTAAGGACATCCGGTAAGGGTTTCCAAGCCAGGCCTTGAGCTCCACCACTTGGTAGATGGAACACAGTCCTCAACTTACGACCACACACACACACACACAAAATATGGAGCCCCAAAGTTCCTGTTGCTTAGTGAGACAGCTGTTCAGTGAATTCTGCTCCGATTTACAAACTTCCCCGCCACCCTTTTTAAGTGAGACGCTCGTTAGCCACACAATGAACTTCCCTGTTGACTTTGCTTGTCAGAAGGTGGCAAAAGGGGATCCCATGATCCTAGGACTCTGCAACAGTCGTAGCTAACCTGCCAGTCGCCAAGTGTCTGAATTTTGATCATGTGGCCATAGGGAACGCCACAACGGCTGTGAAGTCATTGGCTGTGAAGCAATGGATGGAAATTAACCAAGGAGAGAAGCAACCTAGAACTAAGGAGGAATTCCTGACAGTTAGAACAATTAACCAGTGGAACAACCTGCCTCCAGAAGCGGTGAATGCTCCAACACTGGAAGTTTTTAAGAAGACTGGACAGCCATTTGTCTGAAATGGTATAGGGTTTCCTGCCTGAGTGGGGAATTGAATTAGATGACCTCCAAGGTCCCTTCCAACTTCATTATCATTGTCATCATCATCATCGTTATTATTATTTCTGAAAAATGGTCCTAAGTTAATTTTTTCAGTGCGGTGGTAACTTCAGCAACTAAATGAATGATTTTAGCCTGTAAGTCCAGCCAGAATCCTCCTGCGCTGGGGCAAGAAAAAAGGCCTGGGTGGAAGGGATTGCCAACGATAATAACTCAAGAATATTAAGAGGCCAAGCCAGATCGGATTCAGAAAGAGAGCTGGGTGGAGAAATTGATAGGATTACTCTCCCTACACAGGACAGTTTTTATTTGAACTCATACAAAATCACAGGATTACTTCCACCCTGAGATACAAACTCTAAGTAGCCAGCTTAGACGGTTGTCCTCTCTTGCTTAGACAGGATTTGCCGGAGGTAAATCACCTATTTGGGATACCATGATGTGCTCCGAGTGAAAGCTAGCCTTTCGTCTGCTGGGAGAATCAGCCGCTGATTTAATAAATTCTCCCTCTTTCCAGAGTTATCCGGTTTCCGATTCATAGTTACAGACGAGAAGGGTAACGGGATCATCCTGCTAAAGGATTGCTACCAGGTCCACAGGGAAGATCCCGAAGTCGTGGAGAACATTTGTGTCCTGATCGACGAGATGTTTAAATATGGTAACGACGTCCCATCTGCCCAGCCAGGGAAAACCATGCAAAAAAAAGATGATTCCACTTACGCAAAAGCCTTTTTAATTTCTTTTAAATCGCAGACGAAATTGTGGTGGAGATGATCTCCCAAAGCATTACCGAGATGCTGATGGAAATGAAGACCAGATTTACCTCTAGTTTGGTAAGGAGGAAGAATATTAAGGGGATACTTTTTTGTGGCAACGATATTTATTTTAATCCGGTCCGAAAAGGAACTCAGAAGATGGG
This sequence comes from Vipera berus, assembly GCF_964194415.1. Lineage (NCBI taxonomy): Eukaryota > Metazoa > Chordata > Lepidosauria > Squamata > Viperidae > Vipera > Vipera berus. Next base: position 9,631,802 of record NC_138218.1, read on the forward strand.
TAAGCAAGATGACCCTGGAAATTGGCACTTTCTGATGCCGCAAATGTTGTGTGTCTTTACCTCTAGGAAATTGTTGCCCTGTCAGAGAAGGCGCTCTCAAAACTGCAGAAGAAAGGTGAACTGAATTGTTTTTAAAATTTAACTTGATTTATTTGAATAAATGTTTTTATTTCCTAAAAGAAAGTCCAAATCTTTTAAAACTATGCCTTTTTAAATAAAATGTAACTTTTTTTCTCAATTTTTTTTACTTCACAGGGCTTCTAATAAGGCACGATCCCTGATAGATGACTTTTATTTTTTTCTTGCCCTATCAATTATTTCAAGATGAACAGGAGGGCAAAGTTTTGCTTTGTTTTACGGAACTTCGGTATTTATTTGCAAAAAGTGAACGAGCTTATATTTTGCTGGACACATTAAAGGTTGTACAATAAATAGGAAAATGAGGTGCAGTGAAGCCGTCTTTTTTTCAACAGACGATTGCAAGGATCAGATCCTATCGTCGACTACAGCAAAGGAAAAAGGATGGATCTGTTTTAAAACTTTCTGACCTACCTAGTAGCTGGAGAAGGGTGCGTACGTACAGATTTAAGCAGAAAAGCCAAAATAGCGCAGAGAGAGAGAGAGACACTCTGCTTTCCTCTGCTATATTACCGCTAATTTTGGAACCTCAATGCAATTTCAAAACCATCTGCGTAACGCAGAAGAGGTAAGGAGAAAAGATGGCTGCCATTTCAGTTAAATTTTATCGGAAGCATAATTTGGGCAGGGGAAAAGTCACAATGTTGATTTAAAAGGAATCACAATCAACCGTGATTGCCAATACTCTAGCAGGTTAAGTCCTCGACATATGACCAAGGTTACAATGGATCGTCCTTAGGGCCACTGATGAATTTGACAGTCACCCTCTCTTGCAGGCAAGTGACCGAAAGTGCTCGGCAACGGGGCTACGTTTACAAGCCATCCGGGACTGCCGTTTGCGATGGTTTTGCTAAAATCCAGGTTTTGGCAAAACCAGGCCCACAGCAATCCCCTGGTTTCACTTAACGGCTGCCACGAAGAAAAGGTGGTAAAAGCCGGCCACTGACCTAATTCTACCCGCTTTGCCATTAATCACAATTTTCAACCGTGATGACGGGCAGTCACTAAGTCGAGGACAACCCGTCTCGATTGCTGCAGAAGGAAATTTTGCCTGTTTTAAAGGTGAGGTTTTAATTTCTCTTTCTAAGATCACCCAAATGCTGCTTGGGTGCCTCGCCGTGGCCGATCAGCTCCTTTTTTAACGCTTATTTTGAAAAAAAAAAAGTAAAATACAATTCAAGAGGCCGATGAGAAACTCAACAGGGAAATCAATTGCCGTTTTGCAAATGTTTCTTGACTGGATTCAGGGTGCGAGGTGTCTGGCCAGGGACGTGCAAAGGATCCTTCCCCCCCCCCCCCCCCAGTTTTGATCCTCCTTGAACATCCAATAGCCAACCCTGGACAGGGACTTAAAAGTCAGAAGAATATAAATTCAGCAGCATCCCAGATCTATGACCGACCGCAGGGGAAACTTAAAAAACAGTCTTCCGTTGAAGTAAACCCCCGATTAAGGGCCAAAACCTAATTTTTAAGGGGAAGGAGAAGCTGCAGGACTGATCAAAGTTCTTCGATCAGCCATTGCTACAGCAAACGCAGCTGGACATGCAAAGGTCCGGATTTAATCTTTCTGGGGCTTGGGCATTCTTTTCAGGGATGTTTCCCACTGTTTTTTCACCAAAGTGTAAAGTCGCATGGCAGCTTGAGCGTCTTGAACCTGGGAGAGAGAAGCAATGAGTGAAAGGCAGGACTTGCCACTGCTGAGCCAGCTAAGAAGGTGGAGGGCTGAGATATAAATCTCACATCTTTTTCTAAAAATGTCTGGAACCCAGACACCCGCCCCCTGAGTCTCAACGGAGCAGAACACTGTTCCCCATCCTTCTGTGTTATCCTCCCAGCTCTATCGGCTGGGATCTGGATTCTAATCACTTACCGAACTGTGCTCTGAGGTCTGCACCTTGACGTTGAGCAGTTTCTCGCACAGCAGTTTAAGGGAGGGTCTTAGGCTCTAAGGAAACAGGAAAGCGTTGATTAGATCAGGGGTCTCCAATCCCTGGTCTGTGGACCGGGCCACGGCACGCCAGCGACCGGTCCGCACAAACAAGCAAGTCAGGCAGAACACAAAGCCACGCACTCTCCGGTCCGTGGAAAAACCTCTCTCCACAGAACCGGTCCTCGGTGCCCCAAAGGTTGGGGACCTCTGGATTAGGGGGGAAGAACTTGGCTTGAATTTCCCTGGGCTGATACATTCTTAGCCTCTGTTTAGCAACACGGGGGAAGACGATGAGAAAAAAAAACAACCTTACGCAAGACTTGCGTAAAACGGAACGCTTAAAATGGCTGGTCCCGAATGAGAAACAGCTTGTAAAATGTCAGTTGCCTCTGTGTAGAATCGGTTCCCTGGAACTCAAAAAAAGGGACCTCTTTCTCACCTTGACCTGCTTTTTGAAAGGTTTGTATCTTTGTGTGTCCCGGATTTTCTTTTTGGGATGATCAAGTAGTAGAATCTGGAATAATAATAATAATAATAATAATAATAATAATAATAATAATAATAATAATAATAATAATAATAATAATAATAATAATAATAAAGACCCATTGGAACGATTACTCAGGGTCCCCAAAATGTGGTTAGTGGACTAGAAGACCTATGAGGTAGCTTACTTAAATCTCAGCCACAGAAGAGTGATGGGAGTTGAAAGTCCCACATCTGGAAATAAATATTTCTTAATTTGGGGGGCTTAAAAGGCCCAGAAGGGGATGGGGATGAAAAATCTATGGATACGAAAACACAAGGCACCTACTTTTAGTTTAATAATTGTTTACACACAGAGAAGTTATGATTTATTATAATGAATAAATTATATATATTCATGCATATTTCTTCCCGCAAGTGAGGAAGAAAAGATACATCGGAAAAACCAACTACATTGTGGAAATGCATTCTGAAACAAAGGCGTGACAGGTTTATACTACAGTCCTTAGTACCTTTAAGTCATTGTGAAGAGCATGTCCAACTAAGATCCTACCCTTTAGGATGTCAGCTACTTCTTTCTGGACGGTTTTGAAATCTTCCCCTAAAATTCCAAGAAAGCACAACGTTGCAGAGGAAAGGTTTTTTTTATTTACTGAATTTATTACTGTAGCCATTTTATATATATGAACTTCAGTTTGATTCAGCAGGCAACAACAACAACCCAGGCATAACATTCAAACTTCTATCAGCCAGCTTTGTTACCTGTTTTTAAGTGCTCAGGCCGAATCCCACTAACGGCGGTTCTGTAGTCTGTGACTTTTTCCGTAGGCTTGACATACTTGTCATAAACACATTTGCCAAATACATTCACGACCGAGACACGGGCCAGGATGCTGTCTTCTCCGGTGGGCCCCACACCCACCATCTCACAGTCGATGGCCACTGCTTTGGTTAGCCTGCCAAGATAAAAGAGTTTGAACATAGAAAAAAAGAGACATCTGCTAACTTTCCGTCGCTGCTGTTGCTGCTGCTATTATTATTATTATTATTATTATTATTATTATTATTATTATTATTATTATTATTAGGGTTAGTTGCATGCCTGGGATAGGCAGTTGGGGTTGTTTGGTGGGGTTAAAGGTCATGTGTCGGGATGGAAGTTGTTCCGAGTCATGCTGTCTTTTGCAATTGACCGATGAGGGTTTTGTCAATGCCGAAGCGTGTCAACTGCAAAATGGTTATTGTTTAAATGTCGTAAGGCCTCCTCCCACTTTAAAAAGGTTTAATGGCAATTAAAAACAGGATAGGCCAGACTGAAAAACGTAACACGGGCCCACAAATCAAAAGCCTTCAAACACAGTCTTAAGGCTTTCCAAAACCACAGGGGTGTGTGTATGGGGGCTCACTTAACAAGAGAAACTTGGGGCTCAGTTGTGGCCGTACGTTGAGGACCACTTACAAGCGTTCAACCCTCTGAACCTACAGAAGCATAATCACCCTTCAAAAGCATGTTCTTTCACCAGCTCAGGATCCGCCATCTGCTGGGTCCTCTCGTCTTTGATGCCCACGTTCTCCCGGGCTACTTTGGCGGCTTCCGGTCCCAAGGCTGCTTCAATATCATCTGGATCCACGTCATCAAACCAGATGCTAGAAAGCCAAATGGGAGGCAGAATGAGGAGGTCGGCTTCAGGTTACCCCCTGCGAAATAACTCCAGGTCCAGAATCCTCACCTAATTCCAGGTCATCTGGAATTAGGTACATTCCAGTATTTGAGGGGCTGCCACAAGGAGGGGGGGGGAATGTCAGCTTATTTTCCAAAGCACCCAGAAGGCAAGACAAGAAACAACGGATGGAAACCGATCAAGGAGAGAAGCAACCGGTTGAGCTCCAGATGGCCCCCGACCTTCGCTCCTTCCGACGCGATCTAAAAACCTATTTATTTGAACAATCCGGCCTGGTCTGATGGGTTTGGGTTTTAGTATAGTTTTAATCATTGTATTATATTGGGCATAATTATTTAATTCTTTTTAACTTTTGTATTTTGTATTTCGATATTTATTGCCCTGTACACCGCCCTGAGTCCTTCGGGAGAAGGGCGGTATAAATATTTAATAAATATAAATAAAATATATATAATGAAGGAGAAACTTCCTAACAGGGAGGACAATGAACCGGTGGAACCGCTTGCCACCAGATGTTGTGGGAGCTCCATTACTGGAGGTTTTTAAGAAGAGACTGGACAGCCACTTGTCTGAAAGGATACAGGGACTCCTGCTTGAGCAGGGGGCTGGACTTGAAGACCTCCATGGTCCCTTCCAGCTCTATTCTGATTGACTGATCTTGACTCAACAAGATGTAGCTTTCCAAGATTCAGCCAGGAGGCCCTTATTGAGAAAAATGTAAAGCCTACCTATAAAAGGGAGCCGAGGAAACAAACTCAGGCAATCCTCGACTTACGACCGCAATTCAACCCAAAATTTGTGGCCAGAAAGTTCCTTAAAATGGGATTCGCTTAACAGTCTCGCTTAGCGACAGAAATTTAGGGCTCAATTGCGGTTGTAAGCCGAGGACTAATGCTTGGGGTTGGACCTGAGCTACTTCGCCTGTGTTGAAGAGTATTGTCCGAAGCCCACGAGTCTTACTCTATAGATGCGGCCGCCACTGGCTCATCCTCTTTCCTTCTTTTATGTTTAATATCTCCTTGCTTCTTCTCTCCGTTGCCCATCTGGACGCTTCTCTGCTCTTTCAAAGCCTCTTGAACCTCTTGTGGATTCTTCACTTGGGTGGATTTTTTAGATCTCCTGACACCTGCGGGACTCAAACTTTGAACCTGCACCTTTGATGCCAGCTTCTTCCCAATTCCATTTGGTCCCGATACGCGAGGAACGGTTTTCCCGTCCTCAATAGCATGCTTCTTCTTGGAATACGTGTTGGGTGCAGGAAGAGCAGGATTCAAACGGCTGGCCTTTTGTTGCAGGAGCTAAAAAAAGGTACACAAATGTACGTGTTCAGTTTTCGGGTTGGATTTGCACAGTAGGCTAAACCAGATGTCCACATTTGTGGCATCGAAGCCGCAGTTGCTTGGATTTACCTAGCTTCCCGAACCAAAATGAGCTTAATGTGATTTTTTTCCCCCCCAGCCTGGTCTCAAATTTAAGATAACCTGCTGGAGATTCCAATCAACTTTGATTTAAGAGGATTTTAATTTTGTCGCCATAATACCTCCCAAACATGTGTATTTCTTTGAAATCCAAGCAGCACGTTTTTTTTTTTTAATCTCGTCTTTCATTTGCGAGCATTTGGGTACAAATTCCATTATTAATTTTGACTTGGTCTGGGCTGAAATGTTAGCAATAGGATTGTAGGATGAACAAAGCACATCTCAGATTTCCCCTCCTTTTATATGATTAATCAAAGATTTAACATATAAAACACCCAGCACTAGGCATCTACCATCAAATACCGGTTCCTCAAAAAGGAACAAACAACACCCCCCCCAAAAAAAAGTTTTCCAGAAAAAGTCATTGTCCAAATATACCTCTTGTAGGGCTTTCCAGTTTGATGAAACTTCCTGGGAAGTTTTTGGAGGCAATTCTATTACTGCTTTGGTTTCTTTGTTCGCTCTCTTCTCTACTTGGCTGATCTTTTTCCAAAATATATATTTCTTCTTCTTCTTCTTCTTCTTCCTCTGATTCTTAAGGTTTTCTGGTTTAGTGGTAGAGTTATCTCTTTCGGATGGAGAGTCCTTCTTTTTCATTTTGGTCATTGTTGATACGAGACAAAGTCATTCAGCTTTGACCACAAGCACTAGAGCTGAAAACACAAGAGACTCTTGTTTTATCATACAAACAGGAGAAAGAGAACCAACTAAAATAGTTTTTAAAAACAAACAAACAACAAAACAAAACACCAAGGTACCTTTACTTTGTCCTCCAGCCCTTCCTGCACCTAAGAGGAATCATAACAACCTGACCAATGAATAAGGAATACATTTAGAAGTCGGGCTAAATTTCAAAGTCCGGTGAATCGCTTCTAAAATAATTACTTTGGAGGTTAAGTGCCCGTGAGAGTCTACAGCACCTGTATGCCCAAAATTACACATTCTTTTTCTCCAACCTTTTACACCAGGCTGATGCAGGTCTCCATAAAGAGGAATGAAAACGTAAATCCCCCGAATTGAAATGTAATTTAAGCACAACATCCAAAACAAATCTGAGTCAATAAGGGAAGGATATCCCCAAGATGCGTTCATACGTTATGTCAAACCTAGGTTAACAAGGCACAAGGATTAAGTTCCCATCTTCCCATCATAATATAAACCCTCATTTTCATTTGCGTTCCTATAACAGTAGTTTGATTCCTGACTGGATCTATTGTCTGGGTTGCTGCTGTATGATAATGTACCACAGAGCGAATAAGTGGGTTGCATTAACAAAATATATTAAGACACAAAAGAACCCAGGCAACTTAAATCTGGCTTATTTTCCAAACCACCAGAAGGCAGGACAAGAAAGAATGGATGGTGGCAACTAATCAAGGAGAGGAACAACGTAGAACTGAGGAGAAATTTCCTAACGGTTAAAACAATAAATGAATGGAAAGGCTTGCCTCCAGACGTTGTAGGTGCTCCAACACTGGAGGTTTACAAGAGACTGGACAACAATTTGTCAGAAATGGTAGAGTCTGCTGCTGGAGCAAGGGGTTGGACTGGAAGACCTCCAAGGTCCCTTCCAACTGTTATTCTGTAATTAACCAATGGAACAGCTTGCCACTAGAAGTTGGGGGTGCTCCATCACTGGAGGCTCTTAAGAAGAGACTGGACAGCCACTTGTCTGAAATGGTACAGGGTCTCCTGCTTGACCAGGGGGTTGCACTAGACGACCTCCAAGGTCCCTTCCAACTCTGTCATTCTCTACCTAACAGAATACTACTGCTACTAATTACTAAGGAGAGCTGCTTATATGTGAATGCAACTGCTAGAACTTGCCCAGACATGATGGCTAAGAGTGAGTTAGAGAAAGCTCGTTTCTTCTTTTTGCAACCGCTCACCTGGCCTTTCGGGACTCCCAAGCTCCATAAACGACTTCCTGAACAGACCAGATGATCCTCCGACTCTCCCCGCAGTCCCTGCAGCAAACCCACGTGGCTGCAGGAGCGCTGAAAAACCGAAACCGGAAGCAGGTCCTTTCCCCCAGAGGGCGCCGGTGGGAAACACGAGCCGGGTCACTTTCGTTCCTACCGGCAAGGCAGCGTCTTCTAAATAAGAGTTTCACAATCTTGGCGACTTCAACATGAGGGAAATTGCTCTAGAAAGAATAGAATAGAATAGAATAGAATAGAATAGAATAGAATAGAATAGAATAGAATAGAATAGAATAGAATAGAATAGAATATAGAAATAGAACAGAACAGAACAGAAATTATAAATAATAGAATAGAATAGAATAGAATAGAATAGAATAGAATAGAATAGAATAGAATAGAATAGAATAGAATAGAATAGGAGATAGAAAATAGAAATAGAAATAGAACAGAATAGAATAGAAATTATAAACAGAATAGAATAGAATAGAAATTATAAACAGAATAGAATAGAATAGAATAGAATAGAATAGAATAGAATAGAAAATAGAAATAGAACAGAATAGAATAGATATTATAAACTAGAATAGAATAGAATAGGACAGGACAGGATAAAGAATAGAATAGAATCAAGAACAGAACAGAACAGGAGTAGAGTAGCGTAGAGAGTAGAGTAGAGAGCAAACTACACTAGACTAGACTAGAGGTGGAAGGGACCTAGGAGGTCTTCTAGTCCAGCAAATACAGCAGCTAATCAAGGGATCGGGTAGAACGTGAAAAGCTTGGCTTGGCGACATTTAAGCAGACGATGTTGGAATTACCTCTAGAAGAGAATGTGGTAGCTCAGGGTTGAACTTTGGGGTGCTCGCTGAGCTTGGTGGATTTCTTGAAGATGTTTCATTGTACTGCACTGATGATGTTGCCTAGTTTGGTAATGAAACGTGTGCAAGAAAACCACTAAGCTCAGAGAGCACCAAGGACCCCACAATGTTGGAACTACTGGTGGCTGCTTAATTGGTGGGCCAGCTAAAAGACGTGATTGTAGCTAATCTTGGCTGCTTTTTAAAAAGTGAATCGTTGGGACAGGAAAGCACCAGAAAATCCCAGCCTAGCTGGAGAAGAAGTTAGGAAAAAAATAATAATCTTAGAATAAGGCAACGGCTATTCATTAACATCACTTTGTCCAAAAAAAACCCGGCATGACTGGGTAAACTAATCGTGGAAAAGTGATTTTAATGTTGACTTATGGTCTTGTCCTTATGCCACTAAATGTAGAGATAGGCTGAAACAGAAGTACTTGCTTTCCCGCCAAGGCAGTTTCCCCAAAGAGATGAGTCCAGCATGAGCCAGCTTTTCAGTTTTCTTACATTTGTCCATTTTCCTCGACAGGACAGGAAATATTAGAATTGACAGCTCCACTTTTTATGAATTGGATATTCGTGGCTTTGCTCCAACAGTAGGCGAGTTTCCAGAATTATACACTAAAGGAAGGTTGGTATAAAATAAATAAATAAATTTTGAGCTATTGCTAGCTCAAGTCACAGGGCCCGTTAAATGATTATTAACTCAGCTTTCTCCATGTTTCCTAGAGATAATAGGCTACTGCTGGAAAAAAATAAACTTTTTTTCCCTCTCTCTCTCTCTCTCTCTCTCTCTCTTCCATCCTTTCTGTTCTACAGCTTTTAAACTCATTTCCATCTCAATTATTTGGTTGTTGCTGGTCTGCAAATATTGCACAAGGCCGCCCTCTGCCCATTGGCGCCTTTAGCAAAAACAGTGTCCCATTTCTTTAAATGTGGGGCCCTTTATCCCTTCTGCTCCACAGCAGCCTGTTTGCAGAACCCGAAAGAAATCAGCATTTTTTTCCCCCTTGGTTGCTCAATAGGGTGGCTTCAGCTCCCGAATCATGGCCAAGAGTCTTTTGAAGTTGCTTTTCACATTCTTCTCTCTGAAGGTTTGCTGGCCATACAAAGCACACAAGGTAAGTTTGACCTCTCCCCGAATAACGATTTGGGGGCAGGAGAGACGGCTGCTAATTGTCGGCTTTGTGTGTTGATCTGCAAAGTGTCCTGCGGGGCACTGAGAGTGTGCAATCTGCAAATGACACAATGGGTGTGTGTGTGTGTTTTCTTTAATTTCATCACAGCCCACATTCGTTTTCCATGTCCCGTCTTGGATCCAACATCTGCAAACTTTCAATGACTGCATGTATCTTTTTTTTTCCCCAGCTGTCTTTCTGTTTTGATGCGTGGAGCTCTGACTTCTTTGATCTGTGGTCCTTTGATCCGTGATCTTTTGATCTGTGGGCCGGAAGTTTTTGATCTTGATCTGTGAGGTTTTGACTTCCTTTCCCCCCCACCCCCCACTTCTCCTTGTAGGTGTTTCTGAATAGTTTGGAAGCCAGGGACGTTTACTTTTATTTCGGGACCAATTCAAGCCTTGAAGGTAAAAAGACACCAGGCGTGGCACCGATTTTAATTATTGTTGTCCTGATTTTAATTAGGGTTGAGATGTAACGAGGCAAGTCTATGGATCTCGCTCAGTTGTGTTCCATATTTAGAACAGAACAGAATAGTAAAATATAGAGTAGAGTAGAAGAGAAGATGAATAGAATAAAATAGAATAGAGTAGAGTAGAACAGAACAGAACAGAACAGAACAGAACAGAACAGAACAGAATAGAATAGAATAGAATAGAATAGAATAGAATAGAATGTGGAAAGGAATATGGAATGGAATGGAATGGAATGGAATGGAATAGAATAGAATAGAATAGAATAGAATAGAATAGAATAGAATAGAATAGAATAGAATAGAATAGAAGTAGAAAATATGGAATAGAATGTGGAAAAGGAATATGGAATGGAATGGAATAGAATAGAATAGAATAGAATAGAATAGAATAGAATAGAATAGAATAGAATAGAAGTAGAAAATATGGAATAGAATGTGGAAAAGGAATATGGAATGGAATAGAATAGAATAGAATAGAATAGAATAGAATAGAATAGAATAGGAACAGAGAATAGAATAATGGAAAGGAACGGAACAGAACGGAATGGAACAGAATAAAGAATGGAAGAAGCTTCTTGGATGAGAAGCGAAATGTTTTCAGGGAAAAAAAACCTTGAAAACCTTATTTATTTAATAATTCCCCTCTTCTGTCATATACTAAAAACTACTCTTTTGCAGCAATGTTTGGAAACCATCTGAGAGAAAATCATACAGAAAAGCTCTTGAAACTGTCCTCCAAAATATATAATAAACCCAAGTTTGGTTTGGTTCAGGCCCAACACACCGGTCTCTCTATTCTCGTTTTTCCAGTGCCGGAATTTGAGGTTGTGCCTCTGACTTGCTCCTGCGAAGACAGAGAGACATCTTGCAGGGTCCAGCTTTGTTCCTTCCGAGCTTCAGGAGACCTCTTTGCCGTTGAGTTCTCCCAAGATCAAGCTCTTACCCCCCCGTATTTCGTGAGCACCCAAAGATTAAACTCTTCTGCTAGTTTGCTACGGCGCTTAAGGCACAATTGCTTTGCTGGAGGGAAGCCCCTCAAGCCACTGGGGGCAACGTGCCGGGTCACTTATTGTGAAGGGCAAATGGTGAGTAAGATCTCAAGATGGTTCAGGCTGCGAAGGTGCTGGGTTCCATTAAAATCTCCCAGTGTGTCCTGCCTTCCAAATAGATCACAACTGTTGTTCCAAGGCATGCTGGCTGAGGAATTCTGGGAGTCGAAGTCCACCAGTCATACAAGGGCCAAGTTTGAAGACCCTTGATCCAGATCGTGCTTTTCCAAAAGGCAACTGGACTTCCTTGGGGGGTTTTTTCTCCCCCCCTCCCTTGAAAACATTTCACTTCTCATTCAAGAGGTTTCTTCAGTTGTAGATTGAATGGTGGGGAATGGAAGGATTTATATTCTTTGCCATTATCTGGCCAATAGCCCTCTGAGGGCCTCTTACTTCTCTTAGCAAGGTTTTGTCGGCGTTCGTAGCAAGAAGGTTTACATCAGAGCGGTGAGGAAGCAACACCGACACCAGTTGGTGGACCCCCACCTCCCCAGGCCCCACATCGTCTTCAGCAGTCTGCGAAACGACTCAGCGTCAGCACGGACAAGTAAGATCGCCGTTCTTGGAAATGAGAGAGAATCCAGAAGTGAAGGGACAGCCTTTTTTTTTCCTTTTTCTTAAACCTGTCCACCTGACTCAGCAGTTCTTGGAAACTCAAATAAAAAAAAATAAGAGGTTGGGTATCTATAATATTCCACTTCTTTAAACGTCAGGCTGGTGTGTTTTGTGGTGCTTTCACCGCTCCAACTTCTCTGTGCGCCGTTGCAGGTGGGAAGGTTTCGTCCCGGGTTCGGAGAGTGGTTCAGGAGAAGGTGAAACATCTGGAGCTCTTAGTGGTGGTAGGGCCAGATGTTCACCAGTTCCACAAAGAAGACACTGAGAAGTACATCCTCACCAACCTCAACATTGTGAGTTCATCTTGGGCTTTGTGGTTGTTGTTAGCTGCGAAGTTGTGTCCGACCCTATGGACGACGTTCCTCCAGGCCTTCCTGTCCTCTACCATCTTCTGGAGTCCATTTAAGCTTGGGCTACACATGGGGAAATTCCTTCCTTCTTTCCTTCCTTCCTCCCTTCCTCTCTCTCATCTCTCATTCCCATCTTCTTCCTTCCGTCCCTCCCTTAATTCCTTCCTTTCCTTTCTTCCCTCCCTCCCTCCCTAGCTGCATATATATTTTTCTCTGCAAATAATAACGTGTTACTCTCAGATTCTGAATTTCTCCCTACAAACCATCTGAATATATATATGTATATATATTTCCTCTTACTTAGGGAGCAGAGCTTCTTCGCGATCCCTCACTGGGTATTCAATTCCGAGTTCATCTGATCAAAATGATTGTCCTCACAGAGCCTGAGGTAAAAAGAGAGAGAGAGAGAGAGAGAGAGAGAGAGAGAGAGAGAGAGAGAGAGAGAGAGAGAGAGAGAGAGAGAAAATTGATGGTCAGCGTGTCCTGCAGACTGCAAACCTTGGATCAATTGAGCTAATGCTGGTTGAATGAAGCACACAGAAGAGTTCGTTACTGTAATATGGATTTGTCGAGTCTCGGCCTTAATTGGGTTCCCCCGGAATTTGGGTCTAATTGGGGTCCATGTGTCTTCTCTTCCCAGGAAGGCATCCAGATCACTACCAACATCACAAGCTCGGTCCTGAGCGTCTGCAAATGGAGCCTAAAGGTCAACCCAGAGAATGACCTGGACCCTCGTCATGCAGATCTCGTTCTTTACGTCACCAAGTAATTACTGTTAATTCTGAGGAACGGTTAGCAGGCCAACCAGCTCAGCACTGGGGAGACAAATATTCTTCTCCAGAGCCGTCGTGGTGTGTGGGTGAAGTATTAGGAGTATACGTACCCTAGTCTTTGACTTACAACTGGTCACTTAGAATCCAGGTCGTAAGTAGCCCCTGCAGGTAGATCTGACTGGTCACTTAGGGACCTGTTAAAGTTCTGACGGATCTACGTGTGGAACACTTACAACCTGGATTCGGAGTTCCATTGGTCGTTCCCCTTGGTCATGTGACCATAGTTCAGATAGTCATCAACCGGACCACATTTAAACTCACCTGTAGTGTCCATCAATCACATGACTGTCCATTTTCTGAGTAAACACTGGGGGGGGAGAGTCGTTTTTCTTTTGAGTAACTTCCCTAACTCTGGAAACTGCAATCCAGATCTAGCTGAAAGCCGCCCAGTTGGTGGGACTCTGAGCCTACCTTAGTATCTTTTCTTTCCCTCATCTATCATCTCTCTCTCTCTCTCTCTCTCTCTCTCTCTCTCTCTCTCTCTCTCTCTCTCTCTCCATCCATCCATCCATCATCTATCTATCTTTTTCTTCTTTCTTCTTTCTTTTTCTTCTTTCTTTTTCTTCTCTTCTCTTCTCTTCTCTTCTCTTCTCTTCTCTTCTCTTCTCTTCTCTTCTCTTCTCGTCTCTTTCTCTGCCTAGATTTGATCTAGAGCTCCCAGATGGAAATAAGCAAGTACGAGGCGTCACTTCGAAGGGAGGGGCCTGTTCAAGGTCTTGGAGCTGCATCATTACAGAGGACACCGGCTTTGGCTTGGGCATCACCATTGCCCATGAGATCGCCCACAGGTGAGTGGGCAAGAAGGACCTGAATGAGCCTTCCGTATCTAGGAAGGACAACTGGCAACCTTCAAGGCCAACTATGACCCTTCCTTTGATTCTGCTTGGATGACAGCTTTGGGATTGACCATGATGGGGAAGGGAACCGCTGCGCGGGAGACCAACACATTATGGGCTCCGAAGGGGGGCACAACAGCCTGGATCTGACCTGGTCAGTCTGCAGCCGAGAGCAGCTCCAGGCATTCGTCAGGTAAAAGGTTCAAGGCTGTGCTTTCTCTCTTCCGCGGATCCTCATCCGATGCAGAGAGAAGATTCAAGATCTTTCCTTAGTCACATTTTGCTTATGTTAAAAATGTTTTGCTCAGAGTTATTAGATATAAAAAGGAAGGCAGTCACACTCACTAGCGCTGATGACGTTACCTAGTTAGGTAGTGAAACGTCTGCAAGAAAACAGCCAAGTTCAGAGACCACCATCTTCCTCCTCCTCCTCCTCCTCCTCCTCTCTGCAAACCCCCTCCCTTCTAGTACTGATGATGCTACCTAGTTGGGTCATGAGACATCTCCAGGAAAACCACCCAGCTCAACGAGCACTAAGGTCCCCACAGTCCTCCTCCTCCTCCTCCACTCAACAGACCCCACTCCCTTCTAGCACTGATGACGTTACCTAGTTGGGCAATGAAACGTCCGCAGGACAACAGTCAAGTTCAGGGGCCACCAAGGACCCCACCTGCATTCTTGAGGCAGCCTGTTGCATTCTTTCCAACTAACCCGGCCACCTTGGTTTCTTCTGGTTTGTTACCAGTACAGGCCAAGCAAGCTGCACAGATGATTTGCCTGTGTTAAAGAGCAGTCTGCCGGAAGCAAAGCCTGGCCTGTATTTTGGGGCAGAGGAGCAGTGCAAAATTGCCTTCGGTTCGGGGGCTTCGGCCTGCACTTTCAGCTATGATGTGGTAGGTGAAACTGTTGCTTCTGGGTTAGGTGGAGCTTCCTCACCCTGAAGACAGAAGAGGCTTTAGAAGGCTGAAAGGGTTCATTCAAACAGCTGGCCTTCCTTCCTTCCTTCCTTCCTTCCTTCCTTCCTTCCTTCAGCATCTTTCAGTCCTTCCTTCCTTCCTTCCTTCCTTCCTTCCTTCCTTCCTTCCTTCCTTCCTTCCTTCCTTCAGCATCTTTCAGTCCTTCCTTCCTTCCTTCCTTCCCTCCTTCCTTCCTTCCTTCCTTCCTTCCCTCCTTCCTTCCTTCCTTCCTTCCTTCCCTTCCTTCCCTTCCTTCCTTCCTTCCTTCCGCATCTTTCAGTCCTTCCTTCCTTCCTTCCTTCCTTCCTTCCTTCCTTCCTTCAGCATCTTTCAGTCCTTCCTTCCTTCCTTCCTTCCTTCCTTCCTTCCTTCAGCATCTTTCAGTCCTTCCTTCCTTCCTTCCCTCCTTCCTTCCTTCCTTCCTTCCTTCCCTCCTTCCTTCCTTCCTTCCTTCCTTCCCTTCCTTCCCTTCCTTCCTTCCTTCCTTCCGCATCTTTCAGTCCTTCCTTCCTTCCTTCCTTCCTTCCTTCCTTTCTGACTTCAGCATCTTTCAGTCCTTCCTTCCTTCCTTCCTTCCTTCCTTCCCTCCTTCCTTCCTTCCTTCCTTTCCTTCCTTCCTTCCTTCCTTCCTTCCTTCCTTCCTTCCTTCCTTCCTTCCTTCAGCATCTTTCAGTCCTTCCTTCCTTCCTTCCTTCCTTCCTTCCTTTCCTTCCTTCCTTCCTTCCTTCCTTTCTGACTTCAGCATCTTTCAGTCCTTCCTTCCTTCCTTCCTTCCTTCCTTCCTTCCTTCCTTCCTTCCTTCCTTCAGCATCTTTCAGTCCTTCCTTCCTTCCTTCCTTCCCTCCTTCCTTCCTTCCTTCCTTCCTTCCCTCCTTCCTTCCTTCCTTCCTTCCCTTCCTTCCCTTCCTTCCTTCCTTCCTTCCGCATCTTTCAGTCCTTCCTTCCTTCCTTCCTTCCTTCCTTCCTTCCTTCCTTCCTTCAGCATCTTTCAGTCCTTCCTTCCTTCCTTCCTTCCTTCCTTCAGCATCTTTCAGTCCTTCCTTCCTTCCTTCCTTCCCTCCTTCCTTCCTTCCTTCCTTCCTTCCTTCCTTCCTTCCCTCCTTCCTTCCTTCCTTCCCTTCCTTCCCTTCCTTCCTTCCTTCCTTCCGCATCTTTCAGTCCTTCCTTCCTTCCTTCCTTCCTTCCTTTCTGACTTCAGCATCTTTCAGTCCTTCCTTCCTTCCTTCCTTCCTTCCTTCCTTCCTTCCCTCCTTCCTTCCTTCCTTTCCTTCCTTCCTTCCTTCCTTCCTTCCTTCCTTCCTTCAGCATCTTTCAGTCCTTCCTTCCTTCCTTCCTTCCTTCCTTCCTTCCTTCCTTCCTTCCTTTCCTTCCTTCCTTCCTTCCTTCCTTCCTTCCTTCCTTTCTGACTTCAGCATCTTTCAGTCCTTCCTTCCTTCCTTCCTTCCTTCCTTCCTTCCTTCCTTCCTTCCTTCCTTCCTTCCTTCCTTCCTTCCTTCCTTCCTTCCTGATATTTGGCTGAGCCAGTTTTTCTTTTAAAAGAAAGAAAGGGGAGTATAGACTGTACCCTGGTCTCGCTGTTTGTTTTAGCTTTGTGACATTTGTGTGGAGGCGACAGAAATAGACTTTATGAGTCACGAACGTCTTCTTCCCTTCCCTTTCCCTAGGACATGTGCCGAGTTCTCTCCTGCCACACCAATTCGGCCGATCAGTCCACCTGCTCTCGGCTCCATGTCCCGCTTCTGGATGGAACCGAATGTGGGGCCAACAAGGTAAAATCGGATTTTCTTGCTGGCGAGAGGTTCACCGCACGACGCTCAGACTCAGGCCCAGCTTGGGCCCAGCAGCTCTGGCTGTCTCTTGCCAGGTGGTCCTGGAAGGAATTTGAAAATGGGAAGCTGGATGGTCATAAACTGTGGTTCCCTCCTGATCCGCTTCTGGGAGGGATAACTGGGCTGATTCTCCCTCAGTGGTGCGCCAAAGGACGCTGCAGTTCTCTAGAAGATCTGTCTCCAGTTAGCACGGTGCATGGACAGTGGTCCAGCTGGAGCTCCTCTCATTCCTGTTCCCGGAGCTGTGGAGGGGGCATCACATCGAGACAGCGACAATGCAACAACCCCAGGTAAAACCAGACCTCCATCTTCCCAATTTGACACATGCCTCTCATCCAGGGCTTAGATGGCACAGATCAAGGGTTAGAGTAGATGCTTGCCCTTCCAGATGTTGTTGACCTACAATTCCCAACCTACCTAGTCTTTGATCCCGTCTGAATGGTCCTCAGAGTCCAGGCCATCCAAATCCCCAGGAGATACAGCTGTTCCAGAGGTCAGGGACACCTGGATCCAGATGTTCCTTTCCTTTTCAGACCTGCTTTTGGTGGGCAGCCGTGCCAAGGGGAAGCCTTGCAAGCCGAGATGTGTAATTGGCAGGTAAGTGGACTTTAGATCGGGATCTTCCTGACCGCTTTCCATCTCTAAAGAAGTGACCGGTTGGGTGTCCGTATGCCTGGATTGCCTTGCAGGATTTCCTGCACGTCAGAATGAGTTTGCAACCTTAGTCTGAAGGAGCGTTAAGGTGGGGAGCAGTGTGCTCCCATTTGCCTTGGGCCATTCGTATCTCGAGGAAGGCTCCAAAACCTGGCTTCTCCTAGACGCAGAATGGGCACGTCCTGGAAAAGACGGTAGACGCAGCAAAGATTCAGCCTGTCTTTTCATTTGTTCGTCCTCCCCCTGTTTACACACTCAAGGGAAGTGCAAACTTGCAGTCTGGTGTTCCACCGGGAGATATGTCCACTTGGAAGGGACGGAAAAATCTGCAGGCCTTGTCAGAAGTTCTCGGGGAGGACTAACCCCTCAAAAGCAAAGTCCATCTCTTCCTTGGGGGGGGGGAGGAGGGAAGAGCGAGAGAATGTGGCCTTGAGCTTTTGACTCCTCCTTCCCCAAAGCCCTGCCTGAAGACCCAGATGGACTTCATGGATGAGCAGTGTTCAGCAACCAATGTGAAGCCCCTCTACCTATCTCAGCAGTTGCCTTCCTTTTACAAGTGGGTTTCAGCAGCCAGCTATGCAAAAGGTATCTTGGTTTGGGGGTGACAAAGCAGGGAGGGACTTCTTCCTCCGGGTCAAAAATCGCAGCTGGCCTGGAGAAAGCAAAGTGCGTGGGGTGGGGGGAGGTTTTCTCCCTCTTTCAGAGAGCAAGGGCTGTATGGATACTGAGATTCATGACTATAAGGGGGTGGGGGTGATGGTTAGTACATTGGATGGCTGTGAAAGGGGACTGGATAAATTCATGGAGGACACGAGTCTGCTGAAGGTCTGATGGCTCAGTGTTGCCACCAGACTGGGTCAGAACATTGTATTGGAGAAGCTTTGGGTCTGGTGGAGCAGCGGATGGCTTCCTACTCATTGCATAAAATCTTTCTTCTTCTTCTTCTTCTTCTTCTTCTTCTTCTTCTTCTTCTTCTTCTTCTTCTTCTTCTTCTTCCTCTTCTTCTTCCTTAATAATAATAAGTTGGAAGGGACCTTGGAGGTCATCTAGTCCAACCCCCTGCTCAGGCAGGAAACCCTATACCATTTCAGACAAATGGCTGGCCAGTTTCTTCTTAAAAACTTTCAGTGTTGGAGCATTCACCACTTCTGGAGGCAGGTTGTTCCACTGGTTAATTGTTCTAACTGTCAGGAAGTTTCTCTTTAGTTCCAGGTTGCTTCTCTCCTTGACTAGTTTCCATCCGTTGCTTCCTGTCCTGCCTTCAGGTGCTTTGGAGAATAGCTTGACTCCCTCTTCTTTGGGGCAACCCCTGAGATATTGGAACACTGCTATCATGTCACCCCTCACCCTTCTCTTCGTTAAACTACACATACCCAATTCCAGCAACCCTTCTCCTTCTTCTTTCTCCTCCTCCTCCTCCTCCTCCTCCTCCTCCTCCTCCTCCTCCTCCTCCTCCATTATCTGAGTTCCCCCATTGTCTTCTACCTCCAGGAGATGCTCTGTGCCAATATATGTGCCAGGCAGCTGGGAAGAACTTCATGGTGAGCCGTGGGGACCGATTCATTGATGGGACAAGATGCAAGAAAAGCAGCCCGGCGGACAAGGATACGCTTGCTTTGTGTGTGATGGGCAGCTGCAGGGTAAGGGCGAAGGGCTTCCAAATTCTCTTCTTTCCTTCCTTAAATGTCCAGTCACGGTTAATGCCTCCTTATTAATTCTGCTTCTTCTTCTTACCTCTTCCCAGATCATCAAAGGATAGAGTGGCTTTTGGAGTAGTAATTTCCCCCCTCCATATCTTGTATATTTTGGAGTGGGGGGACCTTCTTGCCCACCGTTCAACCGTGGACATTTTCTTGGCCCACAATCCTCACGCTTCGGGAATCCTCAGTCTTCCCAAAACTCTTAATGTAGAGTCGAGGTTGAAACAGTTTAATCCTCTGCGAGTGAATCTCCCAGAATTCTCAGCCTTGCGTGGCCCAAAGAATTCTTGGGAGATGCAGCACTTACAGAGGACTCCATAGGCCACGCTGGCTTCTAGATCTGTTGTTCCCAGCAAGATAATTTCAGCTCATTTTTTCGTCTCTTTTTTTCTTCAGACGTTTGGATGTGACGGCCGGATGGATTCCGGAAAGAAGATGGATCCATGTCAAGTATGCGGGGGAGACGGCACATCGTGCATTAATGTGAAGGGCCTTTTCACCGAGGGACAAGCCAGAGGTATCACCCCATTCTATCCACTCTATTGCCCCTTTTTTGGGTCCCCGAAGCCCATGTCCAGATAATCCTTGATTTACGACCACAGTTGGGTGGTTAATTCAGCCGACCCCAATTTTACAACCTTTTTCTGATGGCTGTTAACTGAATCACCACGTTACTTGTTACGTGGTCATTAAGGAAATCTGGGCATTCGCTTTGCCTCTTCGCACCCGGCTGGGAAAGTCCCAAACGGCATTGGGGTGACTACGGAATTCTGCAACTCTTGTAAATACATTTATCAGCTACTAAGCACCCAGATTTCCTTCTCGTGGCCACAGGAATGCTGCAGCGGTTGTAAACGTGAGGACCTGACGTAGAGTTGTGTTTTTTTCAGTGTTGTCTAACTTTGAACGGTTGCTAAACAAATGGTTTCTAAGTTGAGGACATCTGAATAAACCTTGTTGTTGTTAGCTGCGAAGTCGTGTCCGACCCATCGTGACCCTATGGACAACGTTCCTCCAGGCCTTCCTGTCCTCTACCATCTTCTGGAGTCCTTTTAAGCTCACGCCTACTGCTTCAGTGACTCCATCCAGCCACCTCGTTCTCTGCCGTCCCCTTCTTCTCTTGCCCTCCATCTTTCCCAGCATGAGGCTCTTCTCCAGTGAGTCCTTCCTTCTCATTAGGTGGCCAAAGGATTTGAGTTTCCGCTTCAGGATCTGGCCTTCTAAAGAGCAGTCAGGGTTGATCTCCTCTAGGACTGACCGGTTTGATCGCCTTGCAGTCCAAGGGACTCGCAGGAGTCTTCTCCAGCACTAGAGTTCAAAGGCCTCAATTCTGCGGGATTGGATTGTGAAGGTCCCTCACTCAGCCTTTGGGGTGGCCCAGTGGCCAACTGGATGCTTTGAGGAACCTCAAAGGCTGGGTAGGAGATGTAGAGCCTCCTTCCATTCTCACTTTCTCTACTTCCAAGTTACTCAAGCTCTTCATTGTCCTGGTTGAGGTCTTCACAACAATCTTCTACCGTATCACCCCTGCCTTCTCTTGCAGAGTACACCACCTTTCTGATGCTGTCTCCTAACATCACCTCAATCCACGTGGTTAACCGGAAACCCCTCTTCACCCACATGGGTGAGTCACCGATGCCCAGAATTGGTTTAACAGGATAAGGGCGCTTGCCTAGAAGGACACCTCCATGGATTGTCCCATGGCAGGAGATCCCTTGGAGCTTTTAGAGCAGGGGCATCCAACCTCTTGGAAGACCGACTTGGAAGACCTGTGGACCTCAACTCCCAGAATTCCCCAGCCAGCCGTGGGACAAATGTCTCTGGTCTCTTGAGTAAAGGAAGAGAATATTCGGGGTTTATTTTTAAAGGATGGGAGGACAAGATTCAAACTGACAGGGCTTGAGTCTGATGTCCCGCTGTAGGAGTTCTTCCCCAAATATCTGCAATAAAGCAGCTTATTTCTCTGAGCTTAGTTGTCCTCCTTCTCCAAAGCACCAGAAAACAACGGATGGCAACTCAGCAAGGAGAGATCCTAAAACCAACCCAGAACTAAGGAGAAATTTCCTGATAAGAGAGAACAGCTAACCAAGGGTGTGGCTTGCCTTCAGAAGTTGTGGCTGCTCCATCCCTGGACGTTATTGTAGGGCTTCCTACTGGAGATGAGGGTTGGACTAGAAGACCTCCGAGGTCCCTTCCCACTCTGGTTATTCTCTTCATCCTAGCTGTGAAAATTCAAGGACAGTACACAGTGGCTGGGAAAGGGCTGATTTCTTCAAACGTCACCTACCCTTCGATCTTGGAAGACCACCGGTTGGAATACAAGGTCTTTCTCACAGATGATAATCTGCCTAGCCTGGAGGAGATTCACATGGCTGGGCCAGTCCAGGAAGACGTGGAGATACAGGTAAGATAGTAACGACGCGGCAGCTAAGGAGCTGGGCTCCTGAAGGGAAGGCAAATCAATGGAATCAATAAAACGAACCATCTTGGCAAACGGGATAATGTCGCCGTTGATGGAATCACAGCTAGTCCTCGACTTACGACTAAAAATTCTGCCGCTAAGCGAGACGGCGAGCGTTGCCCCATTTTAGGACTTTCCTTGCCGCAGCTGTTAAGGGAATCATGGCTTCCCCCTTGACTTCTGCTCGTCAGAAGGTCTCCCCCGGAGCACTCATAAAAATATGAGTCAAAACATCTGGATTTTGATCGTGGGACTACGGTGGGGGTGGGGAATGCTCTAAGTGTGAAAAACTATCGTAACTCACTTTTTTCCCCCCCAGTGGCGTTCCAACTTCGGACGGCCACTAAACAAAACTGTGGTTAAGTTGAGGACTTAACTGTACGTTTGGCTCCTATTCCCACGTGTCAGAATCCATTTATATCACATTCATAAATGTATGTTTAAAACGTTATTCCCCCCCTCCTGGATTCTGCCATCTCCCGAGGAAGGAGGAGCGGATGTGGATTCAGCCTGCCTTAGGTTATTTCAAAGACCAAGGGAAACCTTTTGAACTGGGGGAACAAAGGGGAGGGGTAGGGAAGGAGGCATCTGGCCTGTGTCTCCATTTGAATCTGTAAAGGAAGAAGGCAATAACCGTAAAGATCCGAAGTTCCCTTTTTCCCACGAAAGGGATGACACGAAGTAAATGATGGGGGGGGCTGACCAAATGGGTTTGAGGGAAGGGGGGGGGGGGTTGAACCGGGAACTCCTTATAAAGTTTCAATCTGTAAAACAATACCAGGTCCTGTCTTGTATTTCCACAACCAAACATGTCCTAGTAAAAATTCCTTTTGGACTAGAACTGACTCCCAAGAGTTTTTGTTTTCCTAAGACATGGATTGGGGTGGGTCCTGACATCACGTCTGCTCCCTTTTCCATCCAGGTTTATAGGAAATACGGGAAGGAGTATGGGAGTGCCACCAGCCCCCATATCACCTTCAGCTACTTTAGACCGAGCGAGAAAGAGACCCACAGATGGACGGCCCACTTCAGCCCCTGCTCAGCGACCTGTGGGAGTGGTCAGTTGCTTAACTGTCCTTTTATTTCCTTTTCTATCTCTTAACTTTGGCACAGGGCACCTCGAGTATTTGGGGAGTGAGGAAACGTCTCGGGGAACACAGTAAACATTAGTAAACGGGGACCTTGCGCACCGTTTAACCGTGTGGGGGAACCCCCCCAAACTTTTGGTCTTTTAAGGAGATATTTTTTTCTCCTCTCTCTCTCTCTCTCTCTGCTATTAATTATTGCAAAGCAGGCAGGTCTTGCTTTGAGGATGATGTGGTGGCTTTAAGAGGCACGTTAAAGAGAGAGAGAGAGAGGCTGCTTTCATGAGTCCATGTTGTTAAAGATCATTTGAAGTTACGGCGGCACTAAAAAAAAAAGTGACCTACGACCATTTTTCACACCGACGACCGTTGCAGCGTCCCCAGGGTCAGGCGATCAAAATTTGGACGCTTGGCAACTGGCATGTGCTTAAGACGGTTCCCTTCTTTTCTATCTTTGCCCCGTTTATTTTCGTAAATTAGATGGCTCAAAAATTAGAATAGAGGCTGGAAGGGACCTCGGAGGTCTTCTAGTCCAGCCCCCTGCTCGAACAGGAGAACCTACACCATCTCAAGACAGATGACTGTCTAGCAGTCTCTTCTTAAAAATCTCCAGTGATGGAGCGCCCACCATTTCTGGAGGCAAGCTGTTCCACTGGTTGATTGTCCTCACTGTCTGCTTCCCTAAATGTTACTCTGCAGGTACCCTGCAAGTCCGTTACTCCTGCTTTGATCAGTCAACAGGGGAGAAGGTGGATGACTTCTATTGCCTCAAGAGGCCAAAGCCTCCTTCTAGGCAGCAAAGATGCCTTGTAAAACTCTGCCAACCACAGTGAGTAAAAAGCAGCTTTGGACCATTTCCGTTCTGAATTGCCAAGCCAGGTTATTTGGGCCAGTATCCATCCGATCTGTTCTCCTCTCAACTTCTTGTAGCCAGTTTCCGAATTCACCTGTTTTTTGTGGGGTCCTAGGTGCTCAGTGGGTTAGGACGCTGAGCTTGTCGATCAGAAGGTCGGCAGTTTGGCAGGTTGAATCCCAAGTGCCGCGTAACAGAGCGAGCGCCTGTTACTCGTCCCAGCTTCTGCCAACCTAGCAGTTCGAAAGCACGTAAAAATGCAAGTAGAAAAATAGGGACCACTCCGGTGGGAAGGTAACAGCATTCTGTGCGCCTTTGGCGTCTAGTCATGCCGGCCACGTGACCACAGAGACGTCCTCGGACAAGCGCTGGCTCTTCGGCTTTGAAACGGAGATGAGCACCGGCCCCTAGAGTCGGAAACGACTAGCACGCATGTGCGGGGGAACCTTTACCTTTACCTTTTACCTTTAGGTGTTCTCTGAGCTGGCTTGATTTTCTTGGAGACGTTTCATGACCCAGCTAGGTAACATCATCCATGCTAGTGGCTTGCTCCCTGTTTATGTGCAGTAGCTCTGAGCTTGGTGATTTTTTTGCAGATATGTCAACTAGGTGTGACATCTTCAGTGCTCACTTTCTAAGGTGACAGGATAAAAATATTTATCCAGGATAAAAATATTCCCTAAGGGTAATTTAAACCTGTCTCCCTCATCAAATGGGAATGAGATGGATGCCACATCCTCCAGAATTAAAGCAGTGGCCAAGGATTCGTGGCGCTGTAGTTAGGTCTAAGCAAGCAATTAGCTGTAAGGTAGCAGGACTGCCTCACAATTATGCACGGTCCAACAGGGACTTCAACCCAGGTCTTTCTCACCGAAATACAAGCCTCCACTTCAACGCAATCCTTCTTGTATCTAGTCCTGCCCATGTGCAGAGTCTTCTCCTGAAGATCCCCTTAAGACAGGGAAAAGGATGCCCAATTCTGGACTCCTTCTTTCTTCTCATCCAGTTGGAAGAAATCACAGCTGGGCAGATGTTCTGCCCTTTGTGGCTTGGGAGTGGCTGTCTGGAACATGACCTGTGTCCAGGTTGTTGATGGGCTGGAATCCACCGTGGACGAGAGGCTGTGCCCAGAGGATCAGAAGCCCCCAGCCTTGCAGCCTTGCTCCGTGAACGTCTGCCCGCTGGGATGGAACACCGTACGTATCTCTGGCCTGACGAAGTAGGGATAGTCCTTGGCTGATAACCGTTCAATTACTGACCGTGATGGCTTGTTTAGCCACCATGCTAAGACAAGGGTAAGATTGCTAGAGGGCGCTGACTTTACGGACTTGAAGCTCAGTGGAGTTTTAGCCCAGTCTAGTCTATGGAAAAGGGACGCGGTGGCTCAGTGGTTTAGGACGCTGAGCTTGTCGATCAGAAGGTTGACAGTTTGGCGGGTCGAATCCCGAGTGCCACGTAACAGAGTGAGCGCCTGTTACTTGTCCCAGCTTCTGCTAACCTAGCAGTTCGAAAGCACGTAAAAAGGCAAGTAGAAAAATAGGGACCACTCCGGTGGGAAGGTAACAGCGTTCCGTGCGCCTTTGGCGTCCAGTCATGCCGGCCACGTGACCACGGAGACGTCCTCGGAGAAGTGCTGGCTCTTCGGCTTTGAAACGGAGATGAGCACCGGCCCCTAGAGTCGGAAATGACTAGCACGCATGTGCGGGGGAACCTTTAGTCTATGGAAAACAGATAACCTGGTTAATATTTGCATTGGGGATCATTTGGAAATGTCCAGGCTGAGAAGTTGAAAAGAAAAATTATTTGGGGGATGGGGGGAAAGGCATTTGTAAACCACCACTGTACTGGGGATGAGAAAACAGCATAGTCCTTAAGTTACAACCGGTAAGCAACCCAGTGTAACTTGAGGACTGTCTTTAATCTCTTGGGTTTCCTTTTTGGGGCCTTTCGATGTCAATAAAACCTGCTTCTTTCCACCAATCTCCTTGTGATGCCGTTGTGCTTTATGCTGCCTCCTGAAGCAGGGATTGAAGCCCGATGGTCTGGAAGACCAAGAACGGATCGGAAATCGCTCTGTCTATGTCTGGAGTCCTTTGGCCGGAAAGTGTCCGGTCTCCTGCGGGGGAGGTGAGGATATATATATATTTTTTCTGGATTCCTTGACCATCGATCCGTTTGCTGTATCTCGTTCAGCCCTGCTGCTCATGTATCCTTTCTTTCTTGGGATGAGGGGGTCTTTTGCATGTTGATATGTCCTTCCTGCATTGGTCCCACCGCCCCAAGGGAGAAATTTGAAGAACGTAGCCAGTTGGGTCTCCTGGTTAAAGCACCCAGTTGCTCCTTTCCACAGGACGGACGTGGCTGAGTTACGTCTGCTTGGTTTTCGACACGAAAGAGGAAGCTGAGGAGAACCGCTGTAACCAGACCCAGAAGCCAGCCAGCCGTCTACAAGTCTGCAACCCGGAGCCATGCCCGCCGAGGTGAGGGCTCTGCGGACTTTCCCCACTTATAAGGACAGTCCTCCAGTTACGACTGTAATGGAACCTGCCTGCCACGGTCGTAAGCTGTGACAGTTGTAAATCAGATCTCCCACGTGATCAACTGGATTTGCGATTATTTTTTTTTTACAGCCGGGGCCGTTAAGTAGAATAATAATTTCGAACACACACACACACACACACACACACAAACACACACACACACACCGACGTTGCAACGGTCACAATTACGCTATAATTATTTTGTGTAATTGTGACAGTTGCAGCGTCCGTTTGTGTGTGTGTGTGTGATGGTCATCTATGACCTTCCGGGTTGGTTTCCAAAAAGAACATTCCATAAGAAATATAGATTTTCTTAACGACAATGTGATTCAGTTAACCACTGCAAGGGATTCACCGTGGGGGAAAAGTCCGTAAAATCAGGCACCTCTCAATGAACAACTTCCTCGTTTAGCATCGGAACGTCTAGATCCCCGATCGCCCTAAGTCGGGGACCACCTGTGCTTCATCCTTCCCGGCCTGGACCTCGAGTCTTGGAAAGTGGCCCCTGAACAGCGGCCGAAATGGGAATATTTGGCAGCGTGCGTCCCCCTTTCCTCAACCCGCTCCTGTCCTTCTCCTTTCCACTCAGGTGGTTTTACAAGCAAGGTGCGTGTAGTGTTACATGCGGCGAAGGCGTTATGCGCAAGGCCTTGTACTGTGCGCGAAAGACCGAGGAGGAAGAGGAAGACCTATTGCCAGACACGGCCTGTGGGGCCTCCCCGCGCCCCAGAGAACTGGAAGCGTGCCACCTGCAGCCTTGCCCCCCCAGGTGACCGGCTTTGTGCTTGTACGTTGGGAAGCTTGCAAGCCCATCTTCCGTTCTCTTGGCCATCAGAGTGGTGAGAAGGAGCGTGCCCAAAGAATGCGCTACCAGCACAAAAAAAACAACAACATCCAGGCAATTTTGACCCAAGATGGTTTGAATTTTCTTGCAATTTTTTTTTTGCAAGCCCAGCAGTACTTTTTCCTGGATGAAAATTTGCAAGTTGGGGGTGGGGAAGGGTTTAGATAGAGGGTGAATCCAAAGTTATCCGGATTCAGGAATCTGTCTGGTGTTTTGCCCACTTTGTCTGGCACTGGGAGAATCAGATGTCCGCCACGGGGGCCTTTTAGATATGGCAACTTTCATCATTCCGAGGAAGGGAAGGGAGGATTAAGAGAGAGAAAAAATATGGAAGACCGCAAGAGGAAGAGAAAGATGAATCATAGATGGAAGGGGGAAGGAAAGAGAGAGAGAGATGAAGGAAGGAAGGAAAGAAGGATTAAGAGGAAAAATTGAAGACTGAAAGAGGAATAGAGAATCATAGAGTGATGGAAGGAGGAAAGGATTAAGAGAAAAAAGACAGAAGCCTGAAAGAAAGAGAATAGAGAATTACAGAAGGAAGGGAACGAAGGAAGGATGAAGAGAGAGAATGGAAGGATAGATAATAGACAGACAAGGGCCACTGACTTGCCTGCCCCTGCATCACGGCTATCTTCTCTCCCTACCCACAGCTGGAGAGTGACCGACCGTGGACCCTGCTCCTCTTCGTGTGGGCTCGGAGTGGCCACCCAATCCGTGGCTTGCGTGCGGCTTTCCGGAGGCCGAGAGGTGGAAGTGGCCGAGGGCCAGTGTTCGGAAGCGGAGAAGCCCCTCTCCGTCGTGCCCTGCCTTCTCCGCGTCTGTCCTTACGAATGGGGCTTCACCAAATGGACGGAGGTAGTAGCCGGGATACAGACAAACAAAGAAGCCGCATTCCAGCTTAATGTGATGGTTTAGTTTAGTCAGAGATAATCCTTGGTTCCTAAAGCGCCCTGACTTACAGACTTCTCCACTGGGATTTATTCTACTTTAGTATATCGTCCGAAGGGACGCGGTGGCTCAGTGGGTTAGGACGCTGAGCTTGTCGATCAGAAGGTCGGCAGTTTGGTGGGTCGAATCCCGAGTGCCGCATAACAGAGTGAGCACCTGTTACTCGTCCCAGCTTCTGCCAACCTAGCAGTTCGAAAGCACGTAAAAACGCAAGTAGAAAAATAGGGACCACTCCGGTGGGAAGGGAACAGCGTTCCGTGCGCCTTTGGCGTCTAGTCATGCCGGCCACATGACCACGGAGACGTCCTCGGACAAGCGCTGGCTCTTCGGCTTTGAAACGGAGATGAGCACCGGCCCCTAGAGTCGGAAACGACTAGCACGCATGTGCGGGGGAACCTTTACCTTTACCTAGTATATCGAAAGCTAAACAGCTAACCTGGTTAATATTTACATTTTCCAAGCTGAGAATTTTTTTTTTAAAAAACTATTTGGAAAAAGGCATTAGTAGAGCCAAGAAAACAGCATAGAATTAGTCCTCAACTTATAACGGGTGAGTGACTGGTCGTAAGCTGAGGAATGACAGTGACCTCGAGCTTCTCTCTTTCCAGTGCTCTGTCTCTTGTGGAACCGGCATCCAGAAGCGACAGGATTTCTGCATCAACCCGCAAACCGAAACACGGGTGAACCCTCTCCTGTGCATGCATGTTCCTAAGCCCATGATGGTCAGAACATGCTCCGTCACGCCCTGCTTCGAGGTGACCACGGTGAAGGCAGACCTTCGGCCTGATGTCCCCACGGCCACCCAGCCTCCAAGGGCGGAGCTTCTGACCACTGCCGAGGTTACTCTTCCTCTCAAAGGACCGCAGGACCAGGGCCTGGACCTTCCATGGTCCAAAGGAGAAGATCTTCAGAAGAAAGAAGCCAAGGCTAAACCTTGGGGAGAAACCTCAGAGAAACCCAGTTACGTAGCATTGCCGGTCATTAAGAGGGCTTTAATCAGGGGCAGGATTGGTCCTGGGCAGACAGGACTAGCTTTGGTGGAAAGTCCAGCAAAATGCAACCTAGCTCAGCGCCACTGAGGTCAACAAGGAAGGTCCACCACACGTAGAGCTACATCAAGTCAGTCCTGATGTGGGATCGTAGTTTGACGAGAGGATGTTAGCGACAGGACAGTTTCAGGAAATCCATGGAAAACCACTGTCTTCTTATTGCCAAGAAGTCAACGTCAACTCAACGGCAAAGTGGTCAAGAGGCAAGCCTCAGCAAGGGAAAAAAGAGTCAAGGGAATTTATATGCCCCTTATTTTTTTTCAGATTTTTAGGGTCACCTAAATCCAAAATTTACAGGTTTGGGGTTTGTGTGTTTTTGTTTTTTTGCTCCTTTGCAGAAATTTAGCTGCTGATGAGTTGGTGGAGATAAATCAAGATCTCTGCAGAAACTACTAAAATATAAGATGAGGGCAAAGCCCACTCCCTCTAGCACTGATGACGTTACCTAGCCGGGCCACGAAACGTCTGCGAGAAAGCCACCCAGCTCAGAGAGCACCCAGGACCCCACACTTCAACCCTTACGTTCCACCCCATGATTCAATTTCCAAGGTGTGTGACTCACCTGTTCCCAATCTCCGTGTCTCCTCCTCCTCCTCCTCCTCCTCCTCTGCCTTCTTTCATCCAGGCATCTGCGGAAGGCAGTGGCTGAGTCCCAGTGGATTGATCAACATGACGGGTGTGCAAGCCAGGATCTGCACGGTCGCCATAGGCCGGCCTTTAGGAGAGACCCTCACAATCCAGGTGTTGCAGAGTTCCTTGAACTGCAGCGCAGGTGAGGATTTTGCAGGCTGGAGCTGATCACCACACAGGAAGCTTCAAATTCGTTTTCTCCACCTCTTTTCTCCTTCGCCTCCCTTGCTGAAGAAAGGACAGGATTCGCACTCAGCTTCCAGGTCTTCCGCTTACCGATTTGCATTTTATTTATTTATACATCAAATTTAGAGCCTGCCCACCTCTCTCCCACAGCCACTCTTGTCTAATCCGGGCCAGCCAATAGGGCCAGGGGTTAGTTGCACACGGGTGTGCGTGCGAAGTTGCGGTGCTCATTTTTTTTTTAACCTACTTTAGTTCTCCATCCTTATTTTTTTGTTTTATTGTTGTTTTGTTTTGATCCAGGAGAAATATTACTGTTTTCAACCCGGACAATGTGGCGGATGGCTTGTAAGAAAGTGAAGCTCTCGATGGTCAACACCCAAACCAACACCCTGATAGTGAGGCAACGTCGGCTGTTGTCGGGCAGTGGCGTTGTGCTGCGCTACACCAGCAGATTGGCAGAGAAGAAACACCACCGAGGTGTGTAATCAGTGCGACGGAAATTGCCTCCCGAGGTTGTGGGCGCTTCATCGCTGGAGGTTTTCAAGAAGAGACTGGACATCCGTTTGTCTGGAACGTTGTAGGGTTCCCTGATTGAGCAAGGGGTTGGACTAGAAGACCTCCAAGGTCCCTTCCGACTCTGTTATTCTGTGTTCTGTGTTTTTGTCTCCCTCTGCAGCCTGCGATAGGCAGCTGTTCGGTCCCCGGGGGCTCATCCTGAATCCAGGACCGTCAGGGGATGGGGAACAACAAATGGCTTGCAGGATATTTATCGACGTGGCACCCCACCTGCGCATTGCCGTCCATGCGGTGTACGTGGAATTCCAAACAGCAGGCAACGAAACACACTCCGGTTATGTCTCGGTAAGCATGGACTGGGGTACGGACACATTAGACCGTAGAATCACTAGGCTGGAAGGGAACCTGAAGGTCTTCTAGTCCAACCCCTGATCAAGGCCAGAGACTTTATATCATTCCAGACAAATGGCTGTCCCATCTCGTCTTAAAAATCTTTAAAAAAAAACAACCCACAAACCAGTCAAGTGACTGGGGGACATGCAAACGGCTCTCGAGGTGAGCCAGCCACCAAGTGGTCCAAAACACGATCGCGTGATCGTGTCGTGTATGTGTGCGTGTGGCTGTTGCAATTTCAAAAAAGTGGGGGGGGGGGTGTCAGTAACTATGGGGAAATCCATCGCGACGGTTGTAAGCCGAGAATTACAAAAGAGGTTGTAAGTCCAGGACTTACCGAAAAAGACCGTAAGCCGAGGACTTGCAAAAAGCCGTCGACGGAGGCAGACTGAGCGAGCATCCTTCCCTTTCCCAGATTCGAGACGTTGAATCCTTGAGGACTACCGTCTTCCATGGGAACCGTCTTTTCTACTGGGAATCTATGGGCAGCCGAGCCGAGATCGAATTCAACCAAGCCCTGGCCAATGTCAGCTTCCGGGCGGAGTACTGGTCCATCAAATAGATTGATGTGGAAAAACGTCGCAAAGGAGGAAATAACAGAACAGTCGAAAGGGACCTTGGAGGTCTTCTAGTCCAACCCCCTGCTTAAGTTGGGCAGGTTGGCCCAGAAGGTGCCTTCCCATTATACATCTTTTGGGGTGTTTTTTTTTGCAAAAAGCGATTTGTCTTCTCTGGGTGTTTCTATCAACCTACACAAAGCTGGACTTGGTGCCTCTGAAAAAGTGAGCTGCCTTTTAATAAAACATCTTGCGTAGTTGGGAGGAAAAACAACAACCCTGCTTCTAAATTCTGTCTAGCTACCATTGGCGAACACAGTTCTCCTGACTTTTATCGTGGTTTAATCTCAACTCATCTCAAAAGGGACAGTTGATGTTTGCGGGAAACATGTCACTTGGTTTCGTCTCCTCTACTCAGGAATTCCTGTTTGTTTAGGATTTGAGGGATCACGGATACTCGGGACAAGGGGGTAAATAATTGTGTGAATGCAGCTAGTAAGTACCAACGTAAGAGAATATTTGTAGCTCAGAGTTGAACTGTGGGGGGTCCTTGCTGCTTTCTCAGCTTGATTTTCAGTGCTAGCATTGAGGATGTTCCCTAGTTGGGTCACGAAATGTCTGCAAGAAAACAACCCAGCTCAGAGAGTACCAAGGACCCCACAGTTTATGGGGTGTGTTTTTTACACTCTTCTTATCTTTGGGGCAGGGAGAGTAAAAGAGCTTTCCGCACTTTTACACAAGAATTCTGGATTTCCCAGAGAGATCTGGAGGTAGCATAAATCAGCTTTCACTAAATCTGTAAGTCGTGAACTGCCAGTGCCAGCGCTTTTTCCTTCCAGAGCTGACTTAATTGAATATTATTATTATTATTATTATTATTTTAAAGTGGATATATTATTATGGGTCTGTGCCATCAGGTGCCTGGCCAACTAACTTCAGATGGAAAAAGGTGTGGCGTGTGTAGAAAGTCACAAAACAAGCAAGGAAGGGCGAGCTTTTATCGGAGCATCTGTGCATCTGTTGGTCCATTTCAGCTGGGATGGGGGCAGCATCGCCTTCTCTGGCCAGGTCACTCTTCACATCTGGGGCTCAGCCCAGTTTTTTCCCTGCCCTCCTTCTGCCGTGGGGAGGGGACCCAGCATGCACTGCAACAGGGAGCCATGTGTGGGGAAGCCTCAGCTGCTGGAAAGGGGGCAGGGCTGCTTGCTGGCTTTCCATTGTCCGCCAGCCAGCCGGTGGGCAGCACCCCTGGCTGGGCACCAGGGATGCACTGAGGACTAGCAGCGTGGCCAGTCCATCTCGCAGGGGGAGGGAGGAGGAGGAAGAGGAGGAGGCAGGATGAATCCCCAGGAGGAGCAGCCCGAAGCTGACGGGGCACCCGCTGCCACCCAGGATGATGGGATGACTTGGTGGTACAGATGGTTGTGCAGGCTGGCTGGCATCTTAGGAGCCATCTGTGAGTATTCTCTCTTGGGACCCCCCCCCAAAAAACCCCAAACAGGTCCTGCTGGGACTTTGCTTTGTGTGTGTGTGTTTGTGTAAAACGATCTGTTTTGCACAACCAAACAGCCTGCATTCCTTTGGTCTCCACCTCCTAAACATTGATTTACTTCTTGATGGAAACACCTAAATTGCTGGCTGTGCTTTTCCCAAAGGTGCGTAAACGGCTTGTGCGTTTGTGTGTGTGTGTGTGTGTGTGTGTGTATAATGATCTCTTTTGCCCAGCCGAAGGCACGCATCCCGTCCCTCTCCGCCCTTAAATGTTGATTCCCGATTACCTAATGGATGAAAATGCTTTGTGCTTTTGTCAAAAGTTGTGCGAAGGGATGGTGTGTTTGTCTGTGCGCTCGCCAGCACATGGAAGGATCCGTTTTGCACAAATCCAAATCTGTACATTGCTCCCCTGTTTCTCACCCACCCACCCCTAAATATTGATTACCTCTCGATGGAAACGGCAATACTGCTGGCTGTGTTTCAGCCAACATTGTGTGAAGGGTCTCTGTTCCCATCCAAGCATCTCTGGACATTTTGAAACTTGAGTTGTGGGCACTCTTTCCCTTCAAGGCTGCCTCCTCTGCCGCCCCTTCCCTCTGTCTCTCTAGTGCAGGACTACCTGTATTTTGAGGTAGGCTGCCCCTGGCTAAGGAGGTTCCATTGACCCTATCAAGACGGTTTTTAATTCGTCTTTCTAACTTGCCAATTCTGACTGCTGTCGACAGTCTCTCCAGCCGCTGAGTTGGAGGACAATGCCCATCGGTCATCTGTTTGGGGATGATGGGAGGGGTCACCCAATGCCCCTCGAAGGGGTCACAGGTCGGGACAAAGCCCTTGCCAAACTTTCTGTTGAGCCCGTCCTCTTATTTTCTTCACCACATTCAGCCTATGGAAATGTCAGCGCAGCTAGTCATCGTTTGCATTGTTGATATTTCCTGGAATATGTGACCGGAATCACAATTTAGACCCACAACATACACAGCTGGACTTTGTCCCCTGCATTCGAGATTGTCCCGTTGTGCAAACCGATTGGGCCCCTCCTCATTTTCAGGTTCAGAGTCCAGTTTGCAAAGAGCAGCTCAAGACACGCCTTGCAAGGTTTGCTTTTCAACTTGGGAGATGTGTAGGCTTCCACTCCCAGAATTCCTCAGCCGGCTGGGGAATTCTGGGAGCTGAAGTCCAACATCTCCAAGTTGCCCTGGTTAAAAAACACGGATCTGAATGTTGCTGGAAGTTAAACAGGACAATGCTAAGCTTTTTTCCTACCTGTCTTGAGAGACAGAGGGCCAAAAAAATGTCCAAATTTCATTTTTACCTGTTTTTGGAGACCCCATATGAGCTTTAATTTTTATTATTATTATTATTAATAATAATAATTATTATTATTATTTTGAAAAGGGAGACATGTTAATTGTCAACTTGGCCACTGTCTCAGCCTGTCTTCTGAGCAAGGCTCAGACGCCTTGAAAAATATCGGGATTAAGTTACTTGGTGAGCTACGCTAAAATGGAACGGATGCTCTGTTCAACGGAGATCGTGTTGCAAAGATAATGGAATACAATCATCAGCTGGGTAGCAGCCCTGCCTGGTTACTCTGTCTGTAGGGACAATTTTAAAAAAAGGGACATTTTTTTATCAAATGGCAGCCTCTAGTCGAGCAGATCTCACGGGCTAAGTCAGATGGGGTAAGTACTTGGATGGGACACCATCAGGAAATCCCAGCCGTTTGTAGGCAAGATAGGAAAGTTGGAGAAAAAAAAGCCCTCAATTAATTTCATGGCATTGTGGGGTCCTTGGTGCTCTCTGAGCTTGGTGGTTTTCTTGCAGACGTTTCATGACCCAACTAGGTAACGTCATCAGTGCTGGGTAATGACCAAGGATGATCATCAATGCACTGATGTTACTTAGTTTGGTAATGAAATGTCTGCAAAAAAAACCCCCCGCCCATGGATTCATTTAACAACCATATTCAGTAACTTAAGAACTGCAGTGATTCATTTAAAAACTGTGGCAAGAAAGATTGAAAAAACGGGGCAAAACTCATTGAATAATTATCTTGCTTAGCAGTGGAAATTTTGGGTTGAATTGTGATCATAAGTGGAGGACTATCTGTAACTCCTATGTGATTTTCCTTGTCCTCAACTTCTTCTTCATTTCTTTTTATTCAGCTTGTGCTTTTGCCGGTCTCTGGATGTGCCTGACTATTTACCCCCTCAACATAGCGGCCGGAATCTGGATGATGTAAGGATAAAATCAATTTTCCAGGTCGAATCTGGGACTGGATTCACCCACTCTTACTGTCTGAATATGTTCCTGTCAACAGCCTCAAAGCAAGGGCTAGGAAAGTTACGCCTATTGGATAAAGATTTTTTTGCAGGGGGTGGGTGGAAATTCAGAATTTTGTTATTCTGTATGCTGTGACCGCAGGGAGAATCTTAATATGTGGAAAACTGGAAAGACACCTCAATTTCTACAAGGGAGGAACGGATTGGAAAAATTTGGAATTGGCGAAGATGGTAAAATTTTAATTAGGGGAAAGAAACGCAGCCAGTTGGTTGGCTATCACTTCTGGATTTCTGCTCGAAAGAAATACAGATGAAAGCTGGGTTTGGATTTTTCAGGATCAAAGACTTTGTTGTTACGGAAGTGGCTAGCGCTTACTATTCTTACCTACTAAGTCAAAAGTTGAGATTATATAACTTTTAAGTATGCAATTTGCAGCACCACCCTGACTTCCAAAAAATTGGAAGTCTCCCTGTTTTATTTTTATTTTCCCTTTTTTCCTCAACCGATTTTCCCCGCAGTCTTGATTTTCATTTGTATTTTAGATGGATATATATATATATATATATATATATATATATATATATATATATGTGTGTGTGTGTGTGTGTGTGTGTGTGTGTGTGTGTGTGTGTGTGTCATATGTTAACTCTTAGATTACCTTGCTAGGCCCCAAACATGGGGCAAATCTTTATTTCCTGTTTTCAGCCTTATCTCAAAGGCCATCGAACAGGCTGTAGTCACACCGGACAGTTCATATATTTGTGTAAATTACTAACAAAGAATTAAGGGAGACTGAAATGCATTTCTAACTCTTTTTTAAAAAGAGGAACAAACAGCCACATGCTTCTCCCAGAAGAAGGAAGCTAAAGCCACCAGCCTGATGATGACGGATGGGATTCCGTCGAAACGTCGCCCCTACACCTTTAGTTCTACGCGGGGAAAAACCCGAATAACCAAAGATCCATATATATATATATATATATATATATATATGTGTGTGTGTGTGTGTGTGTGTGTGTGTATGTATATATATACACACATACACATACACATACACATCATGCTGGCTAGAATGGGTGGGTTTTTTTTTCCCCAAGAGGGAAGATGCGGGAGGTTAGATGAGAATTGCTCTTCACTGAATCCAATTTCTTATTCCTAAGGTTGAACGCCTTCATTCTCATTTTATGTGAAGCTCCGTTCTGTTGCCAGTTCGTCGAATTTGCAAATGTTGTCTCGGCCAGGGTAGACAAGCTTCGCCCATGGCAGAAGGCAGTTTTCTATTGTGGGTGAGTGTTATCTTTGTGTTATCCTCGGGCCTTAGAAAAGAAACTCACTTTCGAAGGTTTAAACTGTACAATGAATGGTTGAGGGAACTAGGAATGTCTAGTCTAACGAAGAGAAGGACCAAGGGTCAATTGATAGCAGTCTTCCAATATTTGGGGGGCTGCCACAAAGAAGAGGAGGCGGTCAACCCATCCTCCAAAGCACACGAAGGCAGGACAAGAAGTAATGGATGGAAACTAATGCAGGAGAGAAGCAACCTAGAATTAAGGAGGAATTTCCTAACAGTGAGAACAATTAATCAGTGGAGCAGCTTGCCATTAGAAGTTGTGGGTGCTCCATCACTGGAGGCTTTTAAGAAGAGACTGGACAGCCATTTGTCTGGAATGGTATACGGTCTCTTGCTTGAGCAGGGGGCTGGACTAGAAGACCTCCAAGGTCCCTTCCAGCTGTATTCTATTCTAATCTTTGAGCCACCTATCTGCGTGTAGGTTTTCAAGAAAAGATGGGACAACTATTTGTCTGAGATGACACAAAGTCTCTGGCCTTGAGCAGGGGTTGGACTAGAAGACCTCTAAGGTCCCTTCCTGCCCGGTGTTTCTGTGTTTGTATGACTAGTCTCAGATGACTTGCAATGACCGAGCATTTCAGCCTGGCCATAGTCACGCCTCTTTTGCCCAGAGAAACCTTGAACCGATTCCTGTTATTTCCAAAAAAAAAACCCCTTGGGAGAATGGTTTTCCTAACTAGAAGTACCCTTGACGAGTAAAATAATTCCATTTGTTTAGCAAACGTTCAGATTTGGGGATTTGCTGAAGAAGTGCACGATTCGCAAGCGGTTGGCTTAACTACAATAACCAACGTGATCATAGCTGTACTTTTCTGTCTCCCTTCCCTGTTAAATCTCTTTCCTGGCTAAATCGTGGGTTGTTGTTTTTTTTTTCCCCTCTCCTCCTTTCCAGGATGGCCGTATTCCCGGTTATTCTAAGCCTGACTTTGACCACCTTGCTCGGCAACGCCATCGCCTTTGCCACGGGCGTGCTCTATGGGCTGTCTGCGCTGGGTAAAAAGTAAGAGGTTTGTTTTTTTCTCCCTCCCCTTGGGGACATTAAAATGATCAGCGTTTGCAGTGCTGTTGTGACTTCGGTCACCAAATAAGTGGTCATTAAGCCAAAGATTACCTGCCACTTAGAACAGAATAGAGCTGTTCTGAGGGACCTCGGAGGTCTTCTAGTCCAGCCCCCTGCTCAAGCAGGAGAACCTGTGCTTGTGCGGGTTTGGCCCCATATTTCTTTTTCCCCCTTCACAAGATCATTACCAATCACAGATGCCGTTAAAGTCTGGAGGCTTCCCCACTCCTGTGAGCATCTGATTGTGTTCTGCATGCACCAGCAGTTGTACGGATTGGTTTCTCGACACCTCCGTTGTGTTTCACAGGGGAGATGCCATTGCGTACGCCAGGATGCAACAAATTCAACAAAAGCCAGCCGGCGGCGATGGGATGACGGGAAACGTGCAGGCGCAGTTGGTGTGACGCTTTCACAACTGGACACTTCAGCACCGAAGTCCCCCTGGTGTACTTTTGAAATGCTTCCAAAAATAATTCCGGGATTAAGAGACTTTTTTTAAAAACAACAACAACAACGCCCTGAATTTCTGCATCACTGTGAATCTTGATATGCTGCAGTTTTTAAGGATTTTTTTAAAAAAGGGCTGTGCTTTCTCTTCCCCGACACCTCCCAGCCCTGCTTAACATCTCAGGTTGAAGTGGAAGCAAGTCAGGCGAAATGAAGAAAAATCTTCCCAGCAAGGGGAATTTTCTTCGGCTGTTTTCCGAAAAGATGGTAACCTTTCAGTTTGCATCTCACATTTTGAAGAGTGGGCAGAAAACATATCTTCCCCTTCCCCTGCTCTTAAAAAGCTCTGCTTCTTTCCCACGTCACAACTCTTGACGACGAAACACAACAGACGTGGGCACGTGCGGGGAAAGAATGAAAGAAGGGACGTTTGAATTGGACGGCCAGGAACCGTGCGTTGCGGTGATGTCCCAACCTTATTCGGGGTGAGAATCGCAGCACGTCGAACGTCCAAAATTAAAAGTCGCGGTAAAAATACTCTGGAGATCAAAAAAAAAAAAAGCTGCTGGTGACTGCATCCCTGCCATTTTGATTTCCAGCATAAATCCCATCTTTGGAGAGTCGCAGAATCGAGGAAAGGAAGCAAGTTTTGAACCCGGAGCCGGAGGGAAAATGAATTTTAGCTTCATTTGCTTTTTTTTTTCCTTCCCCCCCTGATAAATGTACACTGGGGATCTCTTTGCGCTCCGACGTTTGAAGTGACTTGGGTGGTCCCTTTTTTATCCGTTCTTCAAACTTTTGCAAAGCATTTTTTTGGGGTGGTTCATTTTGTGGCCGGAGAGCTGCAATTTCATATTGTTAGAAATTAGTCAGGTGTGTGTGCTTGATTGTGAGATGTGTTTTGCCGGGCGGAGAAATAACCGAAGATTCGTTTTCTTTGCCGTGTTTCTTATTTCCTTTTGGCATCTTCCTTATTGGAGGATTTTTTTCAGCAGCCGTTCCCATATTTGGGGTTTCCTATCGAAGGCTACTTCCTTCGAACTGCCGAAAAAGAGGTTGTTTTTTTTTTTTTTTGTAGCGGTGAGTCAGGCTGGGCCAATTCATTGCATCGTGAAAATGAACAAAAAAATTCCCAGCCGCTCAAATTTTCTCAATTTTTAGGGGACACCAAAAAAAAAAAAAAGAGTGAATTTGTTACCTTCTTAGTAAAACGGTAAATGGCTGTAAACCGTTTCAATCCCTTGTAATTGAAAAGCACAAAATTTTGAAGGGAGGGTTTTTTTGGGGGCGGGAAAAAGACTGGGTGCATTTTCCTGTCGTTGGTTTTCCAATCTGGGGGAAAAAGGGGGGAATTTATAGAGTTTTGGCCCGTTTCTTCATTAATCACATAGCATCTTTGCTGCTTTTGGACATATATGTATATAAGGCTTGCCGTCCCTTGCTCAGCCAGCAACTTTGGCTGAATAAATCTAAGGTTTAGTGGGGAAAGGACGTCAATTTGATCTATTCGTTTGATATTCTTTGTACTGTTTTCCATACAGGTGGTTCTCGACTTATGACATTGGGGCCCAAAGTTTATGATCCTAAGCGAGAGTTGTGAAGTGGCTTTTGCCCCATTGGATGATCTTTCTTGCCACAGTCGTTACGTGGATCACGGCAGTTGTTAAGTTAGCAACAGGGTTGTCAAGCAAATCCAGCTTTCCCCTTGACTGCGACCGTCGTAAATAAGAGCCAGTTGCCAAGCATCCGAATTTTGATCACGTGATCCTGGGGATGCTGCAGCGGTCGCTAAGTGTGAAAAACGGTCGTAACTCCCTTTTAGTTTTCTGGGTTTTTCCCCCCCTGTTGATTTACGGTTAACTTATTATTGAGAAAGTTTATTTATATATACGCTGAGACTTTATTTGACCTTTTTTGTGTGTGATTCATTTAGGCTTGTGATCTGTTGTTGCATTGAGATTCTGCTTCTTGATCCGCTGTTTTTACTTCACCGGAAGACAAAAACTGGACGTATTTATATAAGGAAGAGAAAGGAAGTATTAATTTAGACTGCACTCTCTGCCTATTTTATAGGCGAATTCAAATTTTCTTCCGAGTAGCATTACTCAGCGACTGGATAGCATTATATGTAGCCCTTGGCTTACGACCCCAATTGAACCCACAATTTATATCGCTAAGTGAGACATTCGTTAAAAGGGGATCGCGTGACCTCGGGACTCTGCATAACCGTCATAAGTACGAGTCACTTGCCAAGCATCCCACGGGGGATGCTGCAGTGGTCGTAAGTGTGAAATGTTGTAGATCCCTTTTTTTTTCTTTTTCCAGTGCCACTGTAACTTTGAATGGTCACTAAATGAAAAAGTTGAAAGTTGAGGACTTTCAACAAGCATGTTGAAAGAAAAGGAGAGTTGAACCTTTGCAAAAATGGCTCAGAAGCTCGTTTTGCACTTCTGGCTAATCTTGGTTGGGCTCTGTTTCAAGCTGGACTGTTGGAACTCAGCCAAAGGGTGCTTATTCCACTCACCAGAGTTTAACTAACTATGGCTTAGTCCAATGGCGAGATTTTGGGTCCTGCGCTGGCTTTATCTCATTTTAGACAAGCAGCTTCTTGTCCTTATTTTATCAATTCTATCAGCAGTTCAAGTGGCTTTATGTTTTTTTTTCCCCTGTACGGTCTAAAAGATAAAATACTGGTCTGTAGAAAAAAATATATATATTGAAGAGAGTGCATTTTTCTTAGACAATCTCTCTTTAACTGCCATTTTATAAAACTGACTCTGATGGGATTTCTTTTGTGGATGCAGTGAATAAAAATGATGGCTCTTCCTCCAGAAACAGGGTGCATGGTTTTAATGCTTTTTTA
Source organism: Vipera berus (assembly GCF_964194415.1). Classification (NCBI taxonomy): domain Eukaryota; kingdom Metazoa; phylum Chordata; class Lepidosauria; order Squamata; family Viperidae; genus Vipera; species Vipera berus. The sequence continues at coordinate 9,672,336 of NC_138218.1, forward strand.
TAGCAATCCTGTGCATGCAAAAGAGGAATTCAACGTGTTCTTACCGAAATCCGAGCAATTAAAGCCCAATTTTTGCTGTCCTTCAGAAAGAAAGGAGTAAATCCTTTGCTACTTTTAGAAAATAATGTTTTGTCACCTTATGAGTGTTAACTTCATTTCTATTCCTCCTACAGCATTAAAAAAAATCAACTTCTAAGTTTCTAGCCCTCTTTGTTAAAGGGGAAAATTTGGGGTGGGGGGAAAGGATCTAGGTATTTGTGAGGAATGGGTGGAAATTCTCGGTTCTTCTATTGCTCTTGAGTTTTAACGAAGCCTGTTCAGGTAGTCCTCGACTTACGACTGTCCGTTTTAACAACCGTTGGAAGTTACAACAGCACCTGATGACCGGTCCTCGCAGTTACAACCGTCGCAGCATCCCAACACAGTCATGGGATCCAAATTCAAGGGTTTGGGCAACCGGTCTGTATTTACGACAGTTGCAGCATCCTACGGCTGGCTTGCCAAGTCGACGGGGCAAGCCAGATTCGCTTAAAAATGGCATTGATTCGCTTAGCGACTGTGGCAAAAAAAAGGGTGGTAAAATCAGACGCAACTGAGTTCACAATTGCCTCGCTTAGCAATGGAAGCCCTGGTGGTTAAGTCGAGGTCTTCCCATGTGATCCTCTGTTCTTCACCCCGTCTTTCTTGGGGGTTGAAAACATTGAAACACACACACACACACACACACACACACACAAGTTAGAGCTGTATATCTGCCAGTTATGCCAGCGACCCCAACTGGGAACCATATTCCCTTCTCTCGGGACAAGTCTTAGGAATATGATCTTATTTTTTTATTTTTTTAAAACAAAAAACCAAACCAACCTGGTCTTCTCAGGCGCATGCTTCATGTTTAGACAGCACTGTCATTAACTCGTGATTATCAGCTGTTCTCAGCCACAAGCTCACGCGGGTCGCAGCGTTTCCAGGCTGCCGCTGGGGAAGGGTTGGAAAGCCAGGCTGGGGCGGGCCACGACAGGATTCAGATCCAGAAGGTCTGATTTTGCTTTGGATCCCGACGCCGTTACGTGTTCAGTTCATTCGCTCCCGGCTTCGTCTCGAAGCCCTTCGAACGATTCGAAGGAGGGGAAGAGAGAAGGCGAGGACCGGCTTTGACAGCGACGGGCTGATGTCCGTCTTGACGGGGCTGCTTTTAGCATCCAGGCGGGAGGCGGGCTGAGGGGGCTCACCTGTGGCGCCGGAAAGATTCCAGGAAGGATCTACGCCCCGTGCGGAAGTACGACTCAATCCGTTCCAAGGATTTCCCTTTGGTTTCGGGCAGGAGGTATGTGAAGACCAGGTTGATGACGCAGATGGCGCTGAAGAAAAAAAAGGGGACCTCCAGACCGTATTTTTCCTGGAAAATATGACAAGTTAGTTGTTAACGTGATCAGGTAGGAAAAGTAGGAGAGTACTGGGGGGGGGAAACAAACAAACATTAAGCCAAAACGAGACAAGCTCCATTATGGCTTAGGTGGTCTGGGGTGCTCTCTGAGCTGGGTGGCTTTCTTGCAGACGTTTCATGACCCAACTAGGGAACATCATCAGTGCTAGAAGGGAGTGGGGTCTGTTGAGTGGAGGAGGAGGAGGAGGACTGTGGGGTCCTTGGTGCTCTCTGAGCTGGGTGGCTTTCTTGCAGACGTTTCATGACCCAACTAGGGAACATCATCAGTGCTAGAAGGGAGTGAGGTCTGTTGAGTGGAGGAGGAGGAGGAGGAGGACTGTGGGGTCCTTGGTGCTCTCTGAGCTGGGTGGCTTTCTTGCAGACGTTTCATGACCCAACTAGGGAACATCATCAGTGCTAGAAGGGAGTGGGGTCTGTTGAGTGGAGGAGGAGGGAGGAGGACTGTGGGGTCCTTGCTGCTCTCTGAGCTGGGTGGCTTTCTTGCAGACGTTTCATGACCCAACAAGGGAACATCATCAGTGCTAGTAAGTGTGACTTGCTCCCAGTTTACATACAGTAGCTCTGAGCTGAGTAACAAGAAAACAACAAGCTCAGAGAGCACCAAATAGTCTGCCCTTCCAATTCTGAGCTACAAATATTGTCTTTTATCGCCTGTTTTAATTTCCACGATTGGCCTGGGCATTTCACAGTGGTCTCTTTTCCAAGTGAACCGTAAAGCAGACCCACTTATAAAAGATGGGCTCTAGGTGCCCCCTCCCCAGAGGAAAGGAGTGGATGATTGAACCTACAGATAGATACAACTTCACCAGGTTCTTACCGTGACCAACAGAAAGGCTTTGGTCAAGGCGAAGGCAGTCAACCAACTCACAAGTACACAAAGACCTGAAACCACTCCTCGGGCCTTCAGTGGAAGGACCTCGGCCATCAACAACCACGTAATGGGACCCCAACCCATGGCGTAGCCTGGAAGAAGAAGAAGAAGAATCATTGAAACAAACAAACAAAAAAAGTTAGAAGCAAAAGAGAAGAGTAAGGTAGTCCTGGACTTAAAACGATTTGTTTGAAGTTTTCAATCTCACCTCCTATCCGATCCATGTAGGAAAAGCAATAAATTTGGGGACTGATTGTCCCCAAACCTTACCTAGGCCAAGACTTTACCGTATTTCCCCCCCCCCCCAAAAAAAACGTCCCTCTATAGCCTTCTGCAGCTGATTTGTCTTCTGGCCACCTCCCAAAACCCGCCAGAGATTTGATCTGGAGTCCAAAAGTTGGCCCTCAACTCTTCTTGACCTACCTATGATGAAGACCATGGTCGCCACCAAAGGGATCACGGTGAGACCCACCATGGAGGGGTTGCCGAGGCCCTCATGGGTCCCATTCACCGCCACTGCTGACGCATTGTGGAGAAGTTGAGGGATGAAGCGGATGTAGACGCCCAACGTTAGGTTTGAGGCGAGCATCAGGCAAGCTATGGTCGTAGCCAAGAAAGAGAAGGAAACACATCTTGAAGCCAACATGGGAATCCGACTGGCTGCATGGCTACTCCTGAATTATCCACCCTCGCCTCGCCCATACAGGCAGTCCTCAACTTACAACCACTTGCTTAGTGACTCTTTCAAGTTACATTGAAAAAAAAGTGGTTCGCAAACAATCCTCGCTGTTACGGCAGCTGCAGCGTTCCCCACGGTCACGTGATCAAAATTTGGGCGCATCAATGACGGTCGCAGTGTTTTTGTGTGTGTGTGTGTGTGTGTGTGTGAGAGAGAGAGAGAGAGAGAGAGAGAGAGAGACGCAATCCCCATTTGCCAGCTTCCAACAAAGAAAGTCAGTGGGGCAAGCCAGCTTTGCTTAACGACCACGTGATCTGCAGTGATCTGCTTAGTGACTGTGGCAAAAGGGTGGCAAAACTGGGCACTCGGCACTGAAACTGGGCACTCTGTCCCCGCCGTGGTCGTAAGTCAAGGATTACCCGTATATAGGGAGACGTGTGTCTACCCATCTGTGTGCGTGTGTGTCTGTGCATAAAACGAAGGACTAAAAAACCCATACCAGAGACATACAGAAGAATCTTTCGCCCAGCTTTATCCATCGAGAAAGCCGCAACCAGCACCGAGGCTAAGCGAACGCCACCCACAATAACGGCATCGTACTCCGGGGCCTGCAAAGTCAAAACAATCGCTGTGAGCTGCCGATCAAATTGGTTGATTCTGTCAGTCATTCGTGATATGATTTTTTTTATTATTTATGAGTCTTTCCTCTTTCTTTGCCTCGAGTTTCCTCCCATCTGACTGAGGGATGCAAAAAACCCCTCAGACCTGCTCATCTTCACATTGAGATTAGGAAGGGACGGAATTTGAGGAGGCGGCGTTCAAAAACGGGAGGGATTTGTGTGTGTGTGTGTGTGTGTGTGTGTGTGTGTTTTGGGGTCAGTCTGGAATATGGAATGAGAAACGGCAACACCTTGTTTGTTTTAGATAGAAGAAGATCGTGGATGCTCTACAGCAGAGGTCTCCAACCTTGGCAGCTTTAACAACTATGGACGTCAACTCCCAGAATCCCCTAGCCAATCAAGCTGGCTAGGCTAGGGAATTCAGGGAGCTGAAGACCGTACATCTTAAAATTGCCAAGGCTGGAGGCCTCCTGCTTCACACGCTGACTTACCAGAATCACCTCCGTGCTGTCGAATATCAGCTGCAGATAAACCAGGATTGGGGTAACTCCGGAAAGCTGTTGTAGGAACCGCATCAGCAAAGTAATTACGATAGGCTTGAAGATGTGAGGTTTGCGGATTTCTGCCCAGGTAATGCGTTGGCTCTGGAGAAACACAGAAAGACAAATGGAGGAGAATATTCGGAGCGCGGGGTTGGCATCTGGGCTATTTTATTATTCTCATTCTTATTTTTTGCAGACGTTTCATTGCCCAGCTAGGTAACATCATCAGTGCTAGAAGGGAAGGAGGCTTGCAAAGGGGAGGAGGAGGAAGAGGAGGAGGAGGATTGTGGGCTCCTGGGTGCTCTCTGAGCTGGGTGGTTTTCTTGGAGACGTCTCATGACCCAGCTATGTAACATCATCAGTGCTACTAAAGAATCCATTGCAGCGCTACTACACGGTACACCTGACCTAATCAAATACACTAAGATTGAAATATCCAGAAGCATGGACCTCATCAACCTCTGCCTCACCACCTGTGTTCAATTTGACGGACAAAAGCTAAGGCAATTGATGTTCTCCAGATGTTGCACTAATGATGTTACCTGGGTGGGTCATGAAACGTCTGCAAGAAAACCACCAAGCTCAGAGAGCACCCAGGACCCCAGAGTTGTCGTTGTCGTCGTCGTCCTCCTCCTCCTCCCACAAACCCCACTCCCTTCTAGCGCTGATGATGTTACCTAGCTGGGTCGCAAAACGTCTGCAAGAAAACCACCCAGCCCAGAGAGCACCCAGGACCCCACAGCTAATAGGGTCTGAGTAAACGCAGGTTGTACCCATCTCTGCGGCTTTTACACTCTTCTTATCTTTGTGGCAGGGAGAACAAAGGGACTTTACACCCTTTTTATCGGCAAGGACATCACCCACGAGGACCCCACAGAGACAAAATGGCCAGACTGAACCACTTTCCAGTCCACTAAGAAGATCGAAAACCCACAGTCACTTCTAGAAACCTTTTTGAGAGCTGAGAACTAACCAGGGTTTGGTGTTAGGGGGGGAGGCAAATCGAGATCTCCACTTCCAACCGTTTGTGAACCCCTTGCACTCTTCTCTCGAACGTGGACCTACCTGTTCCTGAACGCTGGCTCTGATCTGCTCGTATTCCCACCAATAATCCACGTCTTTGCCTCTCAGCCACTGGAGAGCAGAGAGCGCCTCGTCTTCCTTCCCCTTAGAAATCAGGAAACGGGGCGAGTCGGGCATGAAGATGAGGAGACACGTCATGAGAAGAACAGGGACTTCTCCGGCAACTGCCAGCCAACGCCAGGGCACCAGGAGGCCTGTGGGGAGGAGAAGAAGACAAAACTAAGGGAAACCAGTGGTTTTCCTCTGTTCGTTCCACCGCGGAGAGCAGTCCACGGATTCAGCTTCACAGGGTGGCTACATCTCTTCTGTCGGAGCATGCGCTGAGAAAACCCAGGAGTAAATACAGTAAACAGTGGTTTGTATTAAGCGTGCTTTCTATTACACACTATCTACGGATATACCTCAGAAACAAGAGACAGACGTGGTGAAACAGCCAGTGCCAATACACGGCAATTACAGCAGGCAAAGGGACAAGAGAGAAAGCCTTCCCTTTTATACTCAAGCTCTTAAAGGGATACAGTCATTCCTAACACTGCATCATTCATCTCACGTTATACAAGCTGGTTAGCTGCTCGAACATTACCTTGACATCTTCTCAGCGAGAGGAACGTTTTTTTAAAGTCTGATTTTGATGGATCTCCACCCGCTTCTTATATTTCTACCAAACTAGCCAAGAGTCGCCCAGTCAACTAAGCCCACAACTACAAAGGGCCGGAAATGGTGGCTTAGTACTTGCCTAAAGCGTAAAGGAAGAGGGCGCCCAAAACAGCCATGATTTGAGGACAGGAGCCCAACGCCCCACGGATTCCTGGGTGGGAGATCTCGGAAATGTAGACCTGGAGAAGCCGAAAAGATTCAAAAGGTAAGTGGGAACCAAGGTTGTGAGAACCAAGGCATATACGAGCCGGAACTTGTACTCATTGCCTTTCTGCAGTTGGGTAGGAAAAAGCCAATATTTACAGAAGGATAAAAAAGGGGAAGTCCTGGGAAGGAGGAAGGAAGGAAGGAAGGAAGGAAGGAAGGAAGGAAGGAAGGAAGGAAGGAAGGAAGGAAGGAAGGAAGGGAGGGAGGGAGGGAGGGAGGGAGGGAGGGAGGATGAAGAAGAGAAGGGGAGGGGAAAGAGGAGAGGAGAGAAGAGAAGGATGGGTATGACAAGGAAGGGAGGGAGGGAGGAGGAAGAAGGGAAGGGAGGGAGGGAGGGGAAAGAGCAGAGGAGAAGAGAAGGATGTGGATGAGGAAGGGAGGGAGGGAGGATGAAGGAGAGAAGGGAAGGAAGGGAGGGGAGAGAGGAGAGAAGAGGAGAAGGATGGAGAGAAGGAAGGAAGGAAGGAAGGAAGGAAGGAAGGAAGGAAGGAAGGAAGGAAGGAAGGAAGGAAGGAAGGTAGGTAGGTTACAAGCAAGTCACTTGCAAGCATGAACTAGTACTGTCCCCAAACTGACACACTTCTGCAGCTGCACCCGAATGCCCCAAGAAACTCTTTGACCCAACTTAAGCACCCCTAAAAGGAACCTTAGGGAGAGCTCATCCTGAGAACATCCACCTGCCTGTAGTCCATCAGAGGAACTCAAGATTAGCCCTCTGGAATAACCCCTAAGCAGTTCCTCGAAAGTGAGGAACCTCAACAGCTGGACTCATCTCAAGATCTCCAACAGAAGGACCCAGGGGAGATCACACTCACCGGGATGGCCGCTGAGGTCACTCCTCCTGCAAAGCCTGTGAGAAGCCTTCCGACCAAGAGCATCCAGACTTTCTGGGCACTGGCCATGAACAAGTACCCAACGGCAGAAGGGATGGCGGAGAACATGATGCTCAGCTTGCGGCCCAGGCGGTCGTTGAAGTACATGGTGCACAACCCGCCCGCGGCTACTCCTAAGGTGAAGATGGACTGGAAGGCAGAAAGAGAGGAGGGAGGACAACAAAGAAGACCACACAGTCGTAACCAGGGTGGCCCAGTGCTTAGAATGCAGCACTGCAGGCAAACTCTGCTCACTGCCAGCAGTTCGATCCTGACCGGCTCAAGGTTGACTCAGCCTTCCATCCTTTCGAGGAGAGTAAAATGAGGACCAGGATTGTTGGGGGCAACAGGCTGGCTCTGTAAACCGCTTAGAGAGGGCTGTGAAGCATCGTAAAGCGGTATATAAGTCTAAGTGCTGTGGCTATAACAAGAGTTACAGGTAACCCTCAACTTACAATCACACAGTTCAAATTTACGACAGACCTCGCCGGAGCTACTTACAACCCATTTTTGGACAGCCACACAAGCACCCCACAGTCGTGTGATCAAATTGGGGGCGCTTGGTAACCAATTCACCATTTGCAGAGTCCCACCTCCACAATTTGCAATGTCTTTTTTTGGGGGGGGGGGAAATGGATTTCCTTAACTACCGCCCTGTGTGCTTAACAACGGCTTAAGGGCTATTGTTAAAAAAAAAAAGAAAGAGGCGTCACTACGAATCCAGTCACTTGATTCCTCAATTTACCCCCGCTTACCCCAAACCAGGAAGCGGTAACCCTGGTTAGTTGCAGGTTAGGAACTGGAGATTTCACCAAAGCTGGTATGACGGGCGAGGTGTAGACTAAAGCAAAGCCAAAACTGAAATTCCCCAACACAGCAGCGAAACAGGTGAGGAGGAGACGCTGGTTCCTAAGTGTCCTGGGGAAAAGAGAGGAGGAGGAGGAGGAGGAACTGAAGTAAGAGATCCATCCCAAAGGCCGAAGGAAAGCTGTGAATCAGAGAGAGACAGGTGCCTTTCAAGCTAGAATATAGAATAACAGAGTTGGAAGGGACCTTGGAGGTCTTCTAGTCCAAGCTTGTAAGCCGCCCTGAGTCTTCGGAGAAGGGCGGGATATAAATGGAATTAAAATAAAATAAAATAAAATAAATAAATAAAACCCCCGCTTAAGCAGGAGACCCTGTACCATTTCAGACAAATGGCTGTCCAGTCTCTTCTTGAAAACTTCCAGTGTTGGAGCATTCACCGCCTCTGGAGGCAGGTTGTTCCACTGGTTAATTGTTCTAACTGTCAGGAAGTTTCTCCTTAGTTCTAGGTTGTTTCTCTCCTTGGTTAGTTTCCATCCGTTGCTTCTTCTCCTGCCTTCAGGTGCTTTGGAGAATAGCTTGACTCCCTCTTCTTTGGGGCAGCCCCTGAGATATTGGAAGGTTGCTACCATGTCACCCCTAATCCTTCCCCCCCCATTAAACTGGACATACCCATTTCCTGCAACCGTTCCTGATGTGTTTTAGCCTCCAGTCCCCTGATCATCTTGGTTGCTCTTCTCTGTACTCTTTCCAGAGCCTCAACATGATTTTATCTCTCTCCTTGATAAGATTCCATCTGTTACTTCTTCTCCTGCCCTCAGGTGCCTTGGAAGAACAAGGTGACCCCCTCTTCTCTGGGACAGCCCCTCAAATGTTGCAGGGCACGAGCAGACTTCTTTTTCTTCTGCAAAAGCCAGCTCAAGGCAGGCAACAGGCAAGCCGAGTGAAAGGATGTAAAAAAAAAAAGTGCCAGTAATTTTATGGACTGGGTAGAAAAAAAGAGAAGTTGAGAAAGACAGCACTATAATCTGAGACGGAACGGAGAAAATATGGATGGATTTGAGATCCACTTTTCCTGCCAAGGGGTTGGCCGATGCCTTGGTTGTTTTCAGCTTCCTACTCTGCCTCCAGTCCATAATTCATTCCTGGTCTCCTGTACGTTTAATGGAAACAAATCCCGCTGATTTCCATAACAGGTTGGAGAAAAGAATAAACCGGTTTGCGGTCGTTCCGTTTTCAACCGCAGCCAGATCCAGAAGAGCAGATGTGTGGCTCCTGGACAATGAGGAGTAGCACCTTGAGCCAAAGTGAAGATAGCATGTCAAAACAACTGTCTCCGCTGGCAGAATCCAGGCGTGTTCAGGAATTCAAGACTCTAGAAAGGGTACAGAGAAGGGCAACAAAGATGATTGGGGGACTGGAGGCTAAAACATATCGGGAACGGTTGCTGGAATTGGGGATGTCTAGTTTAACGAAGAGAAGGACCAGGGGGGACATGATAGCAGTCTTCCAGTATCTCAGGGGCTGCCCCAAAGAAGAGGGAGTCAAGCTATTCTCCAAAGCACTTGAAAGCAGGACAAGAAGCAACGGATGGAAACTAGTCAAGGAGAGAAGCAACCTAGAACTAAGGAGAAACTTCCTGACAGTGAGAACAATCAATCAGTGGAACAACCTGCCTCCAGAAGTGGTGAATGCTCCAACACTGGAAGTTTCTAAGAAGAGACTGGACAGCCATTTGTCTGAAATAGTATAGGGTTTCCTGCCTGAGCAGGGGGTTGGACTAGATGACCTCCAAGGTCCCTTCCAACTTACTTATTATTATTATAATAAAAAATTGGAGATGGTGACCTGTAATATTCCTTTTCCACATGCCGAGGGTCCTTCTCTCTCAGCGACGCGTAGTCTTCCAAGGGCTCCTTGTCCAGCAGCGGCTCTGTCTCGTTGGCCTCCAGGTTGGCGGAAGGTGTGGGTTGCCCCCTGTGAGAAGAGAAACCCAGGGAGAAGATGGGCACGGGGGGGGGGGTTTCTCCTCCGGCAGGCAGCTGAGGGAGCTTCGGAGCTGAAAAGGGAGAGGAAAGAGAAAGGAAATGCACCAGCTGTGGGCAGGAAAATCACGGGGTGGGGGGTGGGGGTGGGGGGGAAAGAGGAAGCCACAGAGAGTGAAGAAACTGGCTGTGGGGCAAGATAACATAGGGTGAAAAGGAGAGAGAGGGGGAGGAGAGAGGAAGAGGAAGAGAAAGAGAAAGAGAAAGGAAGGGGGAGAGAGAGAGGCAAAGAAAGAGAGAGAAAAGAGAGAAAGAGGCAAAGAAAGAGAAGAGAGAGAGATGATAGAAACAGATGGAGATATTGATAGATGAGATAGGGAGGGAGAGATACATAGGCTAGAAAATTGTGTGTGTGTGTGTGCGCACACACACACACACACACACACACACACACAGACACTGTAGATATAGATAGATAAAGAGAGAGAGACTGTAGATATAGATAAATAGAGATAGATAGACAGAGACACTGTAGATATAGATAGATAAATAGAGAGATAGAGAGATAAAGATAGAGAGACACTGTAATAGATAGAGAGACTAGATAGAGATAAATAGATAGAGAGATAAATATAGATAGAGATATATATATAGAGACTGTATAGATAGATAGATAAATAGAAAGAGACTGTAGATATAGATAGATAAATAGAGAGATAAATAGATAAATAGAGAGACACTGTAATAGATAGAGACTAGATAGAGATAGAGATAGATAAATATAGATAGAGACTGTATAGATGGAGAGAGAGAGAGAGATAAATAGAGAGACTGTAGACAGAGATAGAGACAGAGACAGAGATAGATAGATAGATAGATAGATAGATAGATAGATAGATAGAGAGAGAGAGAGAGAGAGAGAGAGAGAGGGACTCTCTTTGGATCTACCCCATTGCCCCTCTGAAGTCCATCCCATCCTCTATTCCCAAGTAATCCGAGGACTCCCTCTGGTTCCCCAGCGTCTTGCTTCTGATCATGGCCGGCTAAAATCACTGGGAGAAGCTTCCCGGCCTTGTCCTGTGGTTATTCTTCCACACAGACAGTCCAGTGCTTGAATATGTTGTGGGGTCCCCTTTCCCCAAAGCAAAGGACCTTCTAACAGGGCTTATTAAGGGGCTGGAGGGGACGACACAGGCGGTTGCAGGAATTGGGTGTCTCTAGTCTAGTGAAAAGGAGGAGTAGGGGCTGCCTCAAAGAAGAGGGGTGGGTGGGTGTCACAGCTCTTCTCCAAAGCACCTGAAGGCAGGGCAAGACGAGATGGAAACCAATCCAGGAGAGAAGCAACCTGGAATTAAGGAGGAATTTCCTAACAGGGAGAACAATTAACCAGCGGAACGACTTGCCTCCAGAAGTTGTGGGTGCTCCATCCCTGGAGGCTTTGAAGAAGAGAGTGGGCAGCCATTAGTCTCCGCCTCTCTCTTCCCCCCCCCCCGCCCTTTACACATACATAGAAAGTTCTGCTGCAGAGTGAAGTCTTCACTCAGGTCCTCACTTACAGGTTAACTAGATAGGCATATAGATATAAGCTACATTACTGTTCATTGTGAAGTCTTCACTCAGGTCCATCTCTCTCTCTCTCTCTCTCTCTCTCTCTCTCTCTCTCTCTCTCTCTCTCTCTCTCTCTTTTTCTTCCCCCCCCCCCCCGCCCTCCTTCGATGACCAACATTTTACCAAGCCATCCGCTGTGGTTTATGTTTCACAAACCTCTGGTATTTATTCTAGAAATTGGGGAAACTCCAGTAGAAACTCATCTGCGCTGTCATTTTCCAAACAAGCCTAGCTGGCTATAAATAAAACCTCTTGATGAGAAATTGAGGCTGTTTGGAATCTTTTCTGATCTTCCTAGATTTTCTTAGTCGCCTGACACAAATAAATTCAGCTACCTCTGGAGAGAGAGATATCAAATACCGACAAATACCTTCTCCCAAAATATTTCTAGTACGACAAAACTGAACGAGGGCAGATTTTTAGAAGTGTGGTGATTTTTTTTTAAAAAAAAAATGAAATAAAAAAAAGTTGCACGTTCTTTTAAAAATATTTTCGTGGAGCCTTAGAAGCTCCTCTCTCAGTTATGGGTTTGGAATCTCTCCTTGTGCCCCCAAAGTTTGGGTAATGAAACCTTTGCAAGAAAATCACCAAGCTCAAAGAGCACCAAGGACGAGGGGTCAACTCTGGGCGGCAAATATTCTCCTTTATTTGTAATAATGAAAATCCCAGGTAACAGGAGCAGTTTAGAATTTTTCCCCCTTTACCTTTTCTCGGCGGGGAGAGCCATCTCTTTGCCACGTTACAAACTTTTTAAAGGTGTGGGGATTCTACAGTAGGTGTGGCCTGTCTCATTGTGGTATACACTGCTGAGATTGCAAAAAAATTTTTTTTTCCTCCTATTTTCCCTGCAAACACAACCCTGTGAGGTGGGTTGGGCTGAGGCCTAAGACACCCATGCCTTAAGGCAGGACTAGAACTCACCAGCTCCTGGCAATTGGCGCAAAGCCACCCAGCCAGCTTTCATGGCTAAGATGGGACTCGAATTCACGGTCCCTTTGCTCGTGGTCCTGTACCTTAATTACCAAACCAGATTGGCTTTCATTGCAATGTTTCCCCACAATAACAACAATCCTTTGTGCTGAGAGAGTCAGGGACTGGGGCCAAGCCACCCACCCAGCTGGCTTTCATGCCTAAGGCAGGACTAGCTTGATGCCTTAACCTAGAGAGCGAATTGCGGTAGCTACTACACTTGCAGTACACAAGGAGGAGAAAAGGTTTCGTTACTTGTGCAAACACGAAAACATTTACCTAGATGCAGGAGAGAGGTCCACGGGAAAAATTGCCAGAAAGAAGTTGAGGCAAGCTTGAACTCTCAAAGAAGTGTGTGTGTTTTTTAAGAAAAACAACAACAACAACAACCAGCTTGGAAGAGAAAGATTGCTATTTGGTAAGAAAAACTCTGGAGTTAACTTTCCTCCTTCATTGTCCTTAAAGCCTCTGGAGAGCGGCTACAAGGAAGGTACAGGTAGTCCCACCCCTTGAGGATTGATGCGGGGAGCTGGGGCCAATGGATTTATTTTATTTGGTGCTAATGCTGTGGGTTGTTGTTTCCCCCCCCCCTCTTTGCTCCAGGGAGGATTCCGGGACAGGCTGCCCAATAGGATCCCATTCTTAGAGGTTAAAAACCTAGCAAAAAATTAGGCAGCTTCAAAGGATTTTTTTAAAGGCTCCATGGGGGGGAGAGAGAGAGAGAGAGAGAGAGAGAGAGAGAGAGAGAGAGAGAGAGAGAGAGAGAGAGAGAGAGAGAGAGAGAGAGAGAGAGAGACGTGGACCTGAGTGAAGAATTCACAATGAACAGTAATGTAGCTTATATCTATGCCTATCTATTTAATGTATACTTGAGGACCTGAGTGAAGACTTCACAATGGAGAGAAATATATAGCTTTAATAGGGGGGGGGGGAGAGAGAGAGAGAGAGAGAGAGAGAGAGAGAGAGAGAGAGAGAGATGTGGACCTGAGTGAAGACTTCATAATACACAGTAGCTCATCTTGGAGAGGCTAATTTATATTGATATCTAATCCATGCATGAGGAACTGAGAGAAAATTAAATGGTAAATAAATGATGTAAGGGCAGGGTGAAAGAGGGCCTGAGTAAAGACATAACTCTGGTTTTGTGTTTGTGTGTGTGTGTGCGCGTGTGTGTGTGTTTTGTTTGTTTTTTGTCTCTGTATTCCTTTGTATTTTTGTTTTTGTCTTCCTCTTACGTCATTTTGTGTGTGTGTTGCTTTTCTTTGTGTTTGTTGTGTCTTTTTATTTCTTTTTCAGTTTATGTCTTTGTGTGTGTTACTATGTATGTGATTTTGTGTGGTTTTTTGTGTATTTGTGTTTCCTTGTTTTTTTGTGTGTTCCTCTCTCTCTGTGTGTATATACACGTGTGTGTGTGTGTGTGTGTGTGTGAATGGACTTGAGTGAAAACTTCATAATGTACACTAGTGTAGCCTATAGCTATGCCTATTTAATTTGTGAGGACCTTAGTGAAGACTTCATGGTGGATAGTAATTTATATTTTAAGGGGAGGAAGAGAGAGAGAGAGAGAGAGAGAGAGAGAGAGAGAGAGAGAGAGAGAGAGAGAGAGAGGGTGGTGGACCTGAGTGAAGACTTCACAATGCACAGTACTGTGGTTTATATCTATGCCTATCTACTTAAGCTGTACACGAGGACCTGAGTGAAGACTATGAAGTGCAGAGTAACATACCTGCCTGCCTATCTCATCTACACTAGAGGACCTGACTGAAGACTTCACCCAGCCCATATGAGGAGGTTGCTAGTTAATGAAGCTGAGGAAGTCTGGATGGAGGGCTTTAGGAATGGGGACCCAGCAGGATTTCTTTCTAGGGTGTACTGAATTTGGGGAGGGAATGTGGACCTAGTAAGCAACGTGGATGAAAAAATACACTTCACGCCTGCTCAGAAGTAGCCACGGACGAGTTTGTCGGACTTAAGCCGAGGTCAAAATGTTACGGTCCCTCAAAGCACCTAGCCTGCCATCAATTAAAATATGAATTTTAAAAGAAGGGAGAAGCAGGAAGTCGGCTGGAGCAAAGTTGAGCAGCTGAGTAAATTTTCCAGTTCTTCGCCTTGGAGCTTAATTTAAGGACACACTCACCCTTGGCCTCTAAACGTTTGACGTTTTTGGAGATTTGGCAGTTTTGCTGTTATCGGGGACAGAGATTATAGAGCGCCGAAGTTCCCCCAACAAAATAATCTTTATGCATAAAGCGTGGGTGGCTTTTAAAATAAAAATAAATAAAATACCAGTTAAGGAGAATATTTGTATCTCAGAGCTGAAATCAAGGGCCTCTCTGAGCTCGGTGGCTTTCTTGTAGACATTTCATTACCAAACCAGGTATGGCTCCCGACTTTCGCTCGTTTCGCCGCGACCTGAAGACTTGGCTATTTGAACTTGCCGGCCTGGACTGAGGGACTGGGATTTTAGATTTTAAATTTTAAAAAATTTTAAATTTTAGAATGTGTTTTTGTTTAGGGCTATTCGATTTAATTCTATTTTAATTTTTATACATTATGTGTTATTTATAGTTTTAATTGCCCTGTACACCGCCCCGAGTCCCTTCGGAGAGGGGCGGTATATAAATCTAAATAAATAAATAAATAAATAAGAAAACATCACCAGTGCTAGTATAATAAAATGTCTGCAAGAAAAGAAAAAGAAAAACAAGCTCGGAGAGCACCAAGGATGCCTCATAAAATAAAATAAAAATATAATTGCAATTGACTTCTGCCCTAGGAAAATGTTGATTAAGCTTCAGAGATTCATTCTTCGGCTGCAAGAAACTGCTAGTGGAATCTGCTTGGCTAATCTTTCCTCTCCTTGGTTTTAATAGGAGTCGGACGATCAGCAGAACTTTGTAAACAGAGGAAATGTTGGATTGCTTGGCGGACAGTAAGTAGCCATTGTCACTTAGCAATTTCTTGGTTAATGGCTAGAGGGGTTTTTCTCCACTTGTGGAATTCCCTGCTATACAAGAGGCTGTGCAGTTGAAAGGCATAAACATCACCAAATTACTTTTGGTTTTCCAACAGCTGAGAACAGCTGGATATGTCCGTGCCCAAACTTTGACTTTTCGTATAAAGTATGGAATCGCATCCTGCATCCAGAAAGCTAGCTTATCAGGAAACAATTCTAGACTAGCCCGTTCCTTGAAGGCTTAGTTATCTCCTTGCAAGCAGCTTTCTGAAAGAGTTTGGCAGGGGGTGATCAGCAGTGAGAGACTGCGTCTCGATACAGAACGCCACCATATAAATTTAATCAATTCAATTCAATTCAATTTCAAGGATCTCGTCCTGCTTTTGTGTTCAAACTTATGATAGTTGCATTGTTGTTCTTTCCCTTCCTCTGTGCTAAAAGATGGAGAGATGCAGGAGAGACGAAGGGATGATGAAAGTTATATGGACAACAGGAACTTGCCAGAACTTTGTTGTGGAGCTAGGAAGCACACTGAGGACCAGAGAGATGAGAAGTCTGGGCAGTCTGGATGTTCGGAAAATCCAGCCTGGCAGCCTCAGGAATCTGATTGTCTCCCTTCCATCTCCCTGGCAGTTTTCCTGGCCCTTGTCTTTGTCTCCGTTTCAATGGTCCTAATTTGTCACCAGACTGTCCACCTTCCTTTGAGGGATCTCAAGGCCTTGGGTCCCCACAGTGTTTGTCTGCCCAAGGAGGTTGTCCAATCTCTTCAACTTTTTTTCCCAAACCAACTGGAGTCAACCTGGAGGACAGTCCTGCGATATGTTTGCAACCCGTTGGGGAAGTCTAACCTGGAGGAGCCTTGGATCCTGGTTGGAACTGGCCCTGGAGACGCCAGCCAGACCCTCCTCTGCTTCAGCAAAATGATGCTGTCCTTACTGACTCAGGCAGAATCCATAGGTGTCGGGTTTCTGGATTCAACCAGCCCTTGGTTTCCTTTGATGGGTTCTTCTGAAAACAGGACCTGGGCGATCACTAGCGTCAAGGTTCTTCGGGCAGAGAAGAGTCTCCTGAGTGGATTGGTGGTGTCCACGCAAAGTCTGCTGAATGGAAAAGGGGAAGCCACCGAGAAGACAATTGCCCTCCTGGGGAATGGTGTGGAGCAGATCTGGGAGAGGTTCCTGCTGCAGAGATCGATTCCTCCGTTGATCTCTGGAATTCTGAGCTTGAATCCCGACAGGAGAACAAATAAGATGATGGTTGACCAGGAGAACTTTCTTGTCCTCTTCATCACCTTTGAGCAATATTTGGAAAGCGGGTTGGTGTGCTAGAGGAGGCTTATGCTACGTCTGCTGTCCTTTCCTTTCCCATGAAATAAAGGTGGAAGAGCGGACCTTAAAACAGGTTTCTTGGTTGTGAGGATCTGCCGAAGAGAATTACCCTAGAGCAGTGTGTCTTCCACTTTGGCCCCCTTAAAATGTACGGACTTCAACTCGGAGAGAGAGACAGAGAGAAAGAAAGAGAGAATGAGAGAGAGAGAGAGAGAGAAATATTTGGAACTCCGTTTCTTCTCTGCTTGAAATGCAAATGGGGCTAACCCAGAATTTGTAAACCGACAGAACAGGTTGCCCTTCTCGCTGGCTCGGCTGAGTGGACGTCAGGTTGATCAGAAGGCAGGCAGCTTCTACAGACCAATATTTTTCCAAGGTGTGTGTGTGGGGGAACCTCTGTTCATCCCTGTAGGGGACACTGCCAACAGCTCCAAGCTGCGAGCAAGGTCTCCCATCTCCATAGCAGCCTCCGACAAGCCAGACTGTCTTTCCGTGCTGTTGTCTCCTTGGCTTCTGGTGGTAAACAACAGCTGCCTCCCGGTCTTGCAGGACTGAAAACCCAGCTTTGGGCAAGCCCTGGGGGAACGCTGGTAGACAAGGACCTTGGCGTGAAGGAGGTGGTGTGTGTGTGTGGGGGGGGGGGGGAAAGGATCTTTTCCCTCTCCTCCAAGAAAGGAGGCCTTGCCTCTCTTTGTGCATCCTGGAGAACTTCTCCCCGGGATCCCCCAAAATCTAGCACGACGGAGATGCAAGAATGAAGAGGATGCAACTGGCAAGGTGAGCTGAATATTTTTTTTTGGGGGGGGGGAAGGTTTGTGTAGGGTGAGCCTCCGGGAGGGAGGTGTCCCCCCTAGGGTTAAGATCTGCGGTGAGAGCGAGGCAGGCAGGCGTTCTGGAGATCAATTGCAATCACACCGTTTTTTTAAATCTTCAGCAAGAAATCCTTTTAGGAAGGCTGTTTACAGCAGAAATCTCGCTGACCAAATTGAGGAAAAAGGCTTCCAAGGGGATCTGGGCAAACCTTTCACGTCAGACAGGGGCAGTTTTGAGGGCCGGCGGGCGGGAAGGAGGAGGATGAAAGGAGCAAGAGAGTGTCGCAGAAGGAAGCCAGAAACATTTCCCATCGCAATAAATTGTGATTGAAATCGAGTTCAAGGGGGTGGCTTGCGAGAGAAGGCAGAGAGCATAACTCAGTGTGAATGCCTTTGTTGTGCACAAGAAAGGTTCCGGGTTCAAGGCTTAAAAAGATCTGGAAATCTGCTGGCCGTCTCTAAATATGCTGACTTTGATATATGATTAGACAAGACTGGCTTGTTTTGAAGGCTGCTTCCAATGTTCTCTGATGTTTAATGGTGCAGAATTTAAAAGCTGCTTGGTGACTCCCAGGGACATCCCAGAAAAACCAATCTTTGAAATTCAACAAGCCTTGTCTTGGGTGGATAATTATTTGTAGACAGGTTGTCATTTTTCGGACACCCACCTTGTGTAAAGGGTGCTCATGATGGCCTTGGGGTGTTTTAAAGTGGAGGAAGGAGGCTGTGCGTTTGGGCACAACGGACTGCAACTGAGTGAACAAGAAACCTGAGTACTTACAGACCCCCCCCCACCTACGACCACAGTTAAGGACTGAAACTTCTGTTGTAAAGCAATGTGGTGGTTAAACTGAGGTGCACCGGGTTTTGCAACCTTTTGGCCACGGTTTGTGAAGTAACTCACTGCAGTCACTAAGCCAGTTGGGCGGTTCTTAAGTGAATCGCGTGCAAACGTCCTGTAAGAAACTGTTTGTAAGTCACTTTTTTTCAGGCCCGTTTTAACTTCAAGTCAAGGACCATTTGCCTAAGTTCCTGAGCAAACTGGAGAAACCAAGGGTGCCTGTGTCATGAGGGCTAGAAACTTTTTTTAAAAAAAAATGCACCTTCCGCCTCCTCTCTTATCTCTGCGGTCACATCTCTGACTCTCCGTCCCAGGGGACAGCAGCTTGCTGTATTCTGTAACGCATTACGTCCTTAGATAGCGCTATATAAATAGCAACTGGGTAATTCGAGCGTCCCGTGAGATTTCACGCATGCCCAGCCTTCTTATTCTAACTTTTCTGTTTGTTTGTTTTTCGCTCCAGCGGTGGATTTTGAGCGCTTTAAGAAAAGGGGGCTTCAGTCTGTCCAGCAATCCCACCACATACCCCAGGATGCCGTGAAATTGATCCGCCACGCTCCTGCTGGCTCTTTCCAGCCTCCGAGGTAATTTTAAGAAACATCAGGGCTGTCAAAGAGAGACCGGCCAAACTGGAGGAGTCAAGCAGGGAATTAGTCTGGAATCCTTACATGGGCACAAGGCGGCAAAGTCTGATCCCTCTCAGATGCCGTTGAGCCTTATCTAATCCAGTCTGGGAAGATTGCTGTGAATCGGGCGTGAGCAATAAAAAGTCCATAATTGAACTCTTCACATGCGGAGCGGTTCTATGGCGCTGGAGACAGCCCCTTCTGACTTTTCAAGCAAAACAGCCATGGCCAAAAATTTAGACCAGGAGCCAAGCTTGGTCTCTGAATGCGCAGTCTGCTGGAACGCTTACGATAACGTTTTCCGGACCCCCAAACTCCTACGATGCGGCCATTCCTTTTGCATTGAGTGCCTGGCGCACCTCAGCCTGATCTCCACCACCCGGAGCCAGCTGCCTTGCCCTCTCTGCCGCTGCCTGACCATGTTGCCGGCTAACCAACAGGTGACGGAGCTGCCCACCGACCTCACCATCTTGCACAAGTTGGGCCTGGAGCCCAACCACATCATCCTGGAAGGACGGCAACTATGTCTGAAGGAGCAGCGGAAGACCAGGTACTTCCTCCGGCAACCCAGGGTCTACACCCTAGACCTGGGCGTGGACCTCGAACTCAGCACCCAGCCTTACCCTGAGAGCCCCCAGCCGGCGACCGTTGCCAGCACCCCCACCGTTCCCCGGCGTTCCCTTCTCCGAGAGTGCATCCGGAACCCGCACCTTCGGATCTTCACGTACTTGATGGTCATTATCTTAAGCGTGACTTTGCTACTCGTCTTCTCTGTCTTCTGGACGAAAAACTTTTTCCCTGGTTTGGGATGAGGGAGAAGCAGAGCTTGAAACTTGCTTTTGGTTTCATGGGGGGGGGAGGGAGGGAGGGGGGGTTCCCCCGCAGGGCCTGGGAACAGAGGAAGCTGGAAAGTATTTTGGGAAGGTGGATCAAATCTTTTCCTAAAATGCTCAGCTTCTGAATTTGGGGATCAAGGAGGTGAGGAATATGACCGCTGTGACGGTTTTTTGCCTAGGTCCAACGCCTTCGTCGTGGCCGAGAACAGACTACAGAATGTGTGAATGGTGCAGTTCCTAGCATACACCGTCCAATCCAGAGTTTGCCACTACCCTATCTTACCCAGGTTGAAAAAAACAACAACCCAATAATAAAACAAAAACCAACAGATTTAAGATCAAGAAGAGGCAAGGAGACAACTTGCCTCCTGAAGCTGTAGGTGCTCCAACTTTAGAGGTTTTCAAGAAGAGATTGTCTGAACTGGTATTGGCTTTCCTGCTTGAGCAGGGGGGTTAGACTAGAAGACCTCCAAGGTCCCTTCCAACTCTTTATTATTCTGCTAACAATGCTTAACGGAAGGTCAAGTTCAATTTGCCTTTGTACTTAAGATGCTGCGTTTGTAAATGCAAAAGGGTGTATGTGTCCATGCGTGAGAAAGAGAGAGAGAAATCAGAGAATCAATCATATTAAAGAAACATTTGTGGTTCCCCCCCTCCTCCTTCATCTGCTGGGCTGGTTCGTATCATTTATTTATTAAATGCCGCTCTTTCCGGCTCTCCAAACATTATGAAGTTCACCAGGTCCTGCGTACCTAGCAGATGCGTTCATCCATCTTTGTAAAATTGTTTTGAGCAGAGTTAAGAGGTTTTTTTTTGGGGGGGGGGGGCAGGTTTATATTTCGCAATATAGCCTGTTCTGGAAACCTGGCCTGTTTGATGTGGGCTAATTCAGCCACCAGGTCAATGCTGCCACTGAGTTCAAACCGATGGGGTGAAATTAAGTTTATTGGGGAGGGTGAGTGTGGCAGGAAGGAATCCACCTTTGGCTCCTAACAGCGAGTTTCTCCTCAAAGTTATTTTTTTCTGAACCGAGACAGGGTAAAGGATCTGCCTGGAAATTATTCCATTAGGAGATCTTAACGTAGCCTAAATCCACTAAGTTCCTGCCTATGAGTGCATAAAGGAAGCGACGAGCAGGGAGTAGTCACATAAAGCACTCAAAATTCATCTGAAGCCCTTTGATGCTTGGTTTCCTGGTTATTCGAGCTTGCCGGCCTGGACTGAGGGATTGGGGTATTAAATTTCATAATTTAATTTATTTTGTTGGGGCTAAATTTAATTTAATTTAACTTTTGTATGTTATATTTTAATAGCCCTGTACACCGCCCTGAGTCCCTCGGGAGAAGGGTGGTATATAAATCTAATTAATTAATTAAAAAAACTTGGGGAAAAAAAAGTCGATTGCCTAGGGCGAAGAGGTAGGCAGGGTTGCAAAAAGAGGCTGAATTCAGACAAAAGGATGGTTGGCTTCATCTGTCCTTTTGTTATTTTCTGCAACAGCAAGAGGAAAGTGCTGGAAGAAAATCTCTTTATTTTTCTTTTTTTAAAACAACAACAACAAAAGAGTGTTTAAAACAACACTGGTGTTTTCAAGGTCCCGTCTGGTGGGCCAAGGGATATTTGCTTCCAGGGTATATTTGTTACCGGGCGTAACCCAACACTTCCATTTGTATTTACGTTTGTGTATTTTTGGCTGCTGGTTGAAATTGTTGGCCGTGGCTCTGCGTAAACATCGACATTTGTTATATTTGCTACCAAGAATAACAGAACGTTTGCAGTGGGGTGGCAGAGGGACAGTCTAATTCAGCAGAAAAGCCACCGTGGGGGAGGGAAACTCCTGCGCTGGTAAAATGCATCAGAAACCAATGTTGAGGTCCACGTTTTGTTTGAGCAGTAAAAAGAGTTTCAGGCCGCTGGTTTAATTGCCAGGCTGTGGGCCCTTCAGAGGGTGGGTGTGTTACTTAGAGGAGGCTGGACTAAGCCTAGGAAACGCCAGCTGCCGACCTGCCTACATCAGGCCCTAAGCAATGGCAACAATAAATAGTCGTATGTGGGACGCGGTGGCTCAGTGGGTTAGGACGCTGAGCTTGTCAATCAGAAGGTCGGCAGTTTGGCGGGTCGAATCCCGAGTGCCGCGTAGCAGAGTGAGCGCCTGTTACTCGTCCCAGCTTCTGCCAACCTAGCAGTTCGAAAGCACGTAAAAAATGCAAGTAGAAAAATAGGGACCACTCCGGTGGGAAGGGAACAGCGTTCCGTGCGCCTTTGGCGTCTAGTCATGCCGGCCACATGACCATGGAGACGTCCTCAGACAAGCGCTGGCTCTTCGGCTTTGAAACGGAGATGAGCACCGGCCCCTAGAGTCGGAAACGACTAACACGCGTGTGCGGGGAAACCTTTACCTTTTACAGACCCAGGCTAAGCAAAGGCTGTGGTTTGGGATACAAAGTCTGTCTGGCAAATCAGGGACTAAAACAGCCTCAAGAAATGGTGAAAAGAGGAGTGGGCCAAATCCCCCTTCTTGGTTTGGATGTTGAGAGAGTGATTTGCCCCCAGCCCTGACCTCACGAAGGGAGAAAGGAGGGCGAAGGGGTAGAAGCGCAGTGGGAAGCAGGTGATGGAAGTGCAAAAAAAGGGAAGGAAAGAGAAAGAGAGAAGAGGAGGGGAAGGCTAGGGAAGGGAAGGGAAGAAAGAAAGGAGAAAGGAGAGGAGAGGGACAGAAGGAAGGAACTGCCGGTCCTTATGGTCATTAAACAAGTGGCTGTAAGTTGAGGACTACCAGAACACGTCATCGGGCACTAAGGTAACAAGACAAACTGCAAACGAGGGAACTTTGAAACAGAAGCAGCCATTTTGCTTTAATACACTTGTTTTTTTAAAAAAATATATCTCTGCCCGACAGAGAAAAGGACCTTATTCCCAAACAAACAGAGGTCCAAAGATCCTCTATTTGAGGGGAACTCCCAGAAGTGTGTGTGTGTGTGTGTGTGTCCAGGGATCAGCAAAAGCAGGGGAGACAACCTTTACCACCCCAAGCTGAAATGTGTGGGTCCCCCCTGCCCCCCAATGGCGAGAATCTGGAGCCCACCGGACAGGGAAGGAGTATAAAAAAAAATAGATTCTCAAACGGGTGTTTCCTTGAACGCCACTAGCACATCAGGAGGAGGAGGAGGAAGAGGATGGTCTGCGGGCTCCGCACGCCACTTGTGATCGGATTTCCCTGACCTAAAACAACCCAGGTCACCCCGGGGACGACGTGAGAAGGGCCGCGCTGGCGGAAGTACCCGGCTTATTCTGCCATCCACAGCTTGAAGGTCCGGTCGTAGGAGCAGGTGGCAATCAGTTGCCCGTCCAAGGAAATGTCCAGACCCATGACTTTGCCCTCGTGTCCGGCCAAGGTCTTCAAGGGGTTCCAGCCCGGGTGGGTCCACACCTTGGCTGTGTTGTCGTAGGCCCCGGTCAGCAAGAAGTTGCCGTGATTCGCTGGAAAGAAGGAAGGAAGGAAGCACAAAGAAAAGTGATCCGGAAAGGGGTTTGGGAGAGCAACTGATCTTGGGAAAGCACGGGGTAGGTGCTGTTGCAAGCAGCGAAAAACAAGAATGGGGAAGGGGAGAGAATGAGGGTGAGGGAGGGAGAACTTAATGGAGGGAAGGTTGTTCTTAATTTTTTTTAAAAAAAAATTGTATCCCATCTTTTATTATTTTTATAAATCTCCAGCTGGTGAACGTATTCACGCCTTCCTCCCATTTTCCCCACAACAACCCGGTGAGGTGGGTTGGACCGAGAGAGGGGGACAGGCTCAAAGTTGGGTTTCATGCCTAAGACTGGACTAGAACTCAGCGTCTCCTGCTGATAGGCGCAAAGTCACGCACCCAGTTTTCACGCTTAAGGCGGACGAGAATTCTCTTGTCACCCAGCTGGCTTTCATGGCCAAGGTGAGACCGGAACTCACGGCCTCCTGGCGATTGGTCCAAAGTCACCCAGCTGGCTTTTATGTCTGAGGCAGGACTGGGGACATTTCTAGTCTGAAATGTTAAGCACGGCATGGAAGTGGGTATCTAGAAGGGATCTGCCCTTCTGCTGGGAGGTGGTTGTTGTTTTTTTCCCCCCAACTTGAAGCTTAGCCTACATTTCCCAGCGGTTTAACCAAGTTTGACGTCAGGCTGCTTAGTTTTCCTTCAGATCAGGCAAAATTAGCCGTGCCGGGCCTCTAGGAACAAACTAGGTCTTCGTCCCATCCGCCGGGCCCTCAGCCGTTCCAAAAAGTTGGATGCTTTTGAGTTTCAGAGTCCAGATTTTAGACTCCTGTTGCAGGACTGTTACTGGGGAGACTTACGTTCATATTTCACTCCGGTGATCAGATTCTGATGGGCCGGGATGGTGTAAATGCACCTCCTCTGGCGAAGGTCCCAAACTTTGCAGGTGTTGTCTCCACTGCCAGTAGCGATGTGGTACCTACGGGCGGGGGAGGAGGAGAAAGGGTGAAACTGGGCCTTAACACTTAGTAGCAACAGCCCACAGACTTATATACCACTTCATGGTGCTTTGCAGCCCTCTCTAAGCGGTTTACCGAGTCAGTCTTTTGCCCCCCAACAATCTGGGTCCTCATTTTACCGACCTCGGAAAGACAGAAAGCTGAGTTGACCTTGAGCCGGTCAGGATCGAACTCCTGGCAGTGGGCAGTGAGTTAGCCTGCAGTACCACATTCTAACCACTGCGCCACCATGGCTCTTCAAGCAGGCGGAGAGGAAGGATAAATTTATTTATTTATTAGACTTCCACGCCGACCCTCTCGACTCTGGGCAGCTTACAAACATTAAAAGCCGGCAAACAATAAATAATAATTTAGGATTAAACGATGCGGAAGGAGGAAGCCAGATGCACACCGGGAGAGGTGTGTGTGGGGGTCTTCTCTTAACCTGAGAGCCACCTCCAGAATGATGCACCTGCTGGCAGGGTCCCAGGGTCTTCAGACCCTTACAAAGGCCAAAGGGGTGGGATCGGATCTCGCTTGGAGGGGCACACTATTCCAAAGGGCAGGAGCCATGGCGGAAAAGGCCCTTCTCTGGACCCCCACCAGCTACGAATCCTTGACCAGCAGGAGCCGCAGTGTGCCTTTTCGTCCAGTGCTGGTGGGACGGGCCCATCTGCCTGGGCTGAGTCGGTTCTTCAGATGGCCAGGACCGGTGCTATGATGGGCTTCACAGGGGATGGCCAACCCCTTGAGTTGCTCAACGTAGGAACATGTAATCCACGCCAAGATGTGGCTCTTACCCGTTAGGGGAGAAGCTGACCCCGTAGATCTCTTTCAGATGTCCTTCCAGGAACATGATGCAACGGCCGGTGCGCAGGTCCCAGACGCGGCCAAATGCATCGAGGCCACTGGAACAAAGCCAAAACACGTCCGATAAATACAGGGAGTGCTCGACTTAACAACCATTCGTTCGAAGTTACAACGGCACTGGGAAAAGTGACTTATGACTCGCTTTTTTCACACTTTATGAGCGTCGTGGCATCCCCGTGGACCCGTGATAAAAATTTGGGCGCTGGGCAACAGGCGTGTATTTATGACAGTGGCATATGTGTGTGTGTGTGTGTGTGTGAGAGAGAGAGAGAGAGAGAGAGAGAGAGAGAGAGAGAGAGAGAGAAAGAGAGAGATCTGAGAGAGAGAGAGAGAAAGAGAGAGATCTGATCGCCGTTTGCGACCTTCCCAGCCAGCTTTCCACGAGTCAATGGGGGGAAGCCACATTTGCTGAACGACGGCAGGGATTTGCGTCACCGCCATGGCCAAAAAGGTGATAAAATTAGACGTGTCTCGCTTACCAGCCACCCTGCTTAGCAAGATCACTTCTGGTCTCCATTACTGTCATAAGTCAAGGACTACCCGTGGGGACCGTTCCGACGGAAGGCTGGCCTTTAGGAAGCCGCTCCGCTTGGCCTGGGAAGGTCAGAGTAGCCCATTCGGCCAACTGATGCCTTGGCACAGAGGTGGAAGCTTACCCGGTGCCAGCTAGGGAGCCATCAACGTGGAAGGCGATATCGTAGACCCCTTTGCTGTGCCCCTCCTGGTGGAGGATCTCCTCCTGGGCTTCCAGGTCCCACAAACGCCAGGAGTGGTCGTAGCTACGCAGGAGAAGTAAGAAAGATTAACTCAGCAGATCTCGGAGAGGTCCAGCAACTATTTCCCCCCATGGTATATAAGTCTGTCTGTATGTCTATCTATCTATCGCTGTGTCTATCTCTCTATATCTCTCTATCATCTCTCTCTCTCTCTCTCTAGCTGTATGTCTATAGCTATCTCTCTATAGCTGTCTATCGCTGTGTCTATCTAGCTGTCTATCTATATCTATATCTATCTATCATTTATCTATCTATCTATCTATCTATCTATCCATTTAGATCTGAGCCATGGGGGCGGAGATTAGAATGCAGCATTGCAGGCTAACACTCCCCACAGCCAGGAGTTTGATCCTGACTGGCTCAAGACTGTCTCGGTCTTCCATCCTTCTGAGATGGGCAAAATAAGGATCCAAGTTGTTGGGGAGAAATAGGCTGGCTCTGTAAAGTGCTTAGAGAAGGCTGTAAAGCACTATGAAGCGGTATATAAGTGCTAAGTCCTCTAGCACTATTTAAGGAAGAATTATAGATACCAGCTTTCCTCAACTGGATGCCCTGGGACCACCAACCCCAGTATCCTCGGCCAGCTAGGGAGTGCCTGGACAATTTCAATCCTCCCCTCACCCCGGTCATTTAGCAGAGGTAGAGAGACAGAGACCTTCTTACCATGTGGTGCCCAAAAATCTGCCAGAGGGATGCCAAGTGACCCGGGCCACTCTGACCGTATGACCTTCTATGTCAGCCACTGGTTCATCGCTGAAAGAAACCAAGATTGTCCCATGAAAACTAAAATGACGCCATGAAGGTGCAGAAGAAAACAGGGAAGAGGAGGGCTGTGTCACATGCTCCAGGTCTATCATAAAGGTGGTTTTTACTATTTTCTTGCAGACATTTCATAACCCAAGTAGGTAACAGCATCAGTGAGTGTGGGGAGGAGGAGGAGTGTGGGGTCCCTGGTGCTCTCTGAGCTGGGTTGTTTTCTTGCAGACATTTCATCACCCAACTAAGTAACATCATCAGTGCTAGAAGGGAGAGGAGTTTGAGCAGAGGAGGAGGAGGAGGAGGAGGAGGAGGAGGAAGAGGAGGACTGCAGGGTCCTTGGTGGTCTCTGAGCTGGGTGGTTTTCTTGCAGACATTTCATTACCCAACCAGGTAACATCATCAGTGCTAGAAGGAAGTAGTGTCGGAGGAGGAGAAGGGGGGGAAAAGCAATTAAACTTTATTTACCACCAAAGCTGAACCGTGAGCTGCCCATTTGCTGAGATGGGTGGCCAAAGAAATCAAATCAAATCAAATAAAAAAAATGCTGAGGCTTTATTGGAAAGAGCAAAGGAGAAAATTCTGCACAAACCTTTCTAGACTCCAGAGCTTGACAGAGCCATCGGCTGCGCAGGACGCCAGATTGACATCCTTCTTGTCCAATGAGATGGTTGCTTTGGGATGGAAGACGATGGCGCCGACGTTGGTATTATGCCCTTAGGAGAGGTGAAAAAGCTGCCAGTTCAAATCATGATGCCCCAAGGTTTGTTTGCCCGGTCTGAACCAGGCTCTGAGGAGAGGGGATAGATGCCGTACCTCTCAAAGTGAGGACAAGCTTGCAATCTGGCACTGACCATATCTTGCACAGGCCGCTCCTGGGGGCAGAAGGAAAGGAGACCACAAGGAAAAGACTAGGACCCTTTACTGCTGTAAATTATTCATGCTCTCTCTCTCTATATATATACAGTATATAAAATGTACAGTAAAAATGCAGATGATCTTAAATTAACGGGTTATATCACTTGCAGGTTTAGGTCAATGCTATAAACGTCAGGTTTTAAACTGGGTGCCCCCTTCAACCATTCTTTGACCCTCCCCTGCCTGAGGTGACCCCCAAAAGACAACAAACCCTTCTTACCAACAGGCTGTGGCCAAGAATTTGGAGTTGGAACTGAAGTGACAAAAGGAAATCGGACGGTCATCCCCAATTTGGCTGCAGAAGTTATTCAGAGACTGGAAACGAAAGCGTACCGAAAGAATTAAGCTGCCGATTCTTTCAAAAGAATTATTAATGTATATTGCTAGTCCGTGCATATGATATGCCGTATGCTAAATAATAAATAATAATCTTTTCAAAGGATTTAAGAGGCACGCGCGAGAGGGTGGAAAAAGAGAACCCAGAAGAGTAGGAAAAACAAAACATTCACTCCTAAATGCTTCACGCTACATCCTCAAAACTATTTACTGGAGGACTTGGAAGGCATAAAGTTTTACTTTTATACAAGTGGTCCTTGACTTACGACCACAACAGAACCCAACGTTTCTGATGCTAAGTGAGACATTTGCGATGTTGGGTTTTGCTCAATAGGGCGAGTAAATGTCTCTTTTTCCCAGCCCAAAAAAAGGGCCACTGATGAAATATGCAACATTTAGACGCAAAGCAGACCTAGCCAAGCAAAGCTTCTGTCTTTTTGTGGGGAGGGGACTCGTTTCAAGCTACCCACCCTCAGAGATTTGTGAAGCTCTTGCTTCTGGGATGTCCGTGTGGCTTCGGGCACTTCCTTAAACAAACGGGCTTCGTCCAGTCGCTTCACTGCTCTGCGCAAGAAAGAAAAGAGAAATGTGTTACATGTAAAAGAGAATAGTTGTAGTTCAGGGTTGAACTTACTATGGGAACCTTTGTGCTCTCTGAGCTGTGTGTGGGGAGGAGGAGGACGACGAGGAGGAGGAGGAGGAGGAGGACAACGACTGTGGGGTCCTTGTTGCTCTCTGAGTTGAATTGTTTTCTTGCAGACGTTTCATGACCTAGCTAGGTAACACCATCAGTGCTAGAAGGGAGTGAAATCTGCCCTCTCCCTTTCACTCGTAGTCTTACCGTGGAAGAGAGTAGTTTGCAATCCAGAGTCTAGCTATCTTCAAGGTGGTTGGCCCCTCGTGGTACCACGTCTGCTGATACTAAGAAAGACAAGTTGCAAAAGAAGTGAGAGACACATTACCGACACTTTTTGCAGAAGTGGAGTGATGCGCAATATGTTTTCCAGAGAGGATTCTTATGTAATTCCACCCCCAGGGGGAAAATCATGAGACGCTCATTTCCACGGTCGACTTTGATTAGGCCTCTAACTCAAGCGATCGCTGCTGATTTATGCACAGATCAAAACTCTCGGTCCCTTCGGATTCAAAGCGACCGTTCTTTTATATTTAATTTAATAATTTAATTTATTAGATTTATATACCGCCCTTTCCCGAAGGACTCAGGGCGGTTTACAGGGCGTGTAAAATCAAACCAATACAAAATACAAACGTTAAAAGACAATTAAAAAGATTAAATTGTCCCTGAAAATAAAAACCCCAGTTAAAAATTCTCAGCCTGGCATAACGGAAGGGCAGCACAAGTGGAGACAAAGAACACAAAAAGGGATTTAAACGTTCAGCCCCAAGTGAGAATAAGAGCAGCCGTGTAACATATTCACCTCCTCTTTGGACTTCTTAGATTTTTCATCATCCTTCTTGTTTTTTTTCAAGGCATCCGGACCAACCACCGAGAGAATGTTACGCAGCCTGACAAGAAGGAAATGCTGAATGTGTAAAAGGCTCTTGATTTACGGAAAAAATAGGAGGGTCAGTTCAATTTAAATATCAACCCTCACCTCTCCCTCCTTTCGGCTGGCCCTTCTCCAAACAGCGTTATGGGTTCTCCCAGTGCTCGTAAGCAGGCCTTGACCTCGGAGTCGTCCGTGGAAACGTTGATTTGCCTCGCCCGTTTCCGGCGCTCAAATTCGGCCAGGACTTCGGCTTGACGCTCGCTGATGTGGTCTTCCAGGTCAAAAACTTCCCCTAACCCATAGGAGAAATTCAGTATAGGTCAGGTTCTGCCAGACGTGGTTTGCATCAGTTCGCTTTAGTTATTTGTATGGTCAACATCAGACTTTTGCATATACTCAGCTGTATGTTTCCCATAATAAACCCAAAGGAGAGAGGAAAAACAAGCAAAACGCAAACTTTGTTGCTTTCCTGGGCACTGGGCATCTTCTTACCGGTGGAGATGTTGATATTGCCCGCCTCAATGGCTGCTTTGACGGCTTCTTTGCCCATCATCCCCGACTCGCCCTTCAGGATCCGTTCGCGCTCTTTCTCCTCCAGGCTCCCATAGAAAATGGGGCCCTTCTTAGCAGGAGGGCCATCTCCATCATCGGAAGCCTTGGTTTTTGTCCCCTGCAAAGAAAACCCAGGTGTTCACGTCCATCCTCTGCCAAAAGGGTATGATGGGAGTTGTAGTCCAACATTCCAGCATACTGATGGCAGACTCCACATTTTCCCCTCCTTTGCTCTCTGCTCTCCACCCATCCAACTTTTTAGTCTTTATTATTATAGTTATTATTTATTCTTTTTAGTATTTATTCTTGTCCGAGGACGTCTCCGTGGTCATGTGGCCGGCATGACTAGACGCCAAGGGCGCACGGAACGCTGTTACCTTCCCACCGGAGTGGTCCCTATTTTTCTACTTGCATTTTTTCTGTGCTTTCGAACTGCTAGGTTGGCAGAAGCTGGGACGAGTAACAGGCGCTCACTCTGTTACGCGGCACTCGGGATTCGACCCGCCAAACTGCCGACCTTCTGATCGACAGGCTCAGCGTCCTAACCCACCGCGTCCCATATAGATAGATAGATAGATAGATAGATAGATAGATACACACACACACACACACACATATATATATATATATATTTTCTGAGGTCCTATCTATATCTATATCTATATCTATATATCTATCTATATCTATATCTATATCTATATATTATTTTATTACATTTATATACTGCCCTTTCCCGAAGGACTCAGGGCGGTTTACAGGGTGATTAAAAAACCAAAATACAAAAGTTGTAAACAAATTTTAAAAAAATTATATGTGTCCCTGCCTAAATAAAACCCCAGTTAAAATAAGATTAATCCTCAGCCTGGGCCCGAGAGCTCAAAGAGCCAGGTCTTCAGGCCCCGGCGGAATGACCGAAGGTCGGGGGCAGTCCTCAGCTCCACTGGCAGCTGGTTCCAAAGGGCAGGCGCACCCACTGAGAAGGCCCTATCCCTGGGTGTTACCCGCCGGCAATCTCTTACCGGTGGCACCCTGAGAAGACCCTCCCTGTGGGAGCGCACAGGACACATACGCACACACACACAAACGTATATGTATATATACGTATATGTATATATGTGTGTTTGTATGTATATGCATTTATTTTTATAGTCTTCGGAGAAGGGCGGGATATGAATGGAATTAAAATAAAATAATAAAATTATTATTAATACATTCTTAGCAGCCTCCTGCTTGTCATGATCCACGAAGCGGGATAAGAGAAGGGGGGGTTGTATTACCCCGCCATTGGAAACACGCCTTTATCCAGCCTGGGCCCGAATGGCCCTGGCTGTGGTCAATGGGCATTGTAGTCCAACCTTTGAAAGGTACCGGCTGGAGCGAAGGGGAGACTATTTGTGTTTATTATTATTATTATCATCATCATATATTCCAAGCGCGAAGCCGAACAGACGCCGCCCAGCCCAGCCGCCCCCGCCTTTGACCCACCGTGGAGACGCGAGACGAAGCCATAACGCGCCCCTGTCAGCCGCTCCGGCCGGATGGGAAGCTTCCCGCGAGCGCTTCCGGGGCGACGACCTTTCGCTCCGCCTCTCTCTCTTCCAGCCGGCCAATGGGCTCCAGGCGACACCGGCCCTCTGTGACTCGCTTCCGGCAGGCGGGGAGGGGGGGGCTGCAGAGGGAGCGTGGCGCATGCGCACTCGGGAAGAACCGCTGGACCCGGAGGATGCTGAGGAGGAAGCCGACCCGGCTGGAGCTGAAGCTGGACGACATCGAGGAGTTCGAGGGGGTCCGCAAGGAGCTGGAGGTGTGTGTTTGTGTCTTTGTCTTTGTGTGTGTGTGTGTGTGTGTGTGTGTGTGTGTGTGTGTGTGTGTGTGTGTCTGTCTTTGTGTGTCTGTGTCTGTGTCTTTGTGTGTCTGTCTTTGTGTGTCTGTGTCTGTGTGTGTGTGTCTTTGTGTGTCTGTGTCTGTGTGTCTTTGTGTGTGTGTGTGTGTCTCTCTGTGTGTGTGTGTGTGTGTGTGCCCTCTGGGGAGTCCCCATTGAAAACGGAGCCCGGGAGCACTCTGCCCATGCTCAGAGGCACTCTCTCTTTTTATATATATAAAAAAAGTCACGTGGCCGGCATGACTAATGCCAAAGGCGCACGGAACGCTGTTACCTTCCCACCGTGGTGGTCCCTATTTTTCTACTTGCATTTTTACGTGCTTTCGAACTGCTAGGTTGGCAGAAGCTGGGACGAGTAACAGGCGCTCACTCTGCTACGCGGCACTGGGGATTCGACCCGCCAAACTGCCGACCTTCTGATCGACAAGCTCAGTGTCCTAACCCACTGAGCCACCGCGTCCCTACAACTTTAAATAATAGCCCATCCTTATGTATTTACGGTTTTATTTTTGAATAAGCCATGCAGGAACCGAAATGAATCCCATTTTGTCCTGTGTGCTGAAGCAGTAGTGGGATAGAAAGAATTCCTTTTTTGTAAAGCTAATAATGTAGCCTGTGGCCAGGATGACTGGGCCTGTTCTGATCCTATAAATATATATTTCTGATTCCCCCCCCCCTTTTCTGGGCTGTTTCCAAAGCATTTGATTAACATATGACATAAAGAGCTGCAGTTGAGTTTCCTGAACTATCAGCACCTTGTTTTTTTGCAGATGCAGAAAAAGCAACGGGAAGAGGTCGACATGGTGGGAACCAACGATGGCGAAGGGGCCCTGGCCTTGAACCCCGATCACAAGAACTGGGAGCAGGTGATCCACGATCGGATCGGCTACAAGCCTCAGCCGAAACCTAGCAACCGTTCGTCACTCTTTGGAAACTTTGAATTCTAGAATGCCGGGTTGGTGCTGCCGCCGCCTTCAAGTGAAGGATGTTTACGAGGGATTGTGAGACGCTGATTTACAATGAGGACAGATGGAGCCGTAAGGATTCTATCCTTCTGGAAGATAAGAGACTTTTCTGTTCTCTTAAAGAACGAGCTTGGGTGCTTCTCCTCCCCCCCCCTTTCAGATACCTTGCTGCCCTGGGTATCTTTACCAACCTCCCGTTTGCAACCAGAGGCCTTAAAATCTTTCAACAGTAATACTGGCAGAACTGCTGTAGCATAGCCTCCGTGTGCAAATATTCCCAACGTCGCTATTGGGGAAATGTTGCATGCTGTAGCCCTCCTCAATACGAGAAAAGGGTTCGTTTCTGCAACACCGCCTGCGTGGGGAAGTGAGTGGGGGGAGGGCAGACCTTCCTCCACCTCCCTCCAATCATTTTAACAAAGATGGAACTCACAGGCTGTTGAAGTTACCTTATTTTCCTCCCTACACATTTTTTACCCCTTGTAACAGTGAAGATATTAAATTTTGACTTATGGTTGAGATAACAGTATTATGTGTGGGGCTGTGTATGTGCCAAGCTGTTGCTTCGGTTTGAAAAGGGATACAGGTGTGAGAGGGGTATTGTTGGGGGGGGGGGGAGGAAAAAGTCGAAAACTAGCTGATGGGTTGAATCTCTTTATTCTACTGAACCACGTAGGGTAGACATGTAAACATATCCCACGTCCATCATTTTTTGATTAAGACACAGACTATACTTGAGCAGAAGTTACGACAGCGTAAATCATTAGTATTCACGTAACGGTAGCTGATGCATTCACTTGCCATCAGCTATGGGTTTAAAATAAAAGACATCCTACACAGTACATTACACAGCCCGATAAAGCAATACGGCGAAGGCACTTTTTCCCCGCCCCCCCCCCCCATGGATATACTACGAAAGGAGAGGGAGACTAGAACATCGCTATGGAGAAACAATAGTGTGGGTCATGGCCAGCTGTAAACGAGACAAGATTTTCCGTCAACAAACATAAGGAAAAAATGCCTGCAGGTGACTTGGAATTTTTGCTTTCCCACTGTCCCATTAACGTGCGCAGAAAATACCCAGTTGCTAATGCTGGCACTCTGACATGGTTCATATAATACTAGCCAAGGAGCCACTCCCTTCTCTGGGTTTACACAGGATGTATGGAAGCAAGAAGACGGACAGGAAATGCTAAGTTATAGAGGAAGTTAGCCATGGTTGAAGCCCCACGAAATTAGCCAAAGATGTCACGGGACCCCAACTCGACCTCACGGCTGAGATGAAATGTCTCATAATTCCAGTCTTTGTGCCTTTTAAAGAGAGGCTAAAAACTTGATTGTACGGTGGTGGTGGTGGAGGGGAAGAGGAGGGGAGGGGTAAGAAGGCTGATTCAGCTACGGGTTTACTATTCGGCACATGCTGTTTGGGTAAATGCCATCCTTCATTTTGTGCTGGGAGTGCAGCGATTGTAGCAGGGCGAGTCAGCCTGGAGGAAGGCTTGTGCAGTTTTGCTGTGTTGAAAAGCACAACGCCAGTCTCCTGCCAATTTTACAATCAGCTGACACCCTGCTGCAGATTCCCTGTGGTTGCAGTTCTCCAGCTTGTATGTAATGTTCCCTCTCGGGCAGATGGTTTAAAAAAAAAAGTTTGAGTTTTCAACGTGAATGTTAATCCAGATTCCACTCTCTCCCTTCCGCGGAAGGAATTAAAAGTCAAAGGGAGAATCTCTGCTCCTCCAGGTAATGCTGAACTACACATCCCGGCAACTTCAGCCCTGCCTCTTACTTCCTGACAAGGGGAGAAGGGTATCGTCCCACATCTGAATTCTTACAGGACAATTTTGCAGGCGTTGTGGGTCTCCCAGTGGCCATCCAGTTGTGCCTAAAATACTTCCAGGCATGATTCAAAAGTAAAATTTTCCCCCCTCTGCTGCTGTTTGCCATTCAAGGAGGTAGAGAACGGCCATCAAGATTAGCAGCCCTAGAGCCTCGTCCTCCGATGCATTTCAAACCATTTTTTAAATAATAATAATAATAATAATTCTCTTCTTGGAAGACCTGTTTGAGCTTGAAATCTAACAGGATTCGCTGATTGTGTTCACATGACACATTGGGCCACGAACTACCCAACTCCATTTTAGGCTAGTTTGCATGATAAGTAGATGGCACCACTTCGGGTGAATCTGGAAAGCTGAGTTAATTGATTAAATTAATCTAAGACAGCATATTGAAACAACCAATTGGATAAAACACGGTGAAGCTGCCGTAGTCTAAACCGGCATGGGGCTGAAGCAATCTTACGTTAATTAACAATGCTACATTAAACGATTGGCAGGCGACTGGTGTATATTGTTTCTACTTTTAAATTTGAGTCTGATGTCAGGGACAAGCTAAATTGAAGGTTGATTATCACGGTTGGTACAAGCAGACAACAAAGGTAATTTTTCTGCATGGATTGCCGAAGGATGGGGTTTTCTGAGTTTCAACCTTGCCCAGAATTAGGGGCTCAAGAAACAATTGCTTCTATTCAAAAAGCAACCATTTCACCTGATCTAGGAAGACAAAGGGGTCTTAAGGCCACTGGGGGGGTCTTAAGAAGGACGTGACAATTAGGTTTAATGTTTAAGAGGGGGGAAAAGATGTCAGCCTGAAAATCAGAAAAAAAACACCTTTAAACCCTCGTACTGCAGATTTATTTAAAATATATATATATATATTAAAAAGTCATACTTGTTTCCCCATTATTTTTCCACGAGCACGTCACGGTTAGAAATGGAAATGGGTACTGTAATGGGTTAAGGTTCCTTTCCACCCCAGAGCAGCTACAGGCCCTAAAAAACCTTCCTGGGTCAAAGACAACGGCTTCCTAGAACCACACAACGGTTTGTTTGGCAGTTGTGCAACGCAGTTGGCCAAGCAGAGCTGGCTTCTCAAGGAAAGAGGGACAGGCAGCGTTGGCACTTGCTAGCTTGCCGATCAAACATACTGGCCTTGGAGAGATTGTGGTTGTGGGCGCCTACTTCTGAAGGAAAGGCCGTTCTTGTGTTCCTCGCCCTCTCCTAGAAACAGGCTGCTGAAGCACAAGGAAAAGGGAACACGGAATGGCCTGGTTCAGCTCCTTTTAAGTCGTGGCACAGGCGAAAACCTGATCAAGTACGCAATGCGTCATCCACCAATTGTGCTGAGTGGGTTGCCTTAGCCGGCCGCCGACTCTTTTACCTGTGGCTCAGAAGTCTCCCCGCCCCAAAGGTTTTGGGGAAGAGGGGAAACGTGGGGAGAGGAGCAGCAGCAGGCACCAGGGGGGCCCTCTGGAAAACCGGAGGGCGTCCCACGGCTTTCCTTGGCATGTTCCTAGTAAACCTGGTCCTTCGGAAGGCTGGAGGGGTAGCAGAAGGAGCCGTTAGTGGCAATGCTCGGTGATGTCCACCACCACAGCCTTCTTCCAGCTGAAGAAGAAGTAGCCGGCCCCCGCCCCGGCGGCCACCGCGATACAGAGGTAAGCGTTGTAGGTCATGAAGATGAGCATCAGGAAGTAGCTGACCACGACCTGGATGATGTGCAGGACGGTCTGGAAGAGGTGAGGGATGCTCAGCATCTGTTGGCTAGCCGAACGGAAAAACAAAATGGAGGTCAGGCGCTTTTTATTTATTTCCCATCTTTATTGTGTGTTTTTTTTTTATAAGTGACTCAAGGCAGCAGATGTACCCGATGCTCCTTTCTCCTCCTATTTTTTTCCCACAACAACCCTGAGAGGGAGGAACTGGCCCAAAGTCCCCCAGCCAGCTTTGATGGCTAAGGTGCGACTAGCACTCTCCCATCTCTCAGGGATTGGCCCTAACTCAGCCCTTTGGCTTTTATGCCTAAGGTGGGACTACAACTCCCAGACACCTGGTTTCCAGTGTGCTGCCAGTGGCGTGCAAAAATAATACAGCCCCACCTTTTTTTTTTTTTTGCAGAAACAGCAAAGGAGCTTAGAAGGAAACCTTTTACAAATGCCCAATTTTGACACTCTAGACCCGGAACGGCTTCCCTAGAAAACACGGCTCTTGGCGTTCTCACGAGAGTCTGGCTTAGCCATGTCTCCAGCCCCCTGCCTCGTGTTTCATCTCGCAGCTGAACAGCCGCGTGTGCTCACCCAACCGTTTTGTGGGTCTCCATCAAGACGGTCCCGTTGGGCCCCGGGAGAGGCATGGAGTTGTAACGGATGCTGACTTGCGACTTCCGCAGGAGACTCTCCCGGCCAATTTTCAAGCCCTCGTAGAACATGGCCAGGAAGAAGATAGCCACGAATGCACCAGCCATTTCTGCATGCAAGAGGTAGAATTGATTAGACGTATTATCTCTAGAGCAACTTGCCCGGCACCATCCAGAGTTGTGGGGGAATGTTATTTCACGAGACTTCCAATGCATGGAGATTAAGAGGGGCACTGTTGGAGATCCTAAGATTGCTGGAAAACTTAAAACAAGAGGTAGACTAGACCAGGGGCCCCCAACTCCCGGTATCGGGCCGCGGATGTCTGCAACCGGTCCGCACAAACAAGCAAAGCCCCATCCACAAGATGCAGGCAGTACACAAAACCACGCACCCTCCGGTCCGTGGAAAAACCTCTGTCCGCGGAACCGGTCCCTGATGCCCAAAAGGTTGGGGACCTCTGGACTAGACCAAGGAATCCATGCCATGTAGGTTAGGAATCTCAACAGAATAAGAGAGAGTTGGAAGGGACCTTGGAGGTCTTCTAGTCCAGGGGTCAGCAACCTGAAACAGTGAAAGAGCCACTCGGAACCGGTTCCCTCACAAAAGTAAAAACTGGGAGCCGCAAAAAATGTGTTCACATGCGCGTACATGCACGCATGCGCAGAACAGGGTTTGACTGAAGAGTGGAGCCAAGGTGAGATATGCACCTACCCTGCATATTTGAATTGATTGGCTGAACTTTTTTAGTCCCACTTTTTTTTTTTGGACTGCGCATGTCAGAGGACTGGGAGCCGCAGGAGACGGCTGAAAGAGCCGCATGCGGCTCCGGAGCCGCGGGTTGCAGACCTGTGTTCTAGTCCAACCCTTTGTGTAAGCAGGAGACCCTATGCCATTGCAGACAAATGGCTGTCCAGTCTCTTCTTGAAAACTTACAGTGTTAAGAGCACCCACAACTTCTGGAGGCAACCCGATTGATGGTCAGGAAGTTTCTACTTAATTCCAGGTTGCAAATTTTCCCCTAACACACACAAACACACACACACACACCCGTCACTCACCTCCGGGCGTATTGATGACAAGCCCAGAAAACAGCAAGGGCACATTTTGATAGCTGAAGTGGAAAGTCATATCCTGTGCAGGGAGAAAAAAGGAGTCGGTGTGTAAATCAGCTACCAAGGGGGGGGGCAGGCCAAAGTTTGCTGTTTTCTGGCCCTGCAACTTCAAAGTAGGGGAAGTCCTCGGCTTTATAACCGTTCTTTCAGTGACCATTTGAAGTTCCAACGGCGCCGAAAGAAAAGTTGACTTCTGACCGGGTTTTCACACGCTTAGGACCGTGGCAGCATCCCCACGTGACCAAAATTCAAAGGCTTGGCAACTGGCATGTGCCTTCTGACTAGCCTTCGCGACCTTCTGACTAGCCAAGTCAATGGAGAAAACAAGATTCGCTGACGATGATGATTATATAAAGCTTTTATTCGTAAAACATGAAACTCACTCAACTGAACACTCAAACTGACTGGCACTAATGGTTGACACGGGTTGCTGCCAGCATCCTAGGTATCGACCAGGTATCTCCTTAAAATGTAAGATTATGATGATTATGCTGATTATTACTTTGACTGAAGGACAGGGGGAGGAGGAGAATGGAAGTCCGGGTCAGGAGAGGCACGTAGGAATCTCCAAGTCTTCTTCCCTTGCTTCAGGATTAGCCCTACGGTGTGAACGCCACTTACCATCATTCCTCCATGCATGTGTCCAGGGCTGCTCGTGGGGTGATGGTGGGCGTGAGGATCCATGGTGGGGCTGCCTGAGCCACTCATGTTGTGGTCCATGTGGCCCATGTGGCCCATGTGGGCGTGATGCTCAGGATGGCCCATCTGGGTTCTCGAGGGAGAGGATAAAGCCTGGAAAATCCATTCGCTGGGGTTAGAAATACATAATCCTTCATGCGCTGATGGTGCTACCTGGTGTGGCAATGAAACGCCCGCAAGAAAGCAGCCCACCCCTTCCTCCTCCTCCTCTTCCTCCTCCTCCATTCCACACACCCCATTCCTTTCTAGCGCTGATGATGTTAACTAGTTTGGTAATGAAATGTCTGCAAGAAAGCAACCAAGTTCAGAGAACACCAAGGACCCCACAGTCCTCCTCCTCCATTCCACACACCCCTTTCCCTTCTAGCGGTGATCATGTTACCTAGTTTGGTAATGAAACGTCTCCAAGAAAGCAACCAAGTTCAGAGAACACCAAGGACCCCACAGTCCTCCTCCTCCTCCTCCATTCCACACACCTCACGCCCTTCTAGCACTGATGACGCTACCTGGTCTGGTAATGAAACGTCTCTAAGACAGCCACTAAACTCAAAGAGCACCAAATAGCCCACTTTTCAATCCCAAGCCACAGTGCAAGTATTCTCCTCCGAAACAGCGAGCCGTTCCTCACCCAGCTTGGATCAAAACAGTTTGAAGACTCAAGGATCTGTTTCGAAAATCAATTTCCCACTGAGGAGCCGCAGATGGCCTCAGAAGAGGTTGATAAAAGTGAAGGCAGACTGCCGCGGGCCTCAGCTGTGCTCGGGCTGCATTTGAAACTGAATTAACTCGAAAGCCAAATGCGCGAAAAGCCACCGCCGTCCTTAAGGGCTCCTAATTTTATTGGAAACAGATCTCTTCAATCACGTTAGGAGAAACGAAAAGGTCCCCAGGCGCCCCCAGCAATGGGTGTCTGCCTTCTCAGAAGAACGCCCTTCTCTTCAGCCTCTAAACGCATTAAGCTGGAGGCGATAAGCAGACAGAAGGACAGAAATCTAATTAATTTAATCCCATCACTGGCGATCACCAGCCTCAAACTGGAGAAAGAAGGAAAAAAAAACCACGAGCTATTTGTAATGTTGAGCTGATGGCAGGGGAAGGAGGGGGGGGCAGCTGATTCAAGCTAAGGGGGGCCCTCCACGATGTAAAAAAGATGTCGAGACTCTAGAAAGGGTACAGAGAAGAGCAACAAAGATGATTAGGGGGCTGGAGGCTAAAACATATAGGGAACGGTTGCTGGAATTGGGTATGTGTAGTTTAATGAAGAGAAGGGTGAGGGGTGACATGATAGCAGTGTTCCAGTATCTCAGGGGCTGCCCCAAAGAAGAGGGAGTCAAGCTATTCTCCAAAGCGCCTGAAGGCAGGACAAGAAGCAACGGATGGAAACTAGTCAAGGAGAGAAGCAACCTGGAACTAAGGAGAAACTTCCTGACAGTTGGAACAATTAACCAGTGGAACAACCTGCCTCCAGAGGTGGTGAATGCTCCAACACTGGAAGTTTTTAAGAAGAGACTGGACAGCCATTTGCCTGAAATGGTATAGGGTTTCCTGCCTGAGCAGGGGGTTGGACTAGATGACCTCCAAGGTCCCTTCCAACTACTTCTTCTTCTTCTTCTTCTTCTTCTTCTTCTTCTTCTTCTTCTTCTTCTTCTTTCTTCTTCTTCTTCTTCTTGTTGTTGTTGTTGTTATTATTATTATTATTATTATTATTATTATTATTATTATTATTATTATTATTATTATTATTATTATTATTATTATTATCTTTCTTTTCTTTCTCTTTCTTTCCCTTCCTCTCTTTCCTTCCTTCCTCCCTCCCTCCCTCCATCTCTAATGGTTAAGGTGGAGACTATCAGAACATGCTTCATTTATAGCTTCTTGGACTTTGATGTTTGGAAGCCTGGAAAGGATTGGAAAGACAGGGTGACCTGATGTTTATCGCTGATGACATACTGCAGCTCCATCGTAGTTGCAGACAGGCAGAGAACCCCGGCATAAACCAGCTCCATGAAGTTACAAAGATTGAAGAGAATCCTGTCCTTTCAATCGTGTAGCATTCTTGCCTTCAAGATCTCTCGGTCTAACCGCATAGCAAGTACGGCATCTCGGCTATTTTGTCAAGATTGTGTTAATTCGTTCACGCAATGGAACTGATTTTTCTGGTTCTTAGCAATTATCATTTTGGCAGCTGATAACAAGTTAGGTGTCATTAATTGATGTCTTCGGGGCTGAGAGGGAAGCATTTTAAAATTACTTTTGATTAAAACCAAATCTGAAGCAGATCTTCCTTCTAGATAAATCTCTCTCCTGGGGATTTTGAACCCTTAGACATGACGGTCGTATCTGCAGCCTGCTTCTTAAAATTTGCCTTTACTAAAAAAAAAAATATATTGCTTTCAAAATGAAATGCCATCAAAAACATAAGAGACCGGTTTGGTGATCCCTCCTCTACAGATAATCCTGGACTTACAAACCATTTATTTAGCAAACAAATTTGTTTAGCCTTTTTTTTTTTTGAAACGAGCCTCCCTAAGTTCAACATCCAATGCTGGGACCATAACTATTTATTAACGAATCTCTGAAAATGATTTGTTTCCTGCTCCGCAACCCCTACAGTTCAGGGGACTCTGCTTCAATTTTACTTTGCACGCATTCACAGAAAACGAAAAAGAACACATTTTGAATCCTATCACCAGCGATCAGGCAATGCTCTTTCCTCGTGGGAAAAGGAAGCAGAAAAACATATAATCACAGACTTTTATTTTTTGCTTATTTTATTCAGGATATGTACGTTGCTTTCTTTCCTGTACAGCCGAACTGTCTAGAAACGTCAAGGGAGCTTCAAACGTGTGTTTGGTAGTCATGGCACACGAACAAAGCAAAAAAAATAAAAAAAATAAAATTCTGACTGGATGTGCAGAAAGTTTCGGGCAAGCTGAACAAGCTCCCTGGATCGTGGCCAATTTACTGATGAAAAGGACAGAAATGGAACACCTGGGCACAACTTCCCACGGCAAAAACTTGTTACTCCAAACCAGGCACGTAAGGAGATTATCACTTGAGAAAGCTTTTCCTTGCCAAATGCGCCTGTTCAGATGAATTTATCCTCCTTGTTGTATCTGCAAATGCCAATACAATAGGAGGGTTTCGTCTTTCGGGCAGGAATTTTGGAACAACAACAACAAAAAAAATGAAATAGCAGCCATTGCGTGAACCTAATCATGACCGCCGACATTTTCGCAAAGAATAAAGCGACTCTTCTTTTAAAGGCCGCCAGCATTTCCATTGTTCTGTTTGAAAGAAAAGTCTGGCAAAACGCCTCACAAACGCCAGTCCCAAGAGGAGATGAAATGAGGGTCCTTCGTTATTGCATCTCATATTGCAATTCTACGATATTGGTGAGATGAAGGGAACTCCTGGAAGGATTGTGATTGTTGATGTTCCCAGCTGGCTTCTGACAAACTCAATGGGGGAGGCTGGATTCATATTAACGGCTGCAGTGATTTGCTTAACGATCGTGGCAAAATAAAGAGTAACATCGGGCGGACTCCACGCCTTGCTTAGCAGTGGACATCGACCGATCCCAGTTTGTAGTCGTACGTCGAGGAATTCTGTGCGCTCGCTACTGGAAGAGGCTGCCCCTAGTTTATAACTTAACTAAGGCACAGGCTTTCATCCTTTTGTTCCTCTGGGTTTATCTCGCTTCTCCCCTGGGTTTTGCCTGACTGCGCGTCTGCTGAGCTTTTGTGTTATTTGGCCCTTTTTCTCTCCCAAGATGTCTTGCCACTCCCCAAAAATGGAATATGCGCGTGACTTTTTAATGCCTGTAGTTTCTTTGGGGAGTGTCCAGAAACCTTTTGCGTGTCCAGAAGTTATCAGTGAGATAACAGCTGGGTGATGTAAAGAGGGCCACAGATAAATCTTGATAACAAAAGGAATTACGACAATTATAGCCGTGAGTGCTTTTGTGGAGAATGCACACCCCTGTCTATCGCACCGGGTCTGGCCATCCAGCCAAATGAATGTGAAAGAGTATTCTTTCACCGGAGTGCACAACTGTGTGTCTTTTCTAACAGTTTCTGACTTTCCCTTTTCAACACATCTCCCTCCCGCAAATGGGATGACCTAGGAAAGAAGTGAGAACATTTATCGGTCGTGCAATGGGTAATACAGGTCCTCGAATTACAGTGGTTCGTTTAGTGACCATTCAAAGTTACGACGGTGCTGGGAAAAAGTGGCCGATGTGGGTTTTCCCTGATGACCCTCGTGGCATCCGCAGGGTCACCTGATCCAAGTTCAGACGCTTGGCTCATAGTTGTGATGGTTGCCATGTCCCGGAATCCCCTTTTGTGACCTTCTGACAAGCAAAGTCAGCGCGGAGGCCTGATTCACTTAAGCACTGTGGCAAGAAAAGTCGTAAAACGGGGCAAAACTCACTTAACTGTCTCACTTAGCAACAAAGATTTTTGGATTGTAAGTCAAGCACTAACTGTAACCTTTGGGAAGCTCTAGGTCGCACATTAGATAGACAGATAGATGGATGCATGGATGGATGATAGATAGATAGATAGATAGATGAT
Organism: Vipera berus; assembly: GCF_964194415.1. Lineage (NCBI taxonomy): Eukaryota > Metazoa > Chordata > Lepidosauria > Squamata > Viperidae > Vipera > Vipera berus. The sequence continues at coordinate 9,715,696 of NC_138218.1, forward strand.
AGATTTCCAAAGGGACAAGGCTGGGAAGGGATGGATAGATAGATAGTTAGATAGATAGATGATGGATGGATGGATAGATATGATTTCCAAAGGGACAAGGGTGAGACGATAGATAGATAGATAGATAGATAGATAGATAGATAGATAGATAGATAGATAGATAGATGATGGATGGATAGATATGATTTCCAAAGGGACAAGGGTGAGACGATAGATAGATAGATAGATAGATAGATAGATAGATAGATAGATAGATAGATAGATAGATAGATGATGGATGGATAGATATGATTTCCAAAGGGACAAGGGTGGGACGATAGATAGATAGATAGATAGATAGATAGATAGATAGATAGATAGATAGATAGATAGATAGATGATGGATGGATAGATATGATTTCCAAAGGGACAAGGGTGGGACAATAGATATAGACAAGATAGATAGATAGATAGATAATGGATGGATGGATGGATGGATATGATTTCCAAAGGGACAAGGGTGAGACGATAGATAGATAGATAGATAGATAGATAGATAGATAGATAGATAGATAGATAGATAGATGATGGATGGATAGATATGATTTCCAAAGGGACAAGGGTGAGACGATAGATAGATAGATAGATAGATAGATAGATAGATAGATAGATAGATAGATGATGGATGGATAGATATGATTTCCAAAGGGACAAGGGTGGGACGATAGATATAGACAAGATAGATAGATAGATAGATAATGGATGGATGGATGGATGGATATGATTTCCAAAGGGACAAGGGTGAGACGATAGATATAGACAAGATAGATAGATAGATAGATAGATGATGGATGGATAGATATGATTTCCAAAGGGACAAGGGTGGGACGATAGATATAGACAAGATAGATAGATAGATAGATAGATGATGGATGGATAGATATGATTTCCAAAGGGACAAGGGTGGGACGATAGATAGATAGATAGATAGATAGATAGATAGATAGATAGATAGATAGATAGATGATGGATGGATAGATATGATTTCCAAAGGGACAAGGGTGGGACGATAGATAGATAGATAGATAGATAGATAGATAGATAGATAGATAGATAGATAGATAGATAGATAGATAGATGATGGATGGATAGATATGATTTCCAAAGGGACAAGGGTGGGACGATAGATATAGACAAGATAGATAGATAGATAGATAGATGATGGATGGATAGATATGATTTCCAAAGGGACAAGGGTGGGACGATAGATATAGACTAGATAGATAGATAGATCAGCTGTCTGCAGAGGAAATAATAAGGAGCCTCTCGTAGAAGGAAGGGGAAGACAAAGATTCTCGAGGTCAACGCTTCACTCGGATGCCATGCTGGCTGGGAAGGATGGCCCTGTCACCCCAAGCAACTGGAGGGCAAACCAGAGCCAGCCAATTGCCTCACACACTTCCTCCCTGTTGTTCCAATCTGGCCTCCCCACGGGGGTGGGGTGGGTGAACATCCTCTATCGTCCTTGCTGCAATGTTTTGCTAGATCAAAAGCTTTGACTGTCAGGCTTCCAAGTCTGCCAGTCGGCAGCCTCCGTTATGTACACCCAGAAGAAATTATTAACAGAGAAAACGGCACTGATTTTGCAGTTTCTCTATTTCGGTGCCATCGTGGAGAGAATAACTTGGCAATGCTCCGCAGAGGGGCTGTGGAACATCCCCCCCAAGCCGTCAAAAAACGAGGACGTTCGTCGCCAGAATGATCTGTTTTCTATCCTATTCCCCAAATCCTGCTTGGGAAAATGATTGCCCAGCATAAAAACAGCCAGTCCAGACAGCTCCGCAGGCCAAACCAGGATTCTCTTCCGCAAAAAACCCAGCATTATTCTAGATGCTTGTTCGGCAAAGCCACTCGGGCTGTCTGTCACAAGATGACCTTGATCACCAAGTTGAGGTCATCTGAAATGTGTTCCCGAGTTATCTGGGGACGGAAGACTCATCTCCCAGCTTACGAACTTTGTAACTGCTGAGCCTTCTCTGCCAGCACTTTATGGCCTGTGATTCGAGGAGCACACCCCGACAATCCATTAAAGTTCCCCCCCCCACACACACACCCAATCTTATTGCCACGTTGCAAAACTACTCCAGCACGTGACAGCTGAAAAAAACTCCCTTTTAATACTACTTCAGAAAGCCCATCAAATGTTTAAATACAGTTTATTTGGGCTAATGCAGTAAAGTCAGGTCTTCTTCTACCTTCAATAATACAGCCCTGGCTTTTTTTTTAAAAAACAAACATATGGATCATCCAGGAGAATCCCACTATTTTTCATTTTTTGGGAAATGCCCTATGTTTAAACCCTAGCTTATTTCCTTGACAATCCTATGTTTAGGCGCCTCTTTCATCCTATTCCCTTACTTAGAATCTTTCTGCTCTCTAGCCTTGTCCCCATTTATCCTAGAGACCCATTTATCCAGGGTCTCTCAGCTCTGGATAAATGAGTCTCACACCCTTATTAAGAGGTGCAAATTGCCGGAAAAGTCTTTTCTTCAGGAACCTGACAGCATAGAGACTAGTACTAGTTTTACATTTTCATTTACCTTTAGATTGAGGAAGAAAAGCACGGTGCTTCCAGCAACCCAGCAGATCTGTTGCAAATAGATAAAACTTTCTTCCTGGTTCCTGCTCGGGGCAATTCCAGTAACACCTACTCAGCGTTTGTTCCAACTCCTGGCCACCAAAAATTGGTGTTTGCTCACTGCCCATCAGGAAGGGGGAGAGAAAACAAAAAAATAGATGATTTACTCAACATAAATGCCACTCTGAAAGCTCTTGAAACAAGAGAGGGCTGCAATGGAAAAGGTGGGAGGGCACCCCGCGGATTTCAGTTTTGTGCTATTGTGTGTCTGGTAAACACACAGCCCAAGATCAGATAGATCTGGGTGGGTCAACAACCTGGGAATGCAAAAAAGAACAACAGAACCACCTCACTGCCAGAGTTTTGACGCAGCAGCGAAGGCAACGGGCCAATGCAGGTAGTCCTCGACTTAAGGCCACAACTCAGCCCCAATTTTCCGTTGCTAAACAAGACAGTTGCGGAGTGAGTTTTGCCCCGTTTCACGACTTTTCTTGCCGCAGTTCTTCAACTGGCAAGAATCATTTGAAGTGTCTTGCTTCTTCCTTTAAAGCCACCTGTCCTTTGAACAAGGAGACGGAGCGAAGTCTCTGGTTTCCCCTTTCTGACAAAGGGAGGGGGGATTAGAATTGTTTTTAAACAGGCATTAGAAAGAGCTTTTTATTACACTTACGAACAATTAATTCGCAGAGGAGAAAAGATGAAAGAAAGAAAAAAGGAAAGAAAAAGAAAAGAAAGAAGGAAAGAAAGGAAAGGAAAGGAGAGGGAGGGAAGGAAGGAAGGAAAGAAAGAAGGAAAGAAAGAAAGAAAAAAGAGAGGGAAAGAAAGAAAAAGAAAGGAAAGGAGAGGGAGAGGAAGGAAGGAAGAAAGGAAGGAAGGAAGGAAGGAAAGAGAGAGAGAGAGAGAGAGAGAGAGAGAAAGAAAGAAAGAAAGAAAGAAAGAAAGAAAGAAAGAAAGAAAGAAAGAAAGAAAGAAAAACTGCTTAACAGCAGTAGAACTGCCAGGCTAGTTTTGTGCCCAAAAGCCTCTTAAGCTAAGTCAAGAAGCTGGCTAAATGCCTGGAAAACACACACACAAGGGGTGTGAGTCTCCAGCTACAGCCCAATTTCACAAACTGCAGCTAAATCAAGCTGACTGAAGCATACAAAACCACAAAGGGCTGGAGAAACTCTCTCAGCCGGACATTTTCACAATCCCTCCAGAACGGAGAAAAAGCCTTGCAGAGAGAGAGAGAGAGAGAGAGAGATGTGTGGAATGTTTATTTAACTTTGCTTGGCATCCTCTTCAGAAAACATCCAGCAGTCCTCAAAGCTGAGATGCAAAAACATTCCAGTGCCACTCCTTCATAGGGAGGGGGGGGGGAAAGGAAATATATATTATTTCCCAGTGCTAATATACGTGGATTGATTTCTGGAGATTGGGTAGTTCTTGAAGCATCTAAGCCAGGAAGGAGGGCAAAAAGGATAAACAGAAGTTGAGGAGTTTGGCAATTTGGCTCTGGGAATTAAAATCTCTCTCTCTCTCTCTCTTATCTATCTATCTATCTATCTATCTATCTATCTATCTATCTATCTATCTATCTATCATCTATTTATCTATCAATCATATCTCTCTCTCTCTCTCTCTCTCTCTCTCTCTCTCTCTCTCTCTCTCTCTCTCTCTCTGGCTCCAGACTATAAACTAAATTTACTTAAAATCTTCCTGGTTTGCTTGCTTTTCTTTTTCAATAGGATCTCCAACATTCATCTCTTTCCCATCCTGCTGTCCTCCATCAACCCCTCCCCTCAAGCCAGCTTGGTTACCCGCACCCCTGAAAGCCCCCTCCTCCAATTTTTTCTTCCTTCAATTTCTCCCCTTTGATAGTTTTCCCTTTGGACACTGGAAGACACTGAGGGGACAGTATATTGTATATAAAGAGAGATCAAACCCCACTGCCTTCTAGCACTGATGATGTTACCTAGTTGGGTAATGAAAGGTCTGCAATGAAACAACCAGGACCACACAGTCCTCCTCCTCCTTTCCATAAACCCCATTTCCTTTTAGCACTGATGTTACCTAACTGGATAATGAAAGGTCTGCAAAAAAAAACAACAACCAGGCTTAAAGAGCACCAAGGACCCCGCAATAACAACAAACTGTCTATATATATATGTATATATCGGAGGTGGTGACCCTTTGAGAGCTGTATGCAACGAAATTTCATTTTGATGTATGCCAATTGGTGTACATTCAAAGTGACAATAAAGTTATCATCATTCGGGTTGAGTTTCCTCCTTCAATACCTCGTTCCTTTTCAACCTGGATACTCCCTGGCATCTTCACCCTTGTTTATTTATTCAATATTTTTCAATATTTATTCTATAACCGCCTACGTCCTTCAATGACTCCGGGCTGTTTACAACTGCAATTCTTTTGTTCCCCTCCCTGCATTCAAGCCTATTAAAAGACCCATACATTTTATAAATCAATCAATTAAAAATTAGCGGGCTTGCTCCAATTGCAGGACACGGGCTACGGTGGGCTGTTGTGTTTAGTGGGGTGTGAAAGGAGCCGCTTGGGGATCACACTTGATCAGGCTGTGATCCCAGATTGGGATCCATCCAGTCTTGGGATCCACACCCCCCCCACGCTTTTTGGTTTCTGCACCGCCCAAGCCAAAAACCCTGGGTGGATTCCAGCACTGGATCACAGGCTGATCTCCCAATGGCCACTTCTTTTCCCTCCCACCCCCTCTTTTTCTTTTCTCCTCCCTCCCACCCACTTTCCTCCTGATGCTTTGGACTCCCACTCCCATCATCCCCAGCTCAGGGCAGGGGCAAAGTCTGCCAACGAATAAAAGTAAATGAAAGCTGCGGGGGCTGCAGCTTTTTTTCATCCTGGGGATTGCGGGGAGGGGTTTTTCCTCCCCCCCCCAGCCACTTAAGGGAAGGACTACACAGCCCATGCTCCCCAAAGGCACAGGAGGAGTTATGGGTTTTGTAGTCCAGGTGGGTTATGTTTTTTTGGGAAAGCTCCTTTCCCCCGCATCCCATCTCCCAAAAAAGCAAAAAAACGAGCCCGCTGGGTCGCTCACTCACTTGCTCGTCCGCCTCGGCTTTGCAGCCTCTCTGCTTTGACCTCCTCGTACGTGTCTGCCCTCTTCGGCCGGGGCCGCTCCCGCCGCGCGCGGATTGGCCAGCGGGCGCGTCACACGTAGGCGGACGCCTCCCGATTGGCTCGAGCCGCTCCTTCCTCCCTCCCTCCCTCGCAGCCCCGCCCCCTTCGCGCCAAGCCTTGGCTCTGAGATCTTGCGGCGGCAGGAGGACGCGCGGGGGGAAAAAAAAAGGAGGCGGGGGAGGGGAGGATTTTGGCCCTCCCCGGGAGCCGTAGTCCGGTCACGTGCTTCTCGGAGCCGCTTCCTGGAGTGGGCCGGGCTTCGCTCCGCCGGCGCTTTTACGACACTTTCCGCCTCGCTTTGGGGCAGCGCGGCAGCCGGGCGCGGCGGAACGGCGGGGGCCCCCAAAAATGTTGGGGGGCGCCGAGGAGGACGATGCCGACTTCCTGTCCCCGACGGGAGGGTGAGAGCGCGGGAGGGGGTCAAGCCCTGCCGAAAGGGGGGGCTGTGGGCGGGACCGGAAGAGGAACTAGGTACTTCCGTTCGCTTGTCAAAGCTGAGGGGCCAACCTGGACCACCCCTGCTGGGGCTAATCCCTAATATATATATAATATATAATATATAATATGTAATATGTAATATGTAAATGTAATATATAATATAACAATATAACAATATAACATGTATATGTATACGTATATGTATATATATATATATTTGTTTTCGTAGATTCTCGCGGGTGTCTGTATGTGTAGATCTAGAGTCTCGGGTTTCTTCCCGCGTTCCTTTCATCTTCAGAAAGTTGTGGCGACGTTTCGACGAAATCCCATCCGTCATCATCAGGCCGGAGTGTTCCTCCTGCTGCTTCCAGGAGCAATGCGTGGTCTGGCTGTTTGGAAGGAAAGGAACAGCCAGTTGGAAGGAAAGGAACAGCCAGACCACGCATTGCTCCTGGAAGCAGCAGGAGGAACACTCCGGCCTGATGATGACGGATGGGATTTCGTCGAAACGTCGCCACAACTTTCTGAAGATGAAAGGAACGCGGGAAGAAACCCGAGACTCTAGATCTACATATATATATTTGTATATATATGTATGTGTATATGTATATAAGGGACGCGGTGGCTCAGTGGGTTAGGACGCTGAGCTTGTCGATCAGAAGGTTGGCAGTTTGGCGGGTCGAATCCCGAGTGCCGCGTAACAGAGTGAGCGCCTGTTACTCGTCCCAGCTTCTGCCAACCTAGCAGTTCGAAAGCACGTAAAAATGCAAGTAGAAAAATAGGGACCACTCCGGTGGGAAGGGAACAGTGTTCCGTGCGCCTTTGGCGTCTAGTCATGCCGGCCACATGACCACGGAGACGTCCTCGGACAAGCGCTGGCTCTTCGGCTTTGGAACGGAGATGAGCACCGGCCCCTAGAGTCGGAAACGACTAGCACGCGTGTGCGGGGGAACCTTTACCTTTTATATGTATATATGTATATATGTGTATATCAAATATATATGTGTATTACACATATATGTGTAATATATGTGTATGTCAAATGCTTGTTAACTATTTTTTTAGATTACCTTGCTAGGCCCCAAACATGGGACAAATCTTTATTTCCTGTGTCAGCCTAGCAAGGTAATCTAAAAAATAGTTAACAAGCATTTGACATATATATCTCCCCTTGCTTCTCAGCTAACAAAGCGAGAGAGATCCTGTGGCTTAGAGGTGAAAACAACTGCCTAATGTGTAATCAGCCCAGGTTCGAATCTCAGAACGGTATGGCTGACTGATGAAAACTAATAAGTTTGAAATGCATATCAGTCTCCCTTAATTCTTTGTTAGCAATTTAAAAATTTACACATATATGTGTATATGTATATATGTATAAAATTTCAGGGGAGGGCCATTCATCCATCCCCGAGTGCCTCTGAGCCCGTTCAGAGTGCATTCAAATTCAAAGGTCTAAAATCAGAGGTGGCTTTTTCAGCCCCCCCCAGGGTGCCTCTGAGCATGTGCAGAAGGCATTTAAAATTCAGGAGAGGGGTCTGAAATCACAACTGGCTTTCTCGTTGCTTCTGAGCATCTGTAGAGAGCATTTGGAAAGGACTTTTCCATAATAATGGATCACACACCCACACAGAGACCCCCTGGTAAATCATAGATTGCTTAGTGTGGCTTGTGGATGCCACCATTTGTAACTTAACATTAGTGGACAATGTGCTTTCGGAAGGTCACCAGGTTGGACAGGCTTGCGCTAGTAAACGTGGAATCTTATATTCTCATGTCAAAAAAATAGAGGCAGTTACTGACGTGAACAGGCATAACAGTGTCAGAGATTCTCCTTGGTAGTTGTATATGGTCTGTCAGCATTAAAGAGGTTGGTGGGGAGAACAATTATCTTGTCTCTGAATGTCGCAAGAATGTGCTTAGTTAAGGCTGGGAGGTTATGCAATCGAGAAGGGTCAGGGCAAAAGGTCGGGTGGAAAGAAGCTTGTATTGATTAGATTAGTGTTTGTGACTCCGCTGGCTTTGGAAATATGAGGGGGGTTGGGGGAGATTATTCCTGCCTGTACTACTTACCTGTATACCTACATTACTCCAGGCTAAGCAACGTGCAGAGCACAGGGGGGGGAAAGGGATAAAATATTAAGCCAAAGAAATGAAAGGCATCAGAGAAAGAATGAAAACTTAGTTACAACTAGCCTACACAAACCACCATCTCTGCACGTCTGCATGTCATGCCATGCTTTCCATCACCAAGATAGGGCGGCATATAAGTCCCAATAATAAATAAAATAAATAAATAATAAGTAGTTGCAGAGAAGAGCTTGTTGGCTTGCAAGGTAGGGATCGTGGTTTGCATAATGGGGCTTAAGGTAAAACTAGGGTCTGGCTTTGTTTGCGGCCAGACATGTCAGAACTGAGCAGCGTTGTCCTCAAGCTTGCCTGGAAATATGTGGCGTGCACATGACTGAGTTAAAGATTCTTGGTGTGTGTGTGTTGTGGTGGTGGTGGAAACAGGATGAGAAAGGAGGAAATTTCATGCTAGGGAAACTCCACCGTTGCACTGCTGTGATCACCAGAGCTGGCTTTGCAAAATGGAAGATTTTGCAAACATTGTGGGCAGTTTCCAAGATGGTCCCTGCATTCCAAACCCCTGAGATGTGTGAAGGTATCAGCTTTTCCCCCAGCCTAGCTTTTGAGATAAGCTGGGACTACAATTCCCAGAGTTCCTTTGGCCTTTGCTGGGTGGATTTCTTGTATTTTTCAGTTTGGGGAAAGATAGTATGTCTCTGTCTGTCTGTCTCTCTCTCCCCCCCCCCTTCAGATTTGCTGATATATATCCTTTAGTCAGATATAAAATACAGATAGTCCTCGACTTACAACAGTTCATTTAGCGGCCGTTTGAAATTACAACGGCACTGAAAAAAATGACTTATGACCGTTTTTCATACCGTTTTTCGTAACCCTGGTCTCGCGATCAAAATTTGGACAGGTGGCAACCAGTTCATATTTTAGAGGGTTGCAGTGACCCAGCGTTCACGTGATCCCCTCTTGCAGCCTTCTGACAAGCAGAGTGACTGGGGAAGCCATTTCACCTTCATTTAAGTGTTGCTAACTGATGCGATTTACTTAACAACTGTGGCAAGAAAGGTCGCAAAACGGAACAGGGAGAAGGGAGCTGATGCTTTGGAGGAACTTGGCTGCCCCTGGGATCCTACGGATTGTAGCCCCAGGAAAAGTCTGCAGAGCCCTAAGTTAAGAAAATGCTTGGCCGTGGTCTCAAGAATAGCTGGAGGCCATCCTGCTCCTTTTGATTCGGCTTTACTTCCTTTTTTTTCCTCCCCCTTTCCACCCATCCGGAATTAGCTGAGCAAATGAGAAGCAGCTGATTGGGGCAGCTTTTCAGGCCTGCAATCCAATCCAGACCAGTCACGGGGGACGTTGTCTCATTTCCCTTCATCTCCCGTTCCAAAAAGGGGAAGGAGATAATAAGATGGTGTTTTCCTGAGTTGGGAAGAACTACCAAGGCTTCAGCTTTAATTGGAAACTTATGTCCTGTTCTGGGGCCGTTCTGGGACGTCCTTATTTCGGTGAAAGCGCTGCGATTTTTATCGATGAACAAAATGCTCGTGTTTATCATTATTATTTAAAATGTTTATTAGCACTGATGGCGTTACCTGGTTTGGCGATGAACCAGCTGCAAGAGAGCACCAGGGACCCCACAAAATGCTTATTTCCCCACTCCATTGGCAACACCGATCAAAAACCACCACCACCAAATCAAAACGTTCCCAATACTGAATAGGCTATTTTTTTTTAATAATTGAATGCCTACTGGGGGGGGGGGAGCGGAAATGGCATTTCTGACCCCTTTTTGCAGCCCTCAGGGAGAGATCCAGGCTGCAGAATTCAATCTGGGGGGTCAGCCTGTTCTTCCTTCAGGCTCCTCGTTTCATAAAACGCCGTTCCTCCTTGGTCTTTCTGAATTCCGTTCCCACGGATCTGAACTTCTCTTAAAGCCTGATTCTGCAGAATTGGTCTCTGGAGTTAGGTGTCCAGAGCAGATCTGACAAGCGATTGGTGTGATGACTCCTTAAGTTTAGAGACTCGCCTCTTAGCTTTTCCAAGGTCGCTCGGCAATTCCAGAGACCCGATCTTGTGCAAATTGAGAATGGTGTGTTTTTTTTTGGAAACTCGAGTTTGCATTGTTAGCTTCCCAGCCCCCTGGCTGCTAATGCTTCAAGATGGGAGAAGAGGAGGAGGATGAGGAGGAGGAGGAGGAGGAGGAGGAAATGCAATTATCCTTGAGGAAAACAGTCATGAAGGTTGTGAACAGAGAGGCACAGCCAGTCGGAGCCGAAGGTGGCCATGGCGAATTCATGGCGGACCGAGTATTTTTGGCAAGCTGCCCACGGGTCAGTTGGTTTGGTTTATTGCAACCTTCGGTCCCAGAATATTGAGAGTGTCTGTTTAGCCCAGGACTGAATATTTCGGCTTGGCAATTGGACTTAGCACTGAGGGAAATTCTCAGCTTTTGCGATTGATTTGACTGCGGGAGTTTCTAGCTCTGAAGACTTGTGAAAACAGGACAGGGTTTCAAGGCAGAGTGGAGTTCTTTAATGCTTTGGCGTAGGGTGACTCAGCATGGTGCTGGTCCTCCTTGTGCTTCACCTCCCAGTGGGCATGGTCCAGGTTTGGCGGAAGATTCTGCAAATTTGCATATTTAATTTGGACAGTGCCTGCTTGGCTTAGGGTTATGGCTGGCCACAGCTATCTTGTGGGGTGTTTCCCCCCCTAAACTCCTCCTCCTCCTCCTAGCGCTGATGATGTTACCTAGTTTGGGTCAAGAAACATCTGCAAGAAGACAGCCAAGCTCAGAGAGCACAGAGGACCCCTCATTTCAACCCTGAGCCACAAATATTCTCCTTTACCAGTTCTCACCTTTATTTCTCTTTATTAACTGGACACTTCCCGCTCTTTCTGCAGGGCCAGGCTGGCTTCTCTCTTTGGCATGGACCAGACAGCCCCTGGTACTGGGAATGAATTTTTCCAGTATACAGCCCCCAAACAGCCTAAGAAAAGTCTTCCAGCCACAGGTAAGTAATTGTTGGCCCAAATCCCGAGCAATGACAGCTTTTTCCAGCGGGGGAAATGTAATGATGCCCTCCGATTGATCTGGCTGGGATAACAATTTTGAAAACACTCGGCCGGTGAAAGGCTCCTTGAACTTGGTGGGGCCGGGACCCCCTAAATCAATTAACGTGGGACCCCCCTCTGTTGAGCACAGGCAGCCTTCGACTTCTAACCGCCACGAAGTCCAAAATCTCTGTTGCTAAGCGAGACAGATAGGGACCCTTCCTCACTCCACTGTCAGGGGTCAGCGGCTTGGTCTTCCAGATGTTTTGGCCCGCATCCCACTGCAAAATGTATAACAGAGTGTCTTCCTTGTGTTTCGCTTCAGGCGCAGGCCCTCCATCTCAGAAGCCTCCTCCGCCTGGAGGAGTGCCCTCCGTCTTCATAGCCACAGCCGTCCACGCCTATCGGTTGTAAGTACTAATAGTCACTACTAGAAGTGCTCCTTCTAGTATTATTCGCCCTTATGCAGTAGGTGTTTTTTTTTCCCCTGTGGGGAAGGAGGGTTCAGAGAACACCAAAGCCCCCATCCTTCAACCCCGAGCTACCAAGAGTCTAGAATACAACCACAGGGGTTGGAAGGGACCTTGGAGGTCTAGTCCAACCCTCTGCTCAAGGCAGAAGCCTTATACCATCCCGGGTCAAAGGGTTGTCTGGTCTAGTTTGGAAAAGCTCCAGCGATGGAGCTCCGAGAGGTGAGCGTTCACCTGATTACAGGGAATCCTCAACCTTTCGGTCGCTAAACGAGACACTTAAGTAAATTTTGCTCCATCTTACCCCCCTGCTGGCCGCAGTTGCTGGGTGAATCAACTGCAGTTGTTAAGTTCGTCACCCTGAAAAACGGGACTTAGGACCGTTTTTCACGCGGCATCCCCAGGATCGTGCGATCAAAATTCGGACCCTTGACTCATTTACGATGGCCGCAGCGTCCCCGAGGGAATCACGTGATCCCCTTCTGCGGCTTTCTGAGGAGCAAAGTCGACGGGGGAAAACCAGATTCCCTTCGCAATCATCTTACTAGCCTTACCACCGCAGTGATTCCTCTTCACAACGGTGGTGTCAGAATCCATTTATATCATATTCATAAATGTATGTTTAAAACGTTGTTCCTGGATTCTGCCATCTCCCGAGGAGGAAGGAACGAATGTGTATTGAGCCTGTATTAGGCATTTCAAAGGAAAAGAGAAGCCTTTTGAACTGGGGGAACAAAAGGGAGGGCTAGGATAGGTAGCATCTGGCTTGTGTCAGGAAGAGAGCAATAAACATAAAAGGTCCTAAGTTCCTTTTTCCCACGAGAGGGATGATACGAGGTAAATGATGGGGGACTGACCAAATGGGGTTAAGGGGGGGTTGAACCAGGAACTCTTTATAAGATTTTAGTTTGTAGAACAATATTAAGTCCTGTCTTGTATTCCTACAACCAAGCATGTCATAGTAAAGATTCCTTTTGGACTAGATTTGGCTCCAAGAGTTTTGTCTTCCTAAGACATGGTTTGGGGTGGGTCCTGACAGGTGGCAAGAAAGGTCGTTAAAAACGGGGCAAAATTCTCTGGACAAACGTTGCCCTTAGCGGTGGGAATTTTGGTGGTAAGCCGAGGAGTCCCTGTGTCTTAAGATTAAAAGCGTCCGAAGCTGACAGGCTGTTACTGTCTCCTTCCAGTACAAACGGGACGTATGTGAAACAGGGCAAATACGGAGCGGCTGTGGTAGGGTGCCACGCAACCCAGGAGGTAAGTGGTGGGACTCTGGGTGGCCTTAGTGCTTCCCTTTGCGTCCTGGTTTCTAGACCACGTTGTTTTGAAAAACTCAAAGAGGCCTAAAGCCAACCCCTTCTACCTGAAAGAGCCGGATTGGGCGATAATCCGGCTTCATTCGTTCAATCCTGATTTTCTATAGAAGTCTCCCCATTGGTTGAAAATGCACTTTCATTACACTTTAAACCCGAATTCAATAAGATCTGTTCCGTGTGAATTTGCTTGCTGCGGCAGCTCAAGGGGGGGGGTGTCTCTGAACATCCTTGGGTTTTTTCCCCCCTTCTTCTTCCTCTTTTCCACGGCGTATGGAATCCAGTACAGGATCCTGCTTTATATAAACCAGCAGCAGCAGATCACCAGCGCAAGAATCCACGCAGGCTTTGTGTTCACGGTAAGCCTCGGGGATTAAAGGTTGGGGGGAAAAACTTGACATTGGTCTGAAAGCCTGTAACGAAGGCTTCCTGGATGGGTCCATGGAACGCGTTAAGTAATTTTACCATTTTACCACCCAGAACTGAGGCTCGTTCTTTTTTATTGTTTTATCTAGATCCAACCCAACAACTATGGGACATTTTATGATGATCAGAGGCAAAACTGGTCCATCATGTTTGAATCTGAGAAAGCAGGAGTGGATTTCAGCAAGCAGGTGCCCACACTGTGCTCGAAGCTTAGTCCTGCCCTTGGGCGAAATGAAACAGCTGTTCTGAGTGGCCACACTGTCTTCCTTCCTCCACCCTTGTCTTCCTTCCTTCCTTCCTTCCTTCCTTCCTTCCTTCCTTCCTTCCTTCCTTCCTCCACCCTTGTCTTCCTTCCTTCCTTCCTTCCTTTCTTCCTTCCTCCACCCTTGTCTTCCTTCCTTCCTTCCTTCCTCCACCCTTGTCTTCCTTCCTTCCTTCCTCCACCCTTGTCTTCTTTCTTTCTTTCTTCCTTCCTTCCTTCACCCTTGTCTTCCTTCCTTCCTTCCTTCATCCACCCTTGTCTTCCTTCCTTCCTTCCTTCCTTCCTTCCTTCATCCACCCTTGTCTTCCTCCTTCCTTCCTTCCTTCCTTCCTTCCTCCACCCTTGTCTTCCTTCCTTCCTTCCTTCCTTCCTCCACCCTTGTCTTCCTTCCTTCCTTCCTTCCTTCCTTCCTTCCTTCCTTCCTTCCTTCCTTCCTTCCTTCATCCACCCTTGTCTTCCTTCCTTCCTTCCTTCCTTCCTTCCTTCCTTCCTTCCTTCCTTCCTTCCTTCCTTCCTTCCTTCATCCACCCTTGTCTTCCTTCCTTCATCCACCCTTGTCTTCCTTCCTTCCCTCTCTCCTTCCCTCCCTTCCTCCTTCCATTCTTCCTACATTTCTTTCTTTCCTCCCTCCCTCCCGGTGAACACGTGACCCCTGCAATTCTATAAGTCTGAAGTTGCCTGGAGTTACTCCGAGCTCGTTCTTTTCCCTTACAGCTCTGCATCGCCAAGCATAACAGCAGCCCTTCCCCTGATTCGGTGCTGTGCCAGGATCTGATCCTCGGAGACGGTCCAGCCGTGGAAGCCGGCGACGCGCTCGAAGTCGCCTTTACCGGCTGGCTCTTCCAGAACTCCGGGCTGGGGCAGGTAAAACCCAGGAGAAGGAAGGATCTTCTCAACCCCTTAAAAAAAAAAGAGAGCTCGGGACGGTTTTCCCGAGTTCGCGGGATTGCTCTCCGTGCCGCGAAGCGCTCGGTTCCCCCCTTTTCACAGCCCGCTTGCGTTTTATCCTGACAGGTCTTCGACTCCAACGTGAACAAGGAGAAGCTCCTCCGCCTGAAGCTGGGCTCTGGCAAAGTCATCAAGGTGAGGGAGGCAGTCCTGTTTCAAGGGGCTCCGAGTGGCATTTGGCGTTTTTTTAAACGTCCTGCTTTACCCTCTCAGCTAGGGAAACCCATGTGATTTAAAGCTCTGTTTTCAGGCTTAAGGGAGCGAGCGAAGTCTCATCTGTTTATGGCTTATGGTTTTGTTCCCAAAGGGCTGGGAAGAAGGGATGCTTGGTTTGAAGAAAGGAAGCAAGCGCTTCCTAGTGGTCCCTCCAGCTCTGGCTTATGGGTCTCAGGGAGTAGCGAATCACGTGCCTCCGGACTCGACCCTGGCTTTCGAGGTGGACGTCAAGAGGGTAAGCTGTTGTGTTTCATTAGGGGGTGTTTCGCAGCCAACCTGTGTAGCTCTGTCTGTCTGGAAAGCGCAGAGAAGAGCAATGAAGATGATTAGGGGACTGGAGGTTAAAACAGACGAAGAACAGCTGCAGGAATTGGGTAGGTCTAGTTTAATGAGGAGAAGGACGAGGGGAAACACGGTAGCAGTCTTCCAGTATCTCAGGGGCTGCCCCAAAGAGGAGGGAGTCAAGCTCTTCTCCAAAGCACCTGAAGGCAGAACAAGAAGCAACGGATGGACACTCATCAAGGAGAGAAGCAACCTAGAACTAAGGAGGAATTTCCTGAAAGTGAGAACAGTTAACCAGTGGAACAACCTGCCACCAGAAGTTGCGGGTGCTCCAACACTGGAGGATTTCAAGAAGAGACTGGACAGCCATTTGTCCAGAATTGTATGGGGTCTCCTGCTTGAGCAGGGGGTTGGACTAGAAGACCTCCAAGGTCCCTTCCAACTCTTATTATCCTGTCTCACGCCTCCATCTTTCTTAGGTGAGGTTGGCCAAGGACGCTGCTTCCAATGGGCAGAATGTGGCCCCCAGGGATTCCCTCACACCCTCCCCAGGACCAAACGCTGAACATCTCAGCACCGACCCTGCAGGGTGTCCTCCCAGTACCCTACCACCAAAGCCTGGGTGAGTTAGTAATTTGATTTGAATTTTTCAATCCTCTCCCGCACGTTCCGTTTTTGTTGGGCAGGCTCTGCTGTTTGAGAAAGAATCGGGAACGCTAGAAACCGTTCACCTTCAATTCAAATGCTGTAGGCCAGCGATTCTTACCTTTGGCAACCTTCAGACAGGTGGACTTCAACTCCACCCTGGCTGAGGAATTCTGGGAGGTGAAGCCCACACACCTTAAAGTAGCTGAGGTTGAGAAACAGCGGTGCAGGCTTTTAAATGCTTCAAACAGACCTTCTACGCTGCTCAGCAGTTCTAAGCCTCCAATTCAGGGGTCTTCTAACTTTGGCCCTTTTATGACTGGTGGACTTTTTATGCCACAGGGAGCCAGCTGTGCGGGCCAAATCCAACTCTCTCAGTGAACAACTAGCGGTAAGTCTTTGCTTCACCCAGACTGGCGTACTTTCTCCAGCTTTTAACTGCAGGGGGGCATCGAAACTCCGTTTCACCTGAATCGAATCTTGTTGACGACAACTTTCTGACAGTTGTGGGAACTAATTCTGAGTCAAGTGGAATGAATTCATTCCCAGCTAACCGAGAGACCCCGTGCTGCCTGGTTTTTGAAAGTTGAGAGGCGGGGGTCCCTGTGGGCTGATTTTTACAGGCTGGGCCCAGGAAATTAGGACGTTTCATCTGATACCTTTCTTTCTTTCCCTGTGTCAGAACCCCAACATGGCAAAAGCAAAGCTGATTTCACGAATGGCAAAGATGGGTCAGCCGATGCTGCCTTTCCTTCCCGGTTCGGCTCCGGTCCAGCTGGACTCAAGCGACTCGGAGATCGAGGTGGGTGGGCCTCAGAATCTGGAGGCTACTGCAAATGTGTGTGTGTGTGTGGGGGGGGGAATCCTTACTGCTCACAAGGATCGGTCTTGTTCCAAATTCCCAATTCTTTCCTTTACCATTTTATTGTAAGCTGCCTAGAGAGTCACATGTGAGATAGGTAGATATTTAAATTGGTTGATCGATTGATTGATTGATTGAATGAATGAATGAATGAATGGGAGAGACAATTAAGGAAGCATGAAAAGATAACAATAGCTCACAGTTTACGGCGGCATTTGAGCCTGCACATATGATCACAAGTCAAGGAACTCGTGTGACTGGGCCCGATTTTACGCCATTTGTTTTGTGCTGCCTTCAGGGTGGCCTATTAAAGGAGAAAAGTGCTTTAGGATGGCAAGGGAAAACTTAAGATAAACTAATACATCCCCTGGTGGGTGTGCATTTCAGGACCCCCACACCTTGCGAGAAGCTGCTTATCCCGTCACATCTTCTCCGCTGAAACCATCTTCCCCAGCTGGTCTTCCTCAGATCACAGCCCAAGGCATGTAAATCCATCTACTCTCAACCTGCGTTTCATCTTCAACCTGCATTTCTTAGTAAAGTAGTGGGGGGGGGGGGAGGGAAATATCAAAATGCCTTCCCTTGGACCCCAGTGGTTTTGACACTGTGTTAGCGTATTGTCCATTGGCTCCTCCAAATTTAAGTGAGACCAGAGGGGCTAGACACCTGGTTGAAGAACGTAAAAATTCTTGCCCTTGTCTGTGCATTCTGTGCTGCCGTAGAATTGCTCTGCACTGCACTCCATGGCCCCAGGCTACTCCTCCTGGCTATCTTGGGTTCTAGAACCCACCCAAAAGTCACCTTCAGAAGAATGATTTTTAGTTTCTTCTGGTTTCTGCACTGGCTTACGTTCTGGAGGCCAGCAAGCTCAGACTTGGAATCTAGAACCCACCCAGAACTCACCTTCAGAAGAATGATTTTTAGTTTCTTCTGGTTTCTGCACTGGCTTACGTTCTGGAGGCCACCAAGATCAGACTTGGGATCTAGAACACACCCAGAACTCACCTTCAGAAGAATGATTTCTGGTTTCTGCAGACGTGTGTTTTATCTAGCTCCTGCGTTGACCCCACCTTTCTCAACTGCAGGACTATTCACGGTCTCCCCTTTCCCCACCCCCAGGGCCCCAGGCTCCTGCTCCTGGACTCCAGGTGCCCTCAGCTGCTGTGATGCCTACAGCCTTGCATCCACATCCAGCTCTTCCTGGCTCTGCTCAGAGTCTCCAGGTATGGGTGTTGATGAGCGCTGTGTCCTCTTTCTACCCATCTCTTTATATTTAGCCTGCCTTGCTCTGGCAGTTGTTTCTCAGCTTGATCCCAGGAAGGGCAGCTAAACCATGAACAGATCAGAGCTCTTTCTGCCCGGAATGGACACCTCCCCCCCCTTTCCCGGTCCTCTCTTCAGTTGAAAAAGCAGAAGAGAATCTTGCTGCCTTTGATTGCCTGTGTATAGATCTCTCATTGTAAAAGGGACCACTTGCTGGAAATTCACGTGTTGATCCTTACTGTTTCTTTGGATAAATAGACGTATTCCTCAGCTTATAACTCTAATGAAGCCTGGGAATTTCTGTAGGCCGGAAGACGGAATCTGATTTCAGGACTCTTTTTGCATTCAGTGGGTCATGAAGTGAACGCAGTAGTCATTGGGCAAATCTACGTATCTCCCCCCCCCCGGTGTGGTTTTGCCAAAAACTGGTTGGAAAGTCTGGAAAGCAACAAAATAAAATCTGTGAATCGTTGAGCGCTTGACTGCAGAGAGAGGGCCTAGCTGCCAAGCCCTCCTGACCCGGGTGGGGTACGTAGCTGGGGGAACTCTGGAAACAGATTGTAAGTAGGTTTGAACAGTTGCTGAAACGACCAGTTGTAAGCTGAGGACTTCCTGTAGACTGCTAACAGTTTCCAGTCTGGAACTGAAAGCCTTGGGGCTAAAAGATCTTTCTGTCTTAACTTCACCCTTTTAGCCATACACAGGCATGAACTATGGGTACCCAGCACAAGGCCCTGCGGCAGCTTCCCAGCTCCAACCGATGGGGGCCATCTTTCCTGTTCCTTTCCAAGGTAAGCGAGGACCTGCACAGCACTGCCCTACATGGCCTGCATCGACAAGAGCGTGCTAAACCAGGATTAGGCACAGCAGCTTATCCCAAGAGAGAGAGGGATTAGAAGAAGCCCAGATATCTCCTTTTTTGTTCTGCAATTGCCAACGTTTTTATTTATTTTTATTGACGTCCGATCCTCTTCCTTAGCCTTTAGAGCAGCTCTTTCTGTTCACTGCTCTGATCCTGATACTCTCTTTTTCCAAAATTGTGTTTCCTGTTTCCTCCCAAAGCAGCCGGTGATATTGGTTCTTTCTTAATGACGGAAGCCAGGCAACAGAACACCGAAATCCGCCTGTCTGTGGGCAAAGTGGTGGACAAAATAGACCAGCTAACTGCTAAGGTAACATCAGAGTGATGAGGTGAAAGCTGGCGTTAAGGATTTTGCTTGTCTACAAGCCATACTGATTAGTCTAGGAACTTTCTTCCCAGTTCAGCTGGCCAGATGTTTTGGAATCCCACAAGCCCACCAGTTAGGCAATTGGCTGTCTTAAGTTGAATTGTGGGGTCCTTGGTGCTCTCTGAGCTTGGTTGCTTGCTTGTCAACCTTTCATTACCCAACTCGGCAACATCATGAGATGTTGCACCTAGAAGGCTACAGTTCGATCCTGAGCTACCGATAGTGCCTTCTGTTGGAATTGGATATCTTTTTCTGGGCAACGCTTAAGTTGCCACAAATCGGGGCAGCTTCAGTTTTGTCCTCCTTACATCTCCTTTAGAGTGAGTTCTGGGTGGATGAATGGCTGGGATCATGCATTACATTCAACTATAACATCATGTGTGAATCCCATCATGGTTTAAACCACTCTCTTGAATGCATCGTAGCTATCGTGGATCGAATAAGATACCTTAGGCAAGGTGTGATCCGAGACCTTATCTCACAGGTGGAGGAGCTCCAGAAACAGAATTCAACCCAAAGCTTGTTACCAAGTATCTCCTCTGTTACCATGGAGACAACCATGATCATGACCAACATCCAGCGCATTGTCCAGGTAAAATGAAGAAAGAGTGAAGTGTTGATCTTAAGCTTCTCCAGGATGCTTTTGAATGTATGTGTGTGTACATGGAGCTTGGCCTCCATAATGAGTTCTTAGTTTTCCATTGACAAAAAAACAAACAAACTTTTTCCATTTAACATGATTGCCAATTCTCTGGAACGATCCATTCCAGGATCGGGGCATTTTGTCCATCCTTAGTTGATAATAGAACATCTGTCCCCTCGTTGAAGGAGATGGAGAAGCCCATCCTACTTAAGGAGAAGACTTCTCTGATGGCATTGGCAATGATGTCCATACAGCTTCCACCCTCTTTTGCCGATGGGAGTTGTCCTACAGAGCCATCTGGAGATGTTTCACAGGAACCCAAAGATGCTTTTAACTGGACTTCCTTGTCTTTCTTTGAAGCTGGCGTTAAGGATTTGCTGGTCTACAAGCCATACTGATTAGTCTTGGAACTTTCTTCCCAGTTCAGCTGGCCAGATATTTTGGAAACCCACAAACCCACCAGATAGCAGACACATTTAGGCAATTGGCTGCCTTAAGTTGAATTGTGGGGTCCTTGGCGCTCTCTGAGCTTGCTTGCTTGCTTTTCCTTCTCATCCAAGATGCTTCTTCAGCTCCAACTGGACGGTGGGGAATGGAAGGATTTATATTCCTTGCAGACTCCGCTGACCTTGAAGACAGAGAGAAACCTCCAAATGGCCTCAGTGACTCTCTAAAAGAAGGCAAATGACCAGCTGTCCGCAAGGAACGTAAATCCTTCCACTCCCCACCATCTGGTCAGAGCTGAGGAAGCTTCTTGGACGAGAAGAGCAACATCTTCCAAGAAAAAAAAAACAAAAAAATAGTCCGGCAGCCTTTTGAAAAAGCACCTTTGGGACAACTGTGACTTGGACGACTGAGGATCTCCATAGATGTTTATCCCGGGAACCCCTGGCCGCTAATCCCGAGTAGAAAAGGACGCTTTCCAATCTTTTTTGGGGGGGGGTCCTCTCTGCAGGAAAATGAGAGGCTGAAGCAGGAGGTTTTTGAGAAGAGCAGTCGCATCGAGGAACAGAACGAGAAGATCAGTGAGCTGATTCAGCGAAATCAGAGGTGAGGACTCCCCCCCATTGATTAGATTGATCGATAATTGGTTATTTCCATCGGACGCTCGCTGTGTCTCCATTTGTGAAGGCTGCCTTTGATCTGCGGCTGTCTTGTCTTCCTTCCAGATACGTGGAACAAAGCAATCTGTTGATGGAGCAAAGGAACAATTCTCTGCAAATGAACACTGAACATTCTCAAGCCAGGGTTTTACATGCTGAGCAAGAAAAGGTAAGGACACCAAGAGGAAAGGGGGACATTTGAGAGGCAGGGCAGCTTAGAAATGAAGAGAGCGCCTCCCCCCGCCCCCAAACCTTGGGCTTCTAGCCAGCATTTAAGGTTAATTCTCTGCTTACCACCATCCGAATCGTGTGGCAGCGAGGTGGGTGGCAGATAAATTGAATGTCAATAAAAGTAAAAACGTAGGCCCAGGAGGATTGTTTGAAGGGTCCAGATGGTTTCCAGTGTTTCACCGTGTGGTTTCGGGCACTGAAGGGCATCAGGCTGGGAAGAAGCTGGTTGTATTGGAACTGTTTTGTACCAGCCTACTACCGGCCCTGCAGAAAAAGCAGGGACAACCCCTTTACAAAAAGTATTGGAACAGAGATTGTTTTTTCAAGAGCACCAGGGATGTGACTCACAATCTTTTTATTTTATTTTGGCTAACAATCTCTCTCTCGTCTCCTCTCCGGCTTTCGATTCTGGTGGCGTTAATTGTCCTTCTCCTGTCACTGCTTTCCCCCCCCCTCTAGTACCTGCTACCACCGGATCGGGGGTGGGATCAGGTGAGGCTCTGTTCTCGGTTGTCTGGAATAACCTGGAATTTCCCCTGCCCCAGAAGTTCCCATTTTCAACCTGAGCAGGAAAAACGCCGGTCTCCTCGCCAACTGTTTTACCTCTTGGTTTTTCGGTTTGAATAGCCTGCATTCAGCAATGTGGGTTTCCCAGAAGTTTCAGCGGTCTGCGTTAGCGATCCAAGCAGGTTTTAAATATATTTAATATATGAATAATTCACGAGTCAGGGAAAAAAAACCCTAAAGTTCTTTTGATAAGTTTACTCACTCCCGTGTTGTTGAGTGTTGCAGACCGTGGTGCAAATTGCAACCTGAGGCACGCTTAATCAGCTGTGCAGAACTGAACTTTATTTGGAGCGTGCAAGGGCTGTTCTCCAAATGTGATGCTGAAAGTAATTTGAAAGCTTTTCTTTTCTTTTCCTGTTTTTAACTTTGTCTTTTAACTGCTGGTTGCTACTTTTTCGTACATTTCAATAAAAGATAAAATTTAAGGAAACAAAAAAAGGGAAATCATTAGTGTTGGAAAGTTTGTAAATGTTTTTAAGACTAGACCACCCATTTCAGCATCTAATATTTTGAACGTAAGGGGGCGAAGACTGTGAATTTTCCCTAAATTTACATAAATGTCCATTCAGAAGCAACCCAGTCTGATGCTTATTATAGGATGTATTACTATTTCAGCCTTTTGAAGCAATGTCCTTCCTGAAGTGCAGGAAAAACTTTGCCCGTTGAGATAATTTTTACTCAGTTGTGATGCAACCCACAATTTTGAATTGGCAAAAGAATAATCAAGGAGAAGCACCGCCTAAGTACGTTGCTTTGTAGTAGTGACTTTTTTGTAGGAGGACAGGTAGATCCTGATGGCTGGCGGAGTCAAGAGAGGAATCAGCCCGGAATCCTTAACGTTCCCACAAGCGGTTTAAGACCAGTCCCTCTTGGATTCCATTAACTCTTTTCTGGCGCCAACTTAGATTGACTTAGGAGTTGAAGAGATGCTTGGGCGTAGGCATGAGGAATAAACCAGCTTAACGTGAACGTGACGCCTAGCCCCGATTCTTTGCACCTGGCGTTTTCCTACACAATCTCAGCCTCTGGAGGGATATCTCACCTGTTACCTGTGCTTCCATTCCCTCTTTTCCTCTTGGAGAAAAACCCTTGCACAAATTCTCCCTCGGCTTTTTCTCCTGATGGATCTTTCTTTCCCGTCGCAGGTGAAAGTTGTCGAGGAACTGGCCGCAGCTACAGCCCAGATCTCCCGGCTTCAGCTGGAGCTGACCGGCCATCAGAAGAAAGAGGTGGACCTGCGCTCCCAACTGAATGCGGCCCTGAAGGAAGCCGAGAGACAGGCTGCCCAGCTTAACCAGTTGCAGGCCCAGCTGACAGGTAAGGGAAGGTGAGGAAGATGCTGAAGTAGAAGACATGTCTCTAAAGTAAAGCAGAGCACCTGTCTCAGACAGATGAAGACCTCCTTGGATGGGCCGGTCGCTGTCCTCCACCTTCTGCAGAAGATAGAATCAACCCAGCCTTTAGATCAACCCAACCTTTCTTCCTCGCAGGCCCCCCCCCCAAAAAAAACCCTCCTTTAGACCTCCTTTAGGGGCGCCTCAGAGCTGTGTTTGCTGCCACCTCTGTGCTTTCTTCCTCTCTCCTCCACTCTTGCAGAGCTTCGGGAGTCATCTGAAGAGGCCAAGAACAAATTCCAGGTGGAGAAGCAGAGTCGGAAGCAGCTGGATGGGAAGGTGGTTGCTTTGGAGGAAGAGCTGGCTGACCTCCGGGTGGAGAAGGCGAACCTAGAGAAAGTGAGGACCTCTGTAAGGTCTAGAATCCTCACCGGCATTCGGGATTGTGCCCACGACAGACATTCTGGTTGGTAGGGACGGGTTTGCCGCTGGAGAATTTGAAGGAACACTCCGTTCCCCTTGTCCTCCCGTCTTGCCCAGCCCGTCCCCGCTCAACCTACCCCTGCTTTCAGCGTCTCGCCTCTTCTTCCTCTCCTTCAGAATCTTTCCGAAAGGAAGAAAAAATCTCTCCTTGAGAGAAAACAGGCCGAAGAAGAGGCAGATGAGATCCGCCGATCTTACCAGGAAGAGCTGGATCAACTCCGGCAGCTTCTGAAAAAGTCACGGGCATCCACCAATAACGTTGCTTCGGAGCAGGTGAGAGGCAGAAGGGAATTTGCCCCCACGCGCAGCTGGGTGGCCGATCTCGGAAATACAAGCTTTAAGCCTTAAGGAAATGCTACAGTATTGAGGTTGCCTTTTGCTTCCGAGAAATTCTGGTTTCTGTGGAATCCTCGGCGGTCCCTGAACTTGGTCGTTTGCTTGCAGACATTTTACGACCCAGCTAGGTAGCGCCATCAGCACAGGGAGGGTGGTGTCTCTTCCCTGTTTGTATACAGTAGCTTGCTCTTCCAGTGTGGCTTGTTTCCTTGAATAGGGCGTCGTTTTCTCCTGGATTGATTGCTTAGGTAGTCCCTTGACTGGGATATTGCTTTCGGCTTGTGATTTGTCTGGTGTCAATCCCGGCTTATCTGGGTGTTGGCTGCTAAAGGTTTCCAGTTTTGTTTTGTTTTTTCGTTAAATTTTTCAAAAAGCTGCTCTCTGCAGCTAAATGGGCCAATGTCGCCCTTCACGCCCCCCCACGCCCCCAATCTCATCCACAGTGCTGGGGAAAGTCCCCTGACCCTAACCACTCAGCCTCCTTTGTCGAGGCATCACATGGCAAGGCGCCAAGTCACCGCCTTGAACGGCGTTTGGGGAGCAGGAAGGCCAGGAGATCGGTGTGCTAGGATGGAAGTCAACCGGTCTGTTATCCCGGGGAAGTTTTCCCTTCTGCAGAGCGAGCTGGAGTCCCAGTGGGAAGCCAAATGCGAGCGTCTGCTGAGCTCGGCCAAGGAGCAGCACGCCCGCCAGCTCCAGGAAGTGTGTGAGCAACGGGATGCCCAACAACAGAGGGTCTCCCAGCTGGAGGAGAAGGTAGGTGTCCGTAAGGGAAGGAGAGGCAGAGCCCGCTGGGGGCTGGAGTCAAGAAAGGAATCAGCCTGGAATCGTGTTAGCCTGCTTCCCTGCTTTCTAGATTTCTCTGCTCAAAGCCAGCAGCAGCTTGGAGGACCCCAAATCCACGGAGCTGCAGGATCGAGTAGAAGAACTAGAGGCCGTTAAAGGCAAGGTGAGGTTCACCCCCCCCCCGCCCTTTCCTAGGCACAGACATATTAAGCGCTATTCAACCCTTTTTCTTTTTGCATTTTAACTTTGGAAAGAATTTTTTTTAAAAAAAATGTATTTTAAAAAAAAGAAGAAAACGTGCCGAACTGGAGGCGAGAGAACCGCTTCCATCACGCCGACCTTTTTTGTTTTGTCTAAACCCCCTGCCAGTGTGCAGCCTTGCAGTCCCAGCTGGCGGACCTCACTGCCCATTATGAAGAGCGGATCCAAGAGCTGAAGAAGATCATCAGTAGGACCCCACCGGCAGCTTCAGCCGAAGAGGTATACATCTTGCCCCTCCAGGGAGACCTCTTATTAAATGGGATCTTTTTTTTTTCCTTAAAAAAAAAAGGTCTACATTTTGGGAGTGGAGAATCTGTACATCAGTAGGAATTCCAGCCTCCTGTTTAGTCGGCAAGCGGCCCGTAGGAGGAAGACCTGCTGCCAGATCAGCTCTCTGATAAAAGCAACAACAAAAAAAAGTAAATTAAAATCTCAGATAAACCCCTCCGTAGTTCACAGGAGGCTAAGTGGAGAAGGGAAGCCCGCTCAGCCCTGCGAGGTTTTGTTAACGTGGGCTTTAAGATCAAATAAAAAAATAAAAGGTCGGATCGGCCTTGAAGGACAGACCACAGGGCTTTGCAGAATTACTTCTATCTCACCTAATAATTTCCAGAAGGGGCTGAATGGAAATTATAGCGCTGAAGTGTGTGTCTGTGTGTGTGTGTGTGTGTCTGTGTCTGTGTGTCTGTGTGTGTCTTTCCTGGAGACTTTCTTCAGTACACATCTGGATCCCCTTCCCTTTCCAGGTGAAAAAGATCATGAACAGTGTCTTCCAGTCCCTCCGAGGCCAATTCGAGTTGGAAGAGTCTTACAATGGAAGGATCGTCCTGGGCGTGGTCATGAACACTATCAAGGTACCTCTCAGGTCAAGGGGACGTTGACCTCCTTGGCTTCATAACCATTCAGAAAAAAACCTCCTCATTTTTCTTCTCCTACCTGTCTCATTCGGCGGTTTCCTAATCCAGGAGACGTTGATTTTCCATCCTTCCTTCTTTGTGCCAGACCATCACTCTGCAGCTGCTGGAAAGGTCTAAAGAGCGCAGCCAGGAAGAGCAGGGATCACGGCAGAGTGGAAGTCCCGTGGCCGTGGACCAAGACCGGCCAAGCGGCTCTAATGAGATGCCAGCCGTGGCATCTCCCATTCCTTCGGACCACCCAGAAGAAGACCCGAACAGGTCTGCTCCCGCTTCAGAAGGGAGTCAAACCATGGAGGAAGAGGAGACACAGCATTCAGGCACGCCTGCCGGGTTGACCCTCGCATCCTTGGACCCAGTCGCAGAACCTCCAGAGGCGGAGCGTAAGGAGCTGGTTGTGTCTGGACCGACGGAAGCACACGCTGGTGGTGGTGTGGAGAACAACCCTGCAGATCCTGCTCCCTTGAAGCCAACGGTTGAGGAGGCCGTGCCTACCCTGGGCCCAGAAAGAGAAGAGGACCCTTGCCCAGATGTTCCTCACCAGGGCCCGACCTCCTTGAGCCTTCCACCTGCTGCAACGGATGAGACAGTCCAAGCTGGGGAGATGCCACCACCAGCTTCCCTCCCTCCCAAGGTGGATTCCAGGTCAGTGCTTCACGAGTCAGGAGCTTCACGTCTGTTGTCTCAGCTAGGCTCTCGTATCATCCCAACTCAGTTTGGCTGGAGGAGGCAGACTGAGATATGTAAAACTGAGGCCTTGGGTGGCCCTTAAAAGCGAGAGCGCCTCCATGCCTTGTAGGAATCTGGCGCAGTCAGCACCGGACCTCTTCAGCTCTTCCAGTGAAGGCCTCTCGTGCACAGCCGTTGCGTATTTCGCTCTGCTAAGGTTTGGCGTAGTATTGCAGGAGTTTGTTTGAGCAAACTTAGCACAGTACGGACAGCTTTTTTAACAGCAGTGGGATAGACTTACCATTTTTGGGGGGTGGGGGTTGCAACACGTAGATGCTGTGATGGGGAAGGCAAGGCAGGGCAGGACATCCTGGCTTCCCCCCTCCCCCCCCATGGGAAGAGAGTTAGGGCTTTGCCTTGTTCTTCAAACCAAATCAGCCTCTTTTGAGGGATGCTGGGATGCCAGCAGTGTTCAGTCGTAATTAAGAGACGGCTCAAATCTGTTCTTTTACTCGTTTCTCGCAGCACCCCTGAGGGTCAAGCCAATTTGTCGAACGCAACCAACTGTAAGCTGCCTTCATCAGGAGGTCCACCGGAAGAGGAAGAGGATGATGAAGAACTGGTGAGGCCTGGTTTTTTGGGGGGGGGCTGCATGATTGTATATTCCCTCCTTCCCCCTTCAACCCTCCACTCTGGGAAGTGTTCCAATCTCACACTTGTCTGTCTTCTCCGGTCCTCCAGAGCTTTAAGGGACGGCCTCCCCCCACCCCGCTTTTCGGAGACGACGAAGACGACAGTGACCTGGATTGGCTGGGATGAGCAACCGGGCGAAAGCTGGAAGACGACTTGCCATGGGAATATTTTCTGCTTTGTTGTTTTGCACACAGAGGGGGCGGCCTTGAGAAGTGGCTGGTACTCAGGTAGCCCCTGCGAGATTCTGGGATTGTCACTTGTGTGTGTGTGTGGGGGAGGGGAAGCTTGAATACACTCTCCCTGCACTGAATCAAAGAGCAAGCCCTGAATCTCTGCAATTCAGGCTCCTGCTTTCTTGCAAGCGAGAAAATCTTCACCGAGGGAGAGGTGGAGCTGAAAGTGGTCTCCGCACCGTTCCGGGATTCCTTCCGCCATGCAAATGTGATTTTTGTAACCCTGAGATTTTTTTTTTTCTTCCCGTCCGCCCCATCTGCCCACCAGGTGCTTCCGAGGGTTCCCCTTGCCTCCTGATCGAGATCCTTCCTCTGCACATTGAGCAGAACAATTGGGAGGATTTTAAATGGTTAGCCAAGGACCCTCTTTTTTTCAACCAGACCAGGGAGAAGAAGGATGGGTTGTGGGGAGTTTCCAGCATTCCCGGGTCACTTTCAAACTTTTTTTTTCCTTTTTCCGTGAGGCTCCACCCAGCGTTGCACTGCAGGATGGAGAGCCTTGAAAATGGCTGGAGGACCGAGAGGTAGTTTTAGCAAGGGAGGAATGAATTGATCCAGGCTTTTTATTCAACTTTCGGGCGATCGATCCATCACCGTCTTCTCCCTACTTCTAAATGACTCTCCTGCCTTAAGGGTGAGATGGGTTTTTTTCCGGTCCTCTCCAGCTCAAGACGGCAACGATAGAAGTGGCCCCCTTCATCTCTATGCAACGTTTCCCCACTTAAAAAAGCCTTTCGGGCTGGAGTTATTTCTTGGAAGGGTTGGTGGGAGTCTGTGTGGGAGGCAAGCCAGATTCACTGAGCTTTTGTCTAGCAATAGCCGAGTCTCGTTTTAGAAGAAGCGATGGGAAATTTCTTTAAAAAGGTCACCATTTCTAATAAACTCAAGACGTACGAGGAAACACCAATGGAGCTAGTTTTGGGGATGAAACACCCCCCCAAAATTCCCATTTCTTTGCC
Source organism: Vipera berus (assembly GCF_964194415.1). Taxonomy (NCBI): domain Eukaryota; kingdom Metazoa; phylum Chordata; class Lepidosauria; order Squamata; family Viperidae; genus Vipera; species Vipera berus. The sequence goes on from NC_138218.1 coordinate 9,744,162, forward strand.
CCTCCCTCCTCCCCCCCCCAAAGATCTTTAGCTTTGTGCATTGTCTTTTTGTCTTTACGACTTTCCTAACGTCAGTTCGGGATTTTTCTCTTTGGATGCAGAACGTAGCACTAACTCGGCTGGGCCTTCTGTTGGACAAATTTTGCCAATCTTGTGTCTTTTTTTTTTGTGGGGGGGGGAGGAGAAGGGGTGGAGATGGGAGGAACCACAAATAAAAGTGCAATTAAAGGAAATGCAATTGCCACTCATCCTGACTCTTTCTTTTAAGAGAGGGCGGATAAATATGGTTGCGCCCCGTAATCACACTTAATGCGTTGTGTGGAGTTTTCAAAATCCAGTGTCTGCAAGGATTCACAATAGGGGTCGTGGCTGCGTTTAGCCTGGGGGTGGGGCTGGCTAGGGGCATCTGGGCAGAGAATTTTAAAACTGGGGTATATGTGTGTGCATTTTTTTTTTGTTTTAATTCTGCTATTATTCTTTTCTCAGTTTTGGTAGGTTTACTATTTCAGAAAAGGGAGGACTTTGCTCCTGGTCTTAAAGATGATCAGGTGATGAAGGCACCATGCTAGAATCTGGGAAATTGTGAGTTCTAGTCCCGCTTTAGTTATGAAAGCCAGCTGGGTGACTTTGGGACAATCGCCAGGAGATGGTGAGTTCTAGTTCCGCCTTAGACATGAAAGCCAGTTAGGTGACTTTGGGCCAATCAGAGGGAGACGGAGAATTCTACTCTGCTTTAAAGCTGGCTGGGTGACTTTGGGCCGATCACCAGGAGACTGAGAGTTCTAGTCCTGCCTTGGGCAGGAAAGTCAGCTGGGTGACTTCAGGCCAGTCACTCTTTCTTAGCCCAACCCACCTCACAGGGTTGTTGCTGTGGGGAAAATAGGAGGGGTATTAGGTATGTTTGCTGCCTTTTTTATAAATAAAACGATAATAAAAGTAGGAGAAAAATCAAAGGCATAAAAATGGCATTCTGGAGGGCTACATAAAGCCTTGGAGCTGTAATTTCCCCCCCTTCTTCCCGCACATCCTTCCCACTTCGCATTTCTCTGCCACAGAAATGGCAGTGAATAAACAGAGGTCGATAAAGCTCTAGTTGTTTGCGGTTCTTCAAAGAGTTAGACCCTCTATTTTTTTAAAAAGAGAACTTTTAATCACAACTTTCAACAGTTTTCTATAACATAACATGATAGGAGTCAGCAGAAATGATTACAGAATCGTTTAGCCCTAGCCCAAGAAATGTGCCATTAGTGGTCCTCAGTGGCTGTGATGGCTGAAGATGAAAGTAGTCGTGGCATTATTGGAAATCATCCATCCATCCATCCATCCATCCATCCATAGAGCCTTCTAGCTGATGCTAAGCCACATCCTCCAGCATCTTTCATCCCTGGTCATGCTTGGCAGGGACTCTTGAGAATTGTAGACCACCATCATTTGAAACAGCTGTCCCTTCTGCCTGCCATGGAGAAAACCATGCAAATTCCCAATAGCGGCCAGAAAGAGGACAATAGGGGCGACCTCATCACTGCTGGATCAGAAAGTCCTGATGGTCAAGCAGGAGGAGAAATTAAATCTGGGAGCAAGCTATGGGTCCTTGATTTGTGGCAGCAGCTACATTTGGCCCATAGAAGCTTCTGGCTGAGAGCAGACTGAGATGCCTCTGCTCCTGGGGGTCCTGTTTCTCGCGGGAGAACTTCATCGTTCCTCAAGGCCTTCTTGAGCTTCGATGGCGCCTCCAGTATTCCCTGCTCAAGAAAAGACCAGCGTGAAGAAGATGGAGACGGCAAGAAGGATCAGAGTCACCGCAAAGCAAATGCGCAGGTTCTCCACAGAGGCAGGGGCGGAGGCCGTCCTTAGAGGCATCTCTACCACCACGGCGTTTTGCATCTCCTGCAGACAGACCCCGCTCCACATCCTGGCATGGAAGCCTGTGGGAAACACCGGAACGATGCTGCTGACGGTGAAGATGGGCGAAGGAGGCCTGTAGCTGTACCCCAGAGACAGGGCCAAGTTGCCAAAGGACCAGTTGGAAACCCTGGTGGACTCTTTGTCTTCTTCCAAGCCATCTTCAGAGGTGGCTTGGGACACCTGTGTTCCCGGTAGTCCTATCTGCCGTAGGAGAGCTTCGTTGTTCTTCAAGGCCTGGAGGCCTTCTGGGGGCACGAGGGTCGCCATCCGGCAGTAAGGGCAGACCACGAAGGAGACAACTCTGCTCCGGCAAACCAGTTTCCTGAGACAGGCGAGGCAGACGGTGTGGCAACACCAGAGCAGCTTTGGCACCCGCCTGGTGGCAACCTCTTGGTAGGACTCGTAGCAGATGTTGCATTCCTTTTCACAGACATCCACATAGGACAGGAGGGCCATGTCTTCTTCAGGACTTGAGATCAAACTAGGAAACTTGGGGTTTCTCCTAGAGCCCCCAACTCAAGATGGTTCCTTTCTGAAGATCCTCACTGGCCACCTCCATAGTTTGTTTTGGCTATCTGGAGTCTTCTGAGTGTTCAGAACCCAGAACGACGTCCGCCAGGAGAGAGAGACATCGCTGCAAGCTACTCTTTGAAGCACTCATTCAACCTGTCTTGACCGCTCCCAAGTCCGAAATGACAGGGCACTGTAACTCTTCCGGATAATCAGCCGAAAGTGGGTTGAGGTTTCCAGTCAACCAAGGGGTTGGGCAACACTGACCAGCAAATAAAAGCCAGCCTCTCTCCACCCCCACGCCTACTTTGAACTTTAATCCTTAATCAATGACTCGTTAACTCAATCTTTGGGGGAAGTTTATTGGCGGTGACTGCAGAGGCTGAAAATAGCTTCCCCCCCCCAAAAAAAAATGCTATTCCTAGAGCGGACGCAATTTCCAGTATTGCAGTTAATTAAGGACACAAGTGGGACTTCCTCATTCATTGTTCTTTGTCCTGCAGACCTGACATCCCTGCCTTCTTTTTGCAGTCTCCAAAGTGCAGTTGGTTTAGGGAGCGAAGTCACAACAACCCTGAGGAAAGTGACCGAGGACCGTTTTTCGTGCTTACTACCTTCGCCGCATCCCCCTTGGCCACGTGATCAAAATACGGATGCTTGGTCTCCCCCGCCCCCCCTCCATTTCAGGAGCTAGAAATTTGGGCACACTTAAGGGAGGGGCTTGGAGATCTGCTCCATTCAGATCTTGTAGGTCAACACAAGCTCTCTCGTTGGGCTCTGGTCAAGGATGCTGAACAAGGTCGTTCCTATTCCCCAGTCCATCACAAGACTGAAATCCCGTAAGCCAGCATGGAAAACAGCCATCGACTTCATGTCTAGCCAGTTTAACCCCGAGAATGCCTGGACAGAGGAAGAGTTCAAAGTTCCTGACCACTAGTGATCCCTCTACCAAACCAACCTGGTATAGTAAACTGAAAAGAATTAGCTGGGATACTGGAAGAAATGCCTCTGCCCTTTATGGGTGGGGATGGAAAGATTCCCCTCGTTGCGATTGTGGTGCTGACACGCCAACGATTGTGCAAGATGGCCCCACGATGCGCGTTCTCTGGTGCCTCAGAAGATCCGCACGGAGCAAGGTCAACACCGCATCCATTTTTGTCGTAGCCAGCCAGGCTCAAGTTGTTTAGATGCTGCCAAGTCATCAGACGCATCTTTAACCTAGTGTTAAAGGGATCTGTCGCCTTCCTGGTCTTCCCGACAACACAATCATTGGTTGGGCCAGAGGGAGTATGCGTTGGGCTGTCAATTCTCCAGCCTTATTTGGGTTCAGCCAGGTGTCACTTTCCAGTTGGCTGAAAGTCCACAGCGTAGGACAATTGTTCTCACCGTGTGCCCTGCTCCAAATACGGCTGTGTTTTCAGGAAAAGGGCCGTTTTTGAAAACGCAAAGCTTTTATTTATTTATTTCACCTGCCCTAAGATCTACCAAGGATAATGGAATAGGTTTTCGGGAGCCCTGCTCTGAACTTAAAAGAGGGTTTGAGAAACAACTGTCTCTGACAGAGTGAAGGACATCACAAGTCGAAGCTCTTGAGGTTTTATTTCTCAGCTTGAGTACATAGAAAACATTACATGGCAAACAGGTCAATGTAGGCACCAGACAGACATGCAGGAGGTATGGTGGGCAGTTCTTGAGGCTCTTTTGAAAGATCACAGCTGTGTGATGGGTTCTGATGTTCTTTCCCCCCCCCCACTCCCCTTCACAGCTTTTCACACAGAAACCCAGGTGGTGGGGAGGCAGCCAGAGCAGGCTCCCCTGGAGTTGTCGGCTTCTGTTTGGAACGGCGAGGGCCGGAGATTCTCCATGGGTTGTGTGATAAGTGGGGCATGTGGATCATCAGAACCTCGACACATCAGGCTTGCAGCCAAGAACACACGTGGTCTTGACTTGGAGAGAGAATCCCAACCCCCTTACCAACACGGAAACCATTTTCCTTGTATATTCCTGACTTCAAAATTGCCCCCTCTGCAGTTCTACCACCTTTTCCCTAGGAAGACTGATGCAATGATCGGGGCTAAGGTGGCAGTTTCCCAGTCCCTTCACCAGCCTCTGCAGCCAGGAGACCCAACCTTGGCTGTTTTTCAGACTTGTGGACTTCAGCTCCCAGAATTCCAGGAGTTGGAAGCCCAGGGGCCTTAAATTTTCCGAGGTTGGACGCCCTTGCTCCACCAGCATTTCCCCCCCCCCTTTTCCAGATCCCAACTCCATCATCCTCAAGGCTAAAGATTCGAAACCGCAGGCCCAGCCGCCAGTTGTGCCCAGGCCCTAGGCTCTCCCAGCTGGTGCAGCCCCAGAGAGGTGGGGAGGGGGTGGACAGAGAACACTTCCCCCCACGCCAGAGGCATCGAATCCCTGCTTTGCCAAGCATCCCAGAAGGAAGGCAAGTGGTTCCAGTCCTAAGAAAAGTGCAGATTTTTCAGGAGACGGCAGGTAGAGAATGAAGGTTCCAGTCCTCAAGGGATCCTGAACTTGGGAGCTGTTCCTGCCCACCCCTCTGCCCACTTTCTGGGGAAGAACCTGCCCAGGCAGTTTAAGTCCACTGACTGACTAATTAACCAAGTTATTAACTACAGGCTGTCAAGCAGAACAGCCGTCACCCAACCGGGCAACTTCCAGTAACCCAACCGACATTCATACCCTGAGTTCAACTTTTGCCTCGAAGGGGGTGGTCACGCCAGGCTGCCATCTTTGGCGAGTGAGATTCCTCCGCTTGGGGAAGAGCAGAGCGGAAGCCCTTTTCCTTCCCTCCCCCTCCAATATCTCGCATGATAGGTTTCCCTTTCCATTCCCAAATGTGAAAAATAAGAAGCCCTGCGGGGGAGGGGGAGATCTGAGTAACTTCCATGAGGACTAGTAGCTTGGAGGGCGATCGACACGGAGATTCCCTGTATAAAGGCAGCTTTTTTGCTCTCCTCTGACATTTTCGCCCGCCGATCGTGGCCGGGATGATCCCGTCACCATCGCTGCATTAAATTCCTCCGAGGGGTTAAAACGCAAGTCGCTCCCACTTATCCATCCATCATCCAGGCCGTGCTTGTTGTCCTGAAAGCGCTCTTCCAAAAGGCAACTGGACTTTCTTGTGGGTTTTTTTCTATATATATATATATATTCTTTCCTTGAAAACATTTTGCTTCTTGCCCAAGAATCTCAAGAAGCTTCTTGGAGGAGAAGCAAAACGTTTTCAAGGAAAGGAAGCAAGCAAGAAAAAAACAGTTGCCTTTTGAAAAACGCTTTCGAGCGTCTTTCGGTTTATTTCCCAACTGCCTGGCGGTTTCGAACTAATAACGCTCTGCCCAGTGGACAACCGTCAGCAAAAGAAGACCTTATTTAGTGCAAAGGCGTGGTGCACACCTCCTTCCTGTCCCATTGCCCGGCGTGCCTGGCGGCGAGTGCTGGAAACACGAGACATGCTTTCCGAACGCGCAGCGATGATGAAACCGACGTGCAAAAAAAAAAAGCAAATGATGAAGGCTGAAAATCCCAGGTTTTTCTACCTTTCTCCCCCAGGAGAAAAACCTGCCCCCTGACTTTCGATGCCTCCAGGAGGGGGGGGCTAGCCGCTGTGGAAAAGCCGGATCCGTTGCACAATCTCTTGTCTGCAGAGCGGGCAGGTGTGCAAGGCCTCGGAGCAGTTTTGGCAGCAGCAGACGTGACCGCAGTACAGGAACACCACTTGGGCCTGGGAAGGAGAAGAGGCAGAAGGTGAGGTCAGGCCGGGCGTCTTCCCGTCTCAAAAAAAAAAGAACGGGGGGGTGGGTGGGGTGGAGAAAGACGGGGGCTTCCGTGCACGGAAAAGGGGCAGCGAGGGGAAAAATGAAATAACCCAAGCTTTCGACCCATTCCCGTCTCTTCCGAAAGTTGCCGGGATAAAAGAAGGAGAGCTAAGGTGGGTAAAGAAAGGAGAACGAAGGCAGTTGTCTATCGCTCCCCGCCCAGACACAAAACACACACAAGTCCGCCCGTCGGCTTACCTCTAACTCCATGCAGACTACACACTCGCAATGGTGTTCCTCTGGTGGTGGATCTGACGGGATTTCAGGCCGGGCGGACTCTTCTCCAAACTCAGGAGCAGAAGGCCCGGCTTCTTCTGCTGGCTTCAACAGTTCTGCAAGCAGAGGGAAGGAAAGCAGGAAGAACATGGACCAGCCGGTGGGATTAGGAGAAGATGGAGAAGATCCTCAAGGCTGCAGCCATCACGGCTGCTGGTTCTTAACTGGCTGCATGTCCCAAGCAAAGTTGACTCTCTTTTGTTGGACTCAAATCTGGGTGGCCTCAAGTGTCCCTCACAACAACGCAAGACGTTCCTTGGGAATTCTGTTCCTCCTCCAGCTAGGCTCCCATGCTAAAAAAAACTGCTGGGTGGTCTCCTCTCCCATGTCCTAACCCAAGTTCTCCCTGCACTTCAGTGCAGGCTACCCTGAGATGGCTTGAGTTCAAGGCGTGGTTCAAAGGCCCAAGATGTCCAGACCAGGGCAAAAGAAATCCCCTGGAATATTAAGGCTTCCCCAAAGGTGCCCCCAACCCCAGCTAGGGGCAGAGGTGACATCTGAAGGCGGCTTACCTGGTATCGTTTCTGCAACAGCTTGTATCTCCCGAGCTTTCTGGATGATGGCGCGTTGCAAGCCAGACTCAATTATTCCCATCTGCAAGGGGCAAGAGTGGTTGAAACATAAAACCACAGGACTGGAAGTGAAACACACACACACACACACACACACACACACACACACACACACGCTTGAGACAGTTGTTCAATGAGTTTTGCCCCGTTTTACAGCCTGGTTTGAGTCCAGCTTCCCCACTGACTCTGCTTAGAAGGTCGCGAGAGCGGATCACGGGACTCCCCAGCACACCGCAACTGTCATAAACGCGAGACAGCTTGCCAAGCGCCTGAGTTTTGATCACGACTATAGGGATGGCGGGAACAGTTGTACGTGTGAAAAACGGCCGTGAAGTCCCTTTCCTCCCCCCCCCCCGGTGCCGTTGTGATTTCGGACATAAGTGAAGCGTTGTAAGTTGGGGGACGCTCTGTAGCAAGGGTCCGAGGTAGGAGGGAGATGACGGTATAGGATGGCCCTCGCTCCTTGACCTTGGCTAGGTCCCCAGGGACCATGTTGCTGAGCATTTCGAGAGAGATCCGATGGTGGGCAAAAATGGGTAGGTACTGTTCGGCCGAGAGGCTCGTCAGCAGCTTCAACATCTGCCTTTCCAGACTTTCTTCCTGCCGGGAGAAAGAGAGAAGGAAGGAATCAAGCTACGGGCCTCCTTTATTTTATTTTATTATTTTATTTTATTTTATTTTATTTTATTTTATTTTATTTTATTTTATTTTATTTTATTATTTATTTTATTTTATTTTATTTTATTTTATTTTATTTTATTATTATTTTATTTTATTTTATTTTATTTTATTTATTTTATTTTATTTTATTTTATTTTATTTTATTTTATTTTATTTTATTTTATTTTATTTTATTTTATTTTATTAAATTTATATACCGCCCTATACCCGTAGGACTCAGGGCGGTTTACAGGGAAAATTAAAAACATAACATACAAAAATTAAAATCAGTTAAAACAATTAATTAATTCAAGTCCCCGAAATTTAAAACTAAAACCCAATAAAAATTTGTTGGGGGGAATCCAGGCACCGGCAACCGAGGGGATTGTACAAGAACGGAATGATGGACGGACGAGAGACAGAGAGAGAGAGAAATTGAGATTCTCTCTGCCCGTTTGGGCCGCCAGTCACCTGCAAGCGGAGAGAGGCAGGCTTCTGATTTAAGAGTCGTTGGTACTGGATCAGCCAGTAGTTCTCCTGCTTCGTCTCACTCTTGGCCTCCAGTTCTTTCTGGGGAAAGAGAGAGAGAGAGAGAGAGAGAGAGAAAGAAAGAACGTTAAAGAGTTGATTTTTTAAAAAAATTCCATTTATATCCCGCCCTTCTCCGAAGACTCAGGGCGGCTTACAAGCTTAGATTTGAGCTTTGGTTAACCTGCCCCAGGTGTGCTACTGCGGGCAAGCTCCCCACCTCCAACACACACACACACACACACACACACACACACACACACACACACACACACACACACACACACACCGGCCAGACCCTTTACCAAAATGGCTTGCAGCTCCTCTTCTCGCTCTTTCTTCTCCTTCAGCAGCTGCTGCAGCAGGTAACTCAAGGTGCGCCGTTGCTCCCCAATGGCTTCCTGCAACACAACACGGTTGTGGGTGCGTTTTAGGAGGAGGCTGAACTTCTTTCTCCCTGACTGGCCGGAAGGCAGTCCCCGTTTTCTTTCTCCCCAATTTCTAAAAACTTTGTGCTTTCCCTTGGGGGTTAAAATTCAGCCAGACTCCTGGCCCCAAGGAAAGGCCGTCAATTCTCTGCTTATCCATCAGCCCGAGACTCCCTCATCTAGCAGAGTCTTCTTGTGCGTCTTCACGTGACTTCTCACCACCCCTACGGACCACACAGCACGCCAGGACCCCTGTCTCCCAGGGTTTGCCCAAATTTAGGCCAAAATTCCAGCCAGCAGGAGGGTACAACAACAACAACAATAATAATAAATCTTTGAATTTTTATTGTACTAGCTTCTTAAAGGCTCCCTTCCTGATTCTGTTTTTTTAAAGAGAATTTCGTACGGTGCGTTCTAGATCCACCAGGACTAGAAACGAAGGATCCTTTTTTTGTAAAAAAAACAACAACACAAAAGTTCCTTTTCCAAAAGGCATGCAACCCTGGCGTTATCGCCCATACAGGATTCATGCGGCTGGAGAGATGGAATGAGCCGGTTGGAATGGTTTCCCGTTTCGTAAAAGGGTGGGTGGGTGGGTGGGTGGGTGGAATAAGCACGCACTGAAGCAAAAATAGCCAGAAAGAAAGAAACCATAGAGGGGAAAAAAATATGAAATGCTCAGCCAGCTCCCGCAGGTAGTCCTCGACTTAGCGACTGTCCCTTTAGTGACCATTCAAAGTTGCTGAAAAAAAAGGGACAGCGTTCCCCGCCCCCGGGTCGTGAGTTCGAAATTTTGGATGCTCGGCAATTGACTCGTATTTACAAAGGTTGAGACTTTGTGACCAGCCAAGTGAACAAGGAAGTCAGATTCTCTTTAATAACCGGGTGACTTGCTTAACGACGGAAGCGATCCACTTAACAACTGTGACAAAGAGAGGTCGTCAAATGGGACAAAATTCCCCTAACAGCTGTCTCGCCCAGCAATTTGGGGCTCCCTTGCGGTCTCAATAAGTCAAGGACGGCCTCCATTCCCTTCCACCCACTTCCTGTTACCCCGCCAGTGTCAGGTTCCCTGTTGTGATTCCTGACTTTTAACGTCACAGCCCGTCTTCTTACTGGGTCCTCCCTGCCCACCCCTCCCAAATCTCTCTAGGCCGACCCATCTCCAGAATCCTGGCAGCGTTTGCAGGAGGCCATCGAGTGAAAGGAGGAGACGGGGGACTGGGAAAACGGGAGTACTTCTGCACCAAGCCTTCTTCTCCAGGTTGCTAAAGCAGAGGTCAGACAGGAGGAGAAGGAGGAGGTAGCCGAGCAGGAGGGGGTGATGGTTTGAAAACGGGGGGGGGGGGAGAATTGGAGAGGGGGGTGACATACCTGCATAGCCTCTGTGTCCAGCTGCTGCCTCTTTAACTCCAACTGGGTGAGTTGCAGTAACTCTCTCTCTATTAACTTAATCTACGGAGAAGATGAAATAAGGGAAGCGGGTGGTTTTGCATGTGTGTGTGTGTGTTTCTAATCGCTATGCCTCTCAAAGTACTAGAGGGTGGGGGAGGGGGGGATAAACCCCACCTCCTTCAGCCAAACGGATTTGGGTAACTAACTGCTCAGAGTTCCTTGCAAAACTGGAGAGGGAATTCCCCTCCGAGAAGCTTCCTTCAGCTCCGACTGGATGATGGAGGAATGGAAAGATTTATACTCCTTGCAGAGAGCTGGTCGTTTGCAATTCTTTCAGAGAGTCGCTGAGGCCCCCTGGAGGCTGGTCTGTGACCTCAGGGTCACCTGAGTGCTGCAAATGGGTGGGGAGCCACCCAGTCAGAGCCGAAGAAGCTTCTTGGGTGAGAAGCAAAAGGTCTTCAAAGAAAAACAAAGAGAGTCCAAGTTGCCTCTTGAAAAAAAGCACCTTTGGGACAACCGTGGACCTGGAGGACTGAGGATCCCCACAGACACGTTCCCTAGACGTGAGGACAGCCAGTGAAGCACCCTATACAACTCTCAAGCACCTGGAATACTTTGGAGCCAAATTAATGAAAGCTACAAGCCCTGGAGATCCAGCCTCTTTTTTTGGAAGACGTGACGTTCAAAAGATGGAGCTCTGGAGCTTCCTTGGCCTTTCTGGAAGGCTCAGGATGTGGTTTGGGATGACCCAGAGCTTGTAGCACTACCGTGAAGCCACCAGAGAACAGGAGAGTCCCTCGTCCACCACCTGTTAGTAAACTAAAGGCCTGAATAACCCACTAGGCAAGGGTGAAAGGTGCACAGTCAGGGGACGGGGTTGGAGAAATGGCAAACTCTACCATCTGAGGGCCTCTGGCAACCGTTCCCTCCGGCAGTGATTCTGCATTCATAAGCGGTGGGGGCATCAAATGTCGGTCAAAATGGTCCCGGACAAGCAACAGAAACAAATGATGACAAACACATGGAAACAGAACCATGGAGATGAGGTTTTTATGGACCGCTGGAAGGGTGGGAGTGTAGCCGAGCCCAGAAAAATACGACTTTGTCCCAGCTACCAAGTTCTCCTCACAAGGATTTGTTACCCGGGCCCAGATTTGAGGAAGAACGTCTTCCTTTTGTTCAGGAAGGGATGGGTGACGTGGCCTCCCCCACGCCCCGCGTTTCCTCCCGAGTCTTAAATTTTGGCGCTCACCTGGTTTCTGATCTGGCAGTGCATGATGTCTCGCTTCACCTGGAGGGCTTCAAAGGCTGCCTTCTGCATCTCACTCTAAAAGACGGAGACTTGAGTTCTTGTGAGGATCGGAAGCTGCCTTAAGCTACCGGAGACCCCCCGCCTCTCTTCCCTCACTCCTGATTCTCTTTCTCAGCCGTGAACTCAAAAAACGTCTCAGCAAACTTTCCAGGATGGAGGCAAGCAAGGATGACCTACCCACTAAGCTGCAAGCTCCTTCCTCCCCCTAGTGTGAAAATTCTGCAGAATTAGACAAGTCTGTTTTTAATCCAGGACTTGTATTGACAAGGTGGTTGCAATCTCTACAGAGTTCACAGACAAAGGTGGGTCTTTTTCACCTGTGTTACCTGGCGCCTTTTTTTTTTTTTTACAGAAAAGTGAGACTGACTGAGTCTGGGATCTCTATTCCACTCACTTGCAAAATACACACTTGACTTTAAGCAATGGATGATCCTCATCAACATCGCAGAGTGAGATATAGATCAAAACACTGATTTAGGTACTCTAAAGACTTCCGGAAGACAGAGACATAGATAGATAGATAGATAGATAGATAGATAGATAGATAGATAGATAGATAGATAGATAGATAGATAAGAGAGAGAGAGACAGACAGACAGACAGACAGACAGAGAAAGAGGCAGATAGAGAGACAGAGAAAGAGAAAGACAGACAGACAGACAGATATAGACAGACACGGACACATCTATCTATCTATGATATAGATAGATAGATAGATAGATAGATAGATAGATAGATAGATAGATAGATAGATAGATAGATTTGGAAAAACTACATTTTTGTTACCAAATTTAAAGAATTGCAATTGCACAGATGAATAATGCAGGGCCCCAGTATCAGAATATTCCCAAAGCAAAGATCTTTGCAGAAAGAACACAAGTGTGTTAAGTCCACCTGAATTCCCCAGAAAGGTCAGTTAATTGCTTTGTGGAATGAGACCAAGGTCCAGGATGGAGTTTCCAAGAAAGGCCAAATCAGGTGGGGAGCCTTAAAACAAGGCACGGGGGAGGCAAAATGTGACCTTTTGCCCTCTTTGGCCAGAAATAAACTGGTTTTTTTAGCCTTGTTTAAACAGACAAACAACAGGGCAAGGACCCACATCTCTAGAGTTTGCCTTGTGAACCTTTGCAAAGACATTTGTTTCTAAGATACACAGACCCGTTTTTTAAGTGGATCTAACAGCATCGGATTTCTCTCCATTTGAGGCTTGATTCAAAGCTATGTTTACAGGACAACACAACCTCAAGCCTAATTTGCTTAGTTCTGGCTTTAGCGTGTAGCTTGGATTGAGCTGCAGTTCAAAGAAATTCCCCTTAAGATTCCTGAAAGGGTGAAGGGAACTTCTACGGGTGGTTGGGAAAGCCCAAAGAGCATCTAACATTGGGCTCACGATGGATGCTGAAGTCCACCAGAGGAATCTTTCTAGCTTTCTAGACTTTGACTACAGGGCCTATCATCTTTGCCCATGGGCTGCACTGACAGGAATTGTAGTCCGATGCATCTCAAGCACATCCATTTGCCTGCCTCTTAGGCAGGTGAACCAGGTCCGGAGAAATCAACGCTTGGTCAATGAATAAGGTGGCTTCCAAGATTTGTTCGTTCTCCTAGTCAAGGTCCTGCTTAATTCCTTCTCCCAGGAGTGAATACCCTTCCACCACCACCCATAATACCTCCTGCAGGATCTGGCTGATGGCTTTGTTCTGATCCAGCTGCTGCCAAGCCAGGATCTGCTGGAACTTCTTGTCCATCTTGGCAAGGCTGAAAGAGAAGAGTTCTTGGGGAAAGGGGCCCTGACTGGAACCCATGAGAGGTGACGTTAGGGACACTGATCTGTAGACTGAGGAGACCCATTTCACTAAGATATGGCGTGGCTTTCTTGCTTTGAGCCTCAAGTCTTGGGAGAACCCAGCAAGTTTGGTCTATAAACTTGGATTTATGGGTTAGCGTAGGCCAACGCTACCAATTATGTCTCCGTCAAATTGTTTAAGCATTTTGGATTTTTCGGAGAGGTCCGAGCGGGCCAGAGGATGATATCCAGGGACATCAGCAGACCAGGTAGGCAGTGTTCTCCTCCTGACCTGGCATCAGAACCAGATAAAAGTTAGGTTCTCCCACCAGGAGTAGGACCTATATTGCTGAGATGCTTCACCACAGGTGACAGTAGACTTCATCTCTTCATCTCTTTTTCTGGAGGTTCCCAACTCCTTCACCTAGCAGGTCCCACAAAGCTCTGGAGAACTTCCACAAAGTTCTGGAGAACTTCCACAAAGTTCTGGAGAAGTTCCACAGAGTTCTGGAGAAGTTCCACAGAGTTCTGGAGAAGTTCCACAAAGTTCTGGAGAAGTTCCACAAAGTTCTGGAGAAGCAGCCAAGGTTCGATTGAATGGGGGAGATTTCCTTAGTCTTGCGACTGAGAATCAAATTAAAATCAGAGGGAATCAGGTCCAGACTGACGCTAAGTAAGGTTGGACCCAGCGTTCCACCTCTGCTAGCCTAACTTGCCACGTTCTTACAAAGAGATTTTTTCCCCAAGCTTTTTACCGGGCTGGCACAACCATGAAAAGAACATCCCCCCAAACCACAACTTCTTCTTCAGTACCTGGAGCACGTCTGGTTGACCAGGTCCTGCCGGCGAGACTCATAAGCTCCCTGAAGTAGTTTGTTCTTGTAGGTCTCAGACAACATCTGCTTCATGGCCGCTGGGAGAGGGAAATTGGGGGGAAAAGAAGAGTTAATCGCCTTAACCTTAACACTTAAACACAAGGCATAATTTCAGTTGTCAGGTAGGCATAATCCACACCTGCAGTGCCACAAAAACCTTAAAAAAGAGAGTTTTTTGAGTGGCTATTTTAGCACGGTGGCTGTTTCTGTTTGTATTTGCTCTGGTTTTTCAGGGTGGTGAGCCGTGGAGAGGCGACACAGATTAAACCCTGGGAAAAAAATAAATAAAACAGATCGCACATCTCCAGCGGGGATTCTCTGGCAAGGGCTGAGCTCCTCAAGCTTCCAAGACGACAGAGCAAGATGGAGATGACAGGGCAAGTGTTTGAGCCCCATCAAGGGCCACGTAGGGGTACCTCCGCACTCGTCGTTAATTGTTTCCGGAGAGGAGCGTCGAGTGCCAAAAACAAGGAGAAGCAAATGAATTTTTCCCATCAGGAATACTGTAGCGAGTCGACGCCAACGCCGACGAGTCCTAGCTTGTGTGTTGAGCACCAAACGAACGATGAGTACCGAGGCAAAATGTTCACATCAAAATGGGCCGAGTCCCAATTTCGATGGCTCTCAAAGCAGTTGAGTAGCAAGGTACCTCTTTACTTACCGGCTACTTCTTTCCTCCTCAGCTGTTCCGTTTCTTCTTGAGTGATGGCCATCAGCTGCTCCATCCGGATCCTGGGAGCGATGCAAGAGAAGTCAGGTGCCCATCGGGTCCCCTCAACTTTTCTCAAGAGTTCCACCTCCCCCGTCTTTCTCCCTTCGCCACACTGGCGAGGTCCAGCTGGGCTGCACATTCTCAGCAAGCCCAATTTTCAGATTTCCTCCCCTTTCCCCCTCTGATGTTGGTGTCTCCCTGTCCCGTGGAAAACTTTGGGGTACTTTTTTTTCTGGAGATTTTTGGGGTGAACATCGGCCACCAAAGGGCTGTTAAGGTTTGCCGTTCTGTCACAAGAGTTTAGGGAAAGATTGTCTTGGCTGCCAGCTTGCAGGCCGAGTCACGTTTCATCCAGCCTCAGCTCGCTTCGTTTGGAACCAGCTATTAGGGTTTGTGAATCAGGATTTCTGGCTTGGGAGCATTTGAGAAGGCGACGAACCGTGGCTAAGAAAAGCAAGAAGCTCACCGTTCGTTCTCCAGGGATTTCAGGATTTCGGAGCTCTGCTTCTGCCTAGGAAGATTTAATAAGTAAGGAGTCACCATCCAGCCTCTATGCTGATCAGCTCTACTAAGGATAACCTCCCCACCTTTCACGGGGTAAGTCTGGATCTTGGATCTTCATTTAACAACCAATCAAAGTTATGACAGAACTGGGGGAAAAAAACTTACAATCAGTCCTTGACCATTGCAGCATCCTGTGATTCCTTGGGCATTAAGAACCGGCATGGATTTACGACCGGTGCAATGTCACGTGATCAACATTGATCCCAGCCGGCCTCCCACAAGCAAATCAATGGGTCAAGCTGGATTCACTTAAAGTCCACGCCACAAAGGTTGTTAAAATTGGGTGTGGCTCACTTAATGGTAGCTTAGCAACAGACGTTCCGGTCCCAATTGCAGTGGTAAATTGTTAAGTCGTAAGAGCCGTGGTGGCGCAGCGGTTAGAGTTGCGGTATTGCAGGCTAACTCTGCCCACTGCCAGCAGTTCGATCCTGATCAGCTCAAGGTTGACTCAGCCTTCCATCTTTCCGAGGTCGGTAAAATGAGGAGCCAGATTGTTGGGTGGGTGGGAGGGGCAGTGTGCTCACTCTATAAACCGCTTAGAGCGGGCTGCAAAGCTGTTGCTGCTGCTGAGTCAAGGATCACTTGAAAACCACCCCTCCGATCGACAAGGGTGTAGAATTGATTCCATGGCTTTCAGACACCAGCTGATTCCCCTCTTCTGCTCAGCGGATCTCTTACCTTTGATTAGCTTCCAGCAGTTTCTGGATCCTGCCGGCCACCCCTTGTTCCATCTGCTTCAGCTGATCCAGCAGCTTCAGGCGCTCGGTTCCCAGGCGCTGCTGATGGCGGATCAGGCCTTCCTCCAGTTTTGTCTGCTCCTGAAATTTCAGAGGGAAAAGCCATTCCCAAGGCTGGAGCCACAGGGCAAGGAAAAAGAAGCGAGCCAGATTCCGCCTGATTCGTGTCAAATCCTCCCGTGCCAGATCCCCTTTTGCAACCTCCCGACGCGCTAAGTCAAAGGGGAAGCCAGATTCCCTTAGCAGCTATACGACTAACTTACCAGCACAGCGATTCGCTTAACGAATCTGGCGAGAAAAGTCGTAGAATGGGGCAAAACTCACTTAACCGCTGCCTCACTTAGCAACAGAAATGTTGGCTCCGCTGTGGTTGGGGACTAGCTGCAAATCGCTGTCTTCTCTCATCTGTGAATTAATTCCTGCCTGGAATTCCTCCCGTTCCTGTCCCACTTCCTCACAATCAAGTTTACAGCGGTACGTCCTGAATTCAACTGCTAGGCTTCCAACGGTCTGGTGTGAAGGGGTCTGTGCTAGGAATGGGGAAAAACTGGAGGCGCAGACGCCTTGCCTCTTTCATGCTTTGGAGAAATTCTCCTTTCTGGACGTGACTTTGGTGCATCAGATGGACTTGTTCTCTCTGCTCCAGATCCAGCCAACGCTCAAATTCCAGCTTTTCCTGCATCTTCTGCTCCTGTCCGGTAAAGAGAGACACCTGCCGATTTATAACCGTGATCTCGCTGTATAAGGCTCAGGGCCACGCTCTCTCTCAAACCACAGTTGGAGGAGAAGGTAGTCCGTGCTTGTCCTTTGACTCACAGGGCCTTTTGAACCAGGAAGTGATCCTAAGCAAAATATCTGATTTTCTACAGTGGTTATTCTTTAATCCAGGGGTCCCCAACCCCCAGTCCGTGACCAGTACCGGGCTGCGGCACGCCAGCAACCAGTCTGCACAAACAAGCAAAGCCCCATCCGTGGGATGCAGGCAGCACACAAAACCGTGCACCCTCTGGTCCGCGGAAAAACATCTCTCCACGGAACCGGCGGTCCCTGGTGCCCAAATGTTTGGGGTCCTCGGATTTAATCCTTATGTCACCTCCCATCAGCAGATGAATTGAACAGGCTGGCCAATCCCACGAGGAGTAGGGAGGGAGATCATGGGGATCTTACCTTTCGCTTCTCATAGTCTAGAAACTTGTTCTGCAATGAAAGTAAATGGAGAAGTAAGGAAGACTGATTTTAACCAGCAGCTGAACGCAAAGACGGTGCGATTGTGTTTTTCTTCAGAAGACTTGGGAAGTCCTGGCTAGTCATCTCAGCCTTTAGCCTTTGGTTGTAATTTCTTTGATTGTTGTGAGTCACCAAGTGTCATTGGGAGACTAACGGCATGCATGTTTCCTAAATAATAATTTTGCAATTGACTATCGGCATTGACAAACTTCCTATTAGTCAATTGCCAGAGGCAGCTTGGCTTGGAACAGCTTACATCCTGGGACAATCCCTTTAATGCCATCAGACAACAACATCTGCCTATGCCAGATCCTTGGGAAGGAGTCAGCAGGTAGATGAAAATGCCAAACCCAGTCTAAACATCTGGCTGACTATGGAACAAATCATAACAGCAACACTGGAGACTGTGGCATTGACAAAAAAAATCCCCGTAGGTTCATTGCAAAAGGGAGCTTGACTCAAAACAGCTTACATCCAGCAGTCAGTCCTTGAACACCATCAAAGAACAACATCTGCCTCTCCCAGGTTCCTGGGAAGGGCTCAACAGGTGGAGAAAAAGGCCAAATCGAGTCTAAACATCTGGCTGACTGTGCAATTAACCCCGAAGACTTTATCGCTTCCTCCCGCTGTTCTCTTGGGAACAGAGTTGAGAGCAAAAAATGGCTGCTTTCCTTTGTCTCTGTCTAGCAACTGATTTTTGGGGTAGACTTCCCCTGAAAGTGGATGCTCTACACAAACTCTATGGGAAAACACCCTGGCTGGAGGCCAGTCCATAAAACTGGCTCCTGTGAGTCTAGGAACAATCTCCTAAAAAGGCAGTCTTGTATATTTTGGGAAGAATTAACACTCACTTGCCACTCAGCTTCATCTTCCATGTATTTGCCAGCTGTTCTCTGGAGGCCATCCGCTGATGTCTCCTCACCTTCGCTTTCCAACACAGAGAGTAAATACTGAGAGGGCGGTTTGTATTCTATGCCCAGCTCTGGAAGGAAACCCACACATCACAATGTCACATGGGTCTGTGCGATACCCGGAGTCCTCAACTTAGGCCAACAATTGAGGCCCAAATTTTAACATGAAATGTTCCGTCTCTTTTCCCCTGGGTGTTTACTGTCTCACATTTAAATTAATACAATCCTTATTATATCAATTCAATAAAAAAATAACTTTCTTACAGTTATCAATATTTTTTAGTTTACACAAATCCTAGCGGTTTTAACATTCAGGCTTTTTAGACAATCAATGTCCTGGGTAGTTTTTTCCCATTTTTTTAAAAAATTTCCCATTAATATTTAAATTTAACATTTAAATTTTGCTTACGGCTGCAGAGGAACTGCTGGATGGCCTCGGTGCCAGCGCTGCAGACCTCACTCGGTGGGTAAACCATTCCTGAAGCATCCAGGGACAGCGTCTGCCAGAGAGGAACGAACACACACACACCTTCCTTAAATCTAGATTAAGTCAGGACTCGAAATCTTGCTAATGTAACTTACAGGCGGTCCTTGATATATATACGAACACAAGGGAGCCCCAGGTTTATGTGGCTGAAACATTTGTTAACTGAGTTTTGCCCCATTTTACGACCGTTCGTGCTATAGCTGTTAAGTTAGCAAGACAGTTGTTAAATGGATCTGGCTTCCCCACTGAATTTGCTCGTAATAAAAAAAAGGTAAAGGTTCCCCCGCACATACGTGCTAGTCGTTTCCAACTCTAGGGGCCGGTGCTCATAATATTAGGTCACAAAAGGGGGATCACATGACCCCCGGGACACTGCAGCCGTCGTAAATACGAGTCAGTTGCCAAGAGTCTGGATTTTGATCCTCTGACCCTGGGGATGCTGCAACGGTCTTTAAGCGTGAATAACGGCCCTAGGTCCCTTTTTCCAGTGCCGCGGTAACTTCGAACAGTCCTTAAATGGACTGTTGTTGAGGACTTCCCATCACAGCGGTTCCATCTTGCAAGGAAACAGAGCAATCTTAGATGGCTCAGCCAGTTCCTGGTGGATTCTCCCCCCTTCCCTCCTGATGGTTGCCAGGTTTGAGGAAGAGTAAGAATGACGGCCGAAGCAGCGGTAGGCCGACCTAAAGCCAAGCTTGTAATGCTACCTCCAAGGTTCGGATGCGAGCCAGTGTCTGCGGCAACCGCTGGATCAAATTTTCACAGATGTCCAACGTTCGCAAACTCCGCAGGCCCTCCAGAGTGGAGGGCAATTGCTTGAGCTTGTTGCCTGCAAGGAAAAACAGAAAGCAGAAAGTTTAAAAAACAACAACAAACATTTGTCAGGCACGGAGAATCTGTTCCAATTCGACTCTTGCAACTTTTTTTTTTTAATCCCATTTATATCCCGCCCTTCTCCGAAGACTCAGGGCGGCTTACAATCTAAAGCACAAACCAATGTGCTTAGCAATAACCTTCATTCTATGTATATGCCTGCTTATTAGGGCTTTCACACACACACCCAAGCGGCATTTTTACAAAGTCAGCTTATTGTCCCCCAACAATCTGGGTCCTCATTTTACCTACCTCGGAAGGATGGAAGGCTGAGTCAACCCTGAGCCTGGTGGGACTCGAACCTGCACTAATTGCAGTCAGCTGGTGTTACTTAAGGAGGCATTAGCCCACTGCTCCACCAAGGCTCTTCAAACGGTTGTTAAACAAATAAGTCAAAGATTACCTGCATTTTGGTTTTACTTTCTCATCATCAGCAGGGCTCTTCAGGCTGTGGATACTCATGCACTCAAGATGCAGGGGCTTCGTTATACCAGGGGTCTTCAAACGTGGTAACTTTAAAACTTGCGGACTTCAGCTTGTGGGAGTTGAAGTCCGCAAGTCTTAAAAGTTGCCAGTTTGAAGACCCCTGAGTTATACTATACTAAACTGACCTCTGGAGGCTTTTCAGCTTTAGTTTTAATTTAACTGTAGTTTGTACTGGTTGATCCCTAACGTGCCGTTTGAACTTCCCGATGGCTAATGGAAACAGTCACCAAATATACAGCTTTGTAATTATCTTTTTTTTTATCAGCTGTAGCCCAGAGGATCAACTGCGATTGGGTCTGGCTTCAAGCAATAAGCAAACATCAGAACAAAAGTTCTGTGACCGGCCCAGATTGGGCCCTGCAACATTATCCCGGGACAGGTATGTTTGCCTTCATTTGGGAAAGAAAAATCAATTCTGGAACTCTTTATTAGGCCTCCAAAGCAAAATTTATTCCTGCTAGGCTAAATTATGGTGGATTCTTATAAAGAACTCGGTGATTATATCCCTTGGATGCAAACCTCAAGGCTGCTACATCCTCTTCGAACAGTTTTAAACTGGAAAAACGAGCCATTATCAGCAAACTGCTTTCAGTTGAACCCACATTTTCTTGACACTTTCCCCCCTCCTAAAAGTGTAAGTTAAAAACCAGAACTCTCATTCTTTCCAGATACACACAGGCAAATGTTTTGCCATACCTTTCAAATTCAGCGTCTGAAGCTGAGCAAGCTCCACAATCGAATCCGGAAGAGCTTTTAAAACATTCTTTTCTACGTTCAGAACCTACGAAGGACAGAAACGGCGTCAAGGGACAAAAACTCACGTCTCAAACCTGTCAAGTCAACCCCGAGAGATCTATCAATCTCAGTCAAGCCGCCAAAAGAATCTGAGCATCCCGCTGTTCTTTACCTGGAGACAAATCAACTGGCCGATATCGGCAGGAAGAGAGGTCAGCTGGTTGTCGTGGAGATCCAAAACCTGGAACAGAAGATCCAAAGAAATCCGTTAACAATCTGCTCCCTGCAGAGAGGGTTGTTCCAATCATCTTCTGCCCAGCCTCCATGGTGCAGCACAAAGCGCGACGGGATTGTCATCCAGAAACTGGGAATGGAAGAATGCCACAGCAGCTTCGGACTGCCCCCCTGCCCCTGAAAAGTTGCTAAAATACAGGCAGTTTTCTAAACCATGTTTAACGGCTTCTTCTTTGGATTCTGGATCTTTACAAACTTCCACGATAGTTGGTGAGAAGAACCGCGAATCACCTTTATTGTCACGAGATTAGAGAGGCTGCAGGATTTGGGGACAAGGGACATCAAAAAATTGGTGTGAGCAATCAGCACCTGAAAGAAAATCATCGTAGAAAGTATTACAACAAAACAATGATACGATGAGTCGGAGGAATTTAGTGAAATTCCTCCTAGTAACTCAGAACTGTCCTTTTTTAAAAAAAAAAATGAAAACTGTGCTCGTTTCTTACCTTCTTCTGCAACACTCTGCAGGTCGCAAAGGCACCGTAGGGAAGCTAAACAGAAAGAAAAAAGACAACTCGACGTACGGCCACCACAGAGCTTACAATTTCTGTCGCTAAGCCAGACAGTTCTTAAGTGACGTCTGCCCCGTTTTACGACCTTTCTTGCCCACAGTTCTTAAGTGAATCACTGCAGTTGTTAACTTAGTAACGGAGTTGTTAAAAAACGAATCTGGCTTCCCGCCTTGACTTTGCTTGTCGGAAGGTCGCAAAAGGGGATCACGTGATCTCCGGGACGCTGCAAGGGTCACAAGTTATGAGTCAGTTGCCAAGCGTCTGAATTTCGATCACCTGATCTCGGGGATGCTGCGATGGGTCTTAAGGGTGAAGAACAGTCGCAAGTCCCTTTTTCTGTTGTAAGTTGAGGACTACCTTTCTGACTACAAAGTTCCCATCCTAACAGTTGCCATCATTCAGGCAACTCACCCCCCACCCACCCCCCAGGAACCAGAAATGGAGAAAACCTACCTCAGAAAGTTCACACTTGGAGATGTCAAGAATATCATCTGCTCCGGCTTCCTTCGCCTGTCGAAAATAACAGGCAGATTATTGGGGGCAAAAATGTGTGTGTGTGTGTGTGGGGGAAGAATCATTTCAGCTGATCTCAAATTAGGGTTTAGTTCCGCTTCTACCGCCACAGTCGAAGCCGGCGAGAAAAAAAGGTGGAACTGAACAAGGTGGTGAATTTCCCAGGTGTGAAGAACTGAACTTGCCCTGTACACCGCCCTGAGTCCTTCGGGAGAAGGGCGGTATAAAAATATAATAAATATAAATATAAATATATAAACTTGCTCTTCACTTGTTTCCTTGGGATCTTCTAGTAAACAAACCCTACTTAGTTAGCAGATCCTTGGGGGCCTTTGAAGTCACGGCCTGTTAAACTTCTACATAGCCACGATGGGAGATGAAGAAGTCTTGGAATGAACAAGGTTGGGGAGATGTTGTAACTTAAGAGGAGTGGTCAGCTGTGGTTTCCCAGAGCTTTATCCCGCCTCAAAGGAGCAGGACGAGAGAAGACCTCTTCTAGTATGGTTCCCTAAGGAAGCTTCTGAGAAGCTTCTTCTGCCCATCTTACAAGCCAAACAGTTTCCTGATAAGTTGGGGCCAGCTCTCCGGGACCTGGTTGTCTTCCCATGACTTACGAGACACATTTGATATTCCAGGCGTTTCCGGGCTTCGTTGCTGGCCTTCCTTTTCCGAAAGAAGAGCAGCATCTTGCCTCCTGTCTCCATTTATCCCAGTTCAGCAGGAAAGGCGGCTGCAGCAGGATGGCAATCGGAGTCTGAGTAGCAGGAAGATCAAGAACACATCCCAGGTAAAGTCACCGGCAGCTTAGCCTGCCCAACAGGTTCTCCCTACCCCACCCTGGGACATGAACACCATCTTAACCACCTATCATCTTGACAGCCTCTCTTTTGACGCCCTCTGTCTTGGATTGCAGCTGCTGTTGGGACACAAATCCCCATCAGCCCCAGCCTCCGAGCACAAGGATCGGGGAAGGTGCGATGTAGGGCAAGACCTCTGGAAGGTAAGCGGGGGCGAAGGCTGGTTGACTGCCAAGGGAAATGAAGAGGAGTCATTAAGAGAGGGCTGTCCTATTGAAAAGGCCAAGTACGGGTTCTCTCATCGGAGCCCTGATGAGGTTACTCAGCTGGGTAATGAAACGTCTTCCAAGAAAACCAGAATGGACCCAGAGTCCTTCTCCTCTTCCTCCTCCCCTCTAGCACTGATGATGCTACTTAGTTGGGTAACGAAATGTCTCGAAGGAAACGACCAAGGATCCCACCATCCTCCTCCTTCATTTAGGAAGCTTTGCCCCCTTCTAGCCCTGATGATGCTACCTAGTTGGGTCATAAAACATGTGCAAGAAAGCCACCAAGCTCGGAGAGCACCAAGGAGCCCGCCATTTCTCTCATTAAATTATCCTCCTGCTTAAGACCTTCTTCCTCCACCACATTTCCGCACCATTAGTAGCACATGTCAACCTTTAGAGACAGTCACGGTTTATCGACAAGGCAATATGGGTGGCGAGGCCCAATCCAGAAAAATAAAATAAAATAAATCCTTAAGCGGCCTCACTGCAGTTATTAACCCCTAAAGTGCAATTAGACAAAAATCTATTTAAGAGACAGTAGTGAGTTTATGGCACGTAATCAATCTTTTTTTTTTTGCCCCAAGTCACCGTGATCTGGTTCACACGCAGCTTTAAGTCAGATCCTTCCCCCCCCCCCCCCGCACTGTTTAATCTCTATTGCGTTACCAGTGAACAGACTGGGCTTCACGCTGTGCATTTTGACAGCCAGAAAAAAAAAATCAAAGGAGCCCGTTTACCTGGAACAATTACTGTAAAAAAAACTGCCTTAAGGCACAAAACCTATCCCTTTGTAAACCTGAGGATCTGAGGATCGTTCGAGATGTCTCAATCTTACAACGTATACAGTGCAGGAAGTCCAAATTTGTTAAAGACTACAACGCCTGAGGGTGTATTTTTTGGGGGGGGGGAGAGGAAGGAAACCTCCCTGGCTCCTTCACATATAATACCTTCCGCAAAGGAGAAAAACAGCCGGAAACCTTTGCCCTTGTGAACAGATTTATTTGTGGGATTTTAATTTAAGATGGGATGGAGACTAATCGGAAAGCCCGGGTTATTGTCAGACCTGTGAAAATGAATGGCTTCCTTCAAGGATAAATCCACAATTTTGTATCTTCCTTTGCGTTATTGTTACTATACAAATAAGTTGCTGCAAAAATATGTACATGCATTTAATAAAAAGCTACAGCTTCCGAAGAGATTAATAGCCAATTTGAAATGGCCAATTATTTCAATATATCAATGTTAACAGTGTTGCCTCTGTATGTATTGATAATTTTTTTAAATAATAAAATAAAGAGAAGACTTCCCCACCACTGGATTTCTTTAAAGGGAAGATAATTTCATTTGACAGATGGTTTTCTCTCCTCAAAGAGTCGATGGCGGGGGGGGGGGGGGGAAAGCTTTTTCCATATAGGTGTTTTTTGGTGAACCTGAAATCCTTCAGTGTTCAATGGAAGTTATTTTGGCAAAAATAAAAGTATCTTCCCTTCACACAGTATAAGTGCCAGATTGTGGCAACACGCAAATATTTGAATAGCTTGGAAACAGATCTCTAAAAGGATGACCGAATCGGTCACGTGTTACTTAGAAGTAACAAATAACCGTGGCTTTAAGGGAGACACGCAAACACTAAAATCAGTTAGAGCAATGACATTGGCTGGACCTTGGCAATTAAAGATATGCCTGGCGTTTGTAAACAAGCTTCTCCCTTTAATGAGATGGTTTATACCGCTGAGAATTACTGGAAATTGGGCAGCACAGATTTTTTTTTAAAAAAAATATTATTATTAGTTGAAAAAGGCACTAGTGGAAGAAATCCCTGATTTTTCCCCCCTATCATAAATTAATCTGGCTCTCTTCCTCCCATGCCAGGCATTCTTTTCTCCCACCCCCTAAATTAAATTGCGGCCTTCCCTCCCCCTTTCTTACCTGCCAGGAAGACCCATGGCATCCGGCTGGATGTATTTCCAAGGAAAGGCAAAAAGTCACTCTGAGAGCAGGGATGCAGGCAGACACTCAACAGGTGAAGCTGGGTTCCTATCTTGTCATGCCAGCAGGAGGAGGCAGGGGTCGGGGCAGAAAGAGGGGGGGGGGTTAATCAGAAGCCAAAGCAACTGGACTGATTGTGGGAAGAGGGAGAAATAAAACCTCAATGGCTAGATAAAAAAATAATAATATAAAAATGCAGGAACTGCAAGGACAGCTGGCTTGGCCACGCCCAGAGGTGGGGGCACAGCTGAGGAGCGGCCACGCCCCCTTCCCTGACTCCACGCCCAGGGCTGGAGAGCAAGGGAGGAGGAGCCAAGCCCCGCCCACTCGCCGATATATTGTCCCTCCCCGCGCCCCGTACTAAACGCCTCCTCTCATCCGGGACACAAAAAGGCTCGTCTAAGAGACCTTTAGGCCCACTTCGTTTTGCTCTTCCCCGCTCCCTCCGTGCGGGTTGTCCCGGGAAGCCGCCGCGGCCTCGCCCCCGGCTCCACGCCTCCCGCGCCCGCCAGGAAAATGGGCGCTTCAAACGGCTTCGCCGCCTCGCCCGGCGGCGCTGCCCTTAGCAGCCATGGCGGCGGAGAGCCGCAGGTCTCGCGAGAGCGGGGTGGACGTGGCGTCGCAAAGCAGGCGTGGTCCAGGCGGCCGTTGGCCCATATCTCGCGAGACCTCGGCAGCTAGACGCCGCAGAGTCGCCCTTCCGAGGCCTTTCGGTTTTTCGTCGCGGATCCGGCTTCTCCCTTTGTGAATCCGCCGCCATCTGAGCGGGACGTTGGCCGGAGGTCACTGTTGCCATCATGCCGCCCAAGTTCGACCCCAACGAGATCAAAGTCGGTGGGTATGGAGGCCGGCTGGTGCTTCTCGGCGTGAATCCGGCCGAATTGTTTTCTCGGTTAGAGCTTTTCCGCAGGACCAGCACGTCTGAACGCTTCTTTGGCGTGTCTGCTTTGGGTTTCTGTTCCTTTCTTCTTGATTCAGTATTTTGATAACTTGTGGCCTGGTTCCCTTCCCTAGGGAGGCCCAATCTCCCTCGCTTAATCAGGGGATTAGTGAAATCATTTCATCAGCTTTTCAGACGATTAGAGATGAAATAAATCATAACGAAACGAGAGGGGCGCTGTATAAATTTCATCAAAAGGGATTGCGGGATCGCAAAAAGGGAGTTTTAATAAAGAGAATTAATTCTGCCATACGCAGAAGCAAAAAGACCCGGCAGCCATTTTGTCTGAAATGGTATGGAGTTTCCTGCAGGGGATTGGTTCGACTAGATGACCTCCGAGGTCCCTTCCAACTTGAGGATGATGATGATTTATCCACCCGCTTTCTAGCTTTGCAGAAACTTCGGTGCTGGGTTGCAAAATTGTGTTTCCCTCTGAATTGCAAAATAATTAAATTGATCAGGTCTGAAGGCAGTTGTTCTCTGGCCCAGAAAACCAGCCTGGAGATCTCCATGCAGCTGCTAGGAATCTCAGGATGTGTTTGGGATTAATTTTTATTAAATTATTTACTATATTGTGTGTTTTTTCTTTTCTTTTCTGGCAGTGTTCCTGAGATGCACCGGAGGTGAAGTCGGGGCCACTTCTGCCCTGGCTCCCAAAATCGGACCTTTGGGTTTGGTAGGTCTTTTTACATTTTCTGAATCGGAGGGATTTTTTTTTGTCTCTCGGAATTTAATTTGAGTAGAGAATCTCTTTTTTTTTTTTGGCCCACCATAATCTCTTCTAAAGCAAGCAAAAAAATGGCCTGTTTTGGCTCGCTTTGAAAGACTTAGCCTAAGAGGCTTGTGAATTATGTGTGAGTTGTTTAGAAGCTGCTTCGGACAATTGTGAATTATGTGTGAGTTGTTTAGAAGCTGCTTCGGGCAATCCGTTTCCCATGTTGATCAACCTGTGGTGGGTGAATTTATTCCCACCCTCCCCCCAAAAAATAGTGGGTTGGAAGATTTATAAGCAGTGCGATTCTTAAAATTGTCTCCCTTCTAATGGTGTCGGCCATTACAATCACACCTAGGGTTGTGTTGAATTCATGTCATCTGGCCTAATGTTGGGCATTGATTGACTTGCAGAGATTACATTTAAATGACCGGATAGTTACCAGTCGTTCGGTCAAACACGTGTCCTATTTCCGTGCCAGAATCTCTGGCTAATACTGAAAGAAAACGGCGTATATTAGCTAACCGTTAAATGCTATACTTAAAAAAAATTCTGCTTCTGACTTTTCAGTCTCCAAAGAAAGTGGGAGATGACATTGCCAAGGCCACCGGCGACTGGAAGGGCCTGCGGATCACGGTGAAGCTGACCATTCAGAACAGGCAAGCACAGGTACACACAACGCCACAAGGGATGGCTCCCTGGTCAACGGGCCAAGTCTCAAAAGACTGGCCGAGCTGTAATCCCGGCAGGGTTAACTCAGCCTTTCATCCTTCCGAGGTCGATAAAATGAGTACCACTCAAGTTTTATTGGGTGGGAGGTTTCCCAAGACTGCACCTTGACTGTAATCCCAAGCCCTTTGGGAATCCTGGATTCCGATGGATTAATAACATGGTCCTGGTGATCAAAAGTTTGGCTGCATTTTGCAACTTGGGAATAGCAACCGGCGGCTTGCAGTTTGGATCTGCTGGGGCTTATCCGTCTTTTTGTTACAGCCTCCTTGGCGTAAAGGCCTTTCAGCTTAACTGTCGCCTTGCAAATGGTTCAGGCATTTCATGAGTGTGGTGCCAGGTCCCAGGCTCGACACACACATGTAAAACGGGCCTCCTGCACATTTTGTTTAAATACAGTTTGTTGAGTAAATGGCACTGGGTTGAGTTCAGCCAACACCAGATTGCACCAGTTAAAAGCACCGAGACTTAAGAGGTACGTGAGGCTATAATGAGCTTGGGAGCAGAAAGCTAATCTTCTGATCTCACAATTTGGCTTGTTTGAGCCCTGTAGATTGAAGTGGTCCCATCAGCCTCTGCCCTGATTATCAAAGCGCTGAAGGAGCCGCCTCGTGATCGCAAGAAGCAGAAGAACAGTGAGTGTCTGCTTGTTTTATTTGAGAGATTGTACATCGCCTGATTTTCATTCACTGCTCGGCTGCGGAGTCGCTCCAACTCTAGAAAGACCCAAGTGTTGATTTGTAAAAAATTGTAAAAATTGGAGGAAGTCAGATAGATACATATAGGAGGCTGTTAGGTTGTGATGCAAGCTAGCTGGGAAGGCCAATATGTAAAATTATTTTCATAGTTGTCGCTTCCAGTAATACAGGTCATCCTCGACTTGAAACGGCTCCTTTAGTGACTGACCAAAGTTACGACACTGAAAAAGTTAATTTAGGACTGTGTTTCACACTTACAATCATTGCTGCCTCAAAATTCAGGCACTTGGCCACTGACTCGCATTTATGACGGCCACAGTGTCCCGGGCTCACGTGATCCCCTTTTACCATCCTCTGACAAGCCCAAGTCAATGGGGAATCTAGATTCACTTAACAATCGTGCTACTAATTGTAACAGCTGCAGAGGTTCATTTAATCACGATAGCAAGAAAGGTCGTCAAATAGGGCGAAATTCAACAGCCTGGCTGAGCAGCAGGAATTGGGGGCTCAATTGCTCAAGTCGTAAGTGGAAGACTACCTGTGTTTGGAGGCCTGTTAATTGGGGTTGGGGACAGGACCTCCGTCAACGCGTGCCCAGGTTTGAGGGGGTGAGGATGAAACTTGCCTTGAACCCCCACGGCAGTGGCGCCTTTTGCACCAGCCACCCGCCACTGTGCTTGCCTGTTTTCAGCCGTGGCTTGCACACTCCAGTGGTGAGCTGAGAGTAAACCCCTTTCAAGGAAACAGAGCTATTCTCCCCGTGGGTAACTCTGTGCCGAAGACTGGGAACAGAAGCACGCAATGTTTCCTAATCGATATGATCGGCCCTCTTTGCAAAAACCCAACTGGGCTTCTGTTTTTGTTTCCTAATAGTTAAACATAACGGCAGCATCAGCTTCGACGACATTGTCAACATTGCCCGGCAGATGAGGCATCGTTCCTTGGCCCGGGAGCTCTCTGGTAAGATGGGACCCCTTCTTAAATCAGGGGTCTTCAAACTTGGGCCCTTTTGGTCTTCAACTTTGCGCGCGCACGCACGCCTGGCTGAGGAATTCTGGGAAGTTGGAAGTCCACAAGTCGTACAAGGGCCGAGTTTGAAGACCCTGTCTTAAATGACTCTGAAGGGTTCTCGGCAGCTAACAAATTAGAAGCATGGCTGGTTCTCTACTGGTGAAATTTAAATCGATTGCAAGCTACAGTTGACCTTTCCTTTGAAGTTTGCACCTGGTATGCAAACCCACCTGGTTATTGGGGTGGCTTGAAAGAAGTACAGCCCTCAGGAGGAGGAGGAGCAGTTGATTTCCAAACGAAGTGGATGATTGGGCGAGCACCTTGTGCGTTAGAAAACAAGGAATTACGAATTTGCATCCTGATCAGGGAAAGGGGGGGGGGACTCTATGCAGTTAGGCCCGCTGTGCCTTTTGGGGTAGGGAAGTAAGTTTACGTGCTGCGGTAGGTGGACACCGGTGTGTGAATTCAGACATCCTTGGCCCTTTTGCAGGCACTATTAAGGAGATCCTGGGAACTGCCCACTCGGTTGGCTGCAGTGTTGATGGGAGACACCCTCACGATGTTATTGACGACATCAATAGCGGGGCAGTTGAGTGCCCAGCGGTGAGTATTTGCCTTCCTAAAAAGTAAATCGATTGGAAGCAAATTGGGGGCTGCGGTTAACGTGCTGGGCTAGAAACCGGGAGACAGCAAGTTCTAGTCTCGCCTTAGCCACGAAAGCTGGCTGGGTGAATTTGGGCCAATCGCCAGGAGGCATTGAGTTCTAGTCCTGCCTTAGGCATGAAAGCCAGCTCTTTCTCAGCCCAACCTGCCTCACAGGATTGTTGTGGGGGAAATTGAAAGAGGGTGGGTGGGGGGAAACGTTACATATTTTTGCTGCCTCGAGTTATTGATGAAAGAACAAAGGTGGGAGAAAAAGAAATTAATAAATAATAAATCTTGCAACTGCCTGTAAAACCCACCGATTCCTTCCCTGCTCCACCTCAATGGGTTATAAGGAGAGAAAGGCAATCTGAAAAATAAACTGAATTGGCCTTTTATTTCTTTCCCTTCTCCAACAGAACTAGGTCTGCCACCTGAACAGACTGCCTCTGCAACTTGGTTTTTCTACCCTTCCGTAAAAAAAAATAGTAGTTTGTTTGGCTGCTGCCATGAAAAATGGGATCTTCATCACCTCTCCAACTTGCATGTTTTAAGGTGTGATTCCCTTAGGATGCTGAAAGAGTTGTTAATGAGTTTCAAAAATAAAAATTGCACCAGGTTAACTCCAGGTCTTTCTCGGCTATATTTTTAGGCTTGAACCAATAACACCCGATTTGCCTTACGGGTAATTCAAGTGTAAAATTGGCAAACGCTCTCTAGACGGTATTCTATTCCACAAACATTTCCAATGGACTACTGCTTTTGTCCTCATAGTTTTCGTAGATGGATATTATTTATTTCTCTTCTCCCTTTGCTAACTTAACTCAGCCTGATGCCCGGAAGGTTTACAAACAGGAGAATTAGTTTTTTCTTTTTGCAAGCATGTATTAACCGTGAGCAGCCCACAGGTATTACAAGGTGCAGAAATGGAGCGGTGAAGGAGCCCAGACTAGTTTTGTTCTTGTTGGTAGCTTCACAGTGTTGAAAATGGGCCTGTTTCATGCTTCTTTGGTCGTCTCACACCTTGGATGTAGAAGCCCGGGCACCTGGGGAAGCGTGCGTTGTACCCTTTGTCCACATTGTAAGCTCCCGGACCGGGAGTCCCCTCTGTCAAAAAAACAAGATTGTCATTTGATGCCTCCTTGCATATCTGGATTTTTTGCTCTGAAGCTAAGAGGAAGCGGTCCTTTCTCTCCAAAATGGTCCATCCTATCCTTCTGGGATAGGAAGCGTAACATCTTGTTTCTCCTCAAAACCCCCACTCCAGTTGCCTTTTCAAAATTAAAACCCGCTTCTGATGCAACTATGACCTGGTATGGCCGAGAATCTTCATAGGCCTTCCGATTCTTCCTCACCTTTTTCGACCAATCTGAACAGAGTGACTGGGACAGGGTTGATGATGATGGATGGCGACCGATGAAGCATCAGCGTGTAGGCACGTTCAATGTTATACTGATTGGGGCCTGGTTCATATAGGCTGCCTGCAAGTTGAATACAGAAGGAATATTTACCTTTGGGGCGTTCTACAGCCTGGGATTCCCCGATTCTCTCCCACATCCGAAACGAGCCTGGCCCTACTTGGCATCAAGGTCAGCCAAAGGGCTGTTGACCTTCTTGCCCAAGTTCTCCAGATGTTCCTCAACCTCCTGGGGTTTTTCCCTGGTGGCTTGCTGAGACCAGGAATTCCTTCCTCCTGTGCCCGGAGAACGTTTCTTGGGGACCATCTCACCTTTGTTGACCAAAGACAACTCGCCCCTCTGGCCGAAGGTGAAATTTGGGGTGTTGGGCCGGTTGGCAGCTTTAGCTCCTAAGGGTTGACCGTACTGTGAAGGAGAAGGCCACTGGGGTGGAGTGGAAAAAAAAGAGGTGAGGTAGAGCAGATGCCCCCCAACCTTTTGGGCACCAGGGAGAGAGTGGTTTTGTGCGATGCCTGCATCAGACAGATGGGGCTTTGCTTGTTTGTGTGGCCCGGGCCGGAGGTTGGGGACCCACCCCTGCACTGAGGTGTACTGATGTCCGCCCTTGGTGGACTTACGGACATTACATCCAAAGGAGCCTCCTGTGATTCTGCATTTTAAGGGACCACGTACGTTGCTTTCGGTGTTAAAGTCCACTTTCCTGCAGAAGGGATTCTTGCTCATGAACCAAGACTTCTGCCACGCACGACGCCCTCCACCTTCTAGTAAAAATTTTAAAAAAACAAAACAAGTCACCTTTGCAGCACAAGGAGAGAGGACTTAAAATCTTGAAACCTTCCCGGTAATTCACTCTCACGCTTTGGTGCCAAAATTCGTGGTCCGGGCATCCTTTTCCCTCCAGTACCTCGAGGGGGGGTCTTCCACCCAAACGTGTAGGACGGGGCGATAGTCTCTCTGCAGGCCATCGTGGGAGGCGAGTAAGCTGCTGGACCAGGACTGTCCGTGTTCAATAGGAACTGCATCCGGTCTTGGGCTTTTGTTTCTCCTAAACAAAGAGAAGGGACACGGTGGCTCAGTGGGTTAGGACGCTGAGCTTGTCGATCAGATGGTTGGCAGTTTGGCGGGTCGAATCCCGAGTGCCGCGTAGCAGAGCGAGCGCCTGTTACTCATCCCAGCTTCTGCCAACCTAGCAGTTCTAAAGCACGTAAAAACGCAAGTATAAAAATAGGGACCACTCTGGTGGGAAGGGAACAGCGTTCCGTGCGCCTTTGGCGTCTAGTCATGCCGGCCACATGACCACGGAGGCGTCCTCGGACAAGCGCTGGCTCTTCGGCTTTGAAACGGAGATGAGCACCGGCCCCTAGAGTCGGAAACGACTAGCACGCATGTGCGGGGGAACCTTTACCTTTTTAGATCTATCAAGAGGACACAAGTATGTTTCCCCACCTCAGACACTTAAGAATCTCCCAGATGTTCTGTTTTAAAAACTTGCATTGATTTGGGCTGGCAAAGGATGGCACTGAACACTAGCAAAACATGAAAAAAAAATTCACTCTGGTGTTTGTAGTCCTATTTAAATCATCCTGAGTAAAAAAAAAAACAATTCCAATATGCCTCACGGTTACTAATACATTTTTGAAGTCACCACACTGGCGTTCTCTATATTGCAGTGGAATTAGGCACATGCAGCTTTTTCGCTAAGTACACAAGGAAGCTGCAGCATTGTCCTGAAGGATTGCACTTACTGTTTATCTTTCCACCATGAATGTCCGGGAATAAGGGGGTCCCACTTGTTTCTTTGCCTTGATGACCCCTGGAAACAAAATGCCAGACTTCACCCCATGCAATCCTCTGCAATAGGCTAATCGGGCTAGTCCTCTAATCAGAAAAAGTTGATATAATTGCAAAGATCAGTGGTGTGAACATGTGTCACCCACAAAAGCTGTGCATTTATTTATTCAGTTTATATTTATTAATACATTGCCCTCTGGCCCTGGGATGGACATGCCCCAAAGCAAGAATGAGCAATGCTTTAGCTACAGTTGGAATGTGACTGAAATATTCCCCATAAAAATGGGAGTTCACCCATCTATTAACAAAAATCTGACTCTACAAGGAAAGCTACTGAGGTTCTTCCTTAGCGTTCCTTGGCTTTATTGCATTTTTTTTTAAAAAAAGTTGTAAGCTGCCCAGAATTGCTGGATATGAAAGAGGCACCAAATAAATTTCATAAGTAAATCCTTTCAAGAAATACACTTTTAAGGTCCTTCTGCCTTGGGTAGCTTTCTAAATTCTGAGCACATCGGCTAAGAATTTGAACCCAGACTAGGCAAAATAATAGAGATGGCTCTTGAAGTCCCATAATTCCAAACATCAGTTTCAGGACCATCCTGGCTAATATGAGCCAAGGACTGTTCTTGTCGGGTAGGCAGTACGCCAACAAAAACCCCAGTTCAAAATCCCAACATCAGGAGAACATATGTAGATCTGGACGCTCAGCATCTGCTAAACTATAAAATGGGATGGTTGGCTGATTGACGCGTTTGCAACGTCGACTGTTATGGATCAGCCCAAGTTACCTTAGCAACAAAACCTCTTGGTTGGGGGAACCAATTTGTAATATTTCTCTTGCCCTCTTACTTGGCTAGACTATTTTAGCGCCAGTCAAGACGCAGGGATTTAGATAGATCTTCCCGTTCGGTGGGAAAGATTGTACCTGCCTTTTATGAATGGATGATGCTTGAGGGGTCTTTTTCTGGCTGCTGTCCAAGTATTTCTGAGCCATAAACTTGATGTGTTTCTTCCGAGATTCCATTTCTAAGGCCCATGGACTGCACCATACTCGGTCACCTGGAATGGCAGATATGTGACATCAGTGGATTCTCACGCCCTGAGGTTCCGTTTGGCTGGAGCGTGGCCATTGGTCACCTGTCAGCTGGCCATAGCAAGGTGGCTTTCTTCAAGAGGAGGCTGGATCACGAAGGACACCAAGCCTTGCTTGGCTTAGCCATAGCTTGGGGAAGCCACCATGCTGCTCCCATTCATTCACATACAAGCTGTGGTCTATATTAAACTTACACCTTGGGCTAGTCACAAGCCTAGGAAAGGGCCAAGGGCAAAGAAAATTGCAGGGATTGATCCAGGCAGTCTCCCAGTCTCTCTTATTAAATCTGGGAAAGCAGGCTAAAATGAGATGGCTTGGGGTTGTTGTTTTTTTGTGGCTCCAGCAAACCATGGTTTATGGCTTGAACCAATTCCGGACAAGTGTGTCTTTGTGCTGTTGATTTCCACGGGGAAATGCAAGGAAGATCTGTAGGATGCACGAACCATCTTCCAAAGCTGAACACGGTACTGGCAGTCCCGGAGTTACAGGCACCGTCCGAAGTTACAACGGCACTGGGGTGAAAAAAAAAGTGAGTTATGACCGTTTTTCACACTTACGACTGTTGCAGCGTCAAAATTCGGGCACTTGGCTATGGAGACGTATTGCAGCATCCCGGCTTTGCGTGCGTCATGTGATCACAGTCAAGGGGTGGGGAAGGGGAAAAAAAAAGCTGAATTCGCTTAACGACCGTGCGATTCACTTAATAACTGCAGTGATTCGTTTAACAACCGGGTCCCAAAAAAAACAAAAAATTGGTTCGCGCTCACTGAACCACCTCCTGGCTTAGCCATGGAAACGTTCCCCATTTTGAAAGAGGATTATAGATATGCCCGCAAATAAATAAAATTCGAAATTGGGTTTATTACACATTTTTGTGTGTGTGTGTGCATACAGTTTATAAAGCATTTATAGTAGGCATATTTAATAGAAGCTTTCCGCAATGCCTACGCGTGTATGCCCGCACACACAAGACGACGCACCTCAAGAGAGGGGACGTCTCCTTTAAAAGGCGGGACAGGACGCTGCGCGCATGCGCCAGCCGGGCCGCCGCGGGAAGTCTAATCAACCGGCGAAGCAGCAGGAGGAGGAGGAGGGGGAAAAGGGTGGGGCGGGAGGCGGGGCCGAGAGAGGAGAGAGAGTGCAAAAAAAAAAAGAGAGAGACAACCATGAGGTCATCAGCCGCGGCCGCCGGCGGCCGGGTCACGTGGCGGCCGTCGCGCGGGAGGCCGGGCGGGCCCCTCCCCTCCGGGCCGGCGCGGAGGCGATGACGCGGCAGCGCGGCTCGCGCGCTGATTGGGCGGCGGCCGGCCGACGGAGGCCGGCGGCGCGGCGGGGCGTGCGGCCCCGCCCCCTCGCCCGCCCCTCCTCCTCCTCCTCCTTCTCTCGCTCCGGGTGTGCGCGAGGCGGCGGCGGCGGCGGCGGCGCGTGGCCTCGGCGGCGTCTCCGTCCAGCGCGGCCTCCCCTCCTCCTCCTCCTCTCCTCCTCCTCCTCCTCTTTCTTCTCCCCTCTTCCCCTCTTCCTCCTCTCCGCGCCCAGGCCGGGGCCATGACCGACTTCAAGCTGGGCATCGTGAGGCTCGGCCGTGTGGCGGGCAAGGTGCGGGCCGCCCCCTCCTTCCCTCCCCCGCGGGCCTGAGGGGCCCTGCCTCTCTCTCTCTCCTTCTGGGGGGGGAGGAGGCCCTCGGGTCGCGTGACGCGGCCCTGACGTCACACCGGGCACTCTGTGACGTCACCGCCCACCTAGGGGGGGGTCTTCCTCGCCCCCTTCTCTCTTGGGGGAGGCGCCACACACACACACACCCCACACACACACCAGCTCCCTGGGGGAAGGGAAGGGAGGGGAGGGGTCTCCCCAAAGCCAGGCACCGTGTAAGTGTGGGTGGGACTCCAAGTCCCATCACTCCCTCCGGGGGGCTGGGTGGATGGGGAATCAGGGTATTGAGGGCCGGGTGGGCACGAAGACCCTGCCGGAAAGGAGCCGTCTTCCAGCCTGGATTCCTCTCTAGAGGCAGGTGCCTTTGGATGGGTTTTATATACCCACCCCCCCCCCCCAAAAAAAGATGGGGTGGCTTCTGGTTCCTTGGGAAAGGGGGACATTCTGGGGCCAGGGTGGGTCTCTGGCAGGTTTCTTGGGACGGATTGCAGGAGTAGTAAATGGGGAGGGGTCTGGGGCTTAATTGGGGTGGCTGCAGGGGGGTGTCTGCTCTTTAGGGTCCCCAGATGGTTGGCCGCTGGGTGATGTGCATCTCCGGCTGGGGACGCCGGAGAAGGCTTTTCATAAGTCTGCTGCTGCAGTGGATGGGCGTCTAGTCTTCTAGGAGGCTTCATGTGTTCCTTTAGGTGAAAATAACTTCTGTGTTGGGAGCGTCTTTAGGAACTGTTGATAGTTCCCAGGCAAACATGATGTTGTTTGTTTTATTCTGCTGTTTTCCTTTTGCTTTGCTTAAGCTTCCTGTCCGATTCTTCGTTTTTTTATGATTGTGAGCCTCCTAGAGATAGGCAGATCTATGGCGAGATAGGCAGCAAATTTAATCATAATCATATATATTATGACTACGAATCGAATCGAAGGTCTTAAATAAAAACCTCACAAAAGCAGTCTTTGAAAAGACTTTTTCTTGACAGCCTGTAGCTGCTGGCTGAAAAAGAAAGAAAACACTCAATAGTCTTCGTTCCTCACGCTTTCTTCTTTGCTTTAAGAAGACCAATGGGGAGATTCCTCCATATCCTCAGAATGTGTTGCTGGAAATGCTACTGCAAGAAATAGATCTTGCTGCATCTAGCAGATTTAAATTTGTGGAGGATTTAATTGGGTAAAGACTCCCCCCCCAAAAAAAGTCTTTTTTGAAATACGTTTCTGGCGATTGGCCACTGAAATGTTAAACGCTTTATTTATTAGATTCGTGTGTGTTACATTTTCCTTTGTCTGCCACAGAATGTGGTTGTCGTGAAATGCAAAAGGCCCCCTGGTAAATTACAGCAACGTATTCTTGCAGGATATTTCATTTTGATTTATTTATTTTTATTGCAGACAAAATACACACTGATAGATGAGCAAGACATTCCTCTCGTGGAGAGCTACTCTTTTGAGGTAAGAATGCAGGGTCTTCATCTCCTGTGTTAATTTTCCAGTTTTTTCTTAGCCACTCTGACAAGCTGGATGGCCCTCTCCCTCCCTCGCCCCCAGCCTCATTTCTGAAGCACTTCAGTTCCAATATTCCAAGCTTTTGTGCGCAAGCCATTGTCGACGTTTAGTGATTTGACACCACAATGAGAACTGGATGGTTTCTGGGCCCACCTGCATTTTTACAGAAAAATGTTGATTGTATTGTGCCGTGGCCTTGAGTTGGAGCCACCAACCGACCTTGGTGCTTTCAAAGAATAATCAACACT
Source organism: Vipera berus (assembly GCF_964194415.1). Classification (NCBI taxonomy): domain Eukaryota; kingdom Metazoa; phylum Chordata; class Lepidosauria; order Squamata; family Viperidae; genus Vipera; species Vipera berus. Next base: position 9,781,774 of record NC_138218.1, read on the forward strand.
GAAGAGCTCTAGGCTCTTCATTTTTTTTTAAAAAAAATATTTTTAAGACTTCTATTAACTTATTTTTAATTTCAGTGAAAAGTCATATTCACTGACTTGGCATCGCGTTTTCTAATACCCATATCGTTAGTGATCTCGGAAAGCGGACGGGCATTCAGATGCTTCAAAAACACAGAATGAATTCTTCCTTTTCTGTCCAGGCTCGCATGGAAGTTGACGCCGATGGGAACGGTGCTAGAATCTTTGCTTTTGCGTTCGACAAGAACCGAGGGAGGGGATTCGGGCGTCTGCTGCACGAGTTGCTGTGGTAAGTGAGGTGGTGGAAAGGAAACACAGCTACAGGTTTCCAAAGAGAAGTGTGTGTAAGGTGTCCTTGGAAGTGTTGCAAGCTTAGAGACGTAACTGCTTAATGAGGCTCGGATGGGTTATACATTCAGAGGGATAGAATCAAGGTGATGTGAAGTGTTAATAAAGCCTTAGTAAGACCACGCTTAAAATATTGCATCTGGTTTTGGTCACCATATTACGAAAATGATGTTGAGACTTAACTGTGGCAAGAAAGGTCATAAGATGGGGCAAAATTCACTTAACAAGCGTCTTGCTTAGCATTGGAAATGTCGGGCTCCCTCGTCACAAGCCGAGGACTACTCTTTGCACTCCTTTCTGCTTAGAATGGTTGGCAGCCGCCGCTAGGCTGCAGGTCCCTGGGCGTTTTCATACCGGTCTAGATTTGCAAGAGTTTCCCAAACCCAGGGTGTGAGCATCACCATGCAGCCGACCCCTGAACTGTAGACTTTGCCGTTTCTTTTCAGGGAAAGACACCGTGGGGGCATTGCCCCCGGCTTCCAGGTGGTGCATTTGAATGCAGTGACCGTTGACAATCGCTTGGACAACTTGCGATTGGTGCCGTGGGGCTGGAGGCCCAAAGCTGAAGAAATCTCTAGCAAACAAAGGTAAATTCTCTCTGATATCATAACCAGAAAAGCTGATTATTTCGTCCCTGGTTTTTGAGTTGGAGTCCATTTTTTAATTTTATTTTTTAAAGAAAACAGCAACAAACTCCCCTACTTTTTTACATGGCTATAAATGGAACGGGAAAAAGCGTACAAGCCGATGGAAGTAATAAGTAGAACTGCATTTGGGGTGGTGGAAATGGAATTGCCGAATGACTCTCTTTAGAAGAGCCGGCTGTCCCTGTGTCTAAATCAGGGGTGGCTGGCTGAGGAATTCTGGGGGTTGAAGTCCACAAGTCATAAAAGGGTGGAGTTTGAAGACCCCTGGTCTGAATCCTTAGCATTTCTTAACTTGGCAGAAGAAATGCTTAACTGCTACTCCTGCTGTTGTTGAAGGGAACAAAGCTTATACTGGCTGGCGATACAGCAGCTTCCCACTGACCCCATCGAGGAGCAGTTCCCCGTATTGAATGTCACGCGCTACTACAACGCTAACGGAGACGTGGTGGAAGAAGAGGAGAGTTCCTGCACATACTATGAATGTCACTACCCACCCTGCACAATGATTGAGAAACAGGTACGTGCCCAGCCTGTCACGGGGGGTGGGTGGTCTCCTGGGGATTGGCCCAGAGTCACCCAGGTGGTTTTGAGGCCTAAGCTGGGACTAGAACTCACCGTCTCCTGGGGATTGGCTCAAAGTCACCCAGCCAGCTTTCATGCCTAAGGCAGGACTAGAACTCACCGTCTCCCGGTGATTGGCACAAAGTCACCCAGCCAGCTTTCATGCCTAAGGCAGGACTAGAACTCACCGTCTCCTGGGGATCGGCCCAAAGTCACCCAGCTGTCTTTTCACGTCTAAGGCAGGACTAGAACTCACGGTCTCCCATTTTTCCGCCTTCAACTGTAAACCACACTAACAAACTAGGCCGAACCCGTTGGCGTCTTGTAAGCCAACCTAAGTTGTGGGACTGTGAGATGAACTCACGAGAGATCGATGGATCGTTAAGGTGCTTCCAAGTAAAAGAGGCAGGATGCAGAGATGCAATCATTATGAAGCTTTATTCATCGATAGATTATATAGAAAGAGCTATATGGCATGGAGGCATCCATGCTTGTATGATAGAGAGAGAATGCATGCAAGAGAGAAAGAGAGAACGAGAACAAAGCAGCCCCTGAGCAGAGGTATTTATGGGGGGTCTCAGCCCCTCCCTAACCATAAAACACTCTCGCCAATGGGGCTGCAAGGGGCCGGGGACCCCTGACCCATCAGTGGAAGCAAAGAAGCCTCTTTGCTCCCATCTGATGACCTTTTTGGGGAACTGCCAATGGCTGGCACAAAACATCTAACAGGGACTGTGGCATCTCTTGATAGAAACCAAAGTGGCCCTAATCAAATTGCCACGCCAGTTCATATCCAGATGCCAACCACCTCTTGGCTCTCTCTCTTGTCTCCAGTCCATGCTCCCAACTTCTTGGACTCAGCTCCATTGGGGGTTTGGGTCTTTTCCGGGGAGGGCCCCGGAAACGTCGATTGATATCTCTCTCTCTCTCTCTCTCTCTCTCTCTCTCTCTCTCTCCTTCCTTCCTTCCTTCCTTCCTTCCTTCCTTCCTTCCTTCCTTCCTTCCTTCCTTTCCCTTGCTGCTCGTCGCTCCAGTTACGCGAATTTAACATCTGTGGCCGATGCCAGGTTGCGCGATACTGCGGTTCCCAGTGCCAGCAGAAAGACTGGCCTGCTCACAAGAAGCACTGTCGGGAGAAGAAACGGCCCGTCCAGCAGGAACTGGGACCAGAGCGGTGACAGGCTGGCCAAAAAAACTTCCGCCGCAAGGGCCCCTCCCCCTCCCGGAGGGCGAGGGCGAGGGGAGGGGCTCCGACTTTGCACAGACTGCTGACTTGAAGCCAGAGGCACTGACAACAAGGAGAAAAGGAAGAAAGAAGAAGACGAAAGACCAAGAGATGCTTGAGAAGAGGGAACTGGCCATTTTTTTCCCCCTCCTAGTGTTAAAAAACAACAACAACAAAACCACAAATCTCAAGCGGGAAGAACAAAAAGAGACTACTATAGAAGCTCTCCTAGTTTTGGAAGCTTCTTGTTATTTATATGTTAATATGTTTGTAAAGTTGTGTACAGGTTTCTGTTTTGTTTCAAAAGGGAGGGGGGGTTGTTTGGGGGGGGGTTTGTTTTTTTTTCCGAGGAGGAGGAGGGGGTTAGCAATGCTCTTTATCTAGGACTCATTTACTGTAAACGTTCGGGTGAGAACACATTGTTGGTTGAAAAATAATAATAATAACTGTCCTGTAGCGCAAGCTTTTTTGGCTCCCTGGGAGGAGATTTAGCACAGACATGAGCAGTTATAATCTGAACAACTCTGCATGGAAGTTGTGTTTTCAAGTAAAGGATTGGAATGGATCGCTGACTTTTTTTTTTCCTCCTCTCCCCCCCTCCCCCCCCAATATTTTAAGGACTTGGCTTTCTGCTTCCATGACCTGTTCTTTGCTGTTACTTCTTTTCTCCCCCCCCCACCCCCCCCCAATGTATTTCCCCACGGTACGCAATTTGAGCTGACGTGGGGGCTTGTCAGCTTCTGCTAATGTTAACGGACAGGCCTTGACTTAACAGCCACAACTGAGGGCCAACGTTTCTGTTGCTAGGGGAGGCAGTTGTGAAGTGCCCGTTTTGCACCCTTTCGTCCGAATTTGAATTTTGATCACGTGACCAAGGGGATGCTGCTAGAGTCGTAAATACAAAAAAACCCACCCCGGTCCTAAGTTGTTTTTTTTTTTCCCCAACGCCGCTGTAACTTTGAAGGGTCACTAAAATGAACGGTTATAAGTTGGGGGACTACCTACGCTTCCCCAGCTGCAGAGTGCATGATAATTCCTTAGATGAAGCAGCTCTCAAATAATTTGCAATTTGAGGGTTTGAAGAAGGGTCAGGAGAGATGGACCGTGCTTATTGGGGGTTCCCCCACTTGTTTTGCGGTTTGAGAATTGATGTTCTGGGGAAATGGGGATGCTTTCAATACATTTTAAGCAGCTGGACTGCAGGGAGGATCCCCTACGACTCTGCTGCCGTCCTACGTTGAGAATCTCAAACCAGTCTTGCCTCCCTTTCAGCTTAGTGTGGAAACTTTGCGTGCGCGTAGCCAGTCTGGGATTTTGCTTGTCGCGCAAACCCAGAACGTGAGCTAGTTGTGCCCACTACAATTCAGCAGAGGGACGTTTATGATCTAATCGCTGTCATTATTGGGGCTTAATATATTGTGTGAATTGTAACACAAAACTTTACTTTTAAGCTTACGGTCATGTGTGAAGACAGTCTACTCCTGTCACCAGCATTGATGGGAAACAGGTAGGTGTGCGTTTTCCCAAGTGGGAATAATTTTATTTCCACTGACTGGATAGTGACCATTAGGATAGGACTGTGCCAGGAATCCCTGAAGGGAAAAAAAATATGCCACTGTTTTTATTTCTCCCCCCCTCCCCACTGGTAGAACCAACTGCTCAGTTATCCCTAAAATGAGCATTTTAAAAGCATTAAAGCGGATTCAACTGCCCTGGGGTGAGGAATAAAGGTAGCATTTTGCACCTCTGTTTTGAGCACATCAAAACCACCCTTTCTCCAGGCACGCTCAAGCACCGTGAGGATAAGTCCAGAGATGCTTATTCTGAGCGGTTTATCTTGCAGTTAAGGTCTCCTGGCATTTTTCTGGTTTTTTTGGGGGGAACCCCCTCTGCTCCCATCCCATCATCCCCTCTTCCCTCCCTGCAAGACAATGCAGCTTCCTCCAGATGTGCAGGGGATCAATGCCTTCCCCCCGCCAACCTCCGAAGCCTGCACGGACCCCAAATTTCTGCGGGTTGCAGCCCCGGGGACCACGCGATCTCCCCTATTTATTTGGCATTTTTCGAAAAAGGATGTGATATGATATAGACTGTAGCTACAGCGCGAGGGAAGGGAGAACTACAACTCCCGGCAGGCTCTGGGAGGCGGGAGGGCCCCCTCCCGCCCGCTGGGACTTGTAGTCCTCCCAAGCCAAGCCGGTGGGCTCAAGGCTGAAGGCGCCAGCCGGCTGGTCTCTACCTGGGGACGGCTCAGGGGGGCGGAGTTACTCCCCTCCCAGCCTGGAGGAGGCGTGGCCAGGCCGCCCACCTGGCGGGACACCTGCCTGGGCCGGGGAGCGCAGCGCGCCGGGCGAGGAAGGCGGGGAGAGGAAGAGGCGCGCCCGGTCGCGCCTGTCTTTCTTTTTCCCCCCCAGCCCGCGCCGAGGACAGGAAGGGCGGCCCGGTGGGTGGGCTCGCCGCGCTTGGGGAGGGCTCCCTTTGGAGAGGGGCGCACGGGGAGGCGCTTTTTGCAGAGGGTCCCTTTGGGGAGGGGGCGCTTTGGGGAAGATCGATTGGAGAGGGTCCCTTTGGGGAGGGGGCAATTTGGAGAGGGTGCCTTTGGGGAGGGGGCGCTTTGGAGAGGGTCCCTTTGGGGAGGGGGCGCTTTGGGGAAGATCGATTGGAGAGGGTGCCTTTGGGGAGGGGGCGCTTTGGAGAGGGTCCCTTTGGGGAGGGGGCGCTTTGGGGAAGATCGATTGGAGAGGGTCCCTTTGGGGAGGGGGCGCTTTGGAGAGGGTCATTATTGCTGTTATTTACGGTTGCTATTATTTCCTTGGTGAAAAAACAACGGAATACGGGACCTATGTGAGAGGTTGGATCCAGGCTATTCCTATTCCTAGAGTTATTACTATTATCGGATATTTCCTCCCTTCCAAATGCAGGGCAGGACTTTGGGTGAGAAGTTGCTAATATTGGATCAAGGACCTCGTCATTAGGACTGTCGTCATTTGCTACGTCTTTAGGATTTATTTGTTTTTCTTAGATAACGTGGCAGTCTGTCCGAAATCGCTTTGATCACGGAATAAATTCCATACAACGGCAAGAATCGGAATAATAATAATAATCTCTCCTTCCCCCCCCCCTTCTTTCTCCAGCGCAGAATGAAGGGACATTGACATGGCTTTCAAATGTAAGGTGCAAACTTTGCAGGTGGTTGATACCGAATATAGTGCGGACGTGGTAGAATGGTGCCCGGTGGAAGGCTGGCACAACATCCTGGCGTGTGGCACCTACCAGCTGAAGAAACCGGACAGAGAGGTGAGAGCTATAGATCTTTTCCAGAAGCTGGGGAAAACTTGCGAAATGGCTTTGCAGTTAACAGTCTTAATAAAGGAGAATATTGGTAGGGTTGAAATGAGGGGTCCTTGGTGCTCTCTGGGCTTTGTGGTCGTCTTGCAGACATTTCATGACCCAATTAGGTAACCTCATCCATGCTTGCGTGGTGTTTGGTCCCTGTTTATATACAATAGCTTCTTCCTTCGGGTGTGTGGTTTTCTCCTTGGTAGAGCCTTGGTTAGGATATTGTTTTTCTCCTCCAGTTTTTTGTCTGGTGTTAATCCCTGCTTATCTGGATAACGGGTGCTGGTTTTAGGGCATCCTGCTGACACTCTAAACAGGGAGCAAACGCCACAAACTAGGTGACATCTTTAGTGCTAGAAGGGAGTGGGATGTGCGGAGGAGGAGGAAGAGGAGGAGGAGGAGACTGATGATTTTCTAGCAGACATTTCATTACCCAGCTAGGTAACGTCATCCATGCTAGAAAGAAGCGCTCTTCCCTCCTAGCACTGATGATGTTACCTAGTTGGGTCATGAAACGTCTGCAAGAAAACCACCCAGCTCAGAGATCACGGAGGATCCCACAGTCCTCCTCCTCCTCCTCCTCCTCCTCTTCTCCACAAACCCCACTCCCTTCTAGCACTGATGATGTTACCTAGTTGCGTTATGAAACATCTCCAGGAAAACCACCAAGCTCAGAGAGCAGCAAGGACCCCACAGTTCAACCCTGTGCTACAAATATTCTCTTTGATTGGTACGGGCTAGTTTGGCGGATCCTTCAAGGGTTGGCTCTGATTTTCACCAGGATGACTAGTTGGCTTATTACAATGGGCTGGCTTGAATTTTGGCTTGTCTTTCTGCTCCCTAAACAGCCTGGGCAGGACAGCGAAGCCCCCGTGCGCCTAGGACGTCTCTACCTCTATTCCTTTGAAGATCAAATGTTCACACCTCTGACGGAGATCCAGAGGATGGAAACGATGGCCATACTGGACATTAAATGGTTGGCTGGATGCTTCTCCGTTTTGTTTGCAAGTTTTGCGAGAAATTTAGAATAGCCGGGGAAGGGTTATTTCCTCCACAGAAGCGATTTAACCAGGGTGGAGAAAGTTGAGGCCGTCCAGATGGAGGAGGTGTCAGATCTGAGGTGAAGGCCCACCTGCACGGTATAAAATAAAATGTTATTTTTGCCCGGCTCTTTCTTCTGTAAAATGGGTAGCGTGCTTTTTTTAAAAAAATCCTTTTCGGTCGGTCTCCTAGTTTCTGTACCCAAGGCTTGGGTTTGAGTCAAGCTGGAAAAGAAGGAGGGAGGGAAGGATTTTTTTTCTTTCTGTTGGACCTCTGCTGATCTCTTTGCTCTCTCTCTTCTGCTTCCAGGTGCCCTGTTCCCATGGCAGGGCATCCTGTCTTAGGCATGGCAAGTGCCGAGGGAGCGGTGAAGCTTTTCCGCTTGACAGGAAGCGAGGTAGGTGCCTAGAGATCCCTAACCACCGAAGCCCATTTTGTGGCTCCCGGCCAGGATTTCTCCACCTTGAATGTTTTGAGCAGACTTTTTTTTCCCCCAGTAGAAGACCTGCAGGCTTCAACCTGTGTGCAGCGCTGACCTGGGGGACGATTGCCTTGCTCTATCGTTGAACTGGTCCACGGGACGAGAGCAGCGGTGAGTGGTTTGAAAGCTTAGCTCGGTGTGTCTCGGCCTTGCCAATTTTAAGATGAGTTGGCCGAACGATTAATCAGTGGGGCAGCTTGCCTCCCCAAGTTGTGGGCGCTCTCATCGCTGGAGGTTTTCAAGAAGAGAGGGGGCAACCATAGGAATAGAAATAAGGAGCCTCTGTCTTGAGCAGGGTGGGGGGTGGCTGGACTAGATGACCTTCAAGGTCCCTCCCAGCCCTGGGATTCTAAGAAGTCTGGACTTCAACTCCTAGGATTCCCCAGGGCAATCCTCGACTGACCACCGCAATTGAGCCCCAAATACCTTGTCGCTAAGCGGGACAGTCGTTAAGTGAATTTTGCCCCATTCTTGTCACCCCTCGTGCCACGGTTTTTAAGCGAATCGCTGCCCTTGTTAAGTTAGCAGCACGGTTGTTAAGTGAATTTGGCTTCCCCGTTGACTCGGATTGTCAGAAGGTCGCCCAAGGGGAATCCCGTGAAAGCGGGAGACGCTGCAACCGTCATAAATGCGAGTCGGTTGCCGAGGGTCCAGATTTTGATCACGTAACCAGGGGGATGCTGCACCAGTTGTACCTCCGAAAAACAGTCGTAGATGACTTTTTTTCAGTGCGATTGTGACTGTCCCCTGCAAGCATGACAGCATAAGCCCATGCTGAGCTTCAAACGTTGCATCCTGGCTTCTGATACATCCTAGATGAGTAGTAGAGTCGGCAAGATGTCTTAACATTCGTTCCTGCTTCCTCGGCAAACAGACTTTTTTCTTCTTCTTTTTTTCCCTTTTAAAAACCCTTTTGCACCACTTCTGCGGCAGCCCACCCTTGCAGCTGGTCAGCAGCGATTCCAAAGGGAGGGTGAGTTTGCTGTCGGTGGACGAATCCAGTCCCTCGGTGCGTGTCCTGGACCAGTGGAAGGGACATGACTTTGAAGCCTGGATCGCTGCCTTTGACTGCTGGAATACACATGTTGTGTACTCGGGTGAGTCAGGCTGTAATTGTTAGAATCTCTGGGCGGCCCTAAACGGGTTGAATGTGAGCCACTCTTTGCCGACTCCGGTGGCGATGTGTGAATCCAACGAGGGTCAAGATCGGCTTTGCAGTTTTGAGCATGCCCTGCCTTAGATGCTATTTCTAGTTAACAAAGAGGAGGACGAGGGGTGACGTGGCAGCAGTCTTCCAATATTTGAAGGGCTGCCACAAAGTTGAGGGGGGTCGAGCTCTTCTCCAAAGCACCTGAAGGCAGGACAAGAAGCAACGGATGGAAACTGATCAAGGAGAGAAGCAACCTAGAATTAGGGAGGAATTTCCTAACAGTGAGAACAGTTAAGCAGTGGAACGACTTGCCTCCAGAACCTGTGGGTGCTCCATCACTTGAGGCTTTTAAGAAGAGACTGGACAGCCATTTGTCCAGTGTTATAGGATCTCTCGAGCAGGGGGCTGGACTAGAAGACCTCCAAGGTCCCTTCCAACTATTATTCTATGTTCATAATGCTTATAGTTTGTAATGGGAAGGTCCACCAACTTCACCTAAGGGATGTGTCTGCCTCAGACTCTTGCAAACCTGTTAATCGGCGCCAGCCCTTCAAGGTAGACCAGACTAGGAAAGCAAAGTCAGGAATGCTGATTCTGCTTTTATTATTAAACTATAGCAAATGACTGCTGCAAGGCTGAATATCCTTTCCTGCTCCTTCCCCTCCGTTCATCTCGATGAGAGCTTGGGAGGGTCTCGTCTAATCCGCTTCCTTGGATTACAGCTCTACCCCGGAGTCAGTTTTCTTAGATCTGACTGATATCTAGGGAACATCTTTCCTTCCTGTCCCCCGCCCCCCACACTTTTGCCCCATAACAGTGGGGAAGACTGAGGACAGATCTTTTTTTTTCCCCAATCCCTAGACCGCAATTGTTGTTTGTAGATCGCCCAGAGTCCCTTAAATAAGATGGGCAGCTCGGGAATTTGATAACATAAATGATGTTGCATACAGGAAAACCTTCCTACAGGCTAGCAGGGAAATCTGCAGCTGCTAATTATGTCCTGCTGTTTAGAAAAAGACAAATAAACAATCTCCCATTTTCTTGGTCCTCTCTTCCTGGATCTAGGTGGAGATGATTGCAAACTACACGGCTGGGATACTCGGAGCAGCACAAGAGTCCCTCTCTTCACCACTGAGCGGTAAGTAGTAGAATCTCTGGAAAGAATCCACGACTCCTGTCTTGTGCCAGGAAAGTGGTGTGTTTGTATGAGTGTGAGTGAGTGTGTGAGAGAAAGAACAGCCTTCTTTTGATGTGGATTTCATTTCAGGCATTCTATGGGGGTCTGCAGTATCCAGAGTCACCCCTTGCGGGAAAATCTGCTAGCCACGGGAAGGTGAGTCCCTGAAATCTATTAGTACACTTTTAGGACCCAATACAAATTTCCTCCGATTGTACAGGTAGTCCTCGACTTACGACAGTTTGTTTAGTGACCGTTCAAAGTTACAGTGGCACTGAAAGAAGAGACTCAACGACCGTTTTTCACACGACCGTCGCAGCATTCCCCCAAATTGGAACGCTTGGCCACTGATTCATATTTACAACGGTCGCGGCGTCTCTTTCATTCGGTGCCATTGTAACTTTGAACCGTCGCTAAACGAACGGCTGTAAGTTGAGGATTTTCTGTAGGAGGGGGAAAAAAACGTCAGCTGTGGACCTACGAAGGCTCTGTGGCTTTGGGAAAGGAGGAGAAAGATTTCCAAATTGTGTGTCTGCAGCTATGATGAACACGTGCTTCTGTGGGACACCAGGAAGATGAAGCAGCCCCTGGCCGACACCCATGTTCACGGTGGCATCTGGCGCTTAAAATGGCACCCATCCCAGGCCCATTGGCTGCTGGCCGCCTGTATGCACAACGGCTTTGTGATCCTCAACTGTCGGAGTGGTTTAGGTGAGTGTTTTGATCTGAGGAAGCCAACTACATCGCTGCTCATTGCAGCTAAAGGTCATTTCCAAACAGATGGGATTTTGACTGGTCGATTTCTCCAGCTAGCATGACCGTGGTTATGGATGCTTGAAGTTTTGGGGTACTAAAAGTAAGACAGTTGCCGGGTTTCCGTAACGTTCTCAGCCATTTTTAATCATTCACTTTATAAGATTGATAGGTGGCCCATTTGTCGCTACGACAGACTTTATTAGCCAGTGCTTGTTGGATGAAAAGACCGGTTTTATTGAGGCTCATCCCTAAGACATGGTTTATAGACCACGATGGTACAGTTCTCACATCACCAATCTGGGGAAGAATTGGTGAAGCGTTACCCCACTCACTCTCTCCTAAACCAGAAAATAAACTGTAGATAAAATAGAGCGCCAATTTGGTCTAGTGACTTAAGACACTAGCCTAGAAAATAGGAGAGCGTGAATTCAAGTCCTGCCCTAACCGTGAAAGTCAGCTGGGTGACTTTGGGCCAATCAGCAGGAGACCGCGAGTTCAGGTCCTGCCTTAGCCATGAAAGTCAGCCAGTCTTTCTTAGCCTAACCTACCTCACAGGGCTGCTGTGGGGAAAATAGGAGGAAGCTGAGCTATTTGTAAAAAAAATAAGGCCAAATACAAAAAAAAAAATCCTAAAAAATAGGCCCTAACCCCAGTAAGGAATATCATCAGTATGTCCAGGTGCAACAGCCCTGCTCTTTTCTCCCCGTGTTAGAAGAGAACCAAGAGAAATGCACCATCCTTTCATCTTACGCCTTGCACAATTCCTTGGCTTATGGGGCTGATTGGTCCAGATTTCTCCCAAGCGATTCTTTGGAGATGTCTGCAATGGTGCCGGCGGTTCAGGTGGACCAAGGAGTTGCCAGAGGAGATCTGAAAGCGCAGAATCTCAAGATCGTTTACGAATCCCCCACGGCCACCTTTGACGTGCTGCTGGAGGAGGAGGAGGAAGAGGACCGTCCTCCCGCCTCTCCATCCCCAGCAGAGGGTCTCGCAGACCTGCAGGGGTCTTCCGGTGACGGGAAAGCTCCAGACGCCAAAGCAGACAGGGACGCTGAAGCAGCCCAAGCCCAAAGACAAACCAGCCTCTTAGCAACGTGCTCCTTTTATGACAACGCTCTACATGTTTGGAAGTGGGAGGTCAGCCAGAGTTCCCCTCTGGCCTAAACCCACTCTGTGTGTGTGTGTGGATGGTGGCTGCAGTCTGTTTTGTCCTCCCCACCACCACCGCTTCTACCAGCAAGGGGAGAAACACGTTGAAGGGATGACTTTGGATAGAAGAGAATATTTGTAGCTCAGGGTTGAACTGTGCCGTCCTTGGAGGGCTCTCTGAACTTTGTTGCAGACGTTTCATTACCAAGCTAGGTAACATCATCAGAGATAGAAACGAGTGCAGTCTGCAGCCTGGAGGAATGTAGGGTTCTTGGTACTATGAGCTGGGTTGTCTTCTTGCAGACGTTTCATGACTGAAAAAGGTGACATCGTTAGTGAGTGTGGTCTTTGCTCCGTGTACACACAGTAGCTTCTCCTCTCAGACTTAGTGGAGCTGTGGTTTTCTCCCTGGAAGTTCTTGAGTAGGTTATTGTTTTCTCCTTGATTTGTCTTATCTGGTGCTTATTTGGATATTGGATGCCGGGTGCTAGTTGCAAGCTACCGAATATAAACAGGAAGTTCGTTTGGTTCCTCACTATCTAGTTTGGTAATGAAACATCTGCAAAACAACCATCAAGCGCAGCAAGCACTGAGGACCCACAGTTCAGTCTTGAGCTACCAATATTCTCTTCTATGGGTATGTTTTTATATTACTGCTGGTAGCTGTGAGTTTTGAAAGCTCTGGTATGTTGCTTGCTTGGTTCTTTCCAACAGCTTTATTTTTGTGCTGCAGAAATACGATGGTTTGGGTTCCCTAATATCCTGTTAATTCCACTTTCCCCCTAAGACCTGATTGTTGCAACATTCTCAAGCACCAGCTTCAACATGGGAGTGCCATTTAGCTCGAGATTTATTCCAGTAGGGAAACCGAAGTCCTATTCAAGCTTGGAAAAGAGATGAAATTAAAAATGGCAACCAATGATAGCAAAAATACTTTCTTGAAGCCCTTATGAAAGGGCATGTTTGTGACGCAAATAATGACATTTTCATACAAACGTGCTCATTGGCATTGTAAAGAGCACCTTTCAACTGAAATATATTTTTGATCTTTTTTACAATAAAATGTTGTCTTGTAAGATCCACGGTCCTTTTTATTTAAGCTATTTTGGTGGAATGTTGGAATCATTTCATTTTTCATAGTAACCTAAGAATGGCACAAATACCAAGGAAAAACAGGAGCCCCCCCAATTCAGAGTCCAACCCCTTTAAAACTCCACAACACAAACCCCTTTTTAGGAACCCACACATTTTCCCTCCCTTCCCAGGTGTTTTTTTTCAACAGAGGCCACCAACAACTCCATACAGAAACATGTATATTGAAGGCTTTTTCCAGACACAGTTTCAAAGCAGAAACATAACATTTCCCAGACAGGGAGATATAACATCTGCATTCTCTTTATTCTACCCCCACCCCACCGCCAACGATCTGTTCCAAAAGGCGCCTTTGGAGAGATTGTGTCTTCTTCATCCCTCTTCGTTCAAAGAAATTGTGACCTTTTCCATCTTCTGGGGGGGGAATTTTGTCTTTTTTCCCCGAGAAACTGTGCCTTCCCCCACCCCTCTTCTTTCAAGGAATTGTCTTTCCCCCCCCCTCCTCTTTCGATCCGGCATTTGAAAGGCTGCAAGAAAGTTGCAATCCTGGGGGGGGATGATTTGTCTCCAATTGGTGTGTGTTTGTCTCTTTCTTTTTTCTTCCTTCCTTCCTTCCTTCCTTCCTTCCTTCCTTCCTTCTAGCGCACGAAGTTCTTGGGGAAGAGGCGGAAAAGCTTCCCCTCCTGGCTGGGCTCGAAGCCGTACTTCTCCAGGGCGTCGGGGTCGAAGGCGGCCCGCTGGAAGTCCTTCTCGATCAGCGGCGCGGCCGTCTGCTGGAAGAGCGTGCGGGCGGTCAGGGGCGGCTCGCTGCCCGCGGGCGCCCGGTAGGAGACGTAGGGCTTCAGCTTGAAGCCCGCCAGGTCCGGCACCATCAGCACCGGCACCTGGTCCTTCACCAGGACGAACTTGCGGCTCGAGGTGATGCTGCCCAGCACCTTGCAGCCGCGGCTCTTGAAGAAGGTCCGCGGGCCCCGCTTGCTCGTCCAGGCCGACATGCGGTCGGCGCCGCGGACCAGGCCCCGCGTCACCTCGCCCAGCAGCCCCATGGCCGAATGCGGCGGCGGACGCGGTTGACGCCGCCTCCGCAACACCGCCGGTTGTGATTGGATGGTGGAAGCACTCCGCCAATCCGCCCGTCCCGTAGTCAAGTCCTGTTTGGATAGGGCGGAGTTTTAACCAATCGGCTCCGAGAGGCCGGGTTTGGGCCAGGAGGGCACGCCCACCGAGGGGAGGGGTTGTCGTCTCCTGATTGGCTTTTCGTTCGGGAATTCCTCCTGCTTTGGCGCGCGCGAGAAAAGCCCGTGTTGCGTAGAGCTACGAAAAAGGGAAGAGCGGTGCGGCGGCCGAGAAGCGAGAGACTTTTGTATTTATTGTTCATTCATTTGCCGCCTTTTTACTATTATTAATTATATTCCGCCTTTATTATTTGTATAGTCCTCAGCTACCCTCCAGAGGGGCTTCGGCAACCAGCCAGCTGCTGGGTGGGGGTGATATGCTGAAAAACAAGCCACATTGGCAGGAACAGCACAACAGCCCTGCCAGGTCGGCCAGTTTGACAAAGTTCCAGATTTGGGGGATTTTGTCTCTCTCTCTCTTTTTCTCTCTCTCTCTGTGTGCGTGTGTCTAGACGGGCTGGGGGATTCTGGGAGTTGCTTCCCCTCCTGCAGCAGGTGGAGGAAAGCCAGTTTCCCCCTGACCCTGAGGAAGAGTCTGATTCTTCTTCTTTCTCCCCGGGTTTATCTTCCGTCTCCAGCAGCCGCTCCTGCCCCTCCAGGCTTGGACTACCACGCCCATCCTGGCCGGGGAGGATGGGAGGTGCCCAACTTGGCAGAAGACGGCGCCCCAGGGCAGCCCCTGACGGGCGGAAGTGACGCCAGGGGGGGGGCGCGGAAGTCTCCGTCCTGCCTGCCTCAGAGTGACCCTTGACCTCCATAGGCGCCCTCCGCGGGGCAGCCGTTAGCAGCGGCCCTTCCCTTCCCTCCGTCCCGGCCATGGAGGACGTGGAGGACTCTCCGCCCTCCGAGCGCCAGGTAGGTCCCCTCTCACAGCCCGGACTGCAGGTCCCAGCATCCCCAGCCGGGGCTAGAGGGGCTTCTGTGCATTCCTCTCAGCCGGGACTACAACACCCAGCGTCCCCAGCCGCGGGTAGAGGGGGTTCTGCGGGTTCCTCTCAGCCGGGCGGGAAGGCTTCTTTGGGGAGGGGGAAGAGCCCTGCCAAAGGGCTTGGGACTACAACACCCAGCGTCGCCAGCCTTGGGTTGGGCTGGAGGAGTGAATTTAGCCAGCATGGGATAGGGTGTCCTTCTTGAGAAGGGGTGGGGACTGGAAGACCTCCAGGGTCCCATCCAGCACTGTCCTTCTCTCATCTCAAGTCTTGTTGGACAGGGTGCTCAAGGGGGAGAATTGGGGGTTAAGTCAATCCCGGTTCCAGCAAACCTGGTTTAATGCCAGAGTCCCCCTTCATAGACCCCTCCCCCCCAAACCTAGTTATATCTTCCTCTGATTATGAATTATTTCAGATTGGGGGGCGGCTTTCTCCCCTGCCTGAGTGAATTTGCCCAGAATGGGATAGATAAAGTGTCCTTCTTGAGCGGCGGGGGGGGGGGGGGGTTGGACTAGAAGACCTCCAGGATCCCTTCCAGCTCTGTTCTTCTGTCATTTCAGTCTTGTTGGACATGGTGGGCAAGGGGACAATTGGGGTTAATCGATCCCGGTTCCAGCAAACGTGGTTCAAAGCAAGAGTTCCCATCCTCGTCATCTCTCCCCCCCCCCCCCATTATGAATTATTTCAGATTTGGGAGCTTTTCCCCACCTGTTTTTTAATGTTTGTATTGGTCTTTGAATAGTGACCAGTTCTTTTTAAGTTCTGGGGTCGTGTTCTAATGGTCCGAAACTGTAAATACAATGGGAAAAACAATGGAACTACAACTCCTAAGCTTCCCAGCCGGAGTGGTGTCCAGTCAATTTAAGTCATCTTGGTTATGCCAAGCATAATAAGCAACGGGGCAGCTGGTGTTAAATCATTCAATCCTGGCTCCAGCAAACAATGTTCGGGTTTCTTTCTGCGTGTATTTTAACATTTGTATTGGTCTTTTATTAGCGGTTCGGTTTTTTAAGTGTTGAGGTTGTGTTGCCGTGAGTGTGGGACTGTAGCTAAAAATGGGAGGAGGAACACCCCTCCTTCTGCAAGGCTGTGTATTAATGATTGTGTCAATTTATTGGGCTAATTATTGTCTAACTGTCGTGTCTAAGCGTTCTTGCTTGCTTGTTTGTTTGCCAAAATGCTAACATGTATACTGGAAAAAAAGGCACTTTTCGTTACAGTTTTCTGTGATGGATACTTCCTTGTTATTCTTTATCCCTGGCTGAACTTCCAGTCACTTGTTTCCTTTTAACTTTATTTGCATTAATTCAAAGCCCACTTTCCCTGTGAATTGTTTGGCGTGCCTGCTAACTTCTATAAGTGCTGGAGAAATAAGCCTAAATCGAATTTAATTGCTGTTATTGCATGCCTCTCCCCTGTTTTACCCTGATTCTGTTTAGCCTGGCTAAACAGATTCTACAACTCGCCTAGTTGACACAATTGCTTGCCTAGATTACAGATAACCCTCGACACAATCCTCATTTAGTGACTGTTCAGTTACAACCATGGTGAGAAAGGTCGTAAAATGGGGCGAAACTCACTTAACAGATATCTCATTTAACAACAGAAACTTTGGTGTCCACTGTTGTAAGTTGAGGACCACCTGTATTTTATTTTCTCCTGTTATTTGGCTTCCGATTCTTTGATTAGACGGGAAGCTCTTTCTGGACAGTGCCCTTTTCTGAATTGTAAAATTCTCGGTCAACTATGAAATGGTAACAGATTAGAACGAATCATGCCTCAGCACCGTAATTGTATGTGACAATAAGCCTACAAATCAGCAAACCTAAATATGTGTCGGTTTGTGATTTCCGAGTTTCTCTTTGGAAACAATGCTCTTGTACTGTGTATTGGTTTGTAAACAGAAATAAAGCTTTACCTGACTGATGTTGCCATTGTTTAACCACTTAAAAATAGAACCTTAAATTACCTTGTTTTTTTTTCTTCTGTTCTGCACCATTCTATGGCGTTGGTTTTCCAGTCAGCTCTTAGTACTATACAACCCTTGACAGTTAAGGGTGTGTATTTGTCTTACTGAATGCGGCCAAACCCTTGGGTGGTTCTGAAACTGGTTTTGGGTCTTTCAAAACAAAGGAACAGAATTTTTCAGGATGCCAAGCGGTGTGTTTAAAGCGATTCCTCTCCTGCTTCTGCATAGGGCAGCCTTGGCACAGATCCTTCGTAACACAGGTACAATTTATTTGAAATGGTCCACTTGTGTGTGTTTGTGTGTGTGTGTGTTTGTGTGGTGATTTGTAAAGAGAAACAGCTCTTGAGGAGGTTTAGGATATTTTCCTTTCTTTTTCTTGTTTGGATGTAAAGGTGAAACCATCGGCAGAGAGTTTGAACCGGATATTAAAATTGCTGCTTGGAAAATGGTTCTCAGAGATGCGCTTTATGGGAATAATTTGTTTTCATTTCTGAGTTCAAGTCAGTTTTCAAAAGTGCTAAGTCTTCTCTAAATCTCTGGGAAGAAAATGTCGGTTCTCTCCAATGTATATTATACTTTTGGTGTTTTTATCCCTCAGCTCAGCCTCTTAACGAGTTCCGACCTACGAACCCGCGTTCTCCAATTTGTAGAAGACAGGATTCAGACAACCATGGTAACTCATTTGCATACCTCTTCCAAGCAGGAACACGCCTGCTTTTATATCACGCCCCATTCCCTTGTCCTCGTTTCCCTTCTAACCAAAATTAGAAAATTGTGGCTACAATAAATGTTAAACTGAGGCTGCTGTTTGATTAGTCATGTCCTAATCGGGCTTGAAAATCACCGTTTATTAATTTGGCACAGGAATCTGCTCATTCTGGTTAGTCTCGGACAGTCAACCAAAATTGGGAGTCACCAAGACTTGGGCCCTGTCTGTAAAGAGAATATTATGGCCTCCAGGACAGCATAAGATCCCATATAAATGTGTGAATGTATGAATGCATGAATGTAAAGCGTTATTACTCATAGTGGAGACTTCACTTTAAAGCTGTTGACTCAATATATGTAAAGAGAATATTGTGGCCTCCAAAACTGCATAAGGAGAGAAGGAATTCTGTTCTAAGCTGCGCACCGAAGGTGATGATGAATTTGTAAGAATTTTTTTCCCGATTGGAAGTGATAAAGATGCTCAGTTTTTCATTTCAGATTTACGGCATTAATTTTCGGTTGCTCCAGATCAGAAGGTTATTAAGCTAGCCGAATACAGATAGTATCTGGGCATATTTTGGTTTGATAGAAGAGAATATGGGTAGCTCAGGTTGAATTGTGGGGTCCTTCGTGCCCTCTGAGCTTGGTTGTTTTCTTGCAGACGTTTCATGACCCAACTAGGTCATATTATCAGTGCTAGAAAGGAGTGGAGTATAAAGACGGGAGGGGAAGAAAGTACGACAACTGAGGTCCTTGGTGCTGTCCAAGCTTCGTTGTTTTCTCCCGGACGTTTCATGATTCAACTCGGTCATATCTAAGTAAAGCAAACCCCACTCTCTTCTAGCACTGATGATGTGAGCTAGTTGGGATATGAAACGTCCGGGAGAAAACAACCAAGCTCGGAGAGTGCCAAAGACTTCCTTATTTACATTTGGTTGAAGGTGAACTTTTTCTGTCCGCAGTTAACTGGGATCGCCATTGGAGCTGCCGTGGCCTTGGCGCTGATTGGGATCGTTGTGTATTTTGTTTACAAGAAGGTGAAGGAATCGAGTAAGTTTGATCGCTTAGCACGAACCCGCCATGTCTGTGTAACACAGGCGAATGGAAGGTGATTCTTTCTGCACGGTGGAGCAGTTGGGAGGGTTAACGAGATGGTTAAACCAGATTTGTCCGCCTCTTGGAAAGAATAAAAGGGTCATAATAACGCATCATAAATGGGTCGCCAAGAATTGAGAGCCAGCTTGGTCTAGCGGTTAAGACACCAGGGTAGAAAGTAGGAGACGGTGAGTTCTAGTCCTGCCTTAGGCATGAAAGCCGGTTGGGTGACTTCGGGCCAATCGCCAGGAGACGGTGAGTTCTAGTCCTGCCTTAGGCATGAAAGCCAGCTGGGTGAACTTGGGCCTCTCTCTCTGCCCAGCCCACCTCACAGGGTTGTTGTGGGGAGAATAGGAGGAGGACGGTGTGCTGTATATGCTCGCTGCCTTGAGTTGTCCTTGCAGGATGCCAACAAATAAAATGGACCTAAAGGAGAATCCTAGGGAAAGTAAATTAGCCTATGCTTTTCTTTCTGTCTCTTTGATATCGCTTCGGATTAGACCATTTGTGGGCTTTGGGAAAGGGGACATCAAGGTGATGGATCTTCCTTTGCTTTTCAGAACAATCTCAGGCACACGTGCCCCAGTACAGGTTCCGCAAGAGAGACAAAGTGATGTTCTACGGCCGTAAGATCATGCGGAAGGTAAGGGTTCGATCAGGGATGGAATCCACGATTGCTCTAAACCTTCCTGGGCTTCCGGTGGAAGAGACTATTTGGAGTCCAGACTTAAATTGTGGGTCTCTGAGCTCAGTTGTTTCCTCGCAGACGTTTCATGACCGAGCTAGGTAACATCATCCGTGCTAGAAAGGAGCGGGGTGTGTGAGGAGGAGAAGGAATAGGGGCTTCTGCTGTTCTCTTGAGCTTGGTTGTTTCCTTGCAGGCATCTCCTTGTCAAGCTAGGTAACATCATCAGTGCAAGCAGGGAGTGGGGTTTTCCTGTCATTTTACACCCTCCTCTTCTGGGCTTGCCTGTGCGATGAAGCAACGCCATTTGTGGTGGAGCTGATGTAGCACCCAATCCATAAAGTCCACAAGGACGTGCTCAACAAATAGGAGTCAAAACCTTACCAGTTCAACCTTTCTTTGGGGTTTCATTTATCCTGGAAGGTAACCTGTGAGAAGATTGGGGTGTAGGCGTGCTCAGGATGACTAATAATATATAGATATAGATATATAGATAGATATAGTTATATATAAATGAACACTGTGGTCATAAATTGAGAATTATTTGAAATGTAGCTCGGGGTCTGGTCCCTTTGCAGTCAACTCTGAAAGTTCAGTAAGACATTTCCAAATTGTGTTCACACTTCTCAAAATCCCACCGGCCTTTCCTTTCAGGTTACAACTCTGCCGAACTCTCTAGTCGGCAACACGGTGCCTCGTCAGCGGATGCGGAAAAGGGCCAAGGTGTTGTCCTTGGCAAAGAGGTAAGGGTCACTGGACAATTTTGGCATTTCGGATAAAGCGTACATGGTTTCCTCGGCAAACTACAGACTTACAGAGTTGGGAGGAGACCTGGCAGGTTTTTCCGGTTCAAAATATCACTCAGTGGACTGTTGTGAGTTCGAGGACTCCGTGGATTGGGAACCCAAGAGACGACACCCCCCCCCACCTCCCCAAATTCGCCGCCCCAGGAGCAGCGGAGAGGCGGAAGAGAGGAGGCCTAGAGTGGCTGCGATCTGGGCCCAGTGGTCCAGGGTCAGGGCGGACGTTGCGAGGTTTTTGCAAACCAAGCCAGGGTGAAGAAGGGTGGAAGGGTCTGGATCCTTCGCAGAGCCAAGGAAGGAGCAGTTGACGGCCCTTTGCTCCTCCTTGCAGGATCCTGCGCTTCAAGAAGGAGTCTCCCACCCTGCAGCCCAAGGACCCCCCGCCCTCCTTGCTGGAGGCCGACTTGACGGAGTTTGACGTCAAGAGTTCCCACCTGCCTTCCGAAGTCCTTTACATGCTCAAGAACGTCAGGTAGGCCGGCCGCCTCTTTTCCTCGGCTGAGGTCGGGATCGGAGCCACGGCTGAGCCTCTTCGGTCGGGCTCTTGGCCCTGCCCTCTCTGCCTGCTTTAGCAAACCCTTCCCTTCCTTTCCCTTCCCCCTTTCCTCCGTTTCCCCTCAGGGTCCTGGGTCACTTCGAGAAGCCCCTTTTCCTGGAGCTCTGCAAGCACATGGTCTTCGTGCAGCTGCACGAAGGGGAATATATCTTCCGGCCGGGACAGCTGGACAACAGCATCTACGTCGTGCAGGACGGGAAGTTGGAAGTCTGCATTCAAGAGAGCGTAAGGGATCATTCCGTATGGCGATTGGAAGGGCGGAAGGGAATATTTGGCGCTCGGGGTTGAACCGTGGGGCCCTTGGTGCTCTCTGAGCATGGCTGTTTTCTTGCTGATGTTTCATTACCAAACTAGGGATCATGCTCCGTGCTAGAAGGGAGTGGGGTGTCTGGAGAGGAGGAGGAGGAGGAGGAGAAGAGTGTGGGGTCCTTGATGCTCTCTGAGCTCGGTGCTTTCCTTGCAGACATTTCATGACCCAACTGGGGAAGATCATCAGTGCTAGAAGGGAGTGGGGTTTGGGAAGAGGATTGTGGGGTCTTTGATGCTCTCTGAGCTGGGTGGTTTCCTTGCACACGTTTCATGACCCAACTAGGTGACATCATCAGTGCTAGAAGGGAGTGGGGTGTGAGAAGAGGAGGAGAAGGAGAAGAAGAAGAAGAAGAAGAAGAAGAAGAGGAGGAGGAGGAGGAGGAGGAGGAGGAGGAGGAGGAGGAAGAGGAGAACTGTGGGGTCCTTGGTGCTCTCTGAGCTTGGTTGTTTTCTTGCAGACGTTTTATTACCCAACTTGGGATCATCCTCAGTGCTAGAAGGGAGTGGGGTGTCTGGAGAGGAGGAGGAGGAGGAGGAAGGCTGTGCGGTCCTTGGTGCTCTCTGAACCTGGGTGTAATCTTGCAGGTGTTTCATGACCCAACTAGTGTACATCCTCACTGCTAGAAGGGAGTGGGGTGTGTGGAGATGAGAAGAAGGAGGGGGGCAGAAAGGCAGAGGAGGAGGACTGTGGGGTCCTGCTTGTTTCCTTGCAGACCTCACATGACCCAGCTAGGTAGCATCATCACACCAACAACACTGATGGTATTGCCTAGTTGGGTACTGAAACGTCTGCAAGAAAAGAACCAACCTCAACTTCATATAAGCAGGGAACAAGGCACACTCGCTAGCACTTGTGGATGGCAAACAACCCAGCAGTTGTCCCTTATAAACCTGGTTTGTGGAACCAACGTGGTCTTTGCCATAGGCTTTAAAACATGCAACCGGAGTGTCTTTCTTCGTTCAACTTTTCTCAGGATGGCACAGAGATGGTGGTGAAGGAGGTCTTGGCCGGAGACAGTGTGCACAGTCTTCTCAGCATTTTGGACGTCATCACGGTGAGTCCCGCAACCCACTTGGCTCCTTTCCTGGCTTTCCAAGTGGTGCTCTGTCCCTTTCTTTTGACTTTGAAGAAGTGGGCGGGGCTTCCTGGAAGGAAGCGGAAGGATGAAGGTGGAAGAGTCCAATCCGAGAGCTGGCTTCACCTAGCGGCGATGTGGCAAATTTGGTTCCTGGCTTTGCCTTGGCAAAGTTCAAGGTTACAACGGCACTGGGGAAACGTTTTTCATACTTAAGCCGTTGCCAGTTGCCAAGGGATGTTGCAACAGTCGTAAGTGTGAGGACCAGTTATAAGTAAGAGTGCCATTGTAACCTCAAACAGTCACCAAAGAAATGCGTTTGTGGAGGTTCTCACTCATCCATGTCATAGTTCTCTCAAAAGTGCTTCTTCCAGGAGACGACCGGACTGATGTTGTTGGTTTTTTCCCCCCGAGGAAGAAGGAACAAAATCGCAACCGAGGAAGCTCCATGGATGAGAAGCAAAACGGTTGTAAGTAGGTCTGAAAACGTGTTGGGTTTCCTTTCCCTCCTAGGGCCATCCTGCTCCTTATAAAACCGTTTCTGCGCGAGCCGCCACGCAGGCAACCATTCTGCGTCTCCCAGCCAACGCATTTCAGGACGTCTTCCAGAAATATCCCGAGACCCTCGTCAGAGTGGTGCAGGTGAGGCTGGGCGTCTCCTCCTCTGGAGCAAGTTTGGAGCCGAGGTTTCTTAGTTTCTCGTAAATTTCTAGAAGAGGCTTCTTACGTTTTCGTTAAAAATTTGGTGGTCGGGGTCACCCAAGGCAGACCAGAAACGGAAGTTGGGAGAATAGGCCCACTCGAATAAACCTAAACAAATAAATAACCTTAAGTAGACCTCCTTTGTGGAAAGTTTCACGGTCAAGCTCTTCTATGCCTTTGGGGGGGGTCTCTGATTCCATCGGACTTGTAGAAGGAAAGTGACGTTGATGAAAAAAGGCTAGAACTGAAAGGGGGATGAGACAAGACCAGAGCGAGAAGGTAACTTCGGGGCAGAACACTCCCCTAATTCTTTGGAGCATAAGGGGAGGAAGAGGTGTCATCTTCCTTCATGGCATCAGAGTAGCTAAGGTGCACTACAGGTGATCTTCAACTTACGGCCAGAATTGAGCCCAAAATTGACGTTGATAATAATAATAATAATACCGTAATTTCATTTCTATACCGCCCTTCTCCTGAAGGACTCAGGGCGGTGTACAGGGCAATAAATACAATAAAAATACAATGTACAAAAGTTAAGAAAGAATTAATGTAGCCCAATTACAATAAAAATTAATAAAATTAATATTAAAATACCCCACACCCATCAGACCAGGCCGGCTTGTTCAAATAAGTAAGTATTTAGGTCACGGCGGAAGGAGCGAAGGTCGAGTGCCATCCGGAGCTCAACCGGTAAACGGTTCCAAAGGTCTGGAATAAGTCACCTTTTTCAGCGCCGCTGTAACTTCGGTCACTAAATGAACTACTGTTCAGTCAAGGACTGCTCGCATATCAGCCCAAAGAGCCAAAAAAGAAAATGTGGAGTTACTTTTGAGTAGCTCTTTAGCCACCCAGTTCCGAACTCACCGAGAGAGGTGCTATAAAACTGACCAAAAAAATGATAAAAACCACCATTTCTGCTTTCGCTCCCTGCCTAGATCATCATGGTGAGGCTGCAGAGAGTCACTTTCCTAGCTTTGCACAACTACCTGGGACTGACCACCGAACTCTTCAGCTCCGTAAGTGAAGTGGACACTGGAAAATTTTGGGAACATACCGGTTGAAGAGACCTCAGAGGTCTTCTAGTCCAACCCCCTCTGCCCAAGGGGATGCTTGCCTAAAATGGCTGTGGAAATGCTTGGCCCCAGTTGGGTGGCCTCTAAAAGCCCTTCCACATACAGGTAGTTTGCGGTGATTAATAAATTTAATGATAGATAGATAGATAGATAGATAGATAGATAGATAGATAGATAGATAGATAGATAGATAGATAGATAGATAGATGATAGAAGACATAGATTGATAGAAGACATAGATAGATAGATAGATAGATAGATAGATAGATAGATAGATAGATAGATAGATAGATAGATAGATAGATGATAGATAGATAGATAGAAGACATAGATAGATAAACAGACAGACAGAGACTATGAATGGATAGATAAATTGAGTGGATAGATAAGATGGATAGATAATACTAGATAGATAGATGGATAGATAGGGAGAAAAAGGAAGGAAGAAAAAAAGAAAGAGAAAGAAAGAAAAGCAAGCCTGCTCTTGTCTTAGTATTTGCTCTTACAGCCCCACCTTGGCATGGTTAGATTAGAAGCTTTTGTCAGTTGTGGGGAGTTGGAGAACTGGGGTGCAGCTTTGGGCTCTCTGCGGCTACCCGCCCAGCCCCAGGGCTTCCTGACCCACATTTGCCTCTTCCGCCCTCCCAGGAGAGCCAGGCCATCCCCCTGGTCTCGGTTGCCAGCGTCACCTCGGGGGGCAACACCAGCCGGGTGGTCAAAAGGCAGCTGTCCAACCTGTCCGAGGAGGAGCGGGCCGAGAGGCTGGAGAGACACGCTGCCTTGGAGAGCGCAGGTGAAGCTTTGCCCTCTCGCCCAGGGCACTTCTGGAGAAGTCCCGTCGGCTCAGCAAGGACTTTGTGCGTTTCAGAGGGGCAGCCCCATTGATCAGGCTTCTGCTTGGCACGGGCGTGGGGGGGAGGGGGCGCCTGTACGATGAGACACTTTTTTTGGACTAGGTGAAGTTAAGGGCAGAGATGAATTGATCTGTGGCTGCTTCCCCTTCCTTCCTTCCTTCCTTCTTTCCTTCCTTCCTTCCTTCCTTCCTTCCTTCCTTCCTTCCTTCCTTCCTTCCTTCCTTCCTTCCTTCCCCCCCCCCCTCTCTCTCTCTCTCTCTCTTTTTCTTTCTCTCTCTCTTTCATTCTGTGGCTTGGGTTAGCTCAAGAGAGAGGACAACAGACTTCGCCCCAGCTAGGGAGCCCTCAGTCCTGGCTTAGAAATCGCGAGAGCTGGATTCCAACCAAACCCCTCACCTCCAACCAAGCCCACCACAACACAGCTCGGCCCTCTGGGCAAATCCTTTCAAGATGGATTGTTTCCATTTGCCAGCAAATTCCTTTGCTGTGAGGAAGTCAGCTGAGATGTTCTCCATTCTAGATTCTGGAAGACTTCCCGGCTCAGAGCCTCCACTCCGAAGAAGCTTGTCTTTGACCACCCCCGCCGGATATACCCAGGCTACAGGTGAGCGAGAGAGGTCTGGAAAAGTTCTGCAGCTGTACAGCTAGTTCTCGTCTTTAACTGAGTCCAAAATTTCCGTTGCTAAGCGAGACATTTCTTAAGGGAGTTATGCCCCATTTTTACGGCCTGTCTCGCCACAGTTCTTCAACCGGCAACACAGTTGTTAAGTGAATCTGCCTTCCGTATTAACTTTGCTTATCAGAAGGGCACAAAAGGGGATCGCGTGACCCTCTCCCGGGATGCTGCGACCGTCATAAAGGTGAACCGGTTGCCGAATGGCCTAATTTTGATCACGTGACCACAGGGTTGCTGCAAAGGTCGTGTGGAAAACAGACCTAAGTGGCTTTTTGGGGGGCTGTTGTAATTTTGGTCACTAAACAAATGGCCGTAAATTGAGGACTGTCTGTACATGCTCTTCCGGGTCACTTGCTATAGGTAGGTAGGTAGGTAGATAGATATAGATATAGATAGGTGGATGGAAAGGGACGCGGTGGCTCAGTGGGTTAGGACGCTGAGCTTGTCGATCAGAAGGTCGGCAGTTTGGCAGGTCGAATCCCGAGTGCTGCGTAACAGAGTGGAGCGCCTGTTACCCGTCCCAGCTTCTGCCAACCTAGCAGTTCTAAAGCACATAAAAATGCAAGTAGAAAAATAGGGACCACTACGGTGGGAAGGTAACAGCGTTCCGTGCGCCTTTGGCGTCTAGTCATGCCGGCCACATGACCACGGAGACATCCTCAGACAAGCGCTGACTCTTCGGCTTTGAAACGGAGATGAGCACCGGCCCCTAGAGTCGGAAACGACTAGCACGCGTGTGCGCGGGAACCCTTTACCTTTACCTTTTGTGTGGATGGAAAAGCTGCAGGTGGCTGGCAGGGTAGAGAGTCTGACATTGGTCCTCCTCCGTCCTTTAGGTAACTCAGCTGGAGCTAAAGCAGACTTGGATGTGGCCTGCGACAGACCCCGGATTGAGACTGACGCCTCTTCCTCCAACACAACTTCACACAAGGTATCTTTTCTAGGCCTCCTTGCTGCCTTCCCAGTTAAACTACCAATAGAAGAGAATATTCCTAGCTCAGGGTGCATGATGATGGGTCATGAGGTGTCTGCAAGAAAACTACCAAGCTCAGAGAGCACCAAGGACCCCACAGTTCAACCAGGAGTTGCAAATATTCTTCCTTCATGCCTCAAGTTTAGCACAAACGTGGCCTTTTTTAAAAAAAAAATGTAAAATGTCAAAACGGCTCATTGGATTGCTTGTTGATTTGATCTCTGCAAATGCCACATTGCTAGGAGCCTCTTTGCCCACAGTCTTCTCCCCCCTCCCCCCCCTAAACGTCCCCATTATTTTCCTGCCGTCTTTCGACTGCGCCGTTTGCTCCGTGCTGAGTTTTTCTCTCTTCTATGCATTGGGACGTGTGTGTGTGTTTAATTTACCCCATTTGGAGACGTCAGGTTAGGAAACCGTATTAAAAACCCCAACAGTTTTTTTGTTTCTTTTTTTTTTTTAAGTCAATTTTGCTAGGCTGTAAAATAAACCTTTGTGACTTTGTGACCCTGGCAACATTTGGCATTACAGAAAAGGAATACCTGTCTCCCTGCGGGCCGCTGACTGTCTTGACTTTAATGTCGTTGGCTTCCGCCCTGGATTTATTGACGCTTAGAGCAAGTTTCATTTCCGTCTTCCTTGGCGGAGGTTGAGAGTCAAAGACGAGAAAGGTTTTAACGTTTTCTGGATGCCCAGATCTAGTTGCTGGCTGGACTCGGAGTAAAGGGGGGGTGGGGGTGGTCCTTGACTTAGCAGCAGTTGGTTTAGTGACCGTTCAAAGTTACAACCTGGTCGGGCAGTGATTAGGGTGCCGGTTGCAAGCTCTTTCAGAAAGACCATGAGTTTGCTTAAGGACTCTTGATTGTTCACTTCATGTCCCTTATAAAAATGGTCATCAAATCGGCACGGACTCCGCAAACCCAATGATTTACGACAGACATTCCGGTCTCAATGGTGCTTATAAGTCCAGGACTACCTCTAGTTGTGTTGTTAATCTGCAGTGTGAAAAGTGACCCCTGGGCTTTTCTATCTCCCCCCCCCACCCCTATCCCCCCCCCACCCCCAGCCCATCTTGAAGAAAACTGTGACGGTGACCGAAATGCCCTCGGCTGTCTTCCATTACGTCCAGAACAACGTGCCCAGTGCCACCAAGCAGGTCAACACCATCTTAGAAGCTGCCAAAAAGGATCTTCTGACTCTGATGAAGCTGGACGTGAGTGATCTTAGCGGGGCGGGATCAACCGTTCGGAGCATTGCTTTCTAGCTTAGGCACCTCGCAGGCTTTAACATTCTTTTTTTCCCTTTTTTCTTTTAAAAAAAAGTTTAAGGCAATCTCCCTTCTCTTGGGCTACAGATCCCCTTGTCACCCCTCGTCCTTCTCTTCATTAAAGTTTCCAAGTAGCAAGTCTGCAGCAGCTCCATTTCTAAAACCCAATTTCTTAGGGTTGCTTTTTCCCCCCCCCCCCACCCACCCTCTGGTTCAAAATTTGGTCACCTCGGTGTAGTTATTTCCCTCCAGATCGACCTGCCCCTCACCCCCAGTTAGAAGAGAACATGGGGGCTTCTGCCCCCACGTCATGAAATCTATTTTAGTCTGTGCCGCTAACCAAAGAGACGAGCGTTCTTTTTCTCTCTCTCTCTCTCTCTCTCTCTCTCTCTTTCTTTTTTTCTTTTGGCGTCGTCGCTTGCTTGTTTAGGACCCCTCTCTCCTGAACGGGAAAGTGATGCTCCATCAGGTGGCCGCAGGGACGGTGGTGTCCCGGCAAGGCGACCAGGTGAGTGTTGAACACACGGGCAGGTGTGTGTGAGTGAGTGAGTGAGAGAGAGTGACGCTTGGGCCAAATGGCAGGGACGTGTGTCACACGATTGGTGTGCTGGACTCGCTCTCTCGTAGGACGTCAGCATCCGCTTTGTGATCTCGGGGGCCTTGCACGTCTACCAGCGGAAGATCGACTCGGAGGAGGAGACGTGCCTGTTCATCACCCACCCGGGGGAGCTGGTGGGGCAGCTGGCTGTGCTCACGGGAGAGCCCCTGATTTTCACCATCAAGGCCAACCGCGATTGTTCCTTCTTGGCTATCTCCAAGTCCCACTTCTACGAGTGAGTCCCGTCTTTCCTTCTTCCTGGGCCAGGCCGTCCTCGGCTTACGACAGTTTCGTTGAGTCACAAGGGCACTAAAAAAAGCGACACAATGGTTTTTTCGCCTTTATGACCGTCGCAGCATCCCCCCCCCTGTGGTCACCTGATCGGAATTCAGACACTTGGCGACCGACTCTCATTTACGACGGTCGCAGCGTCCCCGTGTGTGTGTGTGTGTGTGTGTGTGAGAGAGAGAGAGAGAGAGAGAGAGAGAGACGTGATCCCCTTTTGCGACTTTCTGACAGCCAAAGTCAACGGGGAAGCCAGATTCACTTTAACGGCCATGTTACTAACTTAGCATCTGCAGCGATTTCCTTAAAAAGCTACAAAACGGGGCAAAGCTCCCTTAACAAGTGCCTCGCTTAACAGCAGAAATTTTGGGCTCGACTGTGACCGTAAACCGAGGACTGTCTGCGTTCTTGATTCTGATAGAGTGATTTCGCCCAGGACTCTCGTTGACTCCTTCACATCGGGTAGGCTGAACTGGTGCTAGAATTCCCTGTTGCCTAGCTCAAAGCGTTCACATCTTCCTACTTCTCCCAAGTCCTCGGAAGACGCCCCTTGCCTTTCCTGCAAAGGTTGTACTCTTTTTCTTGCTGGTCCACACCCCGAAGATTCACAGAAGGGTGGGGAAGAAGGCAGCTGAGCGAGGACATTAATGGCCCCTTGCCCAGGGTGGTATCAACAGAACCAGCCGAGCAGGGATGCCCCAGCCTTTGCATGCCTCTGCCACAGGATTCAGTCAGGAGCAGCTGCCAGCTAATTACACACTTAGACTTGACACCCAGCTGTGATGTGCTAAATACAGGGTACTTGTCTTCTAGCTAAGGGCACGGTAGGAGGGCTCTTGGATCCAGCTTTAATTAAACTATCACTGGGATGCCTGGAGAAGGAAGGAAGGCAGCAGGAAGATGTTCAGATTAGGACTTTGGTACATCCTTGCTTAACAGGAGAGAGAGAGAGAGAGATGATGGAAGATGGATGGATGGATAGACACAGCTAGAGACATAGATAGATAGATAGATAGATAGATAGATAGATAGATAGATAGATAGATAGATAGATAGATAGATAGATAGATAGGAAATAGGGAGAAGGAAAGAGAGAGAGAGTAAACGTTCAATAGAAGATGCCATAGATAGATACATGGATAGATGATGGATGATAGAAAGATAGACGCAATACATACAGATATACATGCCGTTTGCTAAATGCCCAAATTTTGATCCCATGTCTGCAGGGATGCTGTGACGGTCATAAGGCCTTGCAAGGGTCTTTTTTAGTACCGCTGTAGCTTCGAACGGTTGCTAAACAAATCGTTGTAAGCCAAGGACTAGCTCCTTTGCGGGGGCCTTGCAGGCCACCGTATTCTTAACTGCCTAGTGCCAAGATGCTTTGAATTGGCCCCTATTGCAAACCTCTCTTATGGGTCTGCCCTCCCAGGATCATGCGTGAGCAGCCCACCGTGGTCCTGGGTCTGGCTCACATGGTGGTGAAGCGCATGTCGTCCTTTGTGAGGCAAGTTGATTTCGCCCTGGATTGGATGGAGGTCGAAGCTGGACGCGCCGTTTACAGGTAGGAGCTCGGGAATCGCCCGGGGGGTGACGGAAGGGCTGGTCCTCCTCTTTACTCGGGACTGAGTGGCCTCTTCTGAGCCTCCTCGGGGCTCAATCCTTCTTTCTCCATTCCCAAGACCAGTCCTACCTTCTTTCCCGCCACCGTCCTCCTCTCTTTTAATCCCTTTCTCTTTCCCAGGCAAGGGGATCATTCAGACTGCACCTACATTGTTCTGAATGGACGGCTCCGCTCGGTCATCAAGTTGGACGACGGGAAGAAACACATGACCGGCGAATACGGCCGGGGGGACCTGATTGGCGTGGTAAGGAGAGGAGAGGAGGAGGAGGAGGGGGAGGGGCTGGCTGACCTGCTTGGCTTGGGTTTAGAAGCCATTCCGTGACCGTCTCGTGGAAGGTGAGATGGGCCAGGGATGGTTGGAACGACCACGTTATCCAAGG
This sequence comes from Vipera berus, assembly GCF_964194415.1. NCBI lineage: Eukaryota > Metazoa > Chordata > Lepidosauria > Squamata > Viperidae > Vipera > Vipera berus. The sequence continues at coordinate 9,812,492 of NC_138218.1, forward strand.
CGTCAAAGGAGATAAACCAGGAAGGTCCAGCTTCTGGCCATTTTAGCCCATAAGCTGGATCAGGAGCTATTTAAGTGAAGGAGCTGAATCCCGCTGCATTATCCTTAATGGAAGGGTGTGTGTGTGTGTTTGTGTGTGTGTGTGTTTCTTTACACACAATCCTCATCTTATGACCCCAACCGAGCCCCAGATTTAGTAGTAACATATAGCTGTGGATCTCTTGAAGTGCTCCTCGATATTGCTTCCTGTTTGAGTGGCTGCAGTATCGCTTTTCGTCACCTGCAGCGGTGGCGCTGTGGCATAGCAGAAGCCACATCAGCCCAGTCCTCTGGCCGCTGTTTCCAAAGATGAGATGCTTTAAATTCCTGGTGTCTGTCAAAAAGATGAGCCAAAAAGTCAACGTTGGAGGAACGGACCTCACGCTCTCTCCCCATTGAGGGGGGGGGGTCCTTTGCACCACTCAGGCGACCCTTGAAGACACAGATCAAGCTCCAGCTGGCCTCCACGGCTCTTTAAAAGAACACAAATGACCAGCGGTCTGCAAGGAGTGGAAATCTTTCCGTTCCCCACCGTCCAGTCAGAGCTGAAGAAGCTTCTTGGAGGAGAAGCGAAACGTCTTCAAAGGGAAAACAAAAAAGTCCAGTGGCCTCCTGGGGGGGGGAAAGCACCTTTGGGGCTGCCATCACCTGGATGGCTGAGAATCTCCATAGACTCTCTTAAGGACTCTGGCAAGGAAGGTGGTAAAATAATAATAATAATAATTTAATTTCTATACTGCCCTTCTCCCGAATGGGGCAAAACTCACTTAATAACTATCTCGCTTGGGCTCAGTCGTGCTCGTAAGTTGAGGACTACCTGTGTTGTCTGCGAAATGCAGTTCCCAAGTACGGTATGTGTTTCGTGGGCAACTTCTCTTTAAGTAAACTCTGCAGCAAAACGAGGCGAGCTTCCTTCACAGCAGCGGGCCGACTCAGCCCTGGTGATATATCACCGCGAATCTGAAATTAAATTAGCCGGAGCTGCTCGGAGCCAGCTGGTGAGGCAGCAAATTTTCCATTATACGCTCCAGGAGAGGAGGATAAAATAGCCAGTGCTTAAACTTCCTAGTTAATTTAGCTCCTGAATATTAGCAAGATGGGGCAAGGAGCAAAAGTACTTGATTTCTTTTCGTGGCGATCCTGAAGGGCTCCTCCCTCTTTCTCGGAGCTGCTGCCTTTCCTCCTGCAGAGAGGAAAGATCAGGGCTCCTGTTTTAACAACGGCGGCAAGAAAAGTTGTGAAAAAGGGGCAAGACTCGCCTCGCCCGTTTCCCACTTTGCAACCTGAACGTTGGGCTCCATTACGGCCGTGAGCCGAGGACTGCCTGAAGGAAGTAGAATTGCAAATAGAAGTCGATCCCGTCGTCTCCTGGGGATCGGCCCAAAGTAACCCAGCCGGCTTTCGTATCCAAGGTGGGACTAGAACTCACCGTCTCCCGGCGATTGGTCCAAAGTCACCCAGCAGACTCATGCCTAAGACAGAACTAGAACTCACCGTTTCTTTGTGATTGGCCCAGGGTCACCCAGCTGACTTTTCATGGCTAAGACAGGACGTGAACTCACCGTTTCCTGCTTTCTGGTTTGGCGTTAGCCCAAACTGGCGCTCTATAAATTATGGTTTATAAAAAGAACCGATAAGCCAGCATTGTGAAGCAGGGAGTGAGAATGGTCTCCACAGTAGCTCTTTACAAGCCTGGATTCCAGCGAGCAGCAGCTAAAACGTCAAGGTTAAACTGAACACCACGGGTGCTGACTTTGGGCAAATGTTTCTCGGCCTCTCTGAACAAGAGTCTATTTTGAAGGTTTTGCAAGTTATTTTTATGATCGCTATTGAAAAAACAGGGCTTTAGTCTAGAGCCTTCGCTACTCTAAAGGCTTTGAAAGATGGATGGTAATTGATCCAGCCTGTTGCACCGGAAGGACTCCGGAGGATATAATCTTGAATAAGTGCCAAAACCTTCGCACTGTAGAAAGGATTTGCTTTTCATTTGCTTTGAATAATAACCAAAAAAACAAAACAAAACCGGGCGTCAATAGCATCGATCTCGGCTAATTAAAATGTGTTCCTGCTTTCCCTTCCTTCAACTGATTTCCCACTTTTTTTTTTTTTGCAAAGCACCAACGCATGTGTAAATGGTTTTTAAGTGCCCTGCCTCTTGAGGATAACAAGGATTCTTATCTCAACCTGGAAAAAAAATAAATGAGGTGATTAATCCTTCCTTTTTGTCTGGGATGCAAGTAGCAATTTTCCATGCAGTGCTTGATTTAAAGGCTGGGTTGAAATCCGAGTGGAGAGCCAATTAATTTACCCTTATAAAGGGAGCGTGCTTGGATGTAATCCATCTTCTTGGAATATCCCTGGCTTGGCTCTTTTCGGATATTTTTCTGCTAAGGTGCCTGCTTGAGAACCCTGAACTCTTCCAAAAGAGAGGGGCCTTTGGAGATTTCGTAGGACACAGCATCACAAGGGCTGGAAGCTGGCAATTTTTCTATATAAAGGGAGTCTCCCTTGAGGACTTCTTTATAGAACCACCATGAATGGCCGGTAACTTTTCTCCATGCTGATGGAGCTCCACAAAATATCCGATTGGCTGAAATGGGACTCCTCTGGCAGAGCTGCTCTTATGTTGTGAGCCCCGTAAGAACTGAAGGACAGAAGAAGGCAAGTCCATTTCTTTAGTCCTGTTGAGAAGTTCACCCCTTCTGCCTGCACGTTGAGGTTCTCCTTCTCCTTTGCAACGCCTCGGAGGAGACGAGCTCTTTTGGAGACCCGTTTCCATGCCGGACGTCCGTCTCTTTCTGGCCTGGTGTACAGACTCTACTTGTCTACTCATCAATAGAGAGCACTCCCGTTTTTCCCCTCAACTTGGAAGCGTCTTGGCGGCCTCAACGGTGCGCCAGAAATGTTGGCTTTCCTTCAGTAGGACTCAGATCGTTGGCAAGCAGGAGTGGCCCTAGGAGAGTTTTTGAAAGGGACACTCTGTTCTTGCAGAATCTCTAGCGCTGTGTTCTTCTTGGCTGTTCTTCTTTCTCCTTCTCCCTCTCCAGTTCCCATCCTTAAGCATGCCTGCACCCCATTTCCAGAGGCTTTGGATGAAGGCACCTCTTTGGCTACTGTTGCCGTGCTCTCAAAAGCGGAAAGCAATCAGCTAAAAACAGACGCCATTCTCCTTCACGTAACTGGCTCAAAAAATCACATCCAGTTTTGCTTGCCCCGATATTTAAAAAAAAAAGTTGTTGAGATTCTAGAAAGAGTACAGAGAAGAGCAATAAAGGGGACTGGAGGCTAAAACACACAAAGAACCATTGCAGGAGTTGGGTATGTCTAGTCTAGTGAAAAGAAGGATTAGGGGAGACATGATAGCAGCCTTTCAATATCTGAGGGGCTGCCACAAAGAAGAGGGGGATCAAGCTATTCTCCAAAGCCCCTGAAGGCAGGACAAGAAGCAACAGATGGAAACTAAGCAAGGAGAGAAGCAACCTGGAACTAAGGAGGAATTTCCTGACCGTGAGAACAATTAACCAGTGGAACCACCTGCCTCCAGAAGCTGTGAATGTCCCAACACTGGAAGGTTTTAAGAAGAGACTGGACAGCCCTTTGTCTGGAACGGTATAGGGTTTCCTGCCTGAGCAGGGGGTTGGACTAGATGGCCTCCAAGGTCCCTCCCAGTCCTATGATTCCATTGGTTGCTAAGCATCGGCTGACTTGGGTCTCTCTTGCTCTGCTCAGCTGAGGTTTATTGTGGAGCAAAGCAGCAGGAAACCAGTCTGAGTTCGAAGCATGAAATGTCAGCGGCCCCCGATGGGCAGAAAGTGACAACTCACTGCTCATCGCCTGATTTTGTGCTCTTTTGCATTTGGTGTGTGTGTGTGTGTGTGTGTGTCCTTGGTGCTCTCTGAGCTCGGCTGCTTTCAACAGAAGCAACCAAAGACCCCGCAGTTCAACTCCGAGCTAGAAATATTCTCTCCTATTTGTTCTGCCTTTGCCAGAAACCCTCGGATCCCGTCGGTCGAAGCAGACTCCTTCCTGCCAGCTCTTCAGAAAGGTGCCTTTCTCAGCTCCCAGAATTCTCAGCAGGGGATGGGGAATTCTGGGAGCTGACGTCCGTACATCTGGAGACTCTTCAGGCAAGGGCCGCTTTAAAGGAACAGTTCTGAGATTCTACAGTGTCCTTTGGGGATGGCCGGGCGTCATAACTAGGGGGGGGAAAGGCTGCAAAGAAGAAGCAGAATGTCCGGATTCAGTAGAAACTTTGCTTGCAAAAGATGACCCGGGCCTTCTCGGCAACGGGTCAACGGTTTCCGACCCAATTTTAAGAACAGTTTTGCCTCCTTCTGCCAGGTTGAAGCGCTCACTCACCAGCCCAGGGCGACGACCGTACACGCTGTTCGGGATTCTGAGCTGGCCAAGCTTCCCGAAGGTGCTCTGAGCTCGATCAAACGCAAGTTCCCACAGGTAGGAAGGGTGCTCTGCCTGCCATCTCACTTCAAGTCAAGAATTGTCCCTGCAGAGAGCAATCCCACAGCTCACCTAGTAGACAAAACCACTTGCCCAGAGTACAGGTACTCCTCAACTTACAACAGGTCATTTAGTGACCGAGCAGGAGAGCCTATACCATTTCAGACAAGTAAGCTTTCCAGTCTCTTAAAAACCTCCAGTGATGGAGCACCCAGAACTTCTGGAGGCAAGCCGTTCAACTGGTTAATCCTTCTCACTGTCAGAAAATTCCTCCTTAGTGCTAGGTTGCTTCTCTCCTTGATTAGCTTCCATCCTTTGCTTCTTGTCCTGCCTTTCGGGGCTTTGGAAAATAAAATCTTCCTTACCCGTTGCGTAATGAAGACGAGAAGAGAGCAAAATCCCAGGTTTCTAATGCGTGTTGTTGTCTAAATGTGGATCTGGCCCACTCAATTATTATTATTTTTTATTTTGCCCCCGCCGTAGCACGGCAATTGCCAGTGTGTCCCCCTGACAACCTGTGTGCGTTTGAAAGCTACTTTATTTTTAGAAGAGCGCTCCATCTGTCTATTATTCCTCGCAAAGCAGTTGTTGCGGTTTTCGTAGGAGAAACTGGGCCACGGAGCTGCATTTGACTTATTTTTCCCTGCCCTACTTAGTAAGCAGCGCTTAAAAGCCGCACTTTGATTGTGATATGAACGCCAAGACGATCGGGGTGTTTCTTAAGGGCTTCTTTGAGGGTGTCTGGCATATTCTGAGCAGCATCAGGGGGGAAAAAACATCCATTTTTTTTAAAAAAAATGATAATAACGTTACGGTTTTAGATACGATGGAGAGACTTTGGTCCTTGAGTTACAGACCTTCGTCTGGCGAATATTTGGAGTCACAACTCTGCTGAAAGGAGTGATTTATATAGCCAGTCCTCGCACTTCCAACCACTGGACTTCAGAACCAGCTGGCTTAGCATTGGGAATTCGGGTTCCCCCATTGCCGTCGTAAGTCGAGGACTAGGGGCGAACGCCGGAGCAAAACCCATTGTTGCTTTCCCGTTCTGCTTATAAGATTCAGAGGGTCCGGCCTCGGGGGAGAGACCCGTTCCTTTACGTCCCTTTCATTGATGTTCTCCACTGCTCCACCCCACGAGCAGATTCCACGCACAGCTCCGGTCAGCTGTTCACACGTTCGCTCCCAATAGACTACCGCGCACATTATCCTCTGCACGGACAAGGCTGAGCAGTGGGTTGGTCTAGAAGTCCTCTGTGGTCCCCCCCAGCTCCGTTATTCTGCTCTTATTGAGACAGATTCGCTCCTGACGGCAACAAGAAGTGGCCAGGACTACTTCCCCTTTTCCATGCTGGCTGTAAAGATTTGAAGGAAGTGCAAAATTGCTGGAGAAAAACAGCTTGGCTGTCTGATTGCAACTTTCCCCCCCCCCCCCTTTCTTTTTTTTGAAAAAACAAAACCCAAACATGTTTACTGACATCTTTGGGATTTATAGAGAAGAGGGGTGGGGAGGACAGCATGCCTCCCTTCCCCAAGCAGAGCAGCTTTTAAACTCCCAAGGAGAGTGCGTGCCAGACGCATTGTTCCCCACCCCAAATTGATGTTCCTGTTAGGTTGCCATAGCAGCCGTGGAGTGACTCACCCAGTGGCAGAAGGCAGCTCGCTGTGCTGGGGCTGCACACTTGTTTTTGAGCCCGTGGTGTCACCTGAAAGCAGGCTGCGGGGGAACCCCCCCCCCCGTTTCCCCTCCCTCCGCCCTGACCTTTGTGGGCTTCAGAGGTTCACACCCCCCCTGGTCCTGAACCTCGTCCACACAAGCCGCCTGCCTCTTGCCCGCCCAAGCATCTGACGTCAAGCAACCCTGGCACGTGGACTGACTTCTTTCCAATAACATAACTGAAGAGGGTCTTCAGTTGATTCCATAGGGTGCCTGCCCTATGGAATCAACTGCCAACGGAACTCCGGATTGCCCCCGACCTTCGTTCGTTTCGCCGGGACCTAAAAACCTGGCTCTTTGAGCTATCTGGCCTGGACTGAGGGGTTTTAATGATTTTAAATCGCGATTTTAATTTGGGGGGAGGGGCTAGACTTTATTTTATTTTATTTTAATTTTATATTGGTTGGTGTACATTCAAAGTGACAATAAAGTTATCATCGTCATCATCGTCATCATATTGTATTGTTTTTAAATTTTGCCCTGTAAAACTGCCCTGATTCCTTCGGGAATAGGGTGGTATATAAACCCAATAAATAAATAAATAATAAATAAATATCTATTGCCTTTGACCAATAAAAGAAACCCACAGGAGCGAAGAATCCAAAGAGGATGAAAAGAGTGTGCAACAAAATAAAAGAGGAGAGGACGAATGAGGGCGGGGGGGGGGGGTCCTTGATACTCAGTGAGTTTGGTTGCTTCCTGGCTGGCGCTTCGTCTACCCAACATCATGGGGGCTAGAAGGGAGAGAGCAAACCCCACACCCTTCCAGCCCCTGAGGACGTTACCTAGTTTGGGTCATGCAACGTCTGCAAGAAAACAGCCAAGCTCAGAGGGCACCGAGGGCCCCTCGTTTCAGCCCTGAGCTACAAAGATTCCCCTTTGTTGAAAAACCCACATATATATACAAGGAAGGACTTCTGACTTTTCCCCCCCAGCTGTACAAAGCAAGCTTACTTTTGGCTCTTAGTTTAAGAACTAAGTAGTAAAATGTCCATTTCCCTCCCCGCCCCCCCCCCCAAAACGTATGGAGCTACTTCTGAGTAGTTTCTTTTCTGTCATTCACCAGAAGACAGAAACCTGCCAGGATAAAAACAACGACCTGCATAAATATAGATCCACTCTGAATTGCTAGGGAGGGTCTGTCCTTGCTCTCTTCCCACTGCCCACCAGACAGTCCATCGCAGGAGGTGTTGGAGAAGAGACTGGGTAACCATTTGTCCAGAATGATACGGGCTCTCCTGCTCCCAGCAGGGGGTTGGACTAGAAGACCTCCACGGTCCCTTCCAGCTCTGTTGCAAGCGCCACTGGCAGCTGGGAAGAATGCCACGTTGTGAGTTACACAGCCAGGAAGGGGAGAGGGTCTTCAAGCTTTGTCCTGAAGCTGACCCATTCCCTCGGCTGAGGAAACCTGGAAGAGCCTCGGTGGAGCAGTGGGCTAATGCCTCCTTAAGTAACACCAGCTGCCTGCAATTAGTGCAGGTTCGAGTCCCACCAGGCTCAAGGTTGACTCAGCCTTCCATCCTTCCCAGGTAGGTAAAAGGAGGACCCAGATTGTTGGGGGCAATAAGCTGACTTTGTAATAATGCTGCTTGGGGGTGTGTGTGAAAGCCCTAATAAGCCGGCATATACATAGAATGAAGGCTATTGCTAAGCACATTGGTTTGTGCTTCTTAGATTGTAAGCCGCCCTGAGTCTTCGGAGAAGGGCGGGATATAAATGGGATTAAAAAACAAAAAAACCTGGAAGACGTTTTGTTCCTCCTTTGCTCTGCGTTTGCCCGTCCTCTTGTCTTTGCCGATTGCCTCCTCGCCGTTTTCCCAACGGGCTCGGAAGTCCCTGGTCTCGTATCCAAAACAAGTCCTAGCTCAGATTGTCCACATGTACCCCGGAACGAGATGAATTATGTCCAAGGAGGACGGATGCTGACCTTTCATGGAGCATTGGCGTTGATTTTCAGGAAGATCCCTTTAGGGAAAAAAGTCGCCAGGCTCCCCTTTGAACAGAATCGGAAAGATGAAGGTTAATCTGTCTCTTTAGCGGACAATAGAAATGGTGGTGGGTTGTTGTTTTTTTGTGATAAAAAGCTCCTCAGCGTTTTGGCAGCCCTCCAGCTGAAAAGTTTTTCCCTGCTCCTGTTAAACAGTGTGGATCCCTGGTGCGGATTACATCTCTTGTTTTTTTCCCCCCCATCCTCTCTTTGCTCTCCAGGTTGTGACGCGACTTATACATTTGCTGGGTGAGAAAATCCTTGGAAATCTCCAGCAAGGGGGTAAGATACGGAATGCTTTGGGGCTGGGGGTGGGGGCGCGGGGCAGTTGCGTATGGAATCACAGGAGGAAGAATGGGACGATCTGACTGTATGCAGGCAGTTCTTCACTTACTGACCAGAACTCAGCCCAGAATTGTGAAGTGAGAAATTTCCTAAGCGCGTTTTGCCCTGTTTTACAACCTACCTTGCCACGGTTGCTAAGCGGATACCCGCAGTTGTTAAATTAGTCACAGGGTGGCTAAGTGTAATGTGGCTCACCTCCCCCCCCCAATTGTCAGAAGGACGCAAAAGGGGAATCACAGGGCCCCAGAGTCATTGCAACCGTCCTAAATACGAATCAGTTGCCCAGCATCCAAATTTTAATCCCTTGACCGCTTGGGATGCTACGACAGTTTTAAGTGTGCAGAAACGGCCGTGAGTCTCTTTTTTCCCCCCAATGCCGTCGTAACTTCAGACGGTCGCTAAAAGAACGGTGGTTCAGTCAAGAAATACCTCTACGTATTTGAATCTCCTGATTTCGCCCGTTGCTTGACAAACCTACTTCTGTCGCGCCTCTGAGATTTGGGCCCGTCTTCTCAAGTTTCAGATGAATGCCAGTTTTGTGCTTGGGGAGTTCTGGATGCTTCTTCCTTCAGATGGGGATGTGGGCAAGCAGCCTATGGTCTTCTCCAGTGGGATTTTGTTTTTCTTTCTCTTCCCTACCCCCCCTTACAGGGCACCAGTTGGGTTTGCACACTGCCAGCAGCAAGTGGGACGCCAGCAACCCAGCCAGCAACCTCGCCACGGTGGCCATCATGCCTGTCTCTGAAGATGTTCCCCTTTCTACCTTCACCCTGGAACTCAAGCACGCCCTCTGCGCCATCGGTAAGACCTCCCGGCCTCTGGTGGCTTCAGACCATCCGTGGGGCGTGAGGGACATCCGGGAGATACGTTCTCAAAATTTGGTGGCCCGTCTGAAGAAAGCTGGAGCGGCCCCCGTAGATTGGGATGTTCGAGGAGGGTTTGGTCTCCTGCGCGTTTCCTCTTTGCCCTTTTTTATATCCAGTGTGGAGAGAGCAGATCTAATCACGTCGTGAGCGACTCATAATAGCTCAGAGGAGATAGTTCTTCTCTCCTTAGCTGACAGGTCATCCCAGATCTCCTGGAAAGCTGCCAAGCTCCTTTCGAATTGCCCCTGCCATTCTGACACTTACTGGTCTCGTAGTTCTGTTCATTTTAATAAAACCGAGATCTATTTTCAACGCTCACTTCCAGCGCATCACCTTTAGCTGAGGGTAATGTCGGGCTGAGAGCTGGTTTGGCCTTGAGATGAAGCATCAGGCTTAGAAAGAAGGAGGCTGTGAGTTCTAATGGCGAAGCTAGCTGAGCGATCTTGGGCCAGCCGCTCTTTCTCAGCCCTAGGAGGCAAGCAACGGCAAGCCGCTTCTGAAAATCGTTTGCCCAGAAAACTGCGGCAGCTCTTGGGAATAGCTTGGTAAAATGCCCCTAAGCTCCTTTGAACATCTGGCTGGCTGTGCGACAAACCATCACAAATTAGAAGGGACCTTGGAGGTCTTCTAGTCCAGCCCAAGCAGGAGACCCTAAGGCTTTCCAGAGAAGTGGTTGTCCAATCTCTTCTTGCAAACCTCCATTGATGGAGCACCCACAACTTCTGGAGGCAGGCTGTTCCGCTGGTTAATTGTTCTCGCATTCAGGCAATTTCTCCTTAGTTCTGGCATTGGATCTCTCTTTAATCGTCTCCCACCCGCTACCTCTTCTCCTGCCCTCGGCGTTGGAGAACGGGTTGACCCTCTGTTGGCTGTGACAGCCCCTCAAGTACTGGAAGACGCCTGTCAGGTCCCCGCTAGTCCTTCCCTTTCTTAGAATAGCCATCCCTGGCTTTCACAACTGTTCATCATACGGTTTAGCCTCCAGACCCCCAAATCATCTTTCTTGCTCTTCTCTGCACTCTTTCTAGAGTCACAACATCTTTCTTTTTTTTTTTTGGTGAATACTGGTCATAGAACCCTTATCAACAAAGATGACAAGGGATCTGGAGGCTCAACTGTACGATGAATGGCTGAGGGAACTAGATATATCTAACCTAATGAAGAGAAGGGTTAAGGGGGCCTGACAGTTGTCTTCCCCTAGTTGAAGGGCCGCCACAGAAGGAGGAGGGTGGGGTGTGGGGTCACCTTGCCCCAAAGGTGCTTTTTCAAAAGGCAAACTGGACTTTTCTTTGTTTTTCCTTCGAAAGCCCAGTTGCCTTTTGAAAAAGCACCTTGGAGCTGCACGGCTGAAGGGTCTCCATAGACAAGAGGCTCAATTTATGCTCCAAAGCACCAGAGGGGCAGGACAAGCAGTAATGGGTGGAAGATTATCAAAGGGAGAAGCAACCTAGAAGTAAGGGGAAATTCCTGACAGGCAGAACAATTCACCAGAGGAACCGCTTGCCGCCTTCTTGACCTCTTTCCAACTAGCTACACTCAAATCAACCACAGTCCGGAAGTTACTTAGCCTGCTGATCTCAGCCGGGGACCCTGTGCTCGCCTCTTGTCACTCTCCTTCCCAGATGTAATTATGTGGCACACAAGGGCATAATTGTCCCCCTTTCCCCCCTCCAAGCATCTTCCAGAGTGTGGGAAAAAGCTCTGAGGTCTCTCAGTCCATAAAACATGAGCTCCAAAGCATCTCCTCGGAGCCGGTTTTACTGAGCGGTAAAGCTGAAGCTTTGCATTGGGCAAAAAAAATTCTTATTTCAAACAGAACTCGGTACCATCGTTTGAGGATTATTTTTCCTCTTGAAAATCAGGGCCTGGCTTTGTCTGTCTCTTCGCAGAAAGCCTTCCCTTTCTCATATAGGTAGTCCTGGACTTGTTTAGTGACCGTTCAAAGTGACCACGGCGCTGAAATAAGTGACTTAATGACTGTTTTCCCGCACTTAACCGACCGTTGCGGCATCCCCGCAGCCACGTGATCAAAAATTCAGAGGCTTGGGCAACTGACTCGTCTTGATGACGGTCGCAACATCCTGGGGTCAGGCGATCCCCTGTTGCAAAGTCAGTTGGGGAAGCCAGGTTTAACGGCCGTGGCAAGAAAGGTCATAAAACGGGTCGAAATTCACTTCTCGCTTCCACGCAGAAATCCAGGGGCTGGGTTGTGGCTGTCAGCCTAGGACTGTTTGTAAGGTGGGTCTCCTTCCAAGCCAGGTTAGAGTGAGAGCTAGCTTCCCACCCAGATCTAAGAACGATGCTCCAGCAAACAGACGTGTGATGTGAGCTGCACACCCAGCTTTCCTTTATGCGCTGGAATGATGAGTCATCCAAAAATGATGGGGGGATGGGGGTGGAGAGGGAGGGAAGGGAAAAGGGGCCAGCTGTGTGGATGCTTTTTCCGTCCTCTAAAAAGGCTGTCAGACAAAAGCACCTGCTGCGTTGCAGAAGCTGGTGTGTGTGTGTGTGGCTTTTTGCTGCACAGCCCCTAACCAATGGCACTGCGGAGTGGGGAAAACGCCCGGGCCAGCCAGTCCATCTTAACGAATCTAAATAAATAACCCGTCTCCATAAATCTGGCATAATGTGCAGAGTTTATGACACAACTGGTCGTCTTGCCACAAATGCATTTAAACAATTGGTAATGAAATTAAAAGCCGGGTGCCATAAAACTTTCTCTAATGCCAGTTGGGCATCATAAATCTTGCAACAAGCCCGTTGCTCAAAGTTGCAATGGAAAGAAACGATTTTGGGGGGGTAAAGGGTTATAGACTGAGATAGTTGGACATTGTGAGAAGAAGCAAATCAGGGTTTATCTCTCTCTTTCTCTTTCTCTCCCTTTTCTCTGCTTATCTCTCTCTCTTTTTTTCCTCTCTCTTTCACACTCTCTCTCTCTTTTCTGACAGTGGAGCCACAGTTGGTGAATTTATACAAAATTAACAAGTTGAGCAATATTTTTGAATAAAGCTCGTAGAATCGGTCCCTTGTTTAGCAATGGAATTTCAGGTCTCAGTTATGTATCTGTGGTTTCTTTCCAAAAGGTGGAGTTCCAGATCGTGAAAACACCTTAAGTGCATGAAAGCATCCAGGCAGATTAAAAAGCCTAACAATTCAAAAACACAGCGCCGCTCTCTCAGATTCCGTTATCTGCACGCATTTTTTAAACTTGGCCAAACTATTTATCTATTTGGCTGTCATGAGCAGCCTTGAAATTCTTTGGCCCGCTGTGTTTCAGTCTAGCCAGAAGGGTATGATCTGCGTGGGAAGGAAAAAAGGGAAGAAACAGATGTTAAGGAGAGAGAGAGAGAGAGAGGGAAAAAAAGTTGAATATAAACAGAACAAAGACAGAATGCAGATCGTGATGGAATAAGAGAAACTAATTAAAACTCCTGCCAAGGAGAAAAGCAAAAGGAATTTTTGCCGCTTTGAACAATAATGCTGTGTTCTCCCACCTGCAGCTTATCTTTCTTTGAGGAAGCGTACTAGCCATCATGGAGAGGGAGAAAAAGAGAGAGGGAGAGGGAGGGAGGGAGGGAGAGAGAGAGAGAGAGAGAGAGCCGGGGGGGGGGAAGAGAGAAGGATAATAATAATAATAATAATAATAATAATAATAATAATAATAATAATAATAATAATAATAATAATAATAATTAATAATAATAATAATAATAATAATAATAATAAAGTTGGAAGGGACCTTGGAGGTCATCTAGTCCAACCCCCTGCTCAGGCAGGAAACCTTATACCATTTCAGGCAAATGGCTGTCCAGTCTCTTCTTAAAAACCTCCAGTGTTGGAGCATTGGGGGGGGACACATAATAACTGTCTTCCAGTCCTTGAGGGGCTGCCATGGAGAAGAAGGGTCAACCTGTTCTCCAAAGAGGGGAAGACCAAGGAGTAGAAGTTGACGAAGGAGGAATCCAACCTAGAATTCAGGAGAAAAATTTTTTTTTCCCAACAGAGCAGTTAATCAGTTTGCCTGCCGAAGTTGTGGCTGCTCCATCGCTGGAGTTTTCCCAAAATAGACTGGGCAACCACGTGTGTGGGATGGTATAAGGTTCCTGCCTTGAGCGGGGTGGGTGGGTGGGTGTTGGACTAGAGGATCTCCCAAGGTCCCTTCCAAGCCCATGATCCTTATGCGCGTCCGTCTGTCCGTCCAACCTTTCCCCTTGGATCCAGGCTGCTCTTTCCTGCAGTCTGATGGAGACTCTGTTGCCCCATTGCCTCCCCAGTTGAGTTGCTTTATATTTCAGCCCTGAGCAATTTATCTTTTTTTTCCCTTCCATAGCTCTCCATTCTGCTAACAGGAAGATGAGTTATTTATGCAGCGCGGGCTATATATTTTTGGCTGGGTTCCCGTTCCATGTTTCCCGAGCACGCCTGTCTGCGTAGCTCCTGACCTTTCGCTCTGGCACGACATTGATCTCTTCCTTTTTACTTAATCCCCTTCTCTTCCTTCCCACCCACCCCCCCTCAATTTAACACGCTGCCAAGCTGCAGTTATTCTACAGAGCGAACCCTGGCGCTTTTCTCCCCTTTAGATCTAGCAGTCAAAACTGCCCATTCAGCCGTTATTTTCCAGAAGCCAGAGCTGTAACTTACAGGGTTGATGATTAAAAGGGATTTGGGGGCGATCCTAAGATGGGAGGAAAAATGTGCACAGAAGTTAGGAGCTGCAATCCAAACATGCAAGCTAAAGATTGGTGAACCACCGGGGCCGTTGTGGAAGTTGGCTTAGCAAGTTAGGACAAGCGGGCTCTTGTCACCAAGCAACGCACCAGAGACGTGTGGTTAGATTCAAAGCATGCTGGTTCTTTTGTACAGGATCTGAGAAGTGAAAAGCGTAGGCCACCAGCCATTTGGCGAATGTTATTTAGGAAGAAAAGTGGAATTTCTATTGTTTTTTTCTCTGCCTCTCATTACCTCCTTGATTTTTTTTTCTTTTTCTTCCTGAGGTTATGTCTGTGATGTTGAGGGCTAGCATCATGGCTCTTGTAAAGAAGAAAAGCTTGACCCATCCCTAGGAAATAGGTGCGACAATCCAGCTGTCCTGAGTGCTCTTTGACTAGGAAAAAATGGGATATAAAATCCCAATTGTGGATAGATTGATCATGTGCCATCAAATTGGAATCAATTCTTAGTGACCACGTGGATAGATTTTCTTCCACACGTTCTGTCTTTCACCTGGAGAGAGAAAGAGGGAGGGAGGGAGAGAGAGAGAGAGAGAGAGAGAAAGATATATATATATATATATATATATATATATATATATATATATATATATATATATATATATATATATATATATATATATATATATATATATATATATATATATATATATATATATATATATATATATATATATATATATATATATATATATATATATATATATATATATATATTGGATATTGGTACTTTCAAATCAGGGCTGACTCCTGGTGACCGCTTGGACAAGCAAAGTTTTTTGAAAGTGGTTTGCCATTGCTTGCTTCCTAGGGCTGAGCAAAAGGGACTGGCCTGGTGCCTAAGGCTGGACTAGAACACAAAGTCTAGTGATTCTGTAATTCCTCACGATACGAGTCTTTCAGTCACATTCCCATCCAGGATCTCCTGACTTCTGGTTCTGCTGCTTAGGATGCTTTGACGGATGCTACTTTCATTCCCAAGCTTTTTTATTTGGCTTAGCTGCATCCTGGAGGGATGCCGAGTTGGCAACAGGAAAATCAAAAGCGTGGGGAAATAACAAGCCTTGGAGTTAAAATCTTCAGGGCAAATCAGCGGCCCTGCTTGTAAGTAGTTCACTGGCTTCTTCCCAGGTCCCACCCTGCTGCTCACCAGCGACAACATCAAGCAACAGCTTGGCTCCGCCGCTCTTGACAGGTGAGGACTTTCATTCTCCCCTGGACAGTGTAAGCAAGCCCTAAAAACTGGAAACTCATCCGAGAAGCTTCTTCAGAGGCGAAGCTCCAGAGCTGAAGAAGCTTCTTGGATGAGAAGCGAAAGGTCTTCAAAGAGACAAACAAGAAAGTCCAGTTGCCTGGTGGAAGAAGCACCTTTGGGCCAACCATGACCTGGAGGACTGAGAATCTCCAGAGACACGGAGAGAGTAGAACGATGGCACAAAGCATCCTTCTTCGGAGGACTGAGAAACACCGGCTTAGGGCCTCACCAAGTGGAAGCTTGGCAGGCACCAAGGGAGAGCTGAGGGAGCATCATTAAACTCGAATCCCTTGCAAGTCCCTTAAATTGCGGAAGCCCAGAATGCCAGGAAGAGTCTTCTTAGGCTCCTCGCTTGACCCGCCCGGCGGATTGTAGCCGATGCCTCGTGACCAGCCTCAAAAGAAATTGACCGCCCTCTCCTTCCTCTATCTCCCCTCTCCTCCTTTAGCATCCACGAGTACCGCTTATCCAGCTGGTTGGGCCAACAGGAGGACATGCACCGCATTGTGCTCTACCAGTCAGACGATGCCCTGACGCCCTGGACGCAGCGCTGTATCCGGCAGGCCGACTGTATCTTGATTGTGGGCCTGGGCGAGCAGGAGCCGACCGTCGGGGAGGTGAGTCATGCCGGAAGCGGTCACAAAGGATGCCGTTTTGATCCCGGCTTCGTTAAGACGCCAGATCCAGTTTTTAAACTTGAGGGTGGGGAATAAAATGGTACCGATAACATTTGACTTACGGTCCCAACCCAGCCCAAAGCTTCTGTCGCGAAATGAGATAGTTGTTGAGTAAGGTTTCCAACCGCCTGTCTTGCCACGGTGGCTCAGCGAATCGCTGCAGCAGTGAAGTTAGTAACCCGGTGGTTGAGCGGCTTCCCCATTGAGTTTGCTGGTCACGTGGAGACCGCGTGACACTGGCACACTGCAACCGTCCTAAGTAGGAGTCAGTTGCCAAGTATCTGAACTGGGATCACACGACCCTGGGGATGCCGCAACAAGTCCCATTTTTTCCAGTCCCGTTGTAACTTTGGAGGAGCTGTTGTAAGTCAAAGACGGTAGTTTATTGTCGTTTGCCTACAGACAGAATCTTGCCAGACTAAAGCCACGATTTGCATAACTATAGGAAGAGCTAGGAAGGCTTCATCCTTGCTGACTTCCTGCCCACCAGGTTTCCTAAACTGGGTGGGCTCTTTGCCCTCTTTGAAGGAGCCCTTCCCTCTTCCGATTGCATCCTGCCTTCCACCATAACGATCAGCTAATCCCCCCACCCCAACTTTCTGTACCAGTTGGAACGGATGCTGGAGAACACGGCTGTCCGAGCTCAGAAACAACTGATTTTGCTGTATCGAGAAGATGGTCCTCTTCCTTCCCGGACCGTGGAGTGGCTCAACATGCGAAGCTGGTGCTCGGCCCACCTCCATCTCCGCTGCCCTCGCCGAGTCTTCTCCCGGCGGAGCCTGCCCAAACTGGTGAGGGGCTGCGCCGTGGGTCCCCGATCCGTGCCTGAGTTGCAAGCGGGGTCAACCCGAGTGACTCCGGGCAACTTACAAGCCTTGGTGGCTGGGATGTGGGAATTCACCCCATGGTTGATAGTTTGGTGTTTCGATTCTGAACTTTGCAACCCAGGAGGGGGAACAAAAGCCGAACAGCAGGCGATGTAGCTAAACATTTGTGTGTGTGTGTGTGTGTGTGTGTGTGTGTGTGTGTGTGTGTGTGTAATAGAATTAGAAACGTTATACAGACAGTCCTCGACTTACGATCACCATTGAGGGATAGGGGGCAACTGTCACCAAGACCTGCCCAGTTGCCAAACGCCCAAATTTGAATCCCCTGACCTGACCACAGGGGGTTGTGGCAAAAGTCGCAAGTGTGAAAACTGGGCACAACTGGCTTTTTCCAGCGCCGTCGTCATTTTGAACGGTCGCTAAACGAACGGCTGTCAGTCGAGAACCACTTGTAGGTAATGCCAAGGCTCTGAGCTGTGTAGGAGATGCTCACAACGAGCACCCTGAGTCTTAGTGGTTTGCACACCCAAGGACGAGCTGCTGTTTCCCCAGGCACCCCATACATTGGCTACAGGGACCTTGTTATTCCTCTCTGGGCACCTGTTTGTTTTCAGAGTTGTATATTTTCTCCCTTAGCTACACCAGGCTGCTGGAGGACCAAATAAAGAGGCTTAGCATGTTTAAATGTGAGTTCTGTGTGTGCACACTTCGAGAGCAAGCGACTGGATTTCATTTTTAATGTGTGCCACTGGGCCCACAGTAAAAAAAAAAGACAACAAATCTAACCTTATCTAGGAACCTGTCATACCTTAGCCTTCCCTTGGTCTGCTATTTTTCTCCCCCCCCAATCCAAATGGTTTTCCCCTTCCCTCTGGGGTCCTTGGCAAGACCACCCCCCCTATCTGATTCTCCTTTAAAATATTTTTTTTTTAAAAAAAAAAAAAGCTTGCTTCACAGCAGGCACGTTTTAAGTCGCCTCTTTCGGTCATTTCTCCGAACTATCAGAATAAAAATGATGGTATTTGCAGCTAACCCTGAAGCAGAGCCAAGGAATGAGTTTCTTCCTGGCCTACTCAATGTAGATTTTTGTACCCTGGGGACAGAAATGTCTTCTGTTTTGAACAAGGAAATGCAAGCCGTGACAATTGCTTGGCCTGTAAAGTTGCTTAGTGTTGCGCAAGGAAGAGAAGAGCAGTTTATTTCGCTTTAAAAATAATAATAATAATACAGACAGACATCTGACCCACAACATGCCTGACACCACTTTTGTGGGGAAAAAAAAAGGCTGGTTCATTGATATGGCAGTACCAGGACATGCACGAATTGAGGAGAACCAGCTAGAAAAAAAATAACAAAATATGCCCATTTGCAAATTGAAGCTGAGCGTTTGTGGACGGACAAATCAATGGTACCAATAGTAATAGCGCCTTCCTTCTTTGCTTCCTTCCTTCCTTCCTCCTTCCTCCTTCCTTCCTTCCTTCCTTCCTTCCTTCCTTCCTTCCTTCCTTCCTTCCTTCCTTCCTTCCCAAAGGACTGCCTAGATCCATGGAAATTTTGAACTTATTAGACCTGAACGTTCTGACTTTGCAAACAAAAAACAAAAGCCACACACACCACCCTTATTCCTTATTAATCGGCCGTATTCCTGCTTTCCTTCCTACGGCGCGA
Organism: Vipera berus; assembly: GCF_964194415.1. NCBI lineage: Eukaryota > Metazoa > Chordata > Lepidosauria > Squamata > Viperidae > Vipera > Vipera berus. The sequence goes on from NC_138218.1 coordinate 9,831,063, forward strand.
TGGTGTGGGCCAACGCTGAAAGGCTTGTATTTGCTCTCTGATCTCCCACGTGCAGAAAGAAATGTACGAACGGGTCTTCCAGAAACCTGCAGACAGACACTCCGACTTCTCCCGGCTAGCTCGCGTCTTGACGGGGAATGCCGTGGCTTTGGTCCTCGGAGGTGGTGGAGCACGGTAAGAGTGCTTTGGAAGACGAGGGATATTCTGTGTTCCCTGAGAATGCAGAATCCTTCGGGCTTCTCTTGGTTGCGTTGTGACAGCAACAAATGGCTGGATCTTTCTTCTCCATCTTCTCTATCTTCTGCTTCTCCTTGACTATCTTCTCTTTCTTGTTCTTCTTGTCTATCTCCTCCCTCTCTTTCTCCTCCTCCTCCTCCTCCTCTATCTTCTCTTTCTCCTTGACTGTCTCCTTCTTGTTCTTCTCCTTTATCTTTTCCCTCTCCTTCTGTTTCTCCTCGTCTTCCATTTCTGCTTCTCTTTTTCCTTTTCCTCCTTCTTCTTGTCTTTCTTACCTTCTTTTTCCTTATCTGTCTTCTCCTTATCCATCTCCTCCTCCTCCTCCTCCTCCTCCCAAACCATCCATCTCCTCCTCCTACTACTCTCAAACCCCTTCTAGCACGATGTTACCTAGTTGGGTAATGAAACATCTGCAAGGGAACAAACTCAGAGAATACCAAAAACCCCACAGCTGCCCTCCTCCTCCTCCTCCTCCTCCCTCAGCTCTTTTTCCAATCCTCCATTTTTCATCTGAGCCCTCCCCAACTCCAAATATGGATTTGGAAAGCAGAGTGGTTATTAGGAAAACCTTCCAGAGAGGTCAAAAGGTTTGACCACACAGTTAGGGAATCTGCACTGTGGTCCTGTCTTCTTTGGTGGATGGCCAGATGTGCTTTAGTTGGATTCCTGAACCAAGCAGGGTGGGGTGGGGGTGTTGGATTACATAGCCTTACGGCCGGCTTGTACAACCCACTTAAAAACAGCTGGCAGACACACGTTCTGTGCACCAGTTGCAGTGCCTTTGCCATTTCTCCTTGGGGTTTAAGAATTCAGCCCTTTGCACACACCGGAGAGCTGGCAATTCTGAAACCTCACTCGAGAGTCATAGCAGAACTCCGGCCTCAAATTACAGATTATTTCGACCTCGCTTTCTCTGGAGGCAAGATCTCCACCCAGGGCGACTTCCGGATCCCCGTATATTTTCACATTCCCTTCCCGCCTCTCTTCTTTTTTTTTTTGTCCCTGTTCCAGTAACTCTGCAGCCCTGGAAAAGCAGCTCTCCATCCCCCTCCCTCTTGCCGCGTCAGTGTCACTCTTCAGGTTTGAGATAATTTAAGAGTTTGGGCTTTGCCAACCAGCTCTTGAAAATGTCACCCTTCCTTTGTCTGTCGGAGGAGTTCGCTGCTCCCGGCGGCGGGGTAGGGCGATAGGGGCTGGCTTGTTGCCTGCTGCGCACCACAAAGCGAACCTTGGAATTTTCTTGTCTCCTGTACGTTCACAGGGGTAATTAGTTCCTGGCTGCAATTCCCTCGTTTGATTGTTCCAGTATTTTGGGAGAGCTGCCATAAGTTAAAAGTCGCCCACACGTTGTTCCAGCAGCGCGAGCTGTTTCTGCCTCTCTTCCTTTTGTTAGCATCCGAGATTTCGCTCCTTTCCTTCCCTGCCTTGGCTCCATCCCGGTGGAGGAGCAGAAACGCAAACCTGTCAGAGATCAAGTGAAGCCTTTTGTTCCGCGAGCCCTTCCTCCTTCGGCTGCCCGTTGGCTTGCCAGAAGCTTTTTTTATTATTATTATTATTTATTTTTATCGGAGGCTGCGGCGGTCGCGGTCGTTAAGTCGAGGAGCTGAGCCGACAGCTCAGGGTTTTTTTTATTAGCCACCGTTAAGCCAGTCTTGTAGGTCTGGAGGCATTCGGCCAAAGGGCCCTCCTTGCCGGAAACTAACAAAGCTAGTATTTGCAAATTGTGTTCGGAGGAGCAGGGGAAACTGCAACCTATTGTAAGTTGAGCCGGGTTGCCAAGCACCTGAAAAGGCGTCTGCATTTCCGGTTCAGAAGAAAGCATTTTTCCCCCTGATTCGGCTGGAGTGATAATCCCATATTTTTTTTTTCTGCTGGCCGGTGAAGCCCCGGTGTGCTTCCGATCCCCCAAATCTCAAGAGAAGTCAGATTTTAGCAAAGTCACCTTCCAACTTTGGGTCATTCGGAAGTCCTAATGCAACTAAATTGGGCTGAGCTGCCTTGCAAGGCGCAGCTTTCGAACACAGGTGCCGTTTTAAACCCCGGGGGTGGAGGGGGAAAGGAGCAGGCAATGCATAATAATCAGGCTCATCGTGAACTTGAGGAGCAAACAAGGAAGAGGGTAAAAGGACACCCCGGGCAAAATCCAGTGGTGAAGCTCCAGAGCTGCTACACAACACAAGCACGTACGCAAGCACGCCAGGTGCAATCAGGCTGGTGTCTCTGCGATCCAGCTCTTAGCTTGGGAGTGTGTTTTGCAAGGATATCAGCTTGCTTTTCCAGAGGTAGCCAGACAGAACGCAACTCACAATAAGAACAGAGGTTTCCTCCCCCCCCCCCCGTGAGCACCCACAAGTGTCAGTGGAGACTGGTAGTTTAATCTCCCCCCCCCAAAAAAAAAAAGAGAGAGAGAGGAAGATTGCCTCTGTTTTTGACCAGCTGCCTAGTAGCCAAAGGCCAGGGACCCTTTTGTGCTGCTGCTCTCCTGCTTGCAGACGGGAGCCAGAGGCACATAGGCAAGGGGAGAGAATACACGGGGGGGGGGGGGATTTGGAGCCCTGCGTTGTGCTTCCCAGACGGGAGACGCTGCTAAGTAGCTCAGGTTACCATTTGGTTTCTTTCTCCTTCCGTTCATTTTCAGGTTTCCTGGTACATAAAAGATCTTTGTTTTGCTTTTTGCAATAGGTCTTGTCATGAGAGACCAAAGGCAGCAAAAGCCTTCCTTCCTTCCTTCCTTCCTTCCTTCCTTCCTTCCTTCCTTCCTTCCTTCCTTCCTTCCTTCCTTCCTTCCTTCTTCTTTTCCTTCCTTCCTTCCTTCCTTCCTTCCTTCCTTCTTTTCCTTCCTAACTTCCTAACTTCCTTCCTTCCTCCTTTCCTTCTTTCCTTTCCCTCCCTTCCTTCCTCCCTCCCTCCCTCCCTCCCTCCCTCCCTCCCTTCCTTCCTTCCTTCCTTCCTTCCTTCCTTCCTTCCTTCCTTCCTCTCTCAGAATATTTCTCTTCCATATATTTTCTCTCTTAATCCTTCCTTCCTTTCTCTCTCTCCCTCTTTCCCCTTACTTCTTCCTTCCTCCCTCCTTCCCTCTTTCTTATCTTTTCCATGTCACTCTCTTTCCTTCCTTCCTTCCTTCCTTCCTTCCTTCCTTCCTTCCTTCCTTCCTTCCTTCCTTCCTCAGAATATTTCTCTTCCATATTTTTTCTCTCTTAATCCTTCCTTCCTTTCTCTCTCTCTCCCTCTTTCCCCTTACTTCTTCCTTCCTCCCTCTTTCCCTCTTTCCCTCTTTCTTATCTTTTCCTTTTCTCTCTCTCACTCTCTCCTTTCTTCCTTCCTAGAAAATTCTCTAGCTTCTTTTGACTGCTTCTTTTCCAGCTTCTTGTGCTGGCAACCCTTTTTAAAAAGTACGCTGCAAGAAATTTAATTTTTTAAATTAACAACAACAACAAACCTTTCTTCTCTCCAACCCTGCCACTCCTGCCTCTTCAGAGGATGTTCCCAAGTCGGGGTGATCAGAGCGCTGAACGAGGCTGGAATCCCTGTTGACATGATTGGCGGCACGTCCATCGGTTCCTTCATGGGCGCCCTGTACGCGGAAGAGCGAAGCTACACCCAGATGCGGATCAAGGCCCGGCAGTGGGCCATGGTAAGAGATATCTCATTGCCAGTCGGACGTAAAAATAGGAGCAACCTCGCCCCTCCCTCCTGGCACTGATGATGTTACCTAGTTGGGTCCTGAAACGTCTGCAAGAAAACCACCAAGCTCAGAGACCCCGAAGGACCCCACAGTCCTCCTCTCTTCTCCTCTCCTCTTCCTCTTCCTCCTCGCCACAAACCCCACTCCATTCCAGCCCTGATAAGGTTACCTAGTTGGGTCCTGAAACGTCTGCAAGAAAACCACCCAGCTCAGAGAGCACCAACGAACCCCACTGTCCTCTCGTTCACACCCTTGGGTAGCTGAGTGGATCCTTTCTGGCCATTTGGCCTCTCCTTAAAACTGGACTTTAGGGAGTATGGAAACTATTGGTTTATTTTCATTTATTTTGTTTTAGATTTTTTTTTAACCCTGCCTTTATTACTTTAAAAATAACTCAAGGCGGTGAACATGCGTCATAACCCTTCCTCTTCCTATTTTCCCCACAGCAACAACCCTGTGAGGTAGGCTGGGCTGAGAGGGAGGGACTGGCCCAAAGTCACCCAGCTGGCTTTCGTGCCTAAGTTGGGACTAGAACTCTCCGTCTTCTGGCGATTGGCCCAAAATCACCCAGTCAGTTTTCATGTATAAGGCAAAACTAGATCTCCCAGTCTCCTAGTGATTGGCCCAAAGTCACCCAGTCAGCTTTCATGTGTAAGGCAGGACTAGATCTCCCAGTCTCCTGGTGATTGGCCCAAAGTCACCCAGCCGGCTTTCGTGTGTAAGGCGGGACTAGAACTCACGGTCGCCTGCTTTCTGGTCTGGTCTGAGGCTGGAGCAAACGGCCTAAACTCTTTGCTCTGCGTTTAATCCATCTCTCCTCCAACTCGTCTTCCTCTTCATTTTCTTTTCTCTCTCTCTCCTTCCACATGCTGCCCTGCTTAGAAGCAATTGAGGTAACGGTTGGCCTTGAGCAATTTTTATTGTGCTTGCTGTGCAGCAGAAGTTGTGTTGTGAAAGGGAAGCTGTGTGCGTTTGCGACTGGTCGCTTCTAAGAGACCATCTCTTGGTCCCGTCAGCCGGAGAACTTTATTTTGGATGGATGGATGGATGGAATGAATGAATAGCTTGCTGGACGGTTTCTAAAACTCAGGGAATTGTACGTGAATCGCTCACCTCCTGCTTAACAGTGGCGGCGGGCATTCCACCCAATCTGTCTTCCTGCCCCTTCAAAACGGGGCACTTTGATTTATCGAGTGGGGAAAGCACCCGAGTCCGTGGGAATTTCTGAGCCCGGCGCTCGTCAAGACTTGCTTAATTGAGGAAAAAAGACCCAAGAAAAGAGAAACTACAGTAGGGTTTCTCTCCCCCCCCCCAGCCATTTTAGCATCTCTCGGTAAATGGGTAGTCCTCAACTTACGACCCCAATGGAGCCCAAAACTTACGTTGCTAAAGGAGACCTCTGTTCAGTGAGTTTTGTCCCCATCTTTACCACCTTTCTTGCCCCAAATTGTTGAGTTAGCAACCCGGCTGTCCAGTGAATCCGGCTTCCCCCCCCCCCCCCCCCGTTGACTTTGCTGGTCAGGAGGTCACCAAAGGGGGATCACGTGACACACAGACACACCGGAACGCTGCGACCGTCATAAATACGAGCCAGTTGCCAAGCGTCTTGAGTTTTGATCACGTGACCACGGGGGATGCTGCAGCGGTCGTGTGAAAAAAGGGTCAACGGTGCCGTTGTAACTTCAAATAGTCTGTAAACGACTGGTTCTCCCCTCTTTTTATTTTTAAGGGGGTGGAAAGAGGGGCCATGGCGCCCCGATGCAAGGCTGCAGCCTGGCTATCTCTCCTTTCATCTTGTGACCCGCCGTAGTTCAGCTCGGGAGGCGGGCAGCCTGAGCGGAAACAGGTGTATTGCTTAGCGCCAAACATCCTTGGCGTTGCAAAAATGTTTGTGAGCACAAAGGACGTGAGAGGTCCCTGGTTCCAAAGACAGCCAGTCCCTGACTTTATTGGGGAGATGAGAGGAGGGGAGGGGAAGAGAACAGAGAGAGAGAGAGAGAGAGAGAGAGAGAGAGAGAGAGAGAAGGGAAGAAAAACAGGAGGGGAAAGGGGAGGAGTGGAGAAGAGAGGAGGAAGAACTAAAGGGCAAGGGGAGGAGAGGAGCAGAGAGAAAGAGGAGAATTAACGAGTAAAGAGAAGAGAAGAGTAAAGATAATGGAGGAGAGGAAAGAGGAGAGGAGGGGGGGAAAGGAGCGAGGGGAGGAGAGGAGAGTGGAACCAAGAACAAGAGAGAAGGGAAGAAAAAAGGAGGGGAAAGGGGAGGAGCGGAGAAGAGGAGGAAGAACAAAGGAGGGGAGGGGAGGAGCAGAGAGAAAGAGGAGAATAAAGGAGTGAAGAGAAGAGTGAAGATAATGGAGGAGAGGAAAGAACAGGAGGAAGAAAAAAAGGAGTGAGGGGAGGAAAATAAAGGAGAAGTCTGAAGAAAGGGGAGGAGAGGATTTGAGAATCGGTCCTGCCCCCATTGACTGTGCAAAAGGGGGGGGCGAGGGGGGTGCTTCCTCCCCCCCCTCCAGACCATTGAGCTTGGACCTTGCATTACCTCTTTCTTGTCTTTACCAGCTGTCATCTCTTGCTAATACAAGGCCAGAGATGGCTGGGGGGGGGGTGGGGGGGGAAGGGTTTTGATATTTTTAGAAGGTGCACACGTGTGTGCACACGCGCGCGCACACACACACACAGTACACACACACAAACAGACCTCGTCCTTTCTTTGGCATCAGGGCATGAATCAACAGCAACCAGATCGTGCGAAAAGAAAAGAAAGCTTAAGAATACTATAGTCCAGAAACCGAAATAACTCTGTATAATTTTTAATGTTGGTTTTGGCTTCTTCTTCTTCTTCTTCTTCTTCTTCTTCTTCTTCTTCTTCTTCTTCTTCTTCTTCTTCTTCTTCTTCTTCTTCTTCTTCCCTCCTTAGTTTGCATGGCTGTTTTATCTTTTCCGTGGTGTTGTAAACTGGGGCAAAATTCGCTTTGCCGTCTCACTGCGCAGCGGAGACTTTCGACTCCGTTATACGGTCGTACGTTGAGGACTAAAGTGGAAACGTTTGCTGTCCGCCTCTCTTTTCAGGCTGACCATTTTTCCATGAACAGCCCCCACCCCGCCACCCCCAATATCTTTGTGTCCTCCTCACTCACATCTCTCTCTGTCTCTCTCTTTGTTAACGCAAAGAGAAAAAAAACCCTGCGTTGGGTTGCCTTCAACATCGTGTCCAGGAGAAACCAAGGGTAGCCAAAAAAGGTTGATTGGTTTGAGTAGCCGCAACAAATCTTGTGGCCAAATGGCAACCAGACCCATAGGGATGTTGGGGTCCCTTCCCAGCCAACCGGCCACGTGGGATCGTTGAGGTTCTCCTAGATTGGGCCAAAACCATGCGAAACCCAGCAGGTTTTGCCCTGAGTGATTTGTCCAGTCACCATGAAATATATCCCCAAATCTTCAGCAGATGAATGGATGCCCCAGAAGGGCCCTTAAAGCCTCCCCTTTCGCCTCTCTGCCTGTCCGCATTAAACCCCCATCTAGTTTTCATGAGAAGCTTCAGCTTCTCGTCCCCCCCCCCCAGTCTTTATGGGTCAACAGCTTGGCTCTCTTTGCAGAATATGAACTCGGTGCTGAAAACGGTTCTCGATTTGACCTACCCCATCACCTCCATGTTCTCCGGAGCCTCCTTCAACCACAGGGTCAGCGACATCTTCAGAGACAAGCAGATCGAGGTAGGCGTGCGTTCCGTGCCCAGCGCCACACAGGAAGGGGAGCCAGGCTGAAAGATCGCAGAGTTTTTGACAGTTGTGTAGCGGGCGAGGGGAAAGGCTTTAAGATGGGTTGTGCGTTACACGCCTAGGGAGGTTCTCTGTCATCCAGGTCCGTGGTTGTCCCAAAGATGTTTTTTCAGGAGGCAGCTGGTTTTTCCTTTGAAGAGGTTTCGCTTCTCCTCCGAGAAGCTTCTTCGGCTCCGACTGCATGGTGGGGGAATGGAAGGATTTATACTCCTTGCAGAGAGCTGGTCGTTTGCAATTCTTTTAGAGAGTCGCTGAGGCCACTTGGACACATTAGGACACATAAACCTCCAAGTGGCCTCAACGACTCTCTAAAGGAGTCAAATGACCAGCTCTCTGCAAGGAGTATAAATCCTTCCATTTCCCCCACCATCCAGTCAGAGCTGAAGAAGCTTCTCGGAGGAGAAGCGAAACCTCTTCAAAGACAAAACAAGAAAGCCCAGTTGCCTCCTGAAAAAGCACCTTTGGGTTGTGTGTATAATTGAAGCCCGTGTTTTAATTTTTATTTTGCCCAGATGCAATGGGCAACATCTCTGGCCGTTACTTCCAGAAGCTGGGCTGTGTGTTTTGTTTTTTTTTAATGCATCCATCTTCAAAGCTGTCAAGTTTTCTTCAGAGTCAACAGTGGTGAAACAAATTTAGCCCTCGGTCCGGGCCAAGAGTCCCCTATGACAAAAATGAAATTTGATCCTCCGGTTATCCGCACAAACAACCCCGTCAAGCGGAGGTGTTAAGAGGGAAAACAGAAAGAGCCGTCATGTTTAGCAACTGTGTGACTAGGAGAGCGAGGGGAAAACTTTAAAAGCCCCGTCGATCAGGTTGCACATTCGGCTTGTAATTAAAGAGATGAGACACACAAAGCCTCTCTTTAGTGGCACGGTCAGCATCTGGGTTTTTTCCCCGCCCTTCGACACGATGGAATTGGAGGGGTAAACTGACTCCTTGCTAAGTGTCCGCATCTGGGCAAGGAACCAGATGGCCAGTGAAGATTAGGGTGGTTTATGGAAAGGAGGAAAGAGGGATGTAACCTTACAGACAAAAATATAAATGCGTTTATAACCATTGTAAAAAAAAAAGGATGGGTAGTTTTGTCCCTCCCCTCCCCTTCCCCATCCATTAATTTCCATTTCCTTCCCTTCCCTTCCCTTTCCTTCCCCTTTGCTTTTCCTTTTCCTTTCCTTTCCTTTCCTTTCTCTTTCTTTCCTTTCTCTTTCTTTCCTTTCCTTTCCTTATTTCCCTTCCTTTCCTTTCCTTATTTCCTTTCCTTTCTTTTCTCTATTTCCTTTCCTTATTTCCCTCCCTTATTTCCCTTCCTTTCCTTTCCTTTCTCTATTTCCTTTCCTTATTTCCTTTCCTTATTTCCCTTCCTTTCCTTTCTTTTCTCTATTTCCTTTCCTTTCCTTTCCTTATTTCCTTTCCTTTCTTTTCTCTATTTCCTTTCCTTATTTCCTTTCCTTTCCTTTCCTTTCCTTTCCTTTCCTTTCCTTTCCTTTCCTTTCCTTTCCTTTCCTTTCCTTTCCTTTCCTTTCCCTCCATTCCATTTTCCTTTTCCTCTCCTCTTTCTTTCTCTTTCTCTTTCTCCTCTCCTTATTTCTTTCCTAATATTCCTGCTGTTTCTGTCTTGTGTTCAGATCCGGTTTTGAGTGATCTTGCTCGCCTCGATTGCTCTCTCTCTCTCTCTCTAACGAGCTCTCTCTGTGTGGCAGGATCTCTGGATTCCTTTCTTCATCATCACCACAGACATCACTGCCTCGGCTATGAGAATCCACACCGACGGTAGGCAGCCTGCGAGAATTGGGGGTGATTTGGGCAAGGATCTTGTGTGCAAAAAAAAAAAAAGGAAAAAGAAAAAAGGAGAAAAAAAATAATTCGAAATATCCAGTAGATCTAACCTTAACATTAAGAAAATCCTTATCCCAGCTGAATGCGGAAAGATACCTCAAAGAATAATACGTCCTCCTCCCCTGACGTAACGGGACTACCGACAGTTATAAACTTCTTTTTTCTTATTTCTCTAATTGACTCTTAGAAGGAGCCAAGCTGAAGTCAAGGGAAGGAAGTCACCTGGGCCCCAGGCTGCCCTCCAAAAGCTGAAAAGGCCTAGAATTGCAATTAACTAATTACAGGGCTTTATTCCCGCGTCAGCCAAGAAAGCACAGGTTTGACAGCAGATTGGCTGGGCGGCCTTGTTTTCGAATCCTCCACGACTGCGAAACGAATTGCCTCGAAATCGCGCCGAGCGTCCCCGTGTCCGTGGGCGGCTTCCTTGCCCCTCCTTTTTCTCCTTTTCTCGGGCCTCAAAAAAAAAACAACCAACCCAGAACCCCAGAAATAACGTGAGCTTTCCAGCCTGACTTAGGAAGGCGAGGCTGGAAAATTCCCGAGGCTGGAAAATTCCCGGCTTGCAAAACCCTAGGGAGCGAATCCATCCCCCCCCCTTTTTTTTTCTTTTCCTGCTGATTAAAACAACTCGGCTTGTAATGGAGATAAATCTCCTCGTGACGGGGCAGAAGAGGACGAATCGAAGCGCTTTTAAGAGAGCCGCAGAGTCTCCTCCTCGCCCGGTGGGTTGGGCAGGAAGATCAAGATCTGCAGAATCCTGCCCAAATGGGGTTCCTTCTCGGACTCCTACTCTGTTTCCCCAACCTGCCTTGGGGACGCTGAGCTTGTCGATCGGAAGGTCGGCAGTTTGGCGGGTCGAATCCCGAGTGCCGCGTAGCAGAGTGAGCGCCTGTTACGCGTCCCAGCTTCTGCCAACCTAGCAGTTCGAAAGCACGTAAAAACGCAAGTAGAAAAATAGGGACCACTCCGGTGGGAAGGTAACAGCGTTCCGTGCGCCTTTGGCGTCTAGTCATGCCGGCCACATGACCACGGAGACGTCCTCGGACAAGCGCTGGCTCTTCGGCTTTGAAACGGAGATGAGCACCGGCCCCTAGAGTCGGAAACGACTAGCACGCATGCGCGGGGGAACCTTTACCCTCGCCAAAAGCTGGCCAAAGTCATCAGCCAGCGCGCTGCGATGGTTTACAGTAAAGCGCAGGTCATCCTCAACTTACGACAGTTCGTTTAGTGGCTGTTGAAAGTTACAACAGCACCGGGAAAAGGGACTTAATGACCGGGTGTTGTTGTTTTTTCACACCTGCGACCCTCACGGCATCCTCAGGGTCGCATCTTGTCATCAAAACTCAAAGACGCTTGCCAACCGGCTCATCATGTGCATGACGGTCGCAGCGCCCCGTGTGTGTGTGTCTGTCCACGCGAATCCCCTTTTGCAACCTCCTGACCAGTGAAGTCAAATGCGGGAAGCCAGCTTCACTTCGGCCTAAAAATGAGGACAAAACTCACTTAGCAAATGTCTGGCTTTATGAATTATGACAGGTGGAGAGGCTGGGCCAAATGAAGTCTATCTTTCCCTGTCTTCTCCATGTTGGGGACGAGGGTAGCTGGGAAGTGACCATGGATCTGTTCCTTTTCCTTAAAGGTTGCCTGTGGCGCTACATCAGGGCCAGTATGTCTCTCTCTGGTTACCTGCCCCCTCTCTGTGATCCCAAAGACGGTCATCTCCTCATGGATGGTGGTTACATCAACAACCTCCCAGGTAATCAGAGGTTCTTCGATTCTGGTCCAGCCGTGAATTTCTGCAGCCTTGCTGGCCTTCCCATCCAGGAACAACCCAATGCCCAGGTATAGAACAGGTGGGGCCTGGCTGCATGATAACAACAGTGAGAGGAGGGATCTTGGGAGTCCTGGTGGACAAGCGTGAGCCAGCCGTGTGCTGCAGCGGCCCAGAAAGCCAACGCAGTCCTAGGCTGTGTCAACAGAAGGATAGGATCACAATATCACAAGAAGGGACAGTACCGCTTTAGGAAGCCTGATTGGAATTCTGCCTCCAGTTTGGGTCCTGGGGATACAAAAAGGGACGTTGAGACCCTCGAAAGAGAGTGCAGAGAAGAGCAGCAGAGAGGCTGGGGGCTAAATCAGAAAAAACGATGGAGGGAACGAGGTGTGTGTAGTCTTAACGAAGAGGAAGACTAAGGGCTGCCATGATAGCCGTCTTCCAATGCTGAGGGGCTGCCACAGAGAAGAGGGGGGGTCAACCTATTCCAAGGGTCTTCAAACTTGGCCCTTTGATGACTTGTGGACTTCAACTCCCAGAATTCCTCAGCCAGGCACACTGAGCCAGTCCTGCCTCAGGCATGAAATCAGGCTGGGTGACTTTGAGCCAATCACCAGGAGACGGTGAGTTCTAGTCCTGCCTTAGGCATGAAATCATGCTAGGTGCCTGGTCCAATCACTAGGAGACGGTGAGTTCTAATCCTGCCTTAGGCATGAAAGCCGGCTGGCTAATCTTGGGTCAACCTCTTCCCCAAAGCACCAGAAGGGCAGGACAAGAAGCAACAGATGGAAACCCATCAAGGAGAGAAGCAACCTGGAACTAAGGAGAAATTTCATGACAGTCAGGACAGTTAGATCAGTTGCCTCCCAGAAGTTGTGGGTGCTCCATCGCTGGAGGCTTTCAAGAAGAGACTGGACAGCCACTTGTCTGTAATGCTTGAGCAGGGGGATGGACTAGAAGACCTCCGAGGTCCCTTCCCATTCCGTTACTCTGCTTTCTCCCGACAGCGGACGTTGCACGGTCCATGGGAGCCAAGATCGTCATTGCCATTGACGTGGGCAGCCGAGACGAGACGGACCTCACCAACTATGGCGACGCTCTTTCCGGCTGGTGGCTGCTGTGGAAGCGGTGGAACCCCTTAGTGGAGAAAGTGAAGGTAGCGTGGGGAGGCTGTTAAACGAACCGCCGTAAGTCGAGGACTAGCTGCTGTGGCTCTTGAAGGGGTGCAAATCTCTCTCTTTCTCTCTCTCTTTCTCTCTTTCTCTTTCTCTCTCCCAGGTGCTGAACATGGCCGAGATCCAGACTCGGCTGGCCTACGTCTGTTGCGTCCGGCAGTTGGAGATGGTCAAGAACAGCGACTATTGTGAATATATCCGTCCGCCCATCGATCGCTACGGGACACTGGACTTTGGGAAATTCGACGAAATCTGTGTGCGTTGTGGGGCGGGCAGGGAAGCCGCAAAGGGGAAGATCCATGCGGCCCCAGGTTCAAAGCTGCTGTGTTTTGGCACGAGCCCAGCCTCAGAAGCGCCGATCGTGGCTGCCATTATTTTTTTTCCTCCTCCAGGAAGTCGGCTACCAGCACGGGAAGACAGTTTTTAACGTTTGGTGCCGGAGTGGAGTCCTGGAGAAGATGCTGAGGGACCGGCAAGAAGGCTGCCAGTCTAAACCCTCCTGTGTGAGTGTGTGTGTGTGTGTGTGTGTGTGTGTGTGGTGGGGGAGAGCAGCCAGCTCACGCAAGACCTCAGTGGGGAGTGCTGCAAAACTGCACCCTTTTAAATTAAATTTTAACTTTGTCTTAATCCTGTGGGCTAGTATTAATTTAATTCTATTTTATCTTTCCTTTTTGTATTGTTTTCACTTGCCCTGTGAACCGCCCTGTGTCCTTCGGGAATAGGGCGGTATATAAAATCAATCAATCAATAAATAAATAAATAAATAAATACCAGATGTGCCAGTTTGGGAGACCGAAGGGGCAATCACTCATTTTTAATTCTTAAGATGACGTGGCAGACTCAGGCCTTCTGTCTGCAGGCGAATGACAGCAAAGGAAGGGCTGCGATGGGACTGCCCAGGTCTTGGGCCTGACCCTGACTGAGATACCCAGCATTTGCTCATCCTTTCTTTTCTTTTCCTCCCCTTTCAGTACGTGACCTGCCCCACCACCTCTTTCACGGATTTGGCTGAAATCGTCTCCCGAATTGAACCAGTGAAGGCCATCATTGTGGATGGTGAGCAGACGGAGGGAGGGAAGAGAGAGAGAGAGAGAGAGAGAGAGACAGGCGCTTATCGAGAAAGGAGAATATTTGTAGCTCAGGGTTGAAACGAGGGCTCCGGGCATATTTTGCATACTTGCTCCTTATTTAGGTTGCGAGAAGAAGCTGGTGGCCGCTCGGGTGGCTCCAGGGGATTCAGTCGCCTGAGGGATGTCAGCTTAGCGTTCTCCTTCCCACTTTGACCCTCCCTGGCTTAAAACAAGCCCTTTCCGACTTCTCTCCCGTTCAGATGAGTCCGACTACCAGACCGAATACGAAGAGGAGATTTTTGACAGCCAGAAGGACGACTACGTCAGTTTCCTGACCAGCGAGACGGAGTTATATACGGATCCTGTAAGGCTCGCCCTGGAACTTTTGGGGTTCCACTGTCAACTCCTCCACCCCCCACCCAGGCCGTGGGAGTCTATGGCTTGATTTGAGATGGGTTTGAAGGCAGATCGAGCGGGCCAAACCGCCCTAGTAGCCCTCTTCTCCTCTTATTTCTCTTCTTCCTTTCGCGTGTCCCGTCTTACGACCTTTCTTGACCCCCTGCTAAATGAATCTGGCTTCTCCCCCCCCCCCGGACTTTGCTTGTCCCAAGGGGATAAACGTGACCCCGGGGACATTGCGACCGTCATAAATATGAATCAGTTGCCAAGCGGTCGAATTTTGATCACCTGAGCTGTGGGGATGCTGCAGAGGCCGTAAGTGTGAAAAACGGTCCTAACTCCCTTTTTTTCCAGTGCTGGCATAACTTTGATCAGTCACTAAATGAACTTTGTTAAGTCAGGGACTACCTGCGCTCTGGACACTTCAAAGCCCAATCAAATAAAGTTCCTCGTTTTTTATCTCTAGCAGGATCAAGAAATCCGGCTAAGGAGACCAATCCGCGGCGACTCCGAAGACAGCCAACTGGCGGCGTAACAAGACCCATCTTGGCCCACCTGGCTTTTCTCCTCCCCCTCCCCTCCTTGCCAACTTCCTTAAGCAGTGCCCCTCTCCCCATTTCTCGGGTCTAAAAAAACCCCAAGGTTTCCACACACCCCCAAAGCGATTGGCATCCGCTGACGGACAGACGGGCCCCGTGCAACCCACCGCTTTGCAAACTCCGACTTTGGACGGCACCTTCGGGGTTTGGGGCTTGTGTGAATCGAGAGGGAGGAGAAAGGAACCCTTTGCACGAATCTGGGTTGGAAGGAGGAGGAGGAGGAGGAAGGAAGGAAGCAGAGGCTGGGCTTCTGGCATTCTTCACCCCACCGGATCCCACCGAGTTTGGCTTGGGCAACCGGCATTTCCAAGGGGATGCGTAGGGGATGCTCTTTGCTCACCACCAAAGTCGAAGATGGAAGCCATCTGCCAGGGAGGGGAAGCGAGAGTCGTGACGACAACAGCCGTGACTTTCACACACACATCCGTTCGAACGACGATGACGACGCTGCTGCAAAGCCAGCTTTCTTGAGTTGCCGCAAAAGGCTGTTTTTAAACCTTCTTAAAAACTTTGGGAAATCCTCAGCTCCCTTTCAGCTCATGCTTTTGTGGGCCGCCTCGATGGTCCAACACGGGCCTACCGTCCCTGTGTTATATTATACTGCCAAATCTCTCTTTATTTCTCTCTCTCTGCTCAGGGGTTCTTAAAAAGAGAATAATAAAGCTGAAAACCCGTATCCTGGCGTTGCGCCATGGCTCGAAGGCACCCGTGGGGCGTTCTGCGTTTCGCAAATAAAACCCAGATGAAGGGATGTATTTGAGGGCAGGGGTGCCAGTTGCGTTACAGGGAGTCCTCGGCTTAATGACCCGCAATCCCTGAGCCCGAGATCCCTGTCGCTAAGTGAGACAGCTGTTAACTGTGGTTCCCCCTCCCCTTTTTACGACCTTCCTTGCCAACGTCGTGAAGCCAATCGCTGCGGTCGTTAGGGTTAGTGACACACTGGTTAAGGAAACCCAGCCTTCCCTCCCCACCCCGTAGACTTTGCTGAGCAGAAGGTCACAAAAGGGGACTTGGTGAACCGTCATAAATACGAGTCAGTTGCCAAGCCTCTGAATTTTGATCACGTGAGAACCCCACCCCCCGGGGACCATGCCATCGTCATAAATACGTCTGGAGTTTGAGGAGGTGACCCCCGGGGGAAGGTGTAGTGGTCACAAGTGTGAAAAAATGGTCGTAAGTCACTTTGCCGGTGCCGCCGTAACTTCGGAACGGTCACTTTGAAGCGTGGTAGGCCGAGGACTGTCTGTATAGCTTCTCTGGTGGGTTGGGGGGGAGAAACACCCCGGAGGCTGCATCCAGCCTTCTTCTTGCCCTGTGATGGTCACAAATGCACCCTCCATGTTCTGCCTCTTTGAGATAAAATGCAAAGTACGACTCCGTTGCAGCCTGCTAAAACCAGACTTCAATCTGACATCATCCCAACAGGCTGGAAACACCATGTGCTGGATGTTTGCAGAGGGGAAATAGTGTTTGGGGGTGGGGGAGAGAGAAAAAAAAACCACCCCAGATCTGTGTAGGCAACTCGTTCCTAGAGATGGCATTCAAGTCTGACATTATTTTTTTCCTCCGAGAAACAGATGGATCAGTTGAGACTTGACAATAGCCCCTCACGCGAAGGCTGGGAATATATAAATTAAGTCTGCTCACGTCTTCCATTTTGCACTTCTTGGAAAGATCCCGGGGGGGGGGGAATGGAACGGGACACTTTTGTAACCACTGTTCAGATTGGTTGTTTAGGGAGGACGAGTTCGTCGTTCTTCCAAAAGTAATTTTAAGTCCTTTCAGGCAAAAGGATTCTCTGCAGAATCCACGGTTAAAATCTTGGGACGTGTTTCTAGTCCACGTGAACCGTAATAAATTGGTTTTTCTTCTCCTTCTCTGTGTACACGGAGTCCTTGACTTGCTGACCTTTCATTTAGAGGCCGAAGTTACAACTGGAATGAATAAGAGGGACTTATAGCTGGGGTTTTTTTTACACTTAATGACCATTGCAGCGTCCCCATGGTCATGGGGTCAGAATTCGGACCTTTGCCAAAGAGTTCCGATTGACGACGGTTGCCGTGTCCCCCTTTTGCGACCTTCTGACCAGCAAAGTCAAGGGGGAAGCCGGATTCGTTTAACGACCGTGTCATTAACTGAAAAACCGCAGCGCTTCGCTTAACAGCGGTGGCCAGGAAAATCACGAAACAGGGCAAAACTCCCTTAGCCCCTGTCTAGATTAGCAGTGGAAATTCCGGCCTCAATTTTCGTACGTCGAGGACTATCTATCCACATCTTTCCCCAACTCCCTCGCAATGCACTAAGCGCTTTTTGCTGCAGTCATTAAACAAGGACATTATCTCCCTCACCCGATTTGCCTTTATCTGTCCAGGAAGAGATCTATCAAAATTATAGCTGGCATGTGCCCTCCATTATCTTTTTTCTAGTTTCAGCAAGGAGGCGGAAAGCTTTTGTTTGCACACACTCTCTCTTTCTCTCTTTATTTTTAACGATGCTGGTAATTAAAATTTTGCCAGGGCTAAACGGTGCCCTTTTCCCCCCCCCCAATTTGGTCCCAGTCTAATAAATCCAAGCCTGAGCTGGTTTTCTGGGAAGGAGAATTGGAGGAGGCCGACTTGCCAAACTGCTGGAGAAGGAGTTGAAATTAGAAAGAAGTTAAAATGAGTTCCACTTGGCCCACACGACCAGGAGGATGCTAACGGTGCTTGTAAATGCTACAGCTCAAGGATCGTCTGTAACTTTCCAAGGAAGAACATTGCAGAGATCTTATTAAGATTACGTCTGCTTTGAACTTGGGGGGGGGAAGACTTTCTTCTCGACCTTTGTGCGATGGGGCAAGAGGGTGAATCTGATTGCAAATGTCGAAATAATCTGATCGGCATTTTGGCAAACCCTCTTAGTCTTAAAGAGAGTATTTGTAGCTCAGGGTTGAATTTTGGGGTCCTCGGTGCTCTCCGAGCTTGGTTGTTTTCTTGAAGACATCTCGTTGACCCAACTAGGTAACGTCCTCAATGCTAGTGAGTGCAGCTTGCTCCCTGTTTATATACAGTAGCTCTGAGCTGGGCTGTTTTCTTGCAGACGTTTCGTTAGCCAACTAGGTGACATCGTCAGTGCTAGAAGGGAGTGGGGTTTGTGAAAAAGAGGAGGAGGAGGTGGTCTTTGGGATCCTTAATGCTCTCTGAGCTGGGTGCTTTCCTTGAAGACATTTCATGACCCAGCTAGGGAATGTCATCAGTGCACTCAGCCAAAACAACCCAGCTCAGCGAAAACCACTTTTAGTCCTTAAATAACCACCGCACTGGGCCAGCCTCTGCTCCTAGTTCGGACAGTTTTTCGTGAACGGCAAAGAGGGGTTAGCCTGCTCATGGAACAGCCGAAAGGAACCAGGGAAAGAAATGCAATTAAGGCCACGAGTCCGTGGTTGGATCCCAGCAAAAAAAAAAAATGCTCTTAGGTCAAACTAAATCCTTGCCGATAATGAAAGTCCAAGCGGAAACTGCAGCACCCCAAGCTGTTTGCAAGCTACTTGTTCAATTCTCTGCTCTTTAGCAGCGGCTATTTTTCACGCCAGTATACATTTTTTCCCCCTGCTCTTTTTCGAATCCTCTTCTTGCTCAACTTCTCTTCCCCCCCCCTACTATTAATAGTCAGCATTTCGAACCCCTTAAACCTTTCCATTTTGACTGCCCTATTTTTAGCCACGTCGAAGGATACAGGTTTCGGCAAACAACGCCAGGTCAGTCTCTTGTGAGCATTTTGTGGCTATTTCCGGCTGCCCAACGCATCTGGACTCACCTCCAAATTTTGGTAAATAAAAGGCAAGGCACAGCTGCTAAAAAATAGGAAGGCTAAATTAGGGGATTGTTTTAAAAGCTAGCATCTGCTGCGTTACAGCGGTCAATGGATGTTTCTGGAAAGGTTTCCTGTTGGCCACTTCGGGTCTCCCCCAAGATCTGTTGCTTTGGAAGGCAGAGGAAGACTGCTCCTGAACCTGGAGGCTTCACTTAACTGAAGAGGCAACACATCCAAGCAGCATAGTTTCTCCTTTAAGGCCAGAGAGTTAATACATTTGCTTCAACCACCTCATCAATCTTTCCAGAAATTCAATTTTGCTATTTCTGGTTTGTAGGTGTGTAAAGCACTTCTTCTGCCACCCCACACTCCCCACTTCTGTTCCTGGATTGCTGCAATAAGCTTTGTCAATAGTTCTCTTTTAATGGAGAGCCCGTTTGGGCTAGCGGTTAAGGCATCGGGGGGGGGGGGGGAACTACAGGGACCTATCCAGGCCATCTCAGGAGTCAACACGGAGTCAAAAGGCATAAAGTATAATGATTCTCCTGGTTCTTCTCCCCTAGAGATCAGAATCCGTAGAAGCAGAAAAACAGAACCAAGGGCAAAATATTGAAAATGAAATGAAATATTGGAAATGTGGGCTTGGAGGTTGGAAAGATGGAGGGCAAGGATTCTTATCCCGGGGAGGGGAGGGGGAGGACAGTGATAGGATTGCTATCTGAGCAGGAAACCATTAGACTGATAATATTCTTGCCTTCAGCAATAGCTCAATGGGAACAAAGTGTAATGCGGAACTGTTTCTTATAGGGAATTGGTGACGCATCAAAAGAGATTATTAAAGACAGCTAGAGAAGAAGCAACCTTTGGAATACAAACCAGCAGTGAGTATCTATCTATCTATCTATCTATCTATCTATCTATCTATCTATCTATCTATCTATCATCTATCTATCTATCTATCTATCTATCTATCTATCTATCTATCTATCTATCTATCATCTACCCACCTATCTATCTATCTATCTATCTATCTATCTATCTATCTATCTATCTATCTATCTATCTATCTATCTATCTATCTATCTATCAACCTACCTACCTACCTACCTACCTACCTTCCTATCTATCTATCTATCTATCTATCTATCTATCTATCTATCTATCTATCTATCTATCTATCTATCTATCTATCTATCTATCTACCTATCTATCTATCTATCTATCTATCTATCTACCCACCCATCTATCTATCATCTATCTACCTATCTATCTGGATTCAAACCCTCTTTTGCCCTAGACCCATGTTGGTCTTTCAGCCTCAGTTTCCAATTCGGTAAAATGGATTCATCGGGGTTTTCCTTCAGCTTCCAGGTTTCCCAAGTACTGTACCCACTTCTTAAAAAGGGCCTATCTAGATTTAAAAGAAAGAAAGTTAATTGCCCTTCCTGGCTTTTGAAAACAGAGAAGAACGGAGGTTCCCACTTCACATCTAAAAACAGAAACAAAAATTGGACAACCATTTTGTCTGAAATAGTATAGGGTTTCCTGCTTGAGCAGGGGGTCGGACTAGAAGACCTCCAAGGTCCCAACTCTGTTATTCTGTTGTGTATCCTTCTTTGTTTCTCATCAGCCCAACTATTTCTTCTATTTTTTTTCTCTCCTACCTGCCTGGAGTCTGGATCAAGCACGAAAGACAGGAACCTGTTTTACAATCTGGAACCTGCCATGCTTCCCTCTGTCTTGGCAACATCTTCATGATCCAACATTTATTTATTTATTTATTTATTTATTTATTTATTTATTTATTTATTTATTTATTTATTTATTTATTTATTTATTTATTTATTTATTTATGTATTTATTTATTTATTTATTTATTTGATTTGTATACCGCCCTTCTCCCTAAGGACTCAGGAATAATCATAATTATTCCAATAAGCCTTTTTCTCCCCCCCCTCTTCCCGTCAGCGCAATTTTTCCCAATTAACACTTGTCACAGGCTTCTTGGGGGGGAAAAAAACACAAAGAGGGGACCGCACAGCTTGCTGCCTTCTGCTCCGGAAGGAAAGGCAGGATATAAATAAAATAAATGAATGCTTAAGAGAGGGCAATATATCTTGGCTTCCTGATCGATGGACCCTTCGGGCTGCCTCTGTAACTGGGAAGAAGGCTATTTGCGATGGTTGAGTGGGCAGCCAGGGAGAGAATGAATTTATACGCCGGAAGATTTTTCTTTCTGCACAGACCACCATCCTGGTCTGAATTTGCTTCCAAGGAAAATCGTCTCTGTTTTTGTACGTAGCCCAGTCTACAGGGATACAGACAGCTCGAAGCAGAAAAGTGGAGGATGACTCTGAAAGTAAAGCTATTTAGTGATAAGCACCAAAGGCTGTTGACAAGAGGTGAACATTGGTAGGTCAGGGCTGAAATGAGGGGTCCTTGCTGCTCTCTGAGCTGGGTGGTTTCCTTGCAGACGTTTCATGACCCAACTAGCTAACATCATCAGTGCTAGAAGGGAGGAGGAGGAGGAGGAGGAGGAGGAGGAGGAGGACTGTGGGGTCCTTGGTGCTCTCTGAGCTGGGTGGTTTTCTTGCAGACGTTTCATGACCCAACTAGGTAACATTGTCAGTGCTAGAAGGGAGTGGGGTTTGTTGAGAGGAGGAGGAGGAGGAGGAGGAGGAGGAGGAGGAGGAGGAGGAGGAGGAGGAAGGCAATGACTGTGGGGTCCTTGGTGCTCTCCGAGCTTAGTGGTTTTCTTGCACTGTAGGAGGGAGTGGGATTGCTTTCTGATTATTTGTCGACAGGGCAAGTTACTTATATATAATCATAAGGTAGCCCCAACCTCCTTCTAGCACTGATGATGTTACCTAGTTTGATAATGAAATGTCTGGAAGAAAACAACTAACCTCAGAGAGCACCTACCCTCCTCCTCCTCCTCCTCCTCCTCCTCCTCCATCATTCCTCACTCCCTTCTAGCGCTGATGATGTTACCTAGTTTGGTAATGAAACGTTTGCAAGAAAACCACCCAGCTCAGAGAGCACCAAGGACCCCGCAGTCGTCGTCCTCCTCCTCCTCCTCCTCCTCCTCCTCCTCCTCCTCCTCCTCCTCCTCCTCCTCCTCCTCCTCCTCCTCCTGGCACACCCCACTCCATTCTACCACTGTCCAAATACCTAGTTTGATAACGAAAGATCTGCAAGAAAACAACCCAGCTCAGAGAGCACCCCACCCCACCCACCCCTCACCGCAGGTGGTGCATTGCAAACTTTTTTTATTTTTATTTTTTTTTGCTTCTCTGCGAATCTTCCCCTGAACTTTATATCGCAACGGCAGACCATAGGTCAGAAAAGAAGAAGAGGGCGGGGGGACCTTTTCAGATGGCCGACTTTTGCAGGCATTTATATTTTAATGTGCCCCCCCCCCCGTGTGTGACTCTTCAAATCAGCAGGGACTCCTGGGGACTGCCCAGACAAGGCCCTGCAGTTTTCTCGGCAAGGCTTCAGAAGGACGGGGCCATTATCTGCTTCCTAAGGCTGGGAGAAAAGGACGGGGGGGGGGGGAGCAAGGTCACCCAGCCGGTTTTGTGCCTAAAGCAAGACTAGAACTCTGCCCCCCCCCCGTTAAAGTAGCTCTCTTTTTAATTTGGTAAGCGTTTCTATCTAAGTATGGCACAAACCCCCCCCTCTCTCTTTTTTTTGTATCCCCCCCCCAGGAAGAGCTGAAGAACTGAAGCTGGACAGCTCCAGGTAGAGTATTTTTCTGACTTTTCAACTGAAATGTTTTCTCTTTTACAATCAGAATTGGCCCAGGGGGAGGCTTTGCAAAAATATTTACCATAATCAAGGCCTGGGTGTGGTTTTTTTTTTGGGGGGGGGGGTTGTTGAAGGGGCAGGAGGAGGTTATGTTTGTGAAAATGCTGTAGGCTGCTCTCAGGGATAGCAGTGAGGAAAGAGACAGAAGCTCTTATTTAATCCTGCTTTGCCCCCCCCCCCGCCTCCCCCCATAGCTCTTTGATGAGTTGGTTCTGCTTTGCCCTTTGTTTTATTTTATTTATTTATTTTAATTCCATTTATATCCCGCCCTTCTCCGAAGACTCAGGGCGGCTTACAAGCTTAGCAGTAGCCTTCATTCTATGTATATGCCTGCTTATTAGGGCTTTCACACACACCCCAAGCGGCATTATTACAAAGTCAGCTTATTGCCCCCAACAATGCGACCCCCGAGCAGTTATGCGACCCCCGAGCATAAGAGCCTTGGTGGAGCAGTGGGCTAATGCCTCCTTAAGTAACACCAGCTGCCTGCAATTAGTGCAGGTTCGAGTCCCACCAGGCTCAAGGTTGACTCAGCCTTCCATCCTTCCCAGGTAGGTAAAATGAGGACCCAGATTGTTGGGGGCAATTAAGCTGACTTTGTAATAATGCCGCTTGGGGGGGGCAAAAGCCCTAATAAGCAGGCATATACATAGAATGAAGGCTACTGCTAAGCTTGTAAGCCGCCCTGAG
This sequence comes from Vipera berus, assembly GCF_964194415.1. Lineage (NCBI taxonomy): Eukaryota > Metazoa > Chordata > Lepidosauria > Squamata > Viperidae > Vipera > Vipera berus. Next base: position 9,853,912 of record NC_138218.1, read on the forward strand.
TCTTCGGAGAAGGGCAGGATATAAATGGAATTAAAATAAAATAAAAATAAAATAAACAATCTGGGTCCTCCTTTTACCTACCTGGGAAGGATGGAAGGCTGAGTCAACCTTGAGCCTGGTGGGACTCGAACCTGCACTAATTGCAGGCAGCTGGTGTTACTTAAGGAGGCATTAGCCCACTGCTCCACCAAGGCTCTACCAAGGCTCGTTTTCAGTCCCTCCTGTCCATAACGGCTCTGTTTTATATTATCTTAATTTGGGAATGGTTGCAACTTAATTTTATTGCGAGCGGCTCTGAAGTACAGTTCTGGGGGAAGCGATCCATCCATAATTTGTTATTTTGGTAGCGGCAGTCTTAAGAAATACAGTGGAATTCCCGGTGCTCTCTTGAGCTTGGTTGTTTGCTTGGCAGACGTTTCGTGACCCAACAAGGTGACTTCATCAGCGCTGGTGAGGGTGGGGTTTGTTCCTCGTTTATATACATCAGCTTGCCCCGCCAGTGCTGGGTGGCAAGCTCATGTATATAAACTAAGTGCTGAGCCTTGGTGGAGCAGTGGGCTAATGCCTCCTTAAGTAACACCAGCTGCCTGCAATTAGTGCAGGTTCGCATCCCACCAGGCTCAAGGTTGACTCAGCCTTCCATCCTTCCGAGGTAGGTAAAATGAGGACCCAGATTGTTGGGGGCAATTAAGCTGACTTTGTAATAATGCCGCTTGGGGGGGGCGAAAGTCCTAATAAGCAGGCATATACATAGAATGAAGGCTATTGCTAAGCACATTTAATTTGTGCTTAGATTGTAAGCCGCCCTGAGTCTTCGGAGAAGGGCGGGATATAAATGAGATTAAAATTAAAAAAAATTTAAAAAAAATAATGGTGGTGGTGATTTTTCTCCTTGGTAGTTCCTCGAGGAAGGCATTGTTTTCCGCTTGGCTGTTTGTCTGGTAATAATCCCTGCTTATCTGGCTGCCGGCAGGGTTCTCTTGCGGCCTGTTTCCTTCTTTTTATTATCTCTTTCTAACGGCGTACGATTACGTCCTCTCTCTCTGTCTGTCTGTCCATGGCTGATTTGTCCCAATGCCAAGCTTCCAGGATTTCCCTAGAGTTTCTGGATTTGGCTTGATAACCGGATGCTCACAGTTCCCCATTTGGTACTGTGGTCCAGTCTGTCCCGGTGAAATTAAGGATTTTTTTTTCCCCCTCACGTCTTCTGGCTGTCTGTTGGTGTTCATGGAGGCACTCTGCTAGTCTTCCTCCAGTTTGTCCTACCTAGCGGCTGTTGCAATCCTTACAGTGTATATGTTGTCTAGATGACTCCTGTTTTTTTTTTACTTCCGGGGCTGGTGGGTTTTGGGGTCTCCTTTGGAGCGCTTGAGTTGGTTTGTGTAACCGCGGAATGGCTGTAATGGTCTGTTGGTTTGTTTCCCAGCGGGTTTTGATGTGTTGGCAGTGTTATCCTTCTCCCAGTTGGTTGTGCTTGCTGGGTTGAGTGGTCAGGCACTTCTTGCTCAAGAGTTGTGTGGGTAGCGACAGGTAGCCGTGCATAGCAACCTGGTGATGGGGTTAGAACCACCGTAATGAATTCTCCATTGGCCGTTTCAGGAGAATTGGAGCTAATGGGGATGAAATGGTTGTGTGCAGCCACCGGAGGACAAAATGTCCCAGAGAGGGGACAAGCCGTTCTCCGGCCTTCCTATTAAAGGAGCGCCAAAAAACTGGAGACTTTTGAGATGTTCTGTCTTCGAAACAGATCGTCCCCGTTATGTCAGCACCCTTCCAAGGACAGGACGGACCAACCCGATTAAGCAGGAGACGGAGAGGAGAAAAAGCCAGCGGCCGCTTGGCTCACGGCCACTTTCTCTGGAGGTGAGGGGGGGGGGAAACCACCGGCGCGCTGTTTAACTCCCACCCAGCGCCGAGTTCAGCCTCGACGGTCCCCCAACCTTTCAGCCTTGCTCGGCGGCCTCTCTCCGACGGCTGGCCGCGCTCAGGGCTGGCAAAACGGCGTTGTCCGGAATTTGGGGGGTGGGTGGGTCGGGGGCTCCCTCACCCAGCCTGAGCGACGCAAGCGACTTGCAGCGGATCGCTCGCTCCATCTAAGCTCGGGCGCACTGGGAGAAGAAGGCAAGGCCAGCTCTTTGCCTGGCGCCGCGCTCCTGTCCTACCCGCCGGGACTGGAGGGGGCGCGGGGGCCGCTCTCCCCATATATAGGAACGCTGGCACCCGCCCTTCCTGAGCTCCTCCTCCTCCACCCCCCCCCACCCCACCCCCCAGCTCCTCGCCGGTGGCGGAGGAGCCTCAGTCAATGAGCGGCCGCCGTGCGCGCCGAGGGGCGGCCGATGGATGCGGCTCCTCCTCCTCCTCCTCCTCCTCCTCCTCCTCCTCCTCCTCCAGCACTCCAGCACCAGATCCGCCCGGCAGGGAAGGACCCGAGGCTGGGGATCGGGCTCGGCCGGCGGAGGCAGCGGCAGCGACTGCAGCCCGGCTCTGGCGGGGGGCGCCAGCATGGGCGGTGGCGGCGGCTGAGCGGCGTGGCGGCGATGAGCCTGGGGGACCATGGGCACGGCCGTCTCCAAGCGCCGCTCGCTCCGCAACGAGGCCGTGGCATCGGTGGCGGCCAAAGTCAGGTGAGTGGCGGGCTCTGCCCCGCGAGGGGAGGGGGCGTCGGGGTGCGGGAAGCGTGGGGGTGTGTGTGTGTGCCCCCCAAAGGAAAAGCGGCAGGGTCCGCCGGCGGGGTGGGCGCAAAAAGCCGCGCGTAAAAAGGCTGCGCGTAAAAGCCGGCGGCGGGAAGGGCGAGGGAGCCGCGCACGCGAAAGCTGGAGCCGGGAATTGGGGCGGGGGGGGGGAGGGCGTCGGAGGGGCCAGCCTGCAAAGGAGAACCAGGGGAGGAGGGCGCAGCGACCGGGTGGCGGCGGCGGGGAAGGAACCGAGCGAAGGAGCGCGGCGCGGCGAGGCGCTCGCCGGTTGCTACGGGTGTAGGTGGAAGGGACGTGCGAAGGAGCGACGTGCAGCGCTTGTGCTTTCGCTCGGGTCGAGCTGGCAATCCGCAGCTGGGGAGAGGAGGAGGGGGGCGCGCGGAGGAGGAAGGCGGTTCGCCACGGCTCGGTTGCGGGAAGCAACCCAACCGAAGGCGAACCATCCTCAGAAGCTCCACTTTGGCACTCAAGCGCTGGAGGCGGGTTTGCGCCGGCGGTTCGAGCATCCTAGACCTCTCCCAGAGGGGGGTATGCGCTGTTCCTTTTAACCAGCTCCGGGTCGAGCTGCACCCCGGGCTCAGTTTGGGAAGGCTGAAGCCAAATGCTCTGAGTTTCTTCTGAGCCTTGCGGGCTTCCGCTGAATTCCTTCGCCCTGGAATCTCTGTGTCTTCCTAGGACCCAGGCTGTTAAAACTCTGTGCCATTGAATGCGAAGTCCTGGATTCAGCATCCAGCCGCGATTGGCTCTCTCCCTCTACACACACACACACACACACACACACACACACACACACACACACAGAGAGAGAGAGAGAGAGAGAGAGAGAGAGAGAGAGAGAGAGAGAGAGATGAAAAAAACCTCAAACTTTTCCATACCGGTTAGCCAGAAGCCCATGCTCTATATTTTCAGCCCGGCTGTCACTTCGCATTGGGTCGAAATAGCAGCTGACGTGAGGTGGGAAGCATTTGGCAAGCTGCCTGGCCCTGTGGAATATTTCTGGCAAAGCTCCAGGGAGCCCCTGGTTACTCCTATGAACTTCCAACTTGGTGAATGCAGCATGGAGCCGCAGCAGCGGCGGCATTGTCTGCGCAGTCCTGCCATCTCTGTCCAGGCATGGGAGTTGGGGTGCCCTTCATCGGCCTTCTACTCTGCGGCCTTCTTGATCCCAGCTGGGGCATGGCGCACGTGCCCCTCAAATCCTCTCTGATCGTCACCGAGAATAGATCCCTTATCCAGAGAGAAAAGGAGGATCCTGTTTGTTGGTGACCCCAACCGGGCCAGGTGGCTGAGGGTGAATTATTGGAGCAGGTGAATACCGCCAGGCATGGGGGAAATGGAAAGTTATTCAGGTTGGTGTTGTTTCTGGCAGTTCACACACGCAAGTGAGTGTGCAATTTGCCCTGGATTTCTTTTGGGTAGAAAACCTTGGGTAACTAACTCGCAGAGAGATGTTTTCCGTTCTGGAGGCTCAAGCTGAATTCCTACAGAAAGGAAGGGGATGAAATAAGATAGCTTGGAATTCTTGTATATTTTGGACTTTCAGCAGGGCCTTCCTGCTTCCCAACTGCAAAACAGGCCGAGTTTCAGTCCCTCTCAAGCTGAATTGAGAGCCTCAGTTTCTCACAGAATTGGTATCCGAGGCTCTAAGAAACAGGCTTTAGCGCCAAGCGCCTAGTCCTCATTGTTCAGAATGTGCAGTTGCAAAAATTGTGGACGGCGCTTGTTGAATTCTCCGAAGTGGATATGAGAGGTGTGTGTATCTGTGTGTTTGGGGGTGTGTGGCCGAGCTCTTTGCTTTTCTCAGAAGCAATCTAAAGAACCACAGCTTGTGTGATTCATTTCTGTTCCAAGTTACAACAGCATTGAAAAAATGGACTTATGACTGATCCTCGCACTTAAGACCGTCGCAGCATTCCCCACAGTCACGTGATCAAAATTTGGGGGCTTGGCAACTGGCATGTATTTGCGATGGCTCTCAGCTCACAGCCAGTCACAATGGGATCTACAGTTTGACAGGAGATCCCGCAGTCTTACTAAGGGGAGGATCTGGACAGAGGCCATGTGGGGTTCTAATCCTATTCGGGATTGTCCATTGCTGTGGGACACGTAGGTTCTCCTTCATCCGTGTCTCTTCGACCCATCAATGTTCTCACGTGATTCCTCTTCCAATATCTCAGGGGTTGCCCCAAAGAAGAGGGGGTCAAGCTATTCTCCAAAGCACCAGAAGGCAGGACAAGAAGCAACAGATGGAAACTAACCAAGGAGAGAAGCAACCTAGAACTCAGGAGGAATTTCCTGACAGTTAGAACAGTTAACCAGTGGAACTCCTTGCCTCCAGAAGTGGTGAATGCTCCAACACTGGAAGTTTTTTAAGAAGAGACTGGACAGCCATTTGTCTGAAGTGGTATAGGGTTTCCTGCCTGAGCAGAGGGCTGGACTAGAAGACCTCCAAGGTCCCTTCTGGCTTCTATTCTATTCTATTCTATTCTATTCTATTCTATTCTATTCTATTCTATTCCATTCCATTCCATTCCATTCCATTCCATTCCATTCCATTCTATTCTATTCTATTCTATTCTATTCTATTATTTTCTCTCTCCAGGATGCTCTTCTTAAATTTCAGAAAGAGTTGGAAAAAGAACATCCTCAGTAGATAAAATCTGGAACTCGTCACTTTGCAATTTTCCAGGATACGAAGGAGACTGAGATGAAAATTACTCTTAATTTCCTATAATTTGGAGTTCAGCACTCTTCCCCCCACCCGCCCCCCCTACCCCCCAGTGATGACATTTCCCTCTGGCTGTCTGCTGGCCAGCGGCCTTGCTGCTGTTGAAGGGTTGACAGCTTGTTCATTTGATTTGACAGGGCTGATAGCCAATGAGCTGCCTGCAGCCCACGGAGGTGGGCTTTCGAATTGCAGAACAGAACCTTGGAGATAAGGATTGTCCCCTTGTTGAGCTTTCCCACTGCCCATTGAAAGGAAGTTCTTTATTTGGTTGGACTTTATTTGGAGAATGCCCAAAATATTCCTGCCTCCTTTTTTTTTCTCCCCCCCCCCTTCCCTGCTACAAGGAATCTCTCTGCTGGAGTGGGAAGGAAATGCTGGCCCAAGGTCATCCAGTGACTTCTGCGCTTTAAAAATCTCTCAGCTCTCCTGATTTCCATCTGGCCCTTTCCGCCACCTTACCAGAGAGGCTTTTATGATCCAAGTGGATCTGCTCTGCTTGGGCAGAGACCTTTTGCAGACGGATTGCCCTTCTCTCGGTCTTCCAAGGGTGGACAAATATCTAGAATTATGGGCTGCCGGCCACGGTCCCGGAGCTGCTAAAACTGGGGGCCGCTTTGAGGCCGTGAAAAATCTCTAGTAGGAACTTCCAAAGCCCGGTGGGGTTGAAAACAGTTTCTAGTCCTGCCACTAATAATAAAGTTTGCTGGGAAATGGCATCTCTTGGGAGCTGCTCCCTAGTTGCAATACGTAAGGATCTAGAAAAGCCTCCAAGGCTGGCTGTTTTCTAGAAGTCTGAACGGGCGCTTCTCAGTCCCATTTCTGGGATCGGCGTATTCGCTTCCCAGTTCCCCAGTGGCAAGTTATTGAGTGCAAGCTAGATATACTGGCAGCCCTTGACTTACAGCTGCAACCTTGCTCAAAATTTCTGTTGCTAAGTGAAACATTTGTTAGCGAATTTTGCCCCATTCTCGCCCTTTCTTGTCACCAAAGCCCCTGAAGGCAGGACAAGAAGCAACGGGTGGGAGGGAACTAGCCAACGGAGAGAAGCAACTTAAAACTAAGGAGGAATTTCCTGACAGGGAGAACAATTAATTAGAGGAATAGCTTTGCCTTCTGACGTTGTTGGTGATCCATCCACTGGAGGTTTTTAAGAAAAGATTGGGATAACCATTTGTCCGAAACGGTGTAGGTTCTCCTGTGTGAGCAAGGGGTTGGACTAGAAGACCACGGAGGTCCCTTCCGACTCTGTTATCCTGTAATTCTCTGGTGCTTCTCTTTCTTTAGGATTAAGAGGCAAAGAGGAGAGCCAACCATCTCTACGTAGACCATAGAGTAGGAGATTCTCAGAAGTTCGGGTTGCCATCTCTTGGGCTTCCTCCGGCTGTTAATTTGACTCCCCGCGCACCCGAGCAATTACTTCCCTCGACGGCTAATTATCTTCTGAGAATTTTATTCTCCTTCTTCTGGTTTTGGCTCTTTGTAAACAACCAAGTAGGGACGCGGTGGCTCAGTGGGTTAGGACGCAGAGCTTGGCAATCAGAAGGTCGGCAGTTTGGCGGGTCGAATCCCGAGTGCCGCGTAGCAGAGTGAGCGCCTGTTACTCGTCCCAGCTTCTGCCAACCTAGCAGTTCGAAAGCACGTAAAAATGCAAGTAGAAAAATAGGGACCGCTCCGGTGGGAAGGTAACAGCGTTCCATGCGCCTTTGGCGTCTAGTCATGCCGGCCACATGACCACGGAGACGTCCTCGGACAAGCGCTGGCTCTTCGGCTTTGAAACGACTAGCACGCGTGTGCGGGGGGAACCTTTACCTTTACCTTTAAACAACCAAACTTGCAGCAGGAGTGGAGAGACAGGAGGATGTTTCTCCTAAAGGGCCGGGTGGATTTTTCAAATGCCTATGCCGCGGTCGAAAAAGGTGGAGAATCTTGGTGGGGACTGTGCGGTTGAATGAGGCCTACCTCTGTGTCTCTGGTTCGGACTGGTCCAGTTGTGTTATATCACACACTCACGGATCAGCATCTAAAAAACAAACAAACAAGCAAAAAACGTCCATCAGGTCGAGGGAGGAAGTTAAAACGCTGCTTGGGAAATTGCAGACCTGCAGTTTTCTGTCAGGAATAAATGAATAGCGAGAAGGCCATGTAAACTTGTCTCGTGCATTTTTTCCCCTCTCTTCTCACATTCTCCTTGGTGGCAACTGGTGGCGTGTTGAAAAACTGGCCGACGTAGATAACCACGTCAAGGGTTGCAGCATGTTGGGGCTGGGGATGATGGGAGTTGGGCTTCAACTTTTCTGGAAGGCTTCAACTGGAGAAAGAATATTATGCTCATAGCGCTAACATGTGCCCTAGTAATCGAATTCCTTCCTTCCTTCCTTCCTTCCTTCCTTCCTTCCTTCCTTCCTTCCTTCCTTCCTTCCTTCCTCTTTTCTTTTCTTTTCTTTTCTTTTCTTTTCTTTTCTTTTCTTTTCTTTTCTTTTCTTTTCTTTTCTTCCCTCCCTCCCTCCCTCCCTCCCTTTCTCCTTCTCTTCTCTTCTCTTCTCTTCTCTTCTCTTCTCTTCTCTTCTCTTCTCTTCTCTTCTCTTCTCTTCCCTTCCCTTCCCTTCCCTTCCCTTCCTCTCCCCTTCCCCTTCCCCTTCCCCTTCCCCTTCCCCTCCCCTTCCTCTTTCATCCTTCCCTTCCCTATGTTGAGGATGAAAAGCAGAGTCAGTGAGACCCCCTACACCATTTCATTTTCACCTAGAAACAGAAACAATTCCATCGAAGAAAAAGGTTTATTTACATGGGTCCCTAAAAGCTGAGGCTGATTCGATGGCACGTAGTTAATCGAAAGAGACGCCCGAGTGTGGGAATAGGCGGCTCTGAAGTCATGGTGGTTCTTCCTGGTTTTCCCCATTTGAATAGTTTCTCTCGCCCCCCCCTTCCCCCCCCCCGCCCTGCCCCCAGGAAAATATCTTTAATTTCTCAGCAGAATATATTACTTGTCAATTTTCTGCTGGTGTAAGGCCAACGGCAGCATTAGCAACATTGATCTAGCTGAATATGCTCTCTCACAGGGAAAGAATACACACACACACACACACACACACACAAACACAAATGAAAAATGCTGGCTTTTTTTTTTTTTTGGCAACTTTGCAAATGGTTTGCCTCTCTTTGCAATGTCTCTTATTATAATTTCCATTTGGGGGTAGAAGGCAATGGGATGGGCGGGTAGCCGTGCCTTGAATTTTGCTGAGGGGGCTTATTAATTTTTTTTCCCCTTTGTGTCTTTTGCTGTTTTCTTTTTCCCCACACCGGATTACACGAAGAGCGGCGAGGGCTTTTGGGGATTATCTTTCTCAAAATCATCCAGAAGGCAAGAATGGTGCAGGTACGATACCTTTCCTGAGATTCATACTGCATTTATTTTATACGCCCCTCCGCGGCCTCTGGAGATTAGTCTTAATTCGCCCTAATTTTAAATTGCATCCCCCCCTCGAGTATCTTTCTAAGGCAATACGGATCAGGAAAAACACATTAAAGCATTGAACAAACACTAGAACGCCTCTGAAATATCTAGCCTAATGGTTTAAATTAACACCGATGCCTGCGGGATTTCTCAGCCAGACTTTCATTAGCTAATAAAAGCAAGAATGAAGCAGAATATCCAGAGGCTTAATACTGTACGGGCCCAGTCTTGAACTAGGCTTACTCAAGGATACGGCTCTATATAGGTAGTCCTCAATTTACCACCAGCTGTGGTCCTTTACGTCGAGGGCTACCTGTATTCAGTCACGTCGGCCCTTGTTTGAGTCTTTAAAGTTTCTAGTTCTCATGAATGTACTTTTTTAAAAAAAAAAATTGAACTGTTGGTAAGCTGGGTTGGGGGCCACCCAGGATGGTCCCCCTCGCCCAGATATGGAGCAAGCCCCCCCCACAAATCTTTGTGTTTCTCCTCCTGCTTTCAGATCACTTGCTGGCCGAGTCGTATGTGGGTTCAGAAGACTCCCCAGAGATCCATGTGGGTGTTCAGAACAAGCGGCGGCTGTCTCTCATTTCTGACGGGAAGTTTCAGCCCGCCTTCCCCGAGGAAGCCGGCGAGAAGCTGGCGGGCGAGGGCCCCAAACCCCGCGTCTACACCATTTCCAGCGAGAGGCCCATGCTGTCGCAGCAGCAGAGCGAGAGCATGGAGCTGGTGGTCATCAAAGGAACAGAAGAAGAAGAAGAAGAGGAAGAGGAAGAAGAAGAGGTGGACAGGGACCGGTCCTTAGGACAGCCTCTCCACCACACCGGGAGTTCTCACAACATCAGCCAACAATGCAAGGGCAGTTGGCCAAGTCACCAGCAAGACTCGAAAGAGTATCCCAGTTGTGCCCAGTTGACGGGGTCATCTCAGCATCCGTTCGATCTGGAACAACAACACCACCATCAGCACCACCAACATCAGCACCACCATCATCCACACCAGCACCACCATCAGAACCAAGCTGGTGAGACCGGCTGGCGGCAGAAGAAGCTGGAACGCATGTATAGCATTGAGCCTGTTTCCGGTAGGTGCGGCCGAGTTGTGTTGCCTTCATCTTGGCCAGTGTTGTGATTCAGGGTCAGCCTGTGGGTTCGGCAGTTGGGTCGGACGACTCAGAGGAGGAGGGGGGTGTTGAAGACCTTGCTGAGGGGGTTGAAGATCTTGCTGATGATAGCCCTCAGCCAGGCCCCTCCCACTTGGTCACCACGGAGACCCAGCTGTGTGAGCCTGACAGTGTGGATGAAGATGACCCACAGCTGGCCCTGTTCAAGGACGCCCGACGCAGGAGGCAGTCAATTAGGAGTAGACAGAGGAAGGCAATGGGGCTTCTCAGAAGGAGGCAGAGAGAAGCCACACCCTGAACTCTATATAAGGGGAATGTCTGGGAGGGCTGGTTTGCTGAAGGCAACCGCTCGGATAGTTCATGTTTCTTAAAGCTCCTGTTTCTTGGTTTGTCTTGTTCCGTTTGTTTTTGTAGTAATAAATTTGGCAGGCGTAATTCCAGCCTCTTGCCTTCTTGTAAAAGGGGTTGTCCCTGCCTTTTCTGCAGGGCCGGTAGCAGGCTGGTACAGAACAGCCGTATTTCCGAGAAATAAGACCTAACCGGAAAATAAGCCCGATTTTTCCCAAAATAAGCCCCAGTTACGATCGTGAGCCAGACGGGACGCCTTTAGCACGTCCCTCGCGACACACGGTGAATGTATTGAGTTGTAAAAATAATCATATTAATATATAATTAAATATAAATACATAATATTACTGACAGTATTTGAGTAAACGTAGATGGTTGCACATGGAAAAAATGAAGCATCCCATGAAATTAAGCCTTTAATGCCTCTTTTGGAGCAAAAAGACCCCGGTCTTATTTTTGGGGAAATACGGTATTGCATAGATTGTTATCGTTTCCATCATAAGCTTCTAAGCCATGCGGTGACAAGGTTTCTTTCTTGTTTGTTTGTTTGTTAATCCTCCTAATTTGTGGTTACATTTCCATAGCTTATAGGCCAGCCAGCATTTATGGTTTATGGTTTATTAAATTTATATGCCGCCCTTCTCCCTGAGGACTCAGGGAGGCTCACAACAATAAAAAGTTAAAAGATATAAATACAAAAATTAAAAGGGGAATAAACAATATAAGTAATAAGAACGATTTAAACCATTAAAAAAACCAAATTTAAAAACCATGATCGGTCCAGGCCCGCTTGTTGGAATAACCAGGTCTTTAGGTCACGGCGGAAGGACCAAAGGTCAGGGGCCATCCGCAGCTCCGGAGGCAGTTCGTTCCAGAGGGTCGGTGCGCCCACAGAGAAGGCTCTCCCCCCGGGGGTCGCCAACTTGGCAGTTTTTTAAGAGACGTGACTGGGGGATTCTGGTTGTTGAGGTCCCCACGTCTTGTAGGTTTCTAAGACGTTGAGCTGGGTAAGTTTATCCTGGCGAGGTTGCAAGTCCCGCTAGCGTGGTTTGAGGTCAATAAATCCACAAATTAGATGTTTTGTGCCGTTTCCTTACCTGCATAATACGCAAGCCCTCGGCAATATGGAATTCAAGATAAGACCCAGAAAATTCTTCAGTTACTCTGAAAGCAGTGGAATGGCTCCAAAGCATCAAACGCTCAGCCTGTTGTTTTTCTTTTTTGCAATAATAATCCTAATCCTAGAGGGGGTTATTGCGGCTTTGTGGCTGCCGTAGCAAACTTTGTCCATGAGATCAGCAAGAGCGGAGCTTGACCAGAGAACATAATAACATTTTTTTTTTATCCCATGTAATAAGTTATACTTGTGGATCGCTTTCCTTTCCCCTTTTGAATGCTCGGCCCTGGGGGGGCCGTGGTTGTGATGGTGGTTTGTTGCACAGTCAGCCAGATGTTTAGACAGGTTTTGTCCTTCCCAAGGAGCAGAGACAGGCAGAGGTCAATACTGATGGTGTTCAAGGTCTGGTTGCAGGATGTAAGCTGCTCCGAGCAAAGACCGATGGGGATTTTGTCAATGCCACAGTGTCCAAGTATTATTATTATTATGGTTGGTTGCACAGTCAGCCAGATATTTAGACTGGATTGGGTATTTTTGTCTGGCTATCGAGCCCTTCCCAAGAACCTGGCATAGGCAGATGTTTGAAAGTGTTAAGGTCTCATCGCAGGATGTAAGCTGCTCTGAGCAAAGCTGCCTTCTGCAATTGACCGATGGGGATTTTGTCAATGCCGATGAGGTTCAAGTGGTGCTCCAGAGGTTCTGGGAAGCATCAACCACTATTGGTCCTATCTCGGCTTTCTTTTGCCCCCGTCGTTCTACTTCTACTTGCAGGCCTTTATATTGGGCAATCTTCTCCAACTGTTTCTCCTTCTTCCTCCTCCTCCTCCTCCTCCTCCTCCTCCTCCTCCTCCTCCTCCTCCTCCTCCTCTTCCTCTTTCTTTATTCCAGATGAGGTTCCTATCAGGACCTGGCTGCCCAAAGAGAACCTTTTCACTTTCCAGACAGCGACAACCACTATGCAAGCGTGAGTTCAGCCACAGAAAGTTGGGGTTGTCAAACGGGGGGGGGAGGGGGGACGGCGAGCACGGGAGGAGAAGTGCATGTGAATCGGGGATTCCTCCCCGTGGTTGGAGGGGCAAAATAAAGGAGCAGGGTCATCTTTCCAACCCCACAGCCATTGACTCCCCCGCCCTTCTCTTTACTTAACACAACTTCGTCTGGCGGAACAGATAGTCCTCGATTTACGACCCTTTGTTTAACGGTGGCTTAAAAGCGCCACGGCCGCTGAAAAAGCAGCTCAAAAAGTTGCGATCATCGCAACGACCCAGCAGTCAACGTCGTCACCATCTGGACCCTCGGCAAGTGTGTTGTTGCCTTTTTTTTTTAAATGGCAGTTTGTTAAATTTGTTTGCTGCCCATCTCGGCACAACAGTTTGGGTCATAAGTCGAGGACTGCACGTATCTGTGAACCGACTGCGTAACCAAGGCTTATTAACATTGAAAAGGGGGTTTGCCACTGACATTTCTTCTTGTTTCTCTCTCTCTCTTTCTGCTTCTGGTTTTGTGTGTGTGTGTGTGGATCGCCAGCATTTCGTAAGTATAATTGCCACCGCGCCTTCCTAAATCTTGTGTATTCTTTATCGCTTGCTTGTATGGGCATCCTTGGGTCAAACCTTCTACATTTCTTCCGGTACGTTGTGTCCGTGCCGACAGCCAAAAAGACCTAGAGTTGAGCCATCGTTTCTCCTGCAACCTTTCTCGTTTTGAAGGGCGAGGATGTTCTGGTCCACGCCTCCGTTTTCCCGTCTGCTGCTTTGCAAATCCCACCTTTCTTTGCTCCCCGAGTTGGGCGACCGGCATTCAAAATGTTGAACCCCCCCCTTTCACGAACCCTTTGCGTTGATCATTGTGTAAAGTCCTTTCCCAGTGCCTCATGTGGTCCCGTGTCCATCCGTGATGTATTTTAATACAAGGAGATCCTTTTGGGTGCTGGAAGAGGCAGCTATGAACACCAGGGTGGCGGAAAGAAATTGTGCAATCGGGGAAAAGGGGACGGTGGTTAAGGGAATGGGGTTAGGAGTGGGTGGTTGGGAGTTCTAGTTCTGCCTCAGGCACAAAGCTGTCTGGGTGACTTGGGACCAGTCCTCCTTTTCTCTCTCTCTCAGGCCTAGGAAGAAAGAACGGGCAGGACCAGTTTGGTCCAGAGGTTAAAGGCAAGGGGTTAGAAGTTGGAGACTCTGAGTTCTAGTCCTACCATAGACATAAAGCCTACCGGATGACTTTTGGGCCAGTTTCCCCCCCCCACACACACACACCACCCTTCCACCCTTCAGGAGGAGGAGGCAAGGACACAACACTTCCAAAATTGTTGCTGAGAAAACGGCAGTGTAGGGTGTCATGGTTCGGACAGATGCAATTCTTCAAAGAACATTCAGATGTTCTCACTTTGACGTAGGGTTGACTCAAAATGTTGTGCATCCATTGGGATGGAGGTAGAGATTTCCTTGCTCCCTGAAGCTGTCTCCTCACCCAGATTCTTTTGCCCACAAAAAATGGTGGCCATGGCACCCACCTTGCCCCGTCTCCTTGCCATCTTGTGATGTGGCTCATTTCCTCCTCCTCCTCCTCCTCCTTCCTCCTCCTCCTCCTCCTCCTCCTCCTCCTCCTCCTCCTCCTCCCCCTGCCCTCCACGCCCCCGTCCTTTTTTCCATGTCATCGCTCCATTCTGAAGCTGCCGTGGCTTTGGTTTTAATGCCTTAAACCTGGTTCTCCAGGGCATTCAGGGGCTACGCTGAGAGGAAACGTCGAAAACGGGAGAACGATTCGGCCGCTTTGATCCAGAGGTACGGAGGTGCACGGGTTCAACTTTTTTTTTTTTTGGCCTGGTTGTATGCGCCAGCTGCTATGGATGCTGAGATTCCTTGTTTTTTCCCCTTTCTTTCTTCCTTTTTTCTTTTTCCTGGATTAAAGGAACGAAATACTGAGTTCAGGATCCTCACCAGCCTCTTGGCTGGGCTGCTTTGCCGAGAAGGCAGTTGAGCAAATAAATACTTTGCTTATTCGTAATGGGAACTGTCTTTTTTCCAAATCAAACTTGGCCAGAGCTTCGGGCCAAATGTTTTTAAGGGTCTGGTCACAAAACCCTGTGCATAATTGGCACTGCTCCATAAAGGATGCTTTGAATTATTTGCAGCCAAATATTGTCATAAGTGGTATCGATTCAGAATCAACGCATAATTTCTTCTCTTTGGCCTGCTGAATTGAGGTTTCCTTCCTGTAATTAACTTGAAGGTTCAAATAGAATCGGGCTGGGGGAGCTTTGGCCTGCCAGTGGCTGGACTACAGTTCCCATCCTCCTTGACCATCAGCCAGGCTTCGGGGAGCCTAGATCCGTTAACCCCCCCCCCCCAAGGCGCCTCTTTTTCCAACTTCAATGCACGGGTTATCTCAGCCCCAATCCTGCCGAGCAGACGCATGTTTTGAATCCCCGTTTTGCAGATGGAAAGGCTGAGTCCCAGAGTTTGTGGTTTGTCCTAGAGACGCTGAGATCCCACCACACGCTTGCTCTCTAAAGGCGAAAAACCCAGGGATGGCTTAAGCTGTTTCCCCCCCTGCTTACCCTTTCCAGATCGGGGAAAGCCGAGTTGAAATGGGAAGAATCCTGGCATCCCTGCCCGCAGCTTGGCAGGGCCAAAGAGGAAGTGAGTGGTTGAGTAGGGCACGTCCTCATTCTCAAGTCGTTTGGCGGTCTCTGCTTCCTCCCTTGGCAAGGATCTGCACCGCAGTGCTACCTTACCCAGGCAGTCCTCGGCTTACGACACTTAGCGACCGTTCAAAGTTACAGCGGCGCTGGAAAAAAGTGACTGTTTTTCCCCCCCCACTTACAACCGTTGCAGCATCCCCAAGGACCCGTGATCACACTTCGGATGCTCGGCGACCGGCTCATATTTATGACGGTCGCAGCGTCCCTGGGGTCAGGTGATCCCCCTTTTGCGACGTTCTTACAAGCAAAGCCAGATTCGCTGAACAACTGGCTGACTTAACACCCACCGTGGTTTGCTTAACCGCTGCAGCAAGGAAGGTCGTCAAATGGGGCACAATTCGCCCAGCAAGTGTTTGACTTAGCGATGGGAATTTCGTTTGCGGCCGTAAGCCGAGGACTTACCTGCATTCCACCTCTTGCCTCCTGTGCCTCTGCTTACTCCCGGCTGGGAATCCAGCGCGCATGTTTGAGAAGAAGAAGAACAGCTGGAGGAAAAAAGACTAAGCCCAGCCTGCCTTCTACTGTTCCGTAAAGAGGCTTTGCACCCCTGACCATCCCACTAATGTTGGGGAGGGGGGACATTGTTTGCTACAACCCCTTGGGCTTTTGCTTCGCTAGACGATGAGGCTGTTTGCTTGAGGCTGCCGGAGAATCTTGGGGCACTGACCGGTTGTGCTTTCATTCTTGAAGGAATTCCAGAAGCCGCTCATGCTGCTAGTCCCCAAGAGGGCAGGATTCTGATGCAATCCGAGCTCCTCCGCGAAAGAGAATTAATCTGATCGGAAGCAAAGCCCGCGGCGGTTAATATAGATGAGCCTTGGTGGAGCAGTGGGCTAATGCCTCCTTAAGTAACACCAGCTGCCTGCAATTAGTGCAGGTTCGAGTCCCACCAGGCTCAAGGTCGACTCAGCCTTCCATCCTTCCGAGGTGGGTAAAATGAGGACCCAGATTGTTGGGGGGCAATAAGCTGACTTTGTGATAATGCCGCTTGCGGGGGGCAAAAGCCCTAATAAGCAGGCATATACATAGAATGAAGGCTATTGCTAAGCACATTGTGCTTTAGATTGTAAGCCGCCCTGAGTCTTCGGAGAAGGGCGGGATATAAATGGGATTAAAATAAAAATATGTTTTGTTTCAAGCTTCGACTTGTCCCTTTGAGTCAGGTGAAAGAGTCAAGGGTCTTTGGGGTTTGATGGAAAGGCCAAATAATTCTCTAATGGATGCAAGGTGTAAAGCGCCAGAATAACCCCCTACACACTCAAGAGTATCCCCAAATATCAGGAGGTTTGTGACACTCCGGAGAGAGATTTCAAAATGGACCAGTTTTTTTTTACAAAATAAGGTGAAGAAGATAGGAAAACTCTGTCGCTTTAATCTTGGCAGGATGGATGCGGAGAAAGTCGTTAAAGTTCTCGGGTATAATCTGTCTCTTTCACTTATGGCATAATTTTGTTCACGGTTGTTCCTGATCCCAGATTAGCAATTGAATGAGTGGTCCCTATATAAATATTATTAAATAAATAAATAAATAAATAATTCAGATTAATTGGGTATTTGTGGCCATGGGAATAACAGAATACCAGAGTTGGAAGGGACCTTGGAGGTCGTCTAGTCCAACCCCCTACTCTAGCAGGAAAACCCTACCCCATTTCAGACAAATGGCTGTCCAGTCTCTTCTTAAAAACCTCCATTGATGGAGCACCCACAACGTCTGGTGGCAAGCTGTTCCACTGGTTAATTGTCCTCGCTGTTAGGAAGTTTCTCCTTAATTCCAGGTTAATTCCAGATCCATTTAACAACCACATGATTTCCAACAACCGCAGTGATTTGCTTAACAACTCTGGCAAAAAAAAAAGTAGGTCCTAAAATTGGTTGTGATTCACTTAACAGCTTAACAACAGAAGTTTTGGTCCGTAGGTTGAGGACTAGGTACCTGTAAGTCCTGGAAAAACAGACTGGTAAAATCTCACCAGTTGCTTTCAGCAAACAGAAGGTGAATTAAAACACCAACTAACATTCCTTTCGTATCGATCTCTTCTTCAATTTTCTCATCGAAATGTAACTTTTTTTTTTCTAAATTGCAGACTTTGGTAGAAAATTATGTAGCGCGGATTGCGATGTGAGCTCTTTAGACTCTTAAACGCTTTTCTTTCATTTCGCTTTTTAAAATTTTGCTCCTTGAGTTCTGTCGATCTTGGCCGGCTCCTAAAACCATCCGTAGCACCTCACTGACAAGCTGTCATGCACTCAAGCATAAGGTTTGCCGTAAGAAAATTGGAAATGCCTTTTGCCTGGGGGAGGCGGCGGGGTGGGGGGGAGAAACACCTTTCATTTCAAGGGTTGGAAGTGAGGGTTTTTCAAATTTATTTATTTATTTATTTATTTGTTTGTTTTTATAAACCGCCCTTCTCCCGAATTGTGGGCCATGACGTTTTTTCGTTTTTTTAAAAAAAAAAAGCCGATTGGGCTTGTGCAAGCAGCGTGAAGCAGGTTTTGAGATATGGCCGAACCTGTGTTTTCACCGGCTGTGATTTCTGCACAGTATGATATTCTCTGTTCTTTGGAATGTCTTGTCGAAATAGGCACATTAAAGGAAATTTGCTGTTGTAAATTTGCAGAACCGAACAGGTTTGTTGGGTTGGAGGGGAGAAACCGAACGGCGTTCCAGTCCCACCAGTAAAACTAAAGTGAAAAGGCTGGGTGAAGGTAGAATATCTTACAGTTACAGAAGGATAGTTCTGGAAGGAAACTTGGAGGTCTCCTGTCCTAACTCTGTAGAAGAATTTAGAAATGCCTGTTGAGATGAACAATGACCTCACGTCATATATATATATAGCGAGGGAACTGTGTCTCCACTAACTGTGGAACCATCGTTGTGCTTTAGTGGAGAAGCTGCTGGATCAAGAATGGGGTCCTAATCCATCCCCAGAAGCTCTGTGGGGCACTTCTTTCGGCTAGTCCCTCCCTCTCCGCCCAACAGACAGTATGGGGTAGTGGTTAAGATGCTGGACAAGAAGTCTAAAAATTCAACTTCTAGTTTTCCTTTAAGCGAGGAAGCCGGTGAGATAACTTAGGACCTGTCGTTCTCTCTCAGCCCAGTCCTGGGAAGTTGAAAAACGCCTCCCTACCAGCTCAGGTTGGGTGGAAAGCATCCACAATCGCCTTCATCTCAGCGTTGTACAACTCGTACAAGCCCCTGAAATGATATTTTAAAGTAAAGCTTGACGGCGGAATCAAAGCGGTCTTTTCTAAACCAGAGTCCAACCAGAGATGGAGAACTGGCGCCCCCTAGTGGTGCAAGGTAGAAATAACATTGCCCTTCTGTGATCCGCCAGCTCGTTTTTTGTCCCACTGTTGAAAGGTGGAATGAAAAAAAACAACAAAAAACTGGGGCCCTTTCAGTTGAGAGGGTTGGGCGTTTTAAAGAGTAAGGTGGAGGGCCTTCCAACTCAAAAAATCAGGTTCTGCTTCCTACAGATCACTGACGCTCTCTATAGGCTGCCTAAACCTGAGAATGTTTCTTGCGCTGGCTTGACGTGGGCATTTTTGCTCTCCTGGCCAAGAGTTGTATATTTCCGGTGTGTTTCTCTACATACTCTTTCTCCAAATTCCTTCAAGCTGTGTTGAAACTGTATGACGGGTGAACGTTCTGGTGAACCTTCTCTGCGCTGGTTTTTCTGAGGTAGTTCAGGAGGCATCTGAGGGGGGTTTGGATGTAAAGGTGAAGGTCTTGTGCGACGGGCTTTTTTTCCTGGTTTTTTGTTTTTTGTTTTTAATCTGCAGCTCCGGGGAGGTTGACAGATCACCCTAGAGACACGGCTTTCTTCCTCTTTACTTCCTCAAGACTTGATGGCCTTCCGTGTTTTTTCTTCTTTCAGAAATTTCCGGAAACACCTCCGTATGGTAGGCAGCCGGCGCATGAAGGCGCAAAGTAAGTGATCAGATGGAGCAGAATGACTGAGAGGGACCACACCATGCCACCTTCTCCCAACTCCCGAGATCTCCCTTCCCCAACCAGGGTTGGACCTTCTGACCCCCACTCTCTGCCTCCCCAGTGGTTTCAGACGACCTCTCTTAGAGCCCCCCCCCCCAAGATGGGAGTTTTTGTGCAAAACATTCGGCACGATTCTGGTTGGGGAAAGGAATCTTAGATAGCCCCTTATTTTTCTTGAAAAAAAGGCAACACTTTTGTGGCACCTTCTGCACTTACAGCAAAGAGGGCGAGCCAGGGATGGGTGTGATTTTAGCAATATTTTGTCATAATTGTTTGCCGTCTCCTTGTCCTTCCTCAAAATCTCTCCTTCTCCTTCTCCTCCTTCTCCTCCTTGACTATCTCCTTCTCCTCCTTGTCTTCCTTATCTATCTTCTCCTTCTTCTCCTTGTCTATCTTCTTTTTCTCCTCTTCCTCCTTCTCCTTCTCCTTGTCTATCTCCTCCTTGTCTATCTCCTTCTTCTTCTCCTCCTTCTCCTCCTTGTCTATCTTCTTCTCTTTCGCCTTCTCCTCCTCCTCTTTTCCTTCCAGCTTTTGCTGAGCGGCAGAGAAGTTTCAGCCGGTCCTGGAGCGATCCAACCCCCATTAAGGCTGAAAACCTCAACGATTCCCGAGAAAGTACGTCCCTTTTTTTCTTGAGCGCCCAATCCGATTGGAAATGGGCCAAGGGGTGGGGGCAGGGGGGAGAGGACATCCAAGTTCCAATCTAAGCAAAGGTTGCCTTGACTTGTAGATGAATTGTGTAGCCCTTGCAAATCTTCCAACCCCTTCCTCATCACCGGCTGGGTTTAGTTGTAGCTGAAGAATAGCTGGGGTGCTTCAGATCCCTCCACTCCACTCTTGTTCCTAAAGGTAAAGGTAAAGGTTCCCCCACACACACCTGCTAGTCGTTTCTGACTCTAGGGGCCGGTGCTCATCTCCATTTCAAAGCCGAAGAGCCAGCGCTTGTCCGAGGACGTCTCCGTGGTCACGTGGCCGGCATGACTAGACGCCAAAGGCTCACGGAACGCTGTTACCTTCCCACCGTAGCGGTCCCTATTTTTCTACTTGCATTTTTACGTGCTTTCGAACTGCTAGGTTGGCAGAAGCTGGGACGAGTAACAGGTGCTCGCTCTGCTACGCGGCGCTCGGGATTCGATCCGCCAAACTGCCGACCTTCTGATCGACAAGCTCCGCGTCCTAACCCACTGAGCCACCGCGAGCCTTGTTCCTAGCCTGTAGCTAACCAAGAGTCTTGCAGGAAGGATTCAGACAGATTGTGCAATGTTGGGGGTTTTCTTTCTGTGCGTGTGAGGGTTAGGATCTGCTTATGCTTCACCTTGGACCTCTTCCGAAAGGAGGAGCCTGTCCATGTGGGCTCCATCATCCTCGGTGGCACACGGGAGTTTCTGCATCTGCAGAGATGGACCTCAAAGCTCTTGTCTTCTTTCGCCCCCCCCCCAGGCCATGAATTTCAGGATTCCTGCTGTGCCATTGACAAAGGGGTTGACTTGAACTGGGAGGTGGAGAAAGAAGTGGAAGCGGCCGCCTGCAGTGGGGAGGACTTCGTTCCCCCCAAAATCATGGTAAGCAATTCTTGAGGACCACTCAGAGACCCTCCGGGATGGGAAGAGCCGGTCCTCTCTGCCTCCTGCCAGTTACAAATCTCTCTTTGCTCTTCTTTCCCCTCCTCCTCCTGCTTTTCTCTCGTTTCCAGCTCATTTCCTCCAAGGTGCCCAAAGCCGAGTATGTTCCGACAATTATCCGCCGCGATGACCCATCGATCATCCCCATTCTCTATGTAAGTCTTGGATTGGAGCTGTGGGGGAATGTCCTGTCTGTCTGCCTCTCCTCCTCCTCCTCCTCCTCCTCCTCCTCCTTCTCCTCCTCCTCCACCACCGCCACCGCCACCGCTTCCTGTCCCTCTGTCCATCCATCTCTCATCTCCGGAGCTGCGGACGGCCCCTGACCTTCGATCCTTCCGCCGTGACCTGAAGACGTGGTTGTTCCAACAAGCCGGCCTGGACTGATCATGGTTTTTTAAATTTGGTTTTTTATCGGCTTAAATTGTCCTTTGTTTCTTTATTTCTTGTTTAATTCTTTTTTAATCTTTGTATTCTATGGTTTTTTTTTAATTTTTTATTGTTGTGAGCCACCCTGAGTCCTTAGGGAGAAGGGCGGCATATAAATTTTTATTATTATTATTATTATTATTATTATTATTATTATTATTATTAATAATAATAATAATAATAATAATAATAATAATAATAATAATAATAATAATAATAAGAAGAAGAAGAAGAAGAAGAAGAAGAAGAAGAAGAAGAAGAAGAAGAAGAAGAAGAAGAAGAAGAAGAAGAAGAAGAAGAAGAAGAAGAACTCACTGGAGAAGAGCCTAATGCTGGGAAAGGTTGAGGGCAAGAGAAGAAGGGGACGACAGGGAATGAGGTGGCTGGATGGAGTCACTGAAGCAGGAGGCGTGAGCTTAAAGGGACTCCAGAAGATGGTAGAGGACAGGAAGGCCTGGAGGAACGTCGTCCATAGGGTTGCGATGGGTCGGACATGACTTTGCAGCTAACAACAACAACAACAACAATAATAATAATAATAATAATCTCTCTTCATCTATCTATCCATCCATCCTTCCATTTCCCATTTCTGTCCATCTCTCCCTCCCTCTCTCCCTCCCTCTCTCTATCACCCACTCTTCCTTTCATCCCCTACCTCCTGTGCACCCATCCATCCAATTCTCTCTCTCTCTCTAATCTAACCTCCCTCTCTGCCCATCAATCTACAAATCCCTCTCTCTCTCTCTCAATCAATCAATCTATCATCTATCTCCATCCAACTTCCTACTTAGCGCTCTCTCTCTCTTTCTCCTATCTCTTTTCTATCATTTCTGCCTTCCTACCTTTTCAGATCTTCTTTCTCCCCTCTAGCCATAGATCCTCACCCGTATCCTGTCACCCTACTCTCTGCCCCATTGTCTCCTCCCAGTGGGTCCCCGTTGACCACCACAGCTTTGCCTTTTTAATCCTTGACTCTTTGTTTGCTTTCAGGATCACGAACACGCCACCTTCGATGACATTCTGGGTATGTCAGCTTTGGGTCACAAATCCCATGAAGTTATGGTATGAATGTTGCGTTATACGTGTGTCTGGTAGCTTAGCCAAAGATCCTGTTGGTCAGTGTTATAGGGCGGAAATCTGGATATGTGGGAAAGATCCTAGCAGATCCTTCAGGGCATCGGAAGTCCAATATTCACTCCAGCAGAAAAAGGAAGTGCCAGCATGTACTTAAAGTTGAGGGCATCTCGATCCCTCTTTCATTTTTCCCTCCCTCCTTCAACCTTTGCCCCTGAAGCATCCTCTCCGCCTTGCTTCATCCTTCCTTCTTGCTCATTTCTCCACAGAGGAAATCGAAAAAAAACTCAACATCTACCGGAAGGGCTGCAAAATTTGGAAAATGTTGATTTTTTGCCAGGTGAGTGAGCAGGGACCCTCCAAAGCCTGGGCTGCAACCGCTGGCTTGGGGGGGGGGAAACTCCAGCCTTCCCGAAGGCCTACTTGCAGTGGGACTCTAATATTCAGATGGCCCCAGATACTTTCTCCTTTAAAATCCCTCCTCTCAATGGCAAATGTGGGGTTCAGGGAAGAAACGGGGGGAGGTAGAAGAGGTGAAAAGCCTCTGCAAAGCTTAAAGTCTTATTCTACAAAGAAAGGGTTTCAAAGTTTCGTCTCCACTTGCTCCAAGGGGCTAGGCAGAACCCAGATATTTTCCCCCATTTGAGGTCGGCCATCTCCTTGTTCTCCCAACGTTCCTCTTCTCCTAGTCACTGGCTGGCTTTCCCTGTCATGGTTGGGATTGCATCTATGGCTCGTCCTGTCCCAGACCAATGTCTCTTTAGGTGATCCAGAAGGTCTATCTCTTTGCCTTGGCGATTTGAGAAGAACGTTGATGTCCTCCAGGCTGATTCTGGAAGGCTTTCTCTCTTTACTTCTTGTAGGGAGGTCCGGGCCATTTATACCTCTTGAAGAATAAAGTCGCCACCTTTGCCAAAGTGGAGAAGGAGGAAGACATGATCTAGTGAGTGATGACCTCGTGAGGAATTTGCTGGGCGTGCTTTGCAGTTGGGAGTCTTTGGGAAACGCTTCCATCTCCCAAACCTCCTTCTGTCTTGTTCTGCAGCTTCTGGAAGCGGCTGAGCCATCTGATGAGCAAGCTGAACCCGGTTCCAAATGTCATCCACATCATGGGATGTTACGTCTTGGGGAACCACAATGGGGAGAAGGTACGTCCTGTGGCACTTTGTGAGCAGGTGGAAGAGAACCTGGCCTCTTCTTTCTGAAAACCTCTTTTACGGCTATGTTAACAGAGTTGGAAGGGACCTTGGAGGCCTTCTAGTCCAACCCCCTGCTCAAGCAGGAAAACCCTATACCATTCTGGACAACTGGTTGCCTAATCTCTTCTTAAAAACCTCCAACGTTGGAATACCCACAACGTCTGGAGGCAACCCTTTCCACTGGTTAATTGTTCGATCAGGACATTTCTCCTTAGTTCCAGGTTGGACCTCTCCTTGATCGGTTTCCATCTGTTGCTTCTTCTCCTGCCTTCAGGCGCTTTGGAGAATAGGTTGACACCCCCCCTTCTTTGGGGCAGCCCCTCAAATATTGCAACACTGCTATCTCTTCACCCCTGGAGGCTAAAGTGAAGCTAAGTTGAGTACATTCATACTCAACACTTAGATTTAAGAGTTTATGATTAAGTCACCCCAATAACACTGTCAGAACGAACTGCCAAGCCCTGTAATCATCTACAGGATGTGGAAAAGGGAACCAATCATTTGTCCTATATCTCAGGAGGCCTCCCAAATCACCCTGGACCTCTTTTGCTTTCCAGCTATTCCAAAACCTAAAGAATCTAATGAGTCCTTGCCGAGTGACCTTCGAATCTCCTCTTGAACTTTCAGCTCAAGGTAAATGCGATCACTGATCTGCCTTTCCTCCCCCAGTGAAAATACACCACTGTTGATTGGTACAAGGAGAGGGAGAGGGAGAGGGAGAGGGAGAGGGAGAGGGAGAGAGAGAGAGAGAGAGAGAGAGAGAGAGAGAGAGAGAGAGAGAGAGAGAGAGAGAGAGAGATTGTTGGATGGATAGATGGATAGATGGATGGATGGATGGATGGATGGATGGATGGATGGGTGGGTGGGTGGGTGGGTGGATGGATGGATAGATGGATAGATAGATAGATAGATAGATAGATAGATAGATAGATAGATAGATGATAGATAGATAGATAGATAGATAGATAGATAGATGATAGATAGATAGATAGATAGATAGATAGATAGATAGATAGATAGATAGATAGATAGATAGATTAGATAGATTAGATAGAGAGAGATAGAGATAGACAGATAGACAGATAGACAGATAACAGGCAGACATTCAAGTGGCCCATCTCAGGAAGACAATCCTGGGATCTTCTTCTGACGAGGTTCTAGATCTAGATTCCGGGCATCTGATCTGACTTTCCCTCCGTTCCCCTTGTAGGAAAGGAAATGATTGAGACTTATTTTGACTTCCGCCTCTACCGAGTCTGGAAGACCCGCCAGCATTCCAAGCTGCTCGATTACGATGACATTTTATGAGTGCCGCCGGGACAGGGCCAGGAGGAATTTCACGGGTGTCCCGAGCCGGCGGGCGTCGCAGAGCGGGAGATCTTTTTTTTCCACGGTCGCCGGGAAGCCGCGAGAGGCGCCAGAGAAGCCGTTGGGGTCTCGACGGTCAAGAGGTCCACTCGGCGACTTGAGGCACAAGATGGACGGAGCACTGCAGATGGAGGAAAGGGGCGGGGTAGGTCTTCCAGGACCGAGGTCGCCCCACGCCATGACAGGTTCTTCTCAGAAGACATTTGAAGCTCAGGTTTCCTACAGAGACTCAACCAATCATCTTGTCTATCTCGATTTCGCTGTCATGGAAGGCCAAGAACCTTCTTGGTTCACTCTTGGGGGATGACCGATCAAACCATTGAGGCGTTTGAAAAAAGCCAGACCTTTAAAAAAAAAAGAAAAGAAATCGCATCCATTTCAAGAACGGGTGTGAATTCTCTCTCTTTCACACACGCATCCATGCCCATCTACAGAAGTGCAATTTCCTTCTTTCTTTTTACAAGCAGAGGAAATATTGAATCAGCTCTTGCCGTACCACGCACACCAATATCTGGTAGATGAGATATTTTGGGAGTTTGCTTGAGAATATATTTGACATCGTAATATATCTTTATATATATATATATCTATATATCTGTCTCTCCACATCTATATTTATATCGGTGGGTAGCTAGAGAGAAGGGCATCTGGCTGCAAAAAATTCGACTTGGATTCCAGCAAAACTGTTGAGGGACACTTCAACTGTAGAAAGTCCCTCCAGGACAGACCTCAATTTTACTACTTTATTTTAATAATAATAATAATAAGTTGGAAGGGACCTTGGAGGTCATCTAGTCCAACCCCCTGCTCAGGCAGGAAACTTTATTTTATTTCGATTGAAGGAGCTGCTTCCTTAATATAGTTTGGCAAAAGCAGAGTTTTTTGCCGTCGGTTATCCGCTGGTAGGGCTGAGGTGGACCTCGGCCGGTTTATACATAGAGAGATATGTATACATAGATATAAATATAAATAGTTTGCAGATTCGAAACCAATAGCCATGTTTAAAAGATTCGCTCACTGCAGCTCGCTCTGGATTCCTTTTTTGGCGGAACGATGGGCCGTCGCGTTGAGTTGGCGAACGCCTTCTGTAGCAGTTTGATTTCCGAGGGTGGAGGTGGCAGGAAAAAAAACAACAACAACAACTCAGTATTCTGTAGCATTGAATCTTTCAACGCCCAGGGATCGCCTCCACCTCCACCTCTTTCTGCTTTGCCCCAGGGAAAAATCTGGGCCAAAACCTTTTCGGAGCGGACTTTATCCTAGTTTTTCTTCGTTCTGAGCGGGTGATTATACATTGAAATAATCCAAGATTTCATTCCGGGAAGAAACGGCTGGGAAAGGAACATGGGGCAGAGGGAGGAGCTGAGCAGCTAAGAAAGTTGTTATTTTCTGGAGAGAACGGCGATTTTTTCCAGAATTGTACTTGGAGTCTCCCGCAGGGGTAGATTGCTGAATTGTCTCCGTCCGTCTGAAGCTCTGGAGAAAAGGAAGGAAGCGCATTTTCTAAATTATTTCTTTGGCTCTACATTAACAGCTCCATGAAAGGAAGCGTTTCAACCAAGGTGCTTTCTCAAAAGTCAACTGGACTCGGGTTTTTCCTTGAAGACCTTTCGCTTCTCACCCAAGAAGCTTCTTCGGTTCTGAGTGAGAAGCAAAACATTTTCAGGGAAAAAGCACCTTTCAGCCAAGCCGTGGTTTGGTAGATTAGGCAGCCAATACGCATGATGGCGGTCCGACCTACGTAACCAGGGCAGAATAAACCAAAGTGTCCTCCTTAGGCGTGTAAGAAGGGAGCTCAACCGAAAGACCTGTTCCTTACTACACGCCTCCACTCTTTGAGAGTCTCCCCTCAACTGCTCTTGAACAAGGAGGCTCGGTTCCGGGCACCGAGCCTATCCGTACAGGTAGTCCTCGACTTACGACCGCATTTGAGCCCAAAATGTCTGCTGCAAAGCCAGACCAGTCGTTTGGTGAGTTTTGCCCTCTTTTATGACCTTTCTTGCCCCCGTTGTTAAGTAGATCGCTGCAGTTGTTAAGTGGGTAGCACGGCTGCTAAGCGAAATTTGGCTTCCTGGTCCGAAGGTCGCTAAACGAACTGTTGTAAGTCGAGGACTGCCTGTCTCTCTCTCTCTCTCCATCCCAGGTACTGTCCATCCCCCACTACACACACAGACCAAGTCTGTCAATATCTTTACACACACACACACACACACCCTCCTTCCCAGATTTTAAAATCTATTTACAGGGCCACTGCAACCTCTTCTGACGATCCTACGCACGTCATCCATTCTGCTAGGAATTTAGAGCAGGAAAAAGAAAACAGGTGACTTTTCCCCACCTTACACCATCAACCTCGAGGAAGCAAAGCTGATTCTTTTTCTTCCCCACCCCCCACCCCAGTGTCCTTATTCCACTTAGGAGCTGCTGCTAGCAAGTCTCTCCTTCCACGTTAAGCCAAAACTAATTCGGAGCCACTGAGGCTTGTCTTTGAGGTGAACCACCTCCGGAGAGATTTTATTTTATTTTTTACGTTCCTCCGTCTTCTCTGGGACATAAAAAGGTACATATAGAGAGAAGAGTTTCTCTCCAAGATTCTCCTTTGCTGTCCTTCCCCCCCCCCCCCCCCCGTCTCTGGCTTGACCCCCTGGGGGTTGGTGACGCTGGCCAAAGTTTGAGAGAGTGGCTGATTTGTGCATAGGGTGTGCCCCCCCCCCGCTCTTCTTCAATCCCTTCTGTCCAACGTGGGGCTAGCAACCCGGATGTGAAACTAATAAGTCAATAGAAAGAAGATGCGATGCATTCATTGTTTTGTGTTAGTTTGCAGAGTAAAGCTTTCCTTGAAATAGGAAGCTAATGCCTTTCTGGGCGGAATATTATTTTTATTTCCTTAGTTCCAAGGCCATTAGCTGTGTGGGACGAGGAGTAGCTACAATGGAAACTCTGCCTGATTAGTAAAACCTTTCTGCTACGTTTGAACTGATCATTAATCTCTTTTTTTAAAAAAAAAAATTCAGGCATTGCCTGGTGGTGATGGAATCTAAGGGCTTTTACAGAGAGCAACGTGTGTATGAGGTTTCCATCTCGATAAGGGGAAAACAAATGCTTCATATATTCCTATATAAGAATAGCTTATATAGTAGTAGCTTATATAGTAGTAGCTCCCAACTATGCGATAGAAACAACGTTCTATCGACATTCTATACCTTCCGGATAATCAGATCTTCACTTAGATTCTCTTCTTTTCAGCTAGAGAAAGCTAAGGAAATGGGCAGGGTCACTCTCAAGTGAGTTCTCTTCTAGGTAAGGTTGTTTAAGGACACACTTCTATCTCCTGGTGACATCGTCAACATGTTGTCCAGGGTCTGACAAGCCTGAGCAGGGATTTATTTGGGTCCCTAGGCCCCAACACCAGCTTCCAAGTGGTAGCAGCACCTAGCCAAACTTGCCTGACCTCAAAAGGTCAGCTCTTGGCCCTACATGGATGAAATCCTTCCCAGGAAACTTCAAGGTTGTAGGTTAGGAAGTGAGGACACCTCGTCCCAGTGGGTCCCAGATCCCCTGCAAACCGGGTGGCTCGGTTCAAGCCATGGCGTGAACTTAGGGCAGCCCCCTAACTTAGGGCAGCCCCCAAAGCCCTGTGGCTTTCGGCTCTTGGGGTTCGCCTCTTCTGATCTCCAGGGAGAACTTCTGCCACTTGATCCAAGCTCTTCCGTAACTTGGATGGCCTGGTTTTAGCTGACGTAGTTGCCTTAGAAGCAACCCGCTAACTTGGCCTGAAATGAAGCCACCTGTTCTCCACTTCTGGTCCCAAGCGAAGATCTTCTTCAACTCAGTTAGACAACTGGCCTTTCCTGGTGCAGAATCTTCTTAGCTGTCTAAATCCTGGGCTGTTAGAGAAGAGCAGGCAGAACTAGGAGGGCAGAGTTAAGCATGTCATCAGCTTAAGAGTCGTTATGTTGCAACAAACGGTCTACTAACCCCTCTTGAATTCCGTTGACTGGTGCCAACTTGGTGTTGAACTTGACTTGGCTAGATTCTTGTGTATAGGCTTGAATAAATCCTCTCTGCTGCA
This sequence comes from Vipera berus, assembly GCF_964194415.1. NCBI lineage: Eukaryota > Metazoa > Chordata > Lepidosauria > Squamata > Viperidae > Vipera > Vipera berus. The sequence continues at coordinate 9,882,827 of NC_138218.1, forward strand.
CCCTCACGGAGGGTCCCGATTCTTGATGCCTGACATTAATCCAGTCAACTGAAGTTCGGCACTAAATTGGTGCTAGATGAGGGACAATGGAATTCAGGAGGGGACTGCTTGTGGCAACATAAGGACTCTAAGCTGGTGAGACATTTAACTTAGCTACTGCTAAGCTTGTAAGCCGCCCTGAGTCTTCGGAGAAGGGCGGGATATAAATGGAATTAAAATAAAAAAAATAAAATAAAACTCCATCTCCCAGGTTCTGCCCGCTCGTCTCCTACAAGGGAAAGCCATCGTTGATAGCGGTGTGACCAGAGACCAGAAGGCAACTTTGATACATCAGGACTGCGGTTCTTCCTTGCACGGTTACTTTTATTTTGTAACGTACAATTGCAGGATTAAATTAATGCACTAAATGTGTGGAACCATCTGCCATCTGGACCTTCTGGGTTCTAACACCGGGAGAGATCCCTTGCTAAATCCCACCCATTCGGACACTCGCTGTACGTTGAGTATGGAATCTTCCAACGCTGTCTAGGGCCACTATATTTTGTGTTCACCATGGAGGATAGGAAGATGTTCTACCTACACCAAAGTTTCTCGTGGGGGTCTTCTAATATTACGATCTTATCTGAGGGCATCGTAGCTTACAAATCCTGGTCTATAGCAATAAATATTGGGGAACGATGAGGTCAAGGATCTATTTCTCTATAGTCATTTGGTCCCCAGGTGCAAGTGTGTGTTTTGTAACAAGGCTTTGGTGTCTTGGTTCTGAGATAATCCTTTCTGAGATATGGACTGCATATAGACTCAGTGTCATTGTAACGTGCGGTTTGGGCAGAAATCTGAGGTTAGGGCAGAAACAAGGTTAAATTTGGCCCCTAATCTGTCTTATCCTTTAAAATGAAATGGTAGCTGGTTGAATCAGATGGTTGTCATCTTAACATTTTATCCATATGGATAATGGAATAAGCCTAGGACTTTGAAATAAAGTCACATTTTCCCAGTCTACCTAGAGGTGTTAGGACTAAGCTCCCATGATTCCCAGCCCAAATGAATGAATCTGGGATTTGTAGTCGTGGTCCACCAAGATGGCGCCAGATGGAGAAGGCTGATGTATATATTTTCCGCACGAGAGTCTCAATGTCAACTGGATGGCTTTATGATGTTCCCAGTGTCTGGATGATTGAAAGGCTGTATCAACTCGGTATGGGTTCGAGGAATACATGGGCGGGGAAAATAAGCATTTCATAGCCACGGGTGGGTCAATCAGGCCCGAAGAGGACCCTCATTCCCCTTCCAGAGCAAACGGGGTGGTGTAATGAACAGCGTGCTGCATATTCACCAGAAAACCCCAGGTTCGAATCCTCACACAGCCATGAAAATCACGGGGTGACCTTAGGTCAGTCGCCTCCCTCAGCCTACCTACCTCGCAGGGTTGTTGTGAAGATGAAAGGGTGCAGAGTAGGGAAAGAGCCGTGAGTTCTTTGCCTTCGGGAGGAAGGAGAAGAACTGAACTGTCATTTTATTTGGGAAATAAAGACTGTACAGATAAAGAAGAAGGGGGGGGGAAATGACTTTCCCGTATCCAACCTGGCCAGTTTTGAGATTTTGGAACGGCATGGACTGGGGTCTTGGATATCACACCTGGCGTGTCCTGAAGACCCCTGTGATGGGAAACTGGTCCCAGCCAAGAGGAACAGGCAAAGCAACCGACTCTTGCATGCCGTGGAAAAACCACCTGCTTTAAAACCGCCGTTTCGGCTTCCCAAGAGACCACCAGCTGTCAACGGGACAGGCGGCTCGCCTTTTCCGCAGCAGAAGCCCAACCGTGCGCGTCTTTCCTTTTCTTTCACACCCCCCCCCCAATTCTCTTCTTCAAAGAGCATCCACTCCTCTTGGATGCGGCGGGAAGCCTATGAACTGAAGACATGTTTTGCTGAATTAACACCAAGGGCAACGGACCTGTGTGTAGCGTATTCGTGACTTCTCGTAGGTCTTGTATAAGGAGCACTCGACGTGTCCCTCCTTGGTAAGATCCAGCGTCATCGCTCTAAATCTTGCTCAACCTTCTTCCTTTAGTGTCCTTAATGAAGAGTGACTTGGTCGGTTCACGGCCTGCCGGTTCGAGCTGGCTGGCTTCTCTTACGCTGGTTTCTTAAAACCAGGCGGAGGTTTCTTAGCTTTTCAGACGTTGGTTTAATAAAAAGAAACCTTGAGGATGACGGTAGCCTTGTTCTCCTTCCTTGTCTCCTGTCCTGGTGTTTGCTCCTGGACGCTTTACCACGTGGCGTTTTTATGCTTCTCAGCGTTTTTATGCTTAAATACGTGGTGGCTCAGTGGGTTAGGACGCTGAGCTTGTCCATCAGAAGGTCGGCAGTTCGGCGGGTCGAATCCCGAGTGCCGCGTAGCAGAGTGAGCGCCTGTTCCTCGTCCCAGCTTCTGCCAACCTAGCAGTTCGAAAGCACATAAAAATGCAAGTGGAAAAATAGGGACCACTCCGGTGGGAAGGTAACAGCGTTCCATGCGCCTTTGGCGCCTAGTCATGCCGGCCACATGACCACGGAGACGTTCCCGGACAAGCGCTGGCTCTTCGGCTTTGAAACGGAGATGAGCACCGGCCCTTAGAGTCAGAAACGACTAGCACGCATGTGCGGGGGAACCTTTACCTTTACGGGCAGGTGGGATGGCCAGAGCATCTCACCAACTAGCCCCAAGGTGCTTTTTTTCCAAAAGGCAACTGGACTCTCCTTGGGGTTTTTGTGGTTTTTTTTGTGTGTGTTTTTTTCTTTGAAAGCCTTTCGCTTCTCACCCAAGCACTGACGAACGGGATTGGATGAAAAGCGAAGCGTTTTCAAGGGAAACTAACACCCATTCCCCCCCCCCAGAAAGTCCAGTTGCCTTTTGGAAAAGCATCTTTGGGAGAAACCACGATCTGGATGATTGAGAATCTCCAGAGACATCTTGCCAAACATGGAGAAATGCTGGATTTTGCATCCATCGACGGGTCCTTTTCCATAGGAAGAGCCATGAAGATTCCCCCCCCTTTTGGTGTAGGTAGCACCTTATATTTCCTTGTTATCTTTCCTTGTGGAGTGGAAGAGGAGGAGGAGGAGGAGGAGGAGGAGGAGCAGGAGGAGGAGGAGGAGGAGGAGGAGGAGACTGCAGGGTCCTTGTTGCTCTCTGAGCTTGGCTGTTTTCTTGGAGACATTTCATTACCCAATCGAGTAACATGATCGGTACTAAAGGTGAGCGGGATTTGCAGGTACTGTCCACAAACAGAACAAGCCCCACTCCCTTCTAGCACTGATAATGTTATCTGGATGGGTCATGAAATGTCTGCAAGGAAACCACCCAGCTCAGAGAGCAGCAAGGACCCCCACAGTTCAACCCCGAGCTACGAATATTCTCTTTATCTAAGTTACCTAAGTCTTTTTTTCCTGTTGCCATTTTGAAGTAACTCTGGAGGACGCGCAAATCTGGCAAGCTGGAAGAGGTAGAACTGAGCCAAACCATTTTCGTCTCTAGGCCTTTCATACCTCAATACAAGTCATAAAGCACTACAAATGTCTCAAGAGTGTAGCTGATTTGACGAGAAAGGTGCCTCAACTTACAGAGGCTGGAGATGGGCACAGTGTAAAGGCAGAAGAAGCCCTGAGATTTTCTGCTCTTGTACAGACCCACGACGGAGCCCCAAATTTATATTCTTAAGCGAGGCATTTGTTAAGTGAGTTTGGGCCCATCTTACGACCTTTCTCGCCCCCCGTTGTTAAGTGAATCACTGCAGGGGGCTTTGCTTGTCAGATGGTTGCAAAAGGGGATCGCATCACCACCGGGACGCTGCAGCGGTCATAAATATGAATCCGTTGCCAAGCGTCTGAATTTTAATCACGTGACGGTGGGGACGCTTGAATGGTGGTGAGTGCGAAAAAGCCAGACAGATGTTCATTTTTTCCTCAGTGCCTTGGCACAATCACGAAGTGAACCGGTGAAAGTCCAGGGCTGCCTGCATAAGATCCCATTTCCTGTGAGAATCAGGCACGAAACCACAACGAGGAAGCTTGCAAAAGCAAAGAAAATTGCAGCAAGTGAACAGAGATTATCAGGAAAGGACACCAGTAGGTCTCCCCCTCCCCCTTCTCTATCAGGAAGAATCAGACACGAGTTTTGTTGTCGTTTTCTCCTCCTTCTCCACCCTCTTATCGGCAAAAGTCTGTGGTTTTTCTTCTCCGCCCTATTATTGGCCGACTCTCAACCCCTTTGTGTGAATTCACTGAAGCGACAGGCGTCCCAGGTGCCAAGTTTCCAAAAGAGTCCCCGTCGGCAGGATGACGTGGCATAAAGCACCCTGTCCGACAAAGCTTGCCTTTCGGAAAAAATGTCTTTGTGTGTGTGTGTGCGTGTGTGTGTGTGTCCACCATGCTGCAGAGTTCCCCAAGCCAACATTCTTTTCGTGCCAGGCTCAGGGTACCCATGGGAATCAGCCAGATGGACACTTCCTAGATGGTTGGCCCGTGTCAATCAAGGCAAGAAATAAAAACCGTTCTGGAATTCCACCCCCACAAAAAAACCACCCAACCAGGTGAAGTCCAAAAGGGCCAGTTGCTTGCAAGCAAGCTTTCACACAGACGTTGCGTTACTCAGCCAGGTAACATTCTCAGGGTTAGTGAGTGTGGGGTTTGCTTCCTGTTTAGGGGATCGGAGTGTGGTTTTTCTCCTTTGTCGTTCTTTGATGGGGATATTGATTTCTGCTTGGTGATTTGTCTGGTGCAAATCCCCGCTTATCTGTTATGGACAGTTCTCGGCTTACAACACTTCATTTAGTGACCATTTGAAGCTACAAAGGCCCTGAAAAAAGGGACTTAGGATTGTTCTCCACACTTGTGACTGTTGCAGCATCCCCCTGGTCACGTGATTTACATTCGGACACTTGACAACAGACTCACATTTATGACTGTTGCAGTGTGTCCCCAGGGTCACGTGATTTGTCTGTCTGTCTATCTATCTATCTATCTATCTATCTATCTATCTATCTATCTATCTATGCCTATTATTTATCTATCTATTATCTATCATCCATCCATCCATCCTATTATCTATCTATCTATCTATCTATCTATCTATCTATCTATCTATCTATCTATCTATCTATCTATCTATCTATCTATCTATCTATGCCTATTATTTATCTATCTATTATCTATCATCCATCCATCCATCCTATTATCTATCTATCTATCTATCTATCTATCTATCTATCTATCTATCTATCTATTGTGAGAAACACACTCAGATTTTGACAGAATCATCAAATGAAGCAGCAAGCAATTTGTTGAAAAAATACATTCTTGCAAGAGCGGGTGGCTAACAAGTAGGCACACCCCAAAACAGGTTTCAACAGCATTTTATTCTCTCGGCCCAAAGCACAAGTCCTTCTCACGTCATCCCATCTGACGGGGACCACACAATTCACAATCTTTCCAGTATGCCCAGTTCTCCCCTTTTCGGAATTTCCCTACCTTTACGGTCCCTCCACCTTTAAAATTACCTTTGCCCTTTAAGCTGGGTTTTTTTTAATTAGCAATACGTGTAAGTTTCCTTAACCCACAGTGCGTGCTTTCTTGGAACTTAGATGCATAAGCGTAAACTGAAACAAGCAATTTATTTCCAGATTAGGTGCAAGCTCTTGTGGTTAACACCGCCGAGTAGTTTGACTTTGAAGCTGCAAATGTTCTCTTCCTTTTAAAGCCCTATTGCCTTTTTTCATTACTGGTCCCTTCAAATGTATGATTCCTGCAAAAACAACATCTAGCTATTATTATTTCTTTTCTTGCCCTATCTATCTATCTATCTAACTATCTATCTATCTATCTATCTATCTATCTATCTATCTATCTATCTATCTATCTATCTATCTATCTATCTATCTATCTATCTATCTATCTATCTATCTATCTATCATCTCAATCATCAGTCTATTTACCCACCTAACTATCTATTCTACCATCTATAAACTATCTGTGTCTGTCTACCTGTCTATCATCTATCCATCGGTCATCTATCAATTCATCCATTCCACATCTCCGGCTGAAGTAGCTTCACCATGCCTTCTCAAGGAGCCAACATAAAAACACTTCCACCGTGCTCCTAAACTTGAAATAAAGGCTACAATCTCCAGAGAGATTTACTGTTTACAGATCAACAAACTCTCCAGAGCTTTGTGTAGGATTTCTTCTTTTTCCCCCAAGCCAGATCAGAGATGAATCTTTCTTTCTTTCTTTCTTTCTTTCTTTCTTTCTTTCTTTCTTTCTTTCTTTCTTTCTTTCTTTCTTTCTTTCTTTCTTTCTTTCTTTCTTTCTTTCTTTCTTTTTCTTTCTTTCTTTCTTTCTTTCTTTCTTTCTTTCTTTCCTTCCTTCCTTCCTTCCTTCCTTCCTTCCTTCCTTCCTTCCTTCCTTCCTTCCTTCTCTTTTTCATCCACAACATGTGTTCAGTCTGGAAAGCAACTGGCCTTTTCGGGGGGGGCCCTCAAAAACTGTGCGAGCCGGCTCTTTCCTCTCCCTTAAATCTCTCTATCTCTCGGCATTCCTCTAAGACAGGTACGTGCTCACCTGGACTGCTGGGTAACTCGGCAAGCAAACCTTTCGGTGGAACAAGTGTTACAATCTGACCTGCTTTGCTGGGGATAAAAAAAAATGCCAGCCTTGCCAACTGGTAAACAAAACCTGTGAGCAGGATGTGCTCCAGTGTTTTGTGTGTGTGTGTGTGTGTGTGTGTGTGTGTGTATGGGGGGGGTGTTGCCTAAGAGGACTTCTGAGGCTAGGAAGGGAGGGAGGGAGGGGAAACACGAGGGGCTGACCCAGCGGCATTAATCTCCCTCCACAAGCAAGCTTGGCACCGGAATCGGCCAGTGTGTAACCTCACAACCAACGCAGGGCTGCTCCCCTCTTCCTGCTGC